>NC_133327.1:121474279-122194279 GCF_042186555.1 Aquarana catesbeiana
TCTGACGTGGAGCTACGCGCCTGCGCTGGAAATTCCTCGCGCATGCGCAGTAGTGAAGAGCCGGACCCGGAAGCAGCGGCAGCTAACGTAGCTGCGGTGCCGTCTTCCGGGTAGGGGACATGTAAGGCAGCAGACCTGTTTGGTCTGCTCGAGTCGGCACACACAACCCAGCGCACCTCCACAGCCTCAGAAGCCGGTAAGTAATCCATCCGTTGCAGGGAGGGAGGGGTATATCTGCTCCTCCTAAGCCATCCACACACTGGACGCCTTGAACATACCATAATATAATGACACACATTTATCCCTAAGGTCTCCCATGTTGGTACACACTCTGGTTCTCAAGCGGCTGCAGGGTGCTAACTCCTTCTCTGGGTGTGAATAGCTACTGAATTTGCCATTTTTAACATAGCAGCAACGGTGGGTTTATACTCCCCAAATTCCTTATTACTACTGATTGCATTTATGTGGTGGGTTCTTCATAGCTTTTCAATCTCTGTGCCTTGCTATCTCCCTCTTTTTCTTCCCATTCTCCTGTTCTCCTCTCTCCCCTCTCCCTCCTCCCTCCCCTCCCTTTCTCCCCCCCTCCCCTTTCTCCCCTTGTCTTCTTTCCCCCTCTTCCCCCCCCCCTTCCTTTCCCCCCCCTTTTTCTTCCGTTTTTTTCTCTTTCCCCCCTCCCCCTTTTCTTCTTTCCTCCCCCCTTTCTCTCACCACTCCCAATCTTTATTTTGGACACTGAGGTGTGTTCCCATGTCACATTAAAAAATCTTAGGCTTACAACTACCTATTTCCTTTTATACCAGTATTTTCCAAAAGTGTCCCCCTTGCCCGCACCCGGGGGAACGCCCGCCGTGGGCGTCTCAGTGTCGCTCCAGCCCTTGGGGCTGAGGTTGGTGAGTGCAACATAAATTCATGACTACTCTCTCCAATATTAACTGTATTATATGGCCATTATATTGCTGTTTTATTTCTAAATGTTCAGCTGTTTTTGTAATGTTGATTTCTCTACCCTGTAGAAAGTGTACTAGGACGCCTCCTGAAGAAGCGGCTTGACCGCGAAACTGTAGAGGTCACGTTCGCAAGTACCAAATACATCTGCCTTCATTTATCTTTGTGGGCACTACATCATAACCTTTTGTCAACATTGCTGTCAATATTTTTGTATTATGTCATTTGTTTACTTATTATGGTGTCCTTATATGGACTTTTTAATGCCTTAATTTTCAATAAACTCAAGTTTTTATATATCTTCGTTTATACCTTTGTGGTACCACAATAGTCCTAATACCTCCCTTTTCTGAAAGAGATAGGACCTAATTGGAGGGGTCCTACCTGTTTCCTCTTTCAATCCTTATTGCTTTAAACACTTAAAGTATGATGGTACCCCTTAACGATAAAAAATCTCCCTCTTAACTTTGTGTCATTCCTTTGCTTATTATACATGTTGGGTGGATAATACACCCCGATCTTTTGATCAAATGCCCCCTCCCCCCTTTTTCTTCTTGCCACTATTTTACTGTTTTCTACTACTCTAATACACAGTTTGTATTATCATTTTTTGATAGCCAACTTCCATTATAGTCAATACATTTCATTTTTGCTTTCAAACAGGGTTTTGTCCCATTGCCCACGATAATAGAGATATGGATGTCTTGGGTACAGCTTGGGGGGAATTTATGTCAACCATACAAGCAGGATGTCTAGTAAATCAGCAAACAGATGATGAGACTAAAACTTTTTTGGATAGGATGTTTAACCTCTTAAAGAGAAAATCCCACCTGCACTGGCATATTCAATATTTTGAATTTTACATAACAGAAAAGGTCTGTCCCTTGGGTCTTCGGATCCAAATGTTTCCAACCATTAAAGACCCCTCCCCGGATTTCAGGAAATCGTGGGAGGAGATATTAACTAAATGTAGTATTGAACTAATGCAACAACTCACCACTCAGTACCCGCACAGACATGACGGTCCTGGATGGTGAAATCGACAGGTTGTTAAATCAATTCCTGAATGTTAAAGACTCGACCTCCTTCACGGTGAAGTGGAAGGAGGCACGAGACAAATTGGAAAATCTGAACAAAGACATCATTACTAAAAAACAAAGAAAATTTTTTCAGGATAAACTGGCGTTCTCAGAAGGGTATGCATACAAATGGTCGGGAAAACTTCATCCCCGAAAAAATAACAGTCATAGTCGCAAACCTCGAATCCCCACAGCAATGGATTGCACAGAATCTGATTCATCTATCTCTTCCCTATCCTCACAGGTCATGACACGTTCCACGAATTCACGAGCACCAAGCATTCCCCGGAAAAGGTCCCTCACCGGTGATAACTCATCCACTAAGCACCCTAAAAAAGGCAAACAACACGGTAAAGCATTGAAAACACCAGAAGCATCGCGGTCGGGTGGACAGACCCCTCAAGAGGGGTCCCTCCAACCTACCTTACACAATATTATTCCAAAACTTTTACAACCCAACATACAGACACTGTTATCACAACCTGGTTTTTTAGTGCAGGCAGCTCCAGAACCCACCAGGCAGGGCAATCTGGACAGTTTTGTACAAAAAACCCCGGTTCCAAGCACGTCCCACAACTTGTCACATTAACAGAGATGGGAAGCTCTCATTCACTTAATATAATTAATCTAACCACGTATCAGTTGACTCATGAGGAGGAACAGGTTCTCCAACTAGGATTGGGCTTCTGCCCCTCTGAGTCAATTGATATTTATGAGACAATCAAAGACCGGTATTTATTCGCCAGAAAATTTACTTTCAATTTCATCTTTGACCAAGACCGCAAACGCATAAACTTGGAAAAAGAGCTGAAATAAATGGCTTAATATTGTATAAAAAGCCTTCAATAATGATGTTTTCTCGTGAGACGAATTTTGGAATTATTTCTGCTTGAGTCAGCTTAAATCAAAACCGTGTGTTTTATTGTATACACATAAACTTGGAAAATACTTACAAAAATAGTACATTCATATTCAGAATTAGTGTTGTTTCATATATGCAAAAAATTTTCAAATATAGTTCATTTGTTTCAAAGATCTGAAAAGAGTTCTTAAAATCATTAGACCATGTGCGTCCCTTTTGTCATGGCCTATTAAAAATGGCCGATTAACTTCTTGTGTCCTGGAAGTAATTCTGTATGCATAGAATAGCTGTGTGTCTTGAAGAGGGATATGTGTCTGGCTTTGAAGCAGAAGGTAGAAAGAGGCAGAAGGCTGTTTATCCTTTGAATATATGAACTCAGTCTTTCAAATTCGCGCCCAAACACAAATCCCTCCCATACACTCCCCTTTCTCCTCCTTCCTAAAAGTGGGGGCTAGAGTAGATATACAAGCCTCTTTAACATCTGTTTCACTTTAACCAACCCTCTAAACATGAAACAGGATATATGTGAGAGAGACTATAAGACTATACATCAGACCATTTAAAACATAAACGCATATATCAAACAAAGTATTGGTTACATAGGAAGATTTTCAACCCATACATATATTAATTACAAAATCCATCAAATTCTGACAGGGTCTTGACCTGCATTTTCAGTCAATGAATGGCCATCTGGATATCACTAGCTCAAAGTCCTATCATTCACACAAATATGGAAAATGCATATTCTTTTTAATAAAGCCAATTAAAATTTAGATATTAAGAATATAACAAGAGCTAGCAGAAAAAACAAAAAATTTTACCATGGCGGAATTTAGAGCACTACGGGATCTTATGCTACACTTTGATGAAGGGGAGGTAGAGCCGGACGCCTCTGATGGCAATTCTGACTCTCCCCCCTCCAATCGAAGCGGTAATATCTCCAGTTCACAACATCTTAACCCCAAATCTAATTTAAAGTTGAAGTCCAGATCTTTTCCTGATTTAATGACATGCCCATCGATATGGGCCTTCTTACATGAATGTATCCTGTCCCTCAAGAAAGAGCAATGGCAAGCACAACCCTCCAATCTTACCAAGCAACAGGCTAAAGCGGTCACAAAACTTCAAAATAATCCCAATCTCATCATAAAGCAATCTGACAAAGGTGGTAACCTAGTGCTGATGACTCATCATCAGTACCAATCCATGTGTCTCAAGATCCTTTGCAATTCCAATTGGTATTCCCCCATTGACAGTACTTTTATCCAGAAGACCATAGATGAATTCAGAGAACTCATAGGTGGGGCCTTCCATGAGGGCCTCATCGATGAAGACACCCTGAAATTCATCAATGTCCAGTTGCCGCGAACCCCGACGTTTTATGCATTACCCAAAACTCACAAGAACTTCTCTGTACCTCCGGGCCGACCTATTGTTTCAGGCAAAGGTTCGTTAACGGAAAATGCGAGCAAACTGGTAGACACCTTCTTATTACCTCACGTTTTGAGATTACCTTCTTACATTCGGGATACCACCGATCTTCTTAAACATCTTGAGGGAGTCCAAGTCCCTCCGGACGCCCTCCTCGTGGCTATCGATGTTGAGGCTCTGTACTCAAGCATCCCCCACGAGCAGGGCATCCAGATGGCTGGCTCCTTCCTCATGGAACAGGACCATCACACCTGGCCGACCAACATATTCATTTTAAAGCTTCTAGAATTTATCCTCACCAAAAATTACTTTCTATTCATGGACCAACTGTACCTTCAAACCCCAGGCGTGGCAATGGGCACATCTTGTGCCCCTTCCTACGCCAATTTATTTCTGGGTGGTTGGGAGCGATCTGTTTTTGGTGATGAACTAATGGAACCTTTCCTTAACTGCGTCTTGGGCTGGTATAGGTTCATTGACGACCTACTAGTCATTTGGACTGGCACAGAACAACATCTTAAAATATTCATTGAGGGGCTAAATACTAATCATTTTAACCTCCACTTCACCTATACGTATGATACCCAGAGTATTTCATTTCTAGATGTACAAATTTTCAAAAATTCCACTGGACAACTAATCACAGATTTATATCGCAAACCCACAGCCGGCAACACGCTGTTGCATGCGTCAAGTTCTCATCCCCGTCCTCTGATTCGCAGTATCCCTTATGCTCAATATTTGAGACTAAGGAGGAACTGCACAGAGGACGGGGACTTCCTTAGACAGGCTAATGCTTTACGCACTCGCCTCCTGATCAGAGGCTATAGTCGTACCACACTGAGGAAAGCCTTCAATAGGGCCTCAGGTCAAGATCGACAAAAACTATTATTTGGTCCTCCACACCCCAAAAAACCCCTTTTGACCAAAATCATCACCAAATTTTCTGCTCACCACCATCAGTTACGGCATATATTATCCCACCATTGGCATATTCTAACGGATCACCACACGCTCAAGAAATACATTAAATCAACCCCTGATCTGGTGTTTAGGAGGGCCACTTCCCTGACGGATAGGCTTAATCATAGTCACTATAAAACCCCCAATCCTGGCCCAAGACTACCCAAGGGCACTTTCAAATGTGGCGACTGTCCACATTGCCCCTGGATTCAAGAAGGGGAGCAGGTTACACTTCCAAACGGTGAGATATTCTCCCCGAAACATTCAGCTAATTGTGGTACACGTGGTGTAATTTATTTAATGACCTGCGCATGTAGCGCCTTTTATGTTGGCAAAACTATTAGAGAACTGCGGCAAAGATTGGGTGATCATATTTATGCCTCTACTAATGGCAAGCTCACTACGGTGGGTCGCCATATTGGCATTCACCGCCGATTTAATTCTGACTATATCAGATTTACGGTATTGGAAGTTGTCCCCGAAGATCCTAGAGGGGGCAACTGGGACCGCCAAATTCTTAAAAAAGAATCACTCTGGATAGAGCGACTCAATGCCTTGACTCCACCAGGTATTAATGAGGCTCACACCTATAAGCATTTCCTTGAATGATGTTTGTGGATACTCTCACCAATCTTTGCCCCTAGTCTCTTGTGGGAGGTAGTCCTACATCTACTGTACCCCTTGATCAATTTCTCTATATTATATCTTTGGTATTTTCAGGGTTATTCCCTGTACGTATCCTGCTCTATTTTCCTTCTCCTAACTCTCATTCTTATTGGTCAATAAGAGACTGTAACCCTTGTTCGTATTGCATCAGTTGGTTTATGTATCATCTACATAATGTATTGACAATCCTATATGTACTCTGTTGGTCTATCTTTTAGGCATTGTACACTCTATGCTTTGCAATTATTGTTAATCTTATTCTATGCATATATACTTGTAAGGCAGGCCTATGCGCTTTCCTTATGTGGGGTAGAACTGTCCCCTGCATGATTATTTTTGCTGCACCCGCCGTCCTTACTGAGCGACGTGAGGAGTTTATTCTCCCCCTACTGCGGGCTTGTGACTCTTCAGCAGTGGGCGTGATCCTTCGAGCCCGTCAGCTGCTTCTCCTTGACGACGCTTCAGCGTCGTCTGACGTGGAGCTATGCGCCTGCGCCGGAAATTCCTCGTGCATGCGCAGTAGTGAAGAGCCGGACCTGGAAGCGGCGGCAGCTAACATAGCTGCGGTGCCGTCTTCCGGGTAGGGGACATATAAGGCAGCAGACCTGTTTGGTCTGCTCGAGTCGGCACACACAACCCAGCGCACCTCCACAGCCTCAGAAGCCGGTAAGTAATCCATCCGTTGCGGGGAGGGAGGGTATATCTGCTCCTCCTAAGCCATCCACACACTGGACGCCTTGAACATACCATAATATAATGACACACATTTATCCCTAAGGTCTCCCCTGTTGGTACACACTCCGGTTCTCAAGCGGCTGCAAGGTGCTAACTCCTTCTCTGGGTGTGAACAGCTACTGAATTTGCCATTTTTAACATAGCAGCAACGGTGGGTTTATACTTCCCAAATTCCTTATTACTAATGATTGCATTTATGTGGTGGGTTCTTCATAGCTTTTCAATCTCTGTGCCTTGCTATCTCCCTCTTTTTCTTCCCATTCTCCTGTTCTCCTCTCTCCCCTCTCCCTCATCCCTCCCCTCCCTTTCTCCCCCCTCCCCTTTCTCCCCTTGTCTTCTTTCCCCCTCTTTCTCCCCCCCTTCCTTTCCCCCCCTTTTTCTTCACTTTTTTTCTCTTTCCCCCCTCCCCCTTTTCTTCTTTCCTCCCCCCTTTCTCTCACCACTCCCAATCTTTACTTCGGACACTGAGGTGTGTTCCCATGTCACATTATAAAATCTTAGGCTTACAACTACCTATTTCCTTTTATACCAGTATTTTCCAAAAGTGTCCCCCTTGCCCGCACCCGGGGGAACGCCCGCCGTGGGCGTCTCAGTGTCGCTCCAGCCCTTGGGGCTGAGGTTGGTGAGTGCAACATAAATTCATGACTACTCTCTCCAATATTAACTGTCTTATATGGCCATTATATTGCTGTTTTATTTCTAAATGTTCAGCTGTTTTTGTAATGTTGATTTCTCTACCCTGTAGAAAGTGTACTAGGACGCCTCCTGAAGAAGCGGCTTGACCGCGAAACTGTAGAGGTCACGTTCGCAAGTACCAAATACATCTGCCTTCATTTATCTTTGTGGGCACTACATCATAACCTTTTGTCAACATTGCTGTCAATATTTCTGTATTATGTCATTTGTTTACTTATTATGGTGTCCTTATATGGACTTTTTAATGCCTTAATTTTCAATAAACTCAAGTTTTTATATATCTTCGTTTATATCTTTGTGGTACCACAATAGTCCTAATACCTCCCTTTTCTGAAAGAGATAGGACCTAATTGGAGGGGTCCTACCTGTTTCCTCTTTCAATCCTTGTTGCTTTAAACACTTAAAGGATGATGGTACCCCTTAACGATAAAAAATCTCCCTCTTAACTTTGTGGCATTCCTTTGCTTCTTATTCCTGATATCTCTACACACAAGCTGGAGTTAGACAGAGCCCACAGATCGCTGGGACCCCCCAGGAAGGATGGGTCTCCCAGGGATATAGTGGTGAAGCCGCACCAATACGGAGTGAAAGAGAACATCATGAAGCTCTTCGCCAGCAACCACACATCTCCTTCCAAGGCCACGATGTTCAAATATTTGCGGACATTTAGCCTATGACGATACAAAAACGCAGAGCCCTCAAACCACTATTACTAATCCTGACACAAAAGGAAATTAAACTGGTGGGCTTTTCCCTTTGCTTTAAAGTTCCCCTACAAAGGCAAGACCCACTCATTTACCAATCTGTCTGAAGGAGAACGGATCCTCCTTTCTCTGAAGCTTATATCTCAGGACTCAGAGATGGACACATCAAATATACAATCCGGATCCTACAAGAGACCTACTCCGACCAGCCTAATTCACCGCTATGGAAAACCACCAAAAGCAGACGCTTGAGGGATCCGATGTCCACCTGACTCAGACGAATACCTCCAGGTTTTACCTAGCCATATTCTTCAGGGTCTAACCCAAATCGCTAATTATCCTCCATGACCCTCTTAATGAGATGGGGACCCCTCAGACCCCCCCATAGGTTTAAGATGTACGAACTTTGAACCCATCAAGGTTACCGGACTTCCACCTCCTTATATACATCTTCTGACGCCGACACTTCAGATCTGATGGGTCCCACCGAACCATAAGATTGCATCTATTTGCCTTGCGAACTCTCCTGTTGGATCTTCGGTCCCTACTCAAGCGAGCCGAAAAATTGTGGCTCCCCTTTTCTTCAAAGAGTTCGTCCGGACCTCTCACGATCAACTTGACAACAAGCAACAAGGATCGAGCTCTTGGGCCTTCCCCCTCTGGGACTTCTTCATCACCGGTTGGTAGACTGGAAGACCAGGAACTGGACACGTTAGAACCCTGCGACAACGATTTTTCCAAAGTTTCTGGGGGGAAATGCAGAGGACTTTTTAGAGGTTCTCTACCTCGTACCCCGACCATCCGAAAGATAGGAATATCTCCCAACTAGTAGATTGAGATACAGCTCTTCTAATAATCCTCCCCATCCTCCCACCCTTACCCCATTCCCCTTCTTTTTCCTCCCCTCCCCACCTCAACCTCCACCCCTCTCCCTCCCATACCTTACCAAGGCTTGATAAGGCCTACTATAAGAATATCTTTGCCGGCTGGCTTTGATTCACACAGTTTACAATGTTAGAGTGTTTAATTGGTTTTCTTCATGAGGTTATGTGAAGTATTTTATACAGGTTAACCAATTGGGTAGGCACTGACTGGGGTAGCAGTCATGCGCCTCCATCCATCTCACGATAATGGGATCTCCATGGTCGAGAGATGGACCGTTAGCCCCTTTAGAGGGCTACTATTGTCTATTGTTGTGCGTCATTGGGAGGATCTTTTCACACTCCCGATGGCGCAGGTCCTTTTTGGGACACTTTACACGACAATACTCGCATTTTCTTTTTCTCTGTATCTCTTTTCTTTTAGTCTTCTTCTCTAACCCTGTCTTCTTTTGTGCCAGTCCACAGGATATACAGATATGCTTCTCTCCTCCAGGCTCCAGGTCCTGCTTCACGATTCGAATTACAACTCTCCACCATACTTCAGAGGGGGTAAGAAATACTGACTCTCACAAGCTCTCCCCATGCAACCAATATGTCAAGTAACGCCGTGCCCCTGACGTCCTTTAAAATAGCATCTCACAATGCCCAAGGGTTAAATTCAGCGGTAAAGAGGCGTAAATTATTTCAGTCTTATCATGCGCAAAAAATGGCGGTAGTCTTGATCCAGGAAACACATTTCTCTTCAAGATATAACCCGACATTTTTACATGCTCAATTTCCCACATTCTTCCTAGCGAACGCGGTCGATAAGACCAGAGGAGTGGCAATACTATTTGCGAAAAATTGTAAATTCAAGCCCAATCTGGTGCACAGAGACCCAGAGGGTAGATTTATTTTGGTAAAAGGTAAAATAGATGAAAGCCTATATTCGTTCATTTCTTATTACTCCCCCAACAAGGGTCAGTCAAAATTCTTCCAAGCAATGCTTCAAACTTTAAGCCCACTATTAGAAGGAACGGTAATATTAGGAGGAGACTCTAATGTCGCCTTCGACCCAGGTCTAGATAAATCCAAACCTCTAAAAGCACAATCAATCCGCCCCACAAAAACAAGTTCCAAGATCGCGAAACTTATTTATCAACAAGGCCTAGCCGATATCTGGAGAGAACATAATCCCACAAAGAGGGATTATACACATTATTCAAACCCTCACAAAACGTACTCCAGGATCGACCACATATTCCTGTCAGTGATACATATCCCCTATGTAGTTAAGGCCTATATTAAGGACACAGCCCTATCAGATCATGCCATGGTGGTCGTCACCCTAAGGGGCGGATCCCACAAACCACCCACTACCCAGTGGAGACTCAACGACACTATCCTTAATGACCCTATTTCAGTAATAGAGATTGAGAGGGAATTAAAAGATTACTTTTTTTGCGGAACGATGTGGAGGGAATATCAGCAGAGACTCTTTGGGCCGCTCATAAAGCTACCATAAGGGGAAAGCTCATTCAAATGTCGTCTCAAAGAAAGAAACAACAGATAGCGGAGATAGAGAAACTAGAGAGGGATTTCAAGGCCCTGTGTAAACAACACAAAAGGGATCCGTCTAAGGTCCAAATAGCTCAACTAGACGCAGCCAGAATAGCTTTAAACCTAGTTCACACAGTAAGGGCAGAAAAACACTTGAAATGGAATAGTGCGAAATTCTATTTTCAGAGAGACAAGATGAGTACTCTATTAGCAAGAAAGCTCTCTCCCAAATTCACTAACTTCACAATCCCAAACCTTAGACTACAGGACGGCTCCTCAACCCTTAATCCCCCAAAAATTCTGCAAGCATTTCAGTCTTTTTACTCTAAACTATATCAGAAAAATTACTCCATGTCAGACTCATCCTGGAAATCATTCCTAGATGATCTTGACATACCCACTCTACGTAAAGATCATGTGGACCTCATGGAAGCACCCTTTTTCATGGATGAAACAATAGAGATAATTAAAAATTTAAAAGAGGGTTCAGGTCCAGGCCCTGATGGATTCTAAAATCAATACTACAAAACTTTTTTGAAAACCTTAGCACCCCATATTACAAAATTCTTCAACTCCAAAAGGGCAGGGGCACCCCTAGAGTCACAACTAAATATGGCGTTTATTTCTGTCATACCCAAACCCGACAAGGATCTATCTTTAGTCGAGAACTACAGACCAATTTCGCTGATTAACAACGACTTGAAAATACTTACTAAAATCCTAGCTAACAGAATGAATTCCTTCATCAACCAATATATAAACAAAGACCAAGTGGGCTTTATACCGGGAAGACAGGGCCCAGATCAAGTTAGAAGGGCGGTCGATATTGTCTCATTATTACAAACGGGTTGGGATGGAGGCCCAAAGCAGGAAGGTTTATTGCTGTCGTTGGACCTTCAAAAGGCCTTCGATTCCTTGTCTTGGTCATTCCTATTCACAGTCTTGGGATGTTGGGGATTCGGGGAAAAGTTCATAAATACCCTGAAAGCTTTATACTCCACCCCTAGTGCCAAGGTCAAACTACACGGATTCCATTCGGATCCCATTCAAATAACCAGGGGTACCAGACAGGGGTGTCCCCTATCTCCTGTGATTTTTGCATTAGCTATAGAGGTTCTAGCAATTGCGATCAGATCTAACCAAAATATTAAGGGTGTAAAATGCGGAGCGCACACCCACAAATGCGCCCTTTTCGCGGACGACATCCTTCTATTTGTCACATCCCCAATTACCTCACTTCCCAATATTTGCAATCTCTTAAAAAAATTTGGATCCTTGTCGGGTTTAAGGGTCAACATGGACAAATCCCAGGCATTAAATATTTCCCTACAAGAGGCAGAAGTAGATAGGCTCAAGCCTTCCTTCAAATTTAAATGGAGCGACTCTTCGATCCGATATCTAGGGATAAACCTTACCCCCAAGTTTGAGCAACTTTTTCAAGCTAATTTCCCTCCCATGTTCCGCACATTAGAATCTGACATTCTAGCCTGGTCCAAGTATAATATATCCTGGCTAGGTAGAATACATTCTATCAAAATGACGTTACTGCCCAAGCTCCTCTATTTGTTTAGGTCACTCCCGATAGACATTAGAAAACATCATCTCAAATCCCTCCAAGGGAAAATTATAAAATTCATTTGGGGTAAAAAAGGATATAGGCTAGCTCGCAATATTCTTTTTAGTCCCAAAACCAGGGGGGGTTTGGGTCTCCAAGATCTTTATAGCTACTACCAAGCTGCAAGACTGGCCCAACTCTCAATTGTATACTTCAGAGTTGAGAAACCCGATTGGATTAATATAGAGAGACAAGCAGTCCCGACGCACACCATAGACTATCTCCTTGGGTGCCCCATGAAATCAAGGCCTTCCATATTAGCTCCAACATTGTCCCAATCCTTTAAATTATGGGACACCGTGAAATGCTTACCAGCACTGACCTCACCCACCCATCCTCTTGACCACATCTTTCATAACCCCCGATTTGTTCCGGGCATGGATATCAAGTCCTTCAAATGGTGGCTGGACAAGGGGATGTACCGTATTGGCCATTTTCTTTCTCCCTCGGGTCCTATTACGCTGAAGCACTGTATAGATAAACTTGAACTTCCAGGTTCAGAGAGATTTAGATTTGTCCAGATCTCCCACTTTCTCTCCTCACTAACGAAGGGACAGGCGTTCCCTTTGGAATTTACACATTATGAGTGTTGGTGTGGCCAAGCTTTAGACATAAAGGGGGGCATATCTCTCATTTACGCGTCTCTTGTGGAACCCTCCAAAAAATTTGCATACATGGAAGCGTGGGAGAGGGATCTACAGGAGACCTGGAGCCTGGAGGAATGGCATCGGAGAGGATCCATAGCCTATAAAGGTATCTTAAATATTTCATTAATAGAAGCCAATCTAAAAGTGTTGTTGAGATGGTATCTAGTACCCACCAGACTAGCGACTATGTTTTCCTCCGCTTCCCCGTTATGCTTCAGAGGTTGTCAAGCTCAGGGCTCCATGATTCATATATGGTGGGATTGTCCGAGATTAAGAGGTTTCTGGAACAAAATATTCGCTATGATTCGAAAAGTCTCAGGTCTTCCTATTACTAAATCTTCCCAAGTGGCGTTACTCAATGCACCAATTCCTAAGACAACGAAACACTCTCAAAAGTTGATATCCTTCATGTTGTTAGGAGCTAAAACCACCATAGCTAAGGCCTGGAAGCAACCCACAGTGTCATTCCAGGCAGCCCAAGAAAAAACGGTCAGCTCTATGACGGACACCACCAAATCATTCGAGGCAACTTGGGAGCCCTGGGCTAGGCATTTAGGCATTTCCCTCATCCCTGGTATTCAACCGCAATAGTCAAGCTGAATTCAAAATCGAAAAAAAAAAAAAAGAAAAAGGAAAACACCTTGGACTGGGCACAACTTTACTCAACCATCCTAGCATTCTATTTCTCTCTTCTTTTCTTCTTCTCTGTCCTTTCTTTCTGTTATTATAATGATTTGATATCACATTTGCAGTGTTTCAGTAATATTTAACTCACTAGTTTGCAATATAGTAGAATTTCTTAAGTCGCCATCAGAGTTTGAATAGTGAGTTTGAGTCATGGATTCAAAACGGACTATTGCCAGATAGATGGGAGCTGCTGGAGGGGCCTGATGGCTTTTCTAGTAGTCCCTATCTTTACCTCAGGGAATGTGGCAGGTCCCTGGGAGCGGGGCCAGTAGGGGTCCTGGGAGATCCTTAACATTTTCCCTGGAAATGGGGGGGCTCCTGACACAGTGTGATCCCGTTAGGGGTGTTAGGAATGTCAACCCACGCAGGGAACATAAGACTCAGCCTCCCCTACTGTTACAATAGCAAATATACTGTAAGTTGGTTTTGAATGTCGATTTAATAGCTTTGTACTTTTCTAATATCAATCCCTTATTTGCACGGGATTTGTCAGTATACCTTTGGATTTAATTTCAATGTACTGCACTGCTCTTTAATAAAGCTTTACTTTACAAACAAAAAAAAGAAATTCAGCAGAGCCAGATTCAACAGCAACTCTTCAGAACAACAACGCTCTCAAAGTTTTGGTGTCAACAAATGGTAACGTACCCTGTTATTGCTAAGAAAGCTCTTGAGATTTTCAAACCAATGGTTACAACATATCTTTGCGAGCAATCCTTTTCGAGGATGCTGGACATAAAAACGAAGAAAAGGAACAGACCTTGTTGCGAAAATGACATGAGCGTGGCACTTGCCAAGGTAAATGCGCGCATTTCTGAACTGGTCTCTGAAAGGCAACAGCAGAAGTCACACTGATTTGCAGTAAATTTTCATTATTATGTTTTTGTTTTTGTGTGAAAATCATGTTTTAATATTTAATGGTTTTGTTCTTTGTTCTTAATGGTTTTGTTCTTTAATGGTTTTGTTCATTTTGTGCACATATGTATAAATATATACCTAAATATATACCTATGTTTTGAATTTGAAAAAATCATATTTTATTTTTCCAATTAAGAAGGGTTCAGTGAATGCGCATATGAAACTGGTGGGGGTCAGTACCTCCAACAAGGTTAAGAACCACTGCTCTAGACAGAACCCATGGGGAACAGTAGCCATGGAGCGGGTCTGACAACCACTACACAATGCCATATAATTAAATGTGTGCATAATTGAGATCTGCCCAAATCTGTGTACAGATATAAAGTAAAATCATAAGAAGCAGTCAATAAAATGGTATTATTATAATTTTTACAACCACTTTAGGTTGTAGTGGTTTACAACCACTTTAGGTTGGGCTCACACCTATGCGAATTGGATGCAGATTTACCCGCATCCAATTCGCATAGCAGGAGAATGTGCCCGGCTCTCTATGGAGCCGGTTCACATATCTCTTGGGGGGCTGTGGAGCGCACTGCACAGAAACGTTGTGCGTCTTTGGCTCCGTTTCAGGGCCAAATTCAGGCAGAGATTCAGCCCTGATTCATCCTTGAAACGGAGAACAGGGACGCACAGCATTCCTGTGCGATCCGCGGCCGGTTTAGGTGTGAACCGAGCCTCAAAGGGCCACCGGAAGGTAGCTGGAAGGGGTCAAAGTGGATATTGAGTTCTGCTGTCACTTCTCCTGCGTTAGTGATGTTTGGTCACAATCCTAAATAATGTTTGACAGCCCATGTCAGCCAAATGGGCATCAATGATTTATCCCCCATTTTACTGACCACTCATACTAAGCACTGCAGAACATGTGTTATACACTGGTATAGAACTAAGAGAGCTCAGACAAAGAAAAAAAAGATGATCACAACTTTTTTTCTTTTTTTTAGCAGCCTACATAAATAAAAATAAACCCCACAATACCAGTCTTTGCATTATTTTATATTTCTCCGTAGATTCCCATAGTTACAGTCAATCTGGGGAAATCTTCAATACATAGAATTTGTCTCTGGACTCTCATCAACATAATGTCATGGAGCTAAATCAGAACCAAAAACTTCCATTAACCAGTGGGTACCTTCCTTTCTTTGATTTGTGTACTCATCAGGATATTGTGAAGTCATCTGTGAAAATAGGACTTTATTCTGTGCGTCTAGATGCCTCTGATGTCTAAATGCAATTTGAAAATCAACTTGGCTGAACGTCTGGAGCTGTCAGATCTCACATGGCATGTGTATTGCTAAACTTTTTTAACTTTCAGGCTGCTCAAATCAGTTTGATTGGCCTGATCTTACATCTGTCAGTTTAATGTCCTCATTTCTAAATTTACCTTCTTCATATCAGTTTACTAAAGTAAAATTGTCACTATGAAAATATGTACAAACCAAAGTTAGCATGAGATAGCAGAAACCACAAGGTGCTAGTATATACCATCTGTTTTTTATACTCGGCTTTAGAATATCCTGGAAGCCCCTGAATAGGGGCATGTGCATTATGCTGCAGGATATGGCAGGGGCATATGTTATAATTTATCTACAGGGAATTCAGCTTCTTCATACTGCTTTTTGGATTTGAAATGTCCCAGGGCTCAAAAAAGCCACATGTTAACAAGCAGATGGTGTACACCAACACCATGTGATGCTGGCTATAACTTTGTAATGTTATTTTAATAATGTTTCTATAGTAGCATATTCACTTAAGTTTTTTAATGCATTTGAACTATATGACTTGCTAGGATTTTAGAAAACTTTATGCAGTTGCATCTTGCATCTGTTTTCTGATTAAGTGGGAAAATTAGGTTGTTATAATTTTAAAGCTGACCATATTTATCAGACTTTATCTTGGATTTCCACTATATACTGTTGTTTATGGTGCAGTGCTGAATCATTTAATTTTTCATATTGGTTTAGGAGTGTGTGGTACACTTGTAGATTTTGCCAGCAGCAAGTTTTCAATGTTTTTATATTTGGCTATATACCAAACTGGCTGAATTTTGATCCAAATCACTGGTAGGCCACACTGATAGGCAGCACTGATAGGTGACACTAATGAGGAGGCACTGATGGGCACTGATTGACAGCACTGGTGGGCACTGATAGGGCTGCACTGATAATCAGGACACTGATAATCATAAATAAATATAAATATAATAGGTATTCTTGTGAGCAACTAGAATACAATCTGTGTAATATATTCAAGCAGCAAGTAACACACTCCCAGTATGAATGTGCAAATAAAACTCAAAACAAATAATGCTTTATTCACATGTTATTATGATGGCACTCATATTGGTACAGGAGAATTGAGACACTGAGTGGATGAATACATTTACTAACACCAGCGCAGCATTATTAATTTTGAGGATGCTGATAATCAGTGCCCTGATTCTCAGTGTAGATGACCCTTTAACACAAGCAGGTTATTGGCTCTCTTTTCCTCACACTGTCAGTGTGAGGAAAGGAATGCCGATAGCCTGCTTGTGTTTACATTGTGATCAACTGTCATTGGACAGCTGATCATGTGGTAAAGAGCCGCTGTGATTGGCCCTTTACCCTGATCTGTGATCAGCTGTGTCCTAAGAAAGCAGTAATCACAGAGCGTGCCGCCCATGCACAGGCAGCGCGATCATGGGAGGATGTCCATGGACGCCCTCCTGGCAAAGTAAGCCCACACTGTAGCCGTATTTTGGCTATAGCGTAGGCGGGAACTGGTTAAAGGGACATGCACATGTGACAGATTGATCATAGCTCAAAAAGTAAGTAAGGTGAGCTGGTAATGGCAGTGGTGGTGTGTGCAGCACATTATGTGTTAATTTCACAGAAGAAATAGGAAGATGAGGATAATTAAGTGGCACAATACGTGAACTTTTTGTTTTTTTATTTTTTTTATTTTTGTATTTATTGGACTTAAACTTGGATTTCATTATATACTGCTGTTTATGGTGCAGTGCTGAATTATTTAATTTTTCATATTGCTGTAGCCAATAGGCTGCAGTGCTGATCGCTGTATTCTGACATTGGAGAAGTAAAGAAGAATAACACAGCAGGGAGGATTCCTCTATCCACCTTGATTGTGTGGATGGAGTAATCAATTTTCAATTTTTCTTGATCAGCCTACTGGCTGATTGAAAAAACTGGCCAGCTTTATCCACGAGTCTCTAAATGTACCTATTCAAAGATGAAAATAATTTGGTAGCGGGTGCTTGTCATGTGTCTTCAAGCTCTGTGCAGCTGTCTAGGAAAAGCAGGGAGCTAATTAATGAGCAAGTTGGTGAGAAGTATAGGACATTCTGTGCAAAAATAAAGAGAGGAAATATTAAGTTTTTGGCTGTTTTCAAAACTGAAGTGTATTCAAAGTAATTGGTTAGAGTATAGAATTTTTGGAAGGGTTATGCCCCGTACACACACATTTTATGTGATAGACCAACACAAACTGGCACATAATTGTGAGGTGGAAGGAAAATGATAAATGTTTTTTAATTTTAATAATCCGTGTGCCGGGGAGCCTCAATGCTCACAGACAGCAGAGATGGTATACGTAAAAATGAGATCACTCTGTAAAAAACACTGAGACATATGCGATAGAGCATGGATAGAGAAAATGAAGCCCGATCTGTATAAAAAATACAAAATACAGACAAGTTACCGAGGTAGATAACAGATATATAACTTGATGAGAAATCACTATAACATGTATGTTACACATAGATAATTCGAGGGGGGGGGGACTGTCGGGGAGCAAAAAATAGCCAAAATTTGATAAAGGAGTCTGTAACAATAGTATAAAGAAATATCCAGAGTGGATAATGAAACGTGGGGGAAGGAATAACATAAAGATGGAGGGGAGACATGGGGAAGAAAAGGGAAAGAGATGGGGACCAATATGGAAATTGTACCTCTGTGGTCAATTGAAAGGACTAATTACTATTCCTGGTCATATGTATGTATGGGTAAATTGACAGCATGTCTACATACAGTAGGTGGATATGTTTGGTGATATGGGTTCACATGTCCCTTTCAAAGCTTCAAATTGAAGGCCTGGTGGGAGGTGGCATTTAAATCAGAAATCCACCTCAGCTTGTGCTGTAGGAGGAGCTTATTAAAGTCTCCTCCTTGTGGATTGGGGTGTATCTGGTCCAACACCAAAATGGACACCCTTGGGTAACACCGCCTTCCTCTGACATAACATGGCGTCAAAGGGGGCTTGGTCACCGTTTATGTCATCAGGAAGAAGCGTCAGTCAGTGGGAGCCTCCCATGGAGGCAGAGTTGTTGCAGGTTTTTTTTTTCTTTTTTCGGTCCGTCAGGCTCTGTCATAGAAGATGGATTTACATCACGGGACATTTTTATTTTTTTATTTTTTAATAAAGGACTTATCCCAAAGTGTCTCCTGTCATTTTTACTTTTTTGACACTTTTTTTGGTGAATTGGGCGAAATCTGGGAATCCCCTTGTTAAAGGAGGCTTCCAGATTCCGATAAGCCTCCCACTCGCAGACCCCCACAACCACTGGGCAAGGGTTATGGAGACCAGGCCCTTGGACCCCAAAACATCCTCCCCATGTTGAGGGCATGTTACCTGGTACAGCTCTCTCATCCACCCCTCTTTTCCTGCGGCCTGCCAGGTTGCGTGCTCAGATAAGGGTCTGGTATGGATTTTGGGGGGGACCACTATGCCATTGTTTTTTAATTTTGGTGCAGGGTTCCCCTTAAAATCCATACCAGACCTCAAGGGTCTGGTATGGATTTTGGGGGGACCCCTATACCATTAGAGCCGCGATCAGTTTTAAATGACTTTTTTTCCTTTAGAAATGTCATTTTGCTGTGGTACTGTTATAAACACAGGAAAAATGCGTTAATTTACAGGCATACTAAGGACACCCCCCAGGCACGATATTTAAAGGAATATTTCATTTTTATTGTTTCACTTTAAGCATTATTAAAATTACTGCTCCTGAAAAATAGCAGTTTTTAAAACTTTTTTTGCATTGATACATATCCCCTGGGGCAGGACCCAGGTCCCCATGCCGTTTTTTTCAATGATGTTTATCTATATTGCCTGGATCTTGCTGCGGTACTGTTCTAAACATGGGAAAATGTGCTACTTTACAAGCATACTAATGACACCCACCAGGCAAAATATTTTTTATTGTTTCACTTTAAGCATTATTAAAATCACCGCTCCTGAAAACACGGCCGTTTTAAAAACTTTTTTTTGCATTGATACATGTCCCCTGGGGCAGGACCCGGGTCCCCAAAAACTTTTAACGGCAATAATTTACATATAAGCCTTTAAAATGAGCACTTTTGATTTTTCATGTTTGTGTACCATAGACTTTAATTGTGTTCACTTGTTCATACAAATGTTTTGCCTGTTTGTATGTTCTGGTGCGAACCGGCCCCCGGCACTGGTGCCGCAGGGGGCACGCAAAGCCTCTTTTGCTGGCACTCGACTCCCTCCCCATCAGCAGAGCAGCACAGGGAAGTGTCAGTGAGACACTAATGCATTCCAATTTCAGAATTCCCCATGCTGCACCTGCACTGAGGGGGAGGCACTGTGTCCCCACACATTGTAAAAGATGGGAAACATTGATTGGTTCTCTAACTTTGCTGTAGCTGCGATCGTCGGCTTTTGTGATGGGGAAGAGATTGGGTGCAGTTATGCTGGGAGGAGGAGGAGGACTGTCATTGGCCACTGCTAAAGCCAATCATAGTCCTGCTAGCCCCGTCCACCATCTGGAAGAAGATGACTCGCTTGGTTGCCCCTACCAATCTCAGAAAGAAGAGATTTCACTGTGATTGAGAAAACCACAATCAGGTGACAGTTTGTGGAATTACTGTTGAGCTTCTGGGAACTTTGTTGAAATTATTCCTGAACCTTTCCGTCACTTACTACTGAACCCCTGCACCCTGTGTCCCTTTAAGCCAGAGCCAGTATTCAGTGCAATGAAAATCACACCCAACCTTTCCTGTGGTGCAGGGCGTCACACTTTTTCTCAGCTGGGGGGGGCAACTTATGATCCTGCACACAGGCCCACTACTTTCAGAAAATGCCCCTGACCTGAATTCATCATTGCGCATCTATTCCAGATGCTTGTATTTAGGGATGAGCTTCGAGTTCGAGTCGAACTCATGTTCGACTCCAACATTGGCTGTTCGCAAGTTCGCCGAACAGCGAACAATTTGGGGTGTTCGCGGCGAATCCGAATGCCGCGGAACACCCTTTAAAAGTCTATGGGAGAAATCAAAAGTGCTAATTTTAAAGGCTTATATGCAAGTTATTGTCATAAAAAGTGTTTGGGGATCTGGGTCCTGCCCCAGGGGACATGGATCAATGCAAAAAAAACTTTAAAAACGGCCGTTTTTTCAGGAGCAGTGATTTTAATAATGCTTAAAGTCAAACAATAAAAGTGTAATATTCCTTTAAATTTCGTAGCTGGGGGGGTGTCTATAGTATGCCTGTAAAGGGGCACATGTTTCCCGTGTTTAGAACAGTCTGACAGCAAAATGACATTTCAAAGGAAAAAAGCCATTTAAAACTACTCGCGGCTATTGCATTGCCGGTCCGACAATACACATAGAAGTTCATTTGATAAAAACGGCATGGGAATTCCCCACAGGGGAACCCCGAACCAAAATTTAAAAAAAAAATGACGTGGGGGTCCCCCTAAATTACATACCAGGCCCTTCAGGTCTGGTATGGATATTAAGGGGAACCCCGGCCAAAATTTTAAAAAAAATGACGTGGGGGTCCCCCTAAATTCCATACCAGACCCTTCAGGTCTGGTATGGATTTTAAGGGGAACCCCGCGCCAAAAAAAACAAAAAATGGTGTGGGGTCCCCCCAACAATCCATACCAGACCCTTACCCGAGCATGCAACCTGGCAGGCCGCAGGAAAAGAGGGGGGATGAAAGAGTGCCCCCCCTCCTGAACCGTACCAGGCCACATGCCCTCAACATTGGGAGGGTGCTTTGGGGTAGCCCCCCAAAACACCTTGTCCCCATGTTGATGAGGACAAGGGCCTCATCCCCACAACCCTGGCCGATGGTTGTGGGGGTCTGCGGGCAGGGGGCTTATCGGAATCTGGAAGCCCCCTTTAACAAGGGGACCCCCAGATCCCGGAAGATGAAGCAGAGAAGAAGATGAAGAAGAAGATGAAGAAGAGAAGAAGATGAAGAGAAGAGCGGAAGCCTCCCCCCATGCCATGGGTATGGAGCGGCCCGGGGAGAAGAAGATAGAAGATGCCGCGGAGGAGATGCTGGACGAGAACGCCGGAGGAAGAACCAGAAGAGCCAGAAGAACCAGAAGAAGAAGATGAAGGAAGATAGAAGAAAGAAGAAAGAAGAAGCATTTAAATAAAGGAATTGTCAAAAACTGTCTCTTGTCATTTTTAACATTTTTGACAGTTTTTTAGTGAAATGGTAGGTTTACCATTTCACACGGGGGGTGGGATCTGGGAGTCCCCTTGTTAAAGGGGGCTTCCAGATTCCGATAAGCCCCCCGCCCGCAGACCCCCACAACCACCGGCCAGGGTTGTGGGGATGAGGCCCTTGTGCTCATCAACATGGGGACAAGCACCTTGCCAATGTTGAGGGCATGTGGCCTGGTACAGTTCAGGGGGGGCGCTCTCTTGTCCCCCCTCTTTTCCTGCAGCCTGCCAGGTTGCGTGCTCGGATAAGGGTCTGGTATGGATTTTTGGGGGGACTCCACGCCATTTTTTTTTTGGCGCGGGGTTCCCCTTAATATCCATACCAGACCTGAAGGGTCTGGTATGGAATTTAGGGGGACCCCCACGTCATTTTTTTTTAATTTTGGTTCGGGGTTCCCCTGTGGGGAATTCCCATGTCGTTTTTATCAATGAACTTCTATGTGTATTGTCGGACCGGCAATGCAATAGCCGCGAATAGTTTTAAATGGCTTTTTTCCTTTGAAATGTCATTTTGCTGTCAGACTGTTCTAAACACGGGAAACATGCGCCCCTTTACAGGCATACTATAGACACACCCCCAGCTTTGAAATTTAAAGGGATATTACACTTTTATTGTTTGACTTTAAGCATTATTAAAATCACTGCTCCTGAAAAAACGGCCGTTTTTAAAAGGTTTTTTTGCATTGATCCATGTCCCCTGGGGCAGGACCCAGGTCCCCAAACACTTTTTATGACAATAACTTGCATATAAGCCTTTAAAATTAGCACTTTTGATTATTCATGTTCGTGTCCCATAGACTTTAATGGTGTGCGCGTGTTCAAACGAACTTTTTTCCTGTTCGCATGTTCTAGTGCGAACCGAACAGAGGGGTGTTCGGCTCATCCCTACTTGTATTGTATGTGACATCACATACATCACATACATCACATATCTTACATACATCACATGCAAGCACGTGGGCTGGATGCGAGAGTTGGATCAGCAACATGAGTGGACAGGTAGATGTGTCTCATCTCTGTTTCCTTTCACCATTCTGATTATCAAGCATATCATAGATGAGAAGAGTGTACGGCGGTGGAGCTGATGAGCAGGAGGGGTTCAGAGGTGGGACAGATGAGCAGGAGGGTGCAGCGTTGGGGCAGATGTGCAGAGTGGTACAGTAGTGGAAGAGATGAGAAGGGGGTTCAGCAGTGGGACAGAAGAGCAGGGGGGTACAGTGTTGTGGCAGATGAGCAGGGGGGTTCAGTGTTGGGCCAGATGAGCAGGGGGATTCAGGTTTTGGGCCAGATGAGCAGGGGGGTTCAGTGTTGGGCCAGATGAGCAGGGGAGGTTTAGTGTTGGGGCAGATGAGAAGGGGGGTTCAGTGTTGGGCCAGAGGAGCAGGGGGTTCAGTGTTGGGCCAGATGAGCAGGGGGGTTTAATGTTGGGGCAGATGAGAAGGGGGTTCAGTGGTGGGACAGAAAAGCAGGAGGGTAGAGCAGTGGGGCAGATGTGAAAGGAGGTGTATTGGTGGGACAGATGAGCAGGGGGTTACAGTGGTGGGGCAGGAGAGCAGGGGGAACAGAGGTGAGACAGATGTGCAGGAGGTACATTTGTTGGGCAGATGAGAAAGTGGGTTGCAGTGGTGGGGCAGATGAGAAGGTGATTCAGTAGTGGCACAGAAAAACACGGGAATACGGCGGTGAAGCAGATGTGCAGGGAGGTACAGTGGTGGGGCAAATGAGAAAGGGGGGTACATTTATGGGGCAGATGAGCAGGGGGGGTACAGTGGTGGGACAGAAGAGCAAGGGAGTACAGTGGTAGGGCAGATGTGCAGGAGGTAAAGTGGTAGGAGGGATGAGAAGGGGGTTCAGCGGTGGGACAGAAAAGCATGGGGGTACAGTGATGGGGCAAATGAACTGTTGGGCCAGATGAGCAGGGGTTTTTAGTATTGCGTCAGATGATAATGGGGTTCAGTGGTGGGACAGAAAAGTAGGAGGGTACAGTGGTGGACAGAAGAGCAGGGTGGTACAGTGGTGGGACAGATGAGCAGGGGGTTACATTGGTGGGGCAGATGTGCAGGGGGTTACAGTGGTGGAACAGAAGAGCAGGGTGGTACAGTGGTGGGACAGAAGAGCAGGGTGGTACAGTGGTGGGACAGATGAGCAGGGGGTTACAGTGGTGGGGCAGATGTGCAGAGGTTTACATTGGTGGTGTAGATAAGAAAGGGGGTACATTGGTGGGGCAGATGAGAAAGCGGGTACATTGGTGGGGCAGATGAGAAAGGGGGTACATTGGTGGGACAGAAGAGAAAGGTGGGTACATTGGTGGGGCAGATGAGAAAGGGGGTAAATTGGTGGGGCAGATGAGCAGGGCGGTACAATGGTGGGGCAGATGTACGGGGGATTACAGTGGTGGGACAGATGAGTAGGGGGTTACACTTGTGGGGCAGATGAGCAGGGGGGTACAGTGGTGGGGCTGATGTGCAGGGTAGTACAGTAGTGGGGCAGATGTGAAGGGTAGTACAGTGGTGGAGCAGATGTGCAGGGTAGTACAGTGGTGAGGCAGATGTGTAGGTGTGTACAGTGGTGGAGCAGATGTGCAGAGGGTTACAGTGGTGGTGCAGATGTGCAGGGGGTTACAGTGGTGGGGCAGATGTGCAGGGGGTTACAGTGATGGGACAGATGAGCAGGGGGGGGGTACAGTGGTGAAACAGATTTGGAGGAGGGACAGGGATCTGAGGTGTGACGGTGCATGAATTGGAGCTGATCTGAAGTGTGGAGTTGCAGGAATTGGGGCGTGAGAGTTCAGGATGTTAATTTCTCACTACTAAAAGTAGTTTACAGCATTTACTTTTTATAAAATCTTTTTCGTGATTGAGAGTTGACATTTTTCTGTCATAAAATCGGCACGCTCAATTTCTTTGAAAAATTTTTCAGCACGCTGTGCTCAAAAGGTTGCCTACCCCTGATATAGAGCATGCATTCCTTAGTGTCAGGCTGACTGAGAAGATCTTAAAGCTATATGTGTGGCTAAGGTCTTGTCCAGACATTTATGTTTATTTTTGAGTGAGTAGTATCCAGAGCATGTTAGGTGCTGGACACATGGTGTGGAACTATCACTGTGAACATTCATTTTTTGCACAGAGGCATGTTATATATTTTGAGTTGGGGCTCACCATCAACGAGATTACTTTTTTAATGAACTTTGATTATGAGAAGTCACATATATTTTTGATGAACTTGGACACAATTTTTTTTATATTATTTTATTTATTTATTTATTTATTTTTTTTATTTATTTACAATTTTGATGAACTTGGACACTGCTATTTATGGTATTTATTTGGACATGGAAATATTTCAGATATCCAATTATTTTTTGATTCTTTATGCAAACACATCACTCCCTGTTGTGCCTATAGGACAGAAATAGTAAAGAGATAATTTTTCACAATAGGACACAAAAATATGACAAATAATAATAATGGACCCCCATTCCCAAATGTAACCATTCCCTACTCTATCAAACCCCCCCAAAAAATACTTTTGCCTATATATACAATAATCCAAGGGTGGGCAACAGGGGCCCTCCAGCTGTTGTGGAACTACATGTCCAATGAGGTATTGCAAAACTGACAGTTACAAGCATGATTTCCAGAGTCAGAGACACGATAGGACTTGTAACTCCACAACAACTAAAGGGCCACAGTTGCCCAACCCTGCTTAATCCTATGGCATATTGAAATAAAAAAGTATATATTTAGTAATAATAAACTACAAAATAAAATTCTGTAGCAGTTATATAGGTTTCTTTAACAGAATTGTACTCAGAACCCTACATACACACATACACACCCACACACGCACACGCACTTTTTCTGCACTTTGCTTGCTGGTGCCTTAAATTGGTGGGCAGGCAGGTTTTTCCTTTCTGTACAATACATTTTTATTAGAAAAAAAAAGAAAGATCTGAGTTAAAAAAAAAAAAAAATAATAAAAATTACAATAAGCAATTTAGTGTACAGGTGTAAACTCATAAATGAAGATTTAAATAAGGGTCTAGACATATCTAAATGACTGTATCTCTAAGCTGTAACCTGAGAGAAGTCTGGTGAATTTCTGAAAATACAGTAACCCATGGTGACAATATGTTATTAAATTTCCCTATTGATACATTAGCTGTTGCTACTAATTCCTCCATGTTGTAAAGCTCCTGAATTGTATTAATCCATTCTTTAATTGATGGAATGCAGGTAGATTTCCAATACACTGGTATTAGGACTTTAGCTTCTATCAACAGGTATCTTGTTAAAGATTTTTTGAATTCTTTCATAGAGCATTCAGAAATATGAAGAAAGCAACAGGCTGGTGTCAATTTAACCACTTGCCGACCATCCGCCGCAGTTGTACTGCGGCAGAATGGCACAGGCAGGCGATTAGCCGTTATGCTACTCCGGCTGCAACGATCGGATTCGATCAGGAACCGATCAATCCCCAGGCCCAGGCCAATGGACCTGGTGATCGCTCCTGATCAAAATTAGGTTTTAGCATCAGATAGGGTCTGTGTCACCCCAGGCAGCGTCAGATCAGTGCCAGTATGCTAACACCCACGCACGCACCATACGCCTCCCTTAGTAGTATAGTGTCTGAATGGATCAATATCTGATCAAAACTATATTAGCGTCCCCAGCAGTTTAGGGTTCCCAAAAACGCAGTGTTAGCGGGATCAGCCCAGATACCTGCTAGCACCTGCGTTTAGCCCCTCCGCCCAGCCCAGCCCAGCCCACCCAAGTACAGTATCAATTGATCACTGTCACTTACAAAACACATAACTGCAGCATTTGCAAGAGTCAGGCCTGATCCCTACGAACGCTAACAGTTTTTTTGGTAATGTTTGAATCAGTCGCTAATAGTCAGGAGCTTTTTTACCTGTGAGTCCTCACTACTATACCAGTAAATTTAGAGACCAAAATGTCAATTGAAGGTACAGTAGTGAAGAGGCCTACACGTATCTGAGCATGACAGATAGTGAAGAGGAAGTCACTCATCTGTCAGATTCAGGCTCAGAATATGAACCTGTAGACAGCAACGGCACCCTGACAGATAGCTCTGACGATGGAGTTGTGGTCCCTGCCAAGGTCAGGCGTACTAGACCCCGATCTTCTTCTGCTGTCGTTGAGGTGCAAGAACCGCAGGTCCTTCGTATGGAGCAGAGAGCCAGTACTAGCGCTGCTATTCCTTCTGGTGAACTGGCAAGCACCAGCGGCCTAGTACATCCTGGTCATACATCCAGCACTGCAGTAACACTTGGTGACGTGGCGAGTCCCATAAGTGCAGTTCAAGCTGGCAAGGTGGCAAGCACGAGTAGTGTCCCGCTGCCACCAAGAAGAAGACAAAGACAGGCCCGTTGAGCCCACAGTGCCCTTCCTGTTGCATTCATCAATCCGAATTGGGAACCCACCACTTCTGCAGCACCCGTACTTCCCCCATTCACTGGCCAACCCGGAATTCAGGTGGAAACAGTTGATTTTACGTCACTTGATTTTTATTCGCTGTTTTTCACCGAAGATCTCTATAGATCTATTGTGGACCAAAGCAATTTATATGCTGGTCAATTAATCGCCACTAATCCCCAGCTGACCCTTGCCAGAGATTGGAGACCAATTACAGTCTCCGAATTTAAGACCTTCCTGGGCCTATCCCTCCTCATGGGCAGACCTAAAAAGAGTGATTTGCGGTCATATTGGTCCACTGACCTAATTTACCATATGTTCTCTGCCTCCATGACCAGGACATGATACGAGCAGATCTTGCGGTTCACGCACTTCAGTGACAATAAACTCTGTCGTCCTCGGGATAAACCTGAATTTGATCGGCTCTACAAAATTTGGCCCCTCGTAAACCACTTCAACCAACAGACTTGTTTACTCCCCATCAAGTTGTCTGCGTTGATGAGTCCCTGATTAACTTTTCTGGCCGCTTGTCATTCAAACAGTATCTTCCCAGCAAGCGTGCCAGATACAAGGTCAAGATGTATAAGCTCTGTGACAGGGCCACAGGCTATACATATAGTTTTTTGGTTTACGAGGGAAGAGATAGTTACGTAGAGCCGGAGAACTGCCCTGACTACATAGGGAGGGCTGGTAAGATTGTGTGGGACTTGGTGTCACCCTTATTCGGAAAGGGGTACCACTTGTATGTGGACAATTATTAAACGTGCCACTTTTTAGTCACTTGTTTGATCATCAAATTGGCGCATGTGGCACCGTGCAATCCAATCGCCGGGGCTTTCCCCAGCGGCGTGTAGATTCCCGTCTTAGGCTGGGGGAGAGAGCAAGCTTGAGATGTAATAATTTGCTCACTGAAGTGGAGGGATAACAAGAATGTTTTTGTTCTTTCCTCCCTTCACGCAGACACGACTGTCCAACTTACTACGGCGACTGGTGTTGTGGAGAAACCCCTCTGTGTCCACGAATATAACCTCAATATGGGAGGTGTGGACCTCAACGACCAGTTGTTGGCGCCGTACCTAATTGCCTGTAAGGCCAGACGCTGGTATAAAAAAGTGTCTGTATACTTATTTCAATTGGCTTTGCTGAACGCTCATGTGCTATACAGAGCTTCAGGATGAACTGGATCCTTCCTTAAATTCCAGGAAGAGATCATCAGAGCCCATTCCCAATGCAAATGCAGTAAGACAGCTGCATGAGAGGCATTTTCCGCATGTCCTCTCTGGTACCCCTACCCAAAGAAACCCCCAAAGAAGATGTCGTGTCTGTAGAAAGCACGGATTTAGGTGTTATTGTCCCTCCTGTCCTGACCAACCTGGTCTTTGCATTGGTGACTGTTCTGAACACTATCACACACTAGTTGAGTATTAGCGTAGGCTACAGCACCACACAGTCATAGCACACGAACACCTAGTCTTGGAGTCTCAAAAGATGTGATGGCCATCACATTTTGAGAGACCCTAATCTGCAACGTTCAGTTTCTAGTTTTTTTAACAGTTTTTATAAAAGTGAAAAAAGTTTAAAAAAAACACACAAAAACAAAAAAAAATGAAAAATAAAAAAGACAAAAATAGTTGTGTTTGTATTTTTTTCTCTCTCTCTCTCTATTGTTCTCTATCTTATGTTCGCTCTCTACTTTCCACTCTACTGTTCACTCACTATTGTTCTATATCTATCGTTCTCTCTCGGTTTTATTTTTACTATGTTTTATTGTATGTGCTTTACAGGTATGGTATGTTATACTGTAATGTTTGTTTTATTGTTAACCATCATTTGCTTAGCAGGTACTCCATTCAGCTGCAGCGTGGATTTATTTATCTTGACAGCAACATCGTTTGCTCCCACGATAGATAAAGACATGACTCCAGCGCTGTAAGAAGTGATTTCACCACCACAGTTAAAAAAAAGAGCATATATGCCGAAGCATGGGGGCAGCAGGGGTGGAGGAACGATTTGCTCCTAAATTTTGGGGTGGATGCCCCCATGCTTCGGCATATATATATATTTAAGGCACAGATTCCGTTAAAAAATGTTTTATTTTTTACTATTTTTTTTTTGTATTTGCTTTGCAGGTATGGTATGTCTTACTGTTATACTGTAATGTTACTTTGTTTTATTGTTAACTATCATTTGCTTAGCAGGTATGCCATTCAGTTGCAGCGCAGATTTATGCCCCCATGCTTCGGCATATGTTTTTAGGCCATTCAGCTGTAGCACTGATTTATTTATCTTGACAGCAACAGCATTTGCTCCCATGATACAGCGCTGTAGGAGGTGATTTCACCACCACAGTTAAAAACAAAATGGTGCATGTATGCCCATCATTAGAAGTGGGTGGATGAAGGGAGGTATTCCAATGGTGGGCATACCCACCGATAAACTCTTTTTTTCATTCAGCCCCCTTAAAAAAAAGATTACAATATATGCTCAACAAGGACCAGCAACGTACTGGTATGTTGCTGGACTTTGAGTGGTTATACCAGAATGATGCCTGCCGGTTTAGGTATCATCTTGGTATCATTCTTTTCAGACAGAGGTCAGCCAGTGGTCGGCTTTCATGTAAAAGCAATCCTAGCAACTAATTGGCCTCTAGACTGCTTTTACAAGCAGTGGGAGGGAATGCCCCCCCCCACCATCTTCCATGGTTTTCATCAGAGAATGGCTCCAATCATCTCTATGGCCTAATAAACAGCAAGCTACGAGCATTTCATGACTTAGATTTCCCTGGATGTAAACAGCGCCATTGGGAAATTGGGAAAGCATTTTATCACACCAATCTTGGTGTGGTCAGATGCTTTGAGGGCAGAGGAGAGATCTAGGGTCTAATAGACCCCATTTTTTAAAAAAAAGAGTACCTGTCACTACCTATTGCTATCATAGGGGATATTTACATTCCCTGAGATAACAATAAAAATGATAAAAAAAATTAAATGAAAGGAACAGTATAAAATAAGATAAAAAAACAAAGAAAAAAACAAAAAAAAAACAAAAACACCCCTGTCCCCTCCCTGCTCTCGCGCAAAGGGGAAACGCAAGCGTCGGTCTGTCATCAAATGTAAACAGCAATTGCACCATGCATGTGAGGTATCACCGCAAAGGTCAGATCGAGGGCAGTCATTTTAGCAGTAGACCTCCTCTGTAAATCTAAAGTGGTAACCTGTAAAGGCTTTTAAAGGCTTTTAAAAATGTATATAGTTTGTCACCGCTGCACGCTTGTGTGCAATTTTAAAGCATGTCGTGTTTGGTATCGATGTACTCGGTCTAAGATCATCTTTTTTATTTCATCAAACATTTGGGCAATATAGTGTGTTTTAGTGCATTCAAATTAAAAAAAGTGTTTTTTTCCCCAAAAAATGCATTTGAAAAAAAGCTGTGCAAATACTGTGTGAAAAAAAATGAAACACCCACCATTTTAATATGTAGGGCCTTTGCTTTAAAAAATATATAATGTTTGGGGGTTCAAAGTAATTTTCTTGCAAAAAAAAATTATTTTTTCATGTAAACAAAAAGTGTCAGAAAGGGCTTTGTCTTCAAGTGGTTAGAAGGGTGGGTGATGTGTGACATAAGCTTCTAAATGTTGTGCATAAAATGCCAGGACAGTTCAAACCCCCCCAAATGACCCCATTTTGGAAAGTAGACACCCCAAGCTACTTGCTGAGAGGCATGTCAAGTCCATGGAATATTTAATATTTTGACACAAGTTGCGGGAAGAAGACACATTTTTTTTTGCACAAAGTTGTCACTAAATGATATATTGCTCAAACATGCCATGGGCATATGTGAATTTACACCCCAAAATACATTCTGTTGCTTCTCCTGAGTATGTGGATACCACATGTCTGAGACTTTTTGGGAGCCTAGCCACGTACGGGACCCCGAAAACCAAGCACCACCTTCAGGTACCTTTTTGATTTCACTCCTCACTGCCTATCACAGTTTCGGAGGCAATGGAATGCCCAGATGGCACAACCCCCCCCCCAAATGACCTCATTTTGGAAAGTAGACACCCCAAGCTATTTGCTGAGAGGTATGGTGAGTATTTTGCAGACCTCACTTTTTGTCACAAAGTTTTGAAAATTGAAAAAAGAAAAAAAAAATTTATTTTCTTTCTTTATTTTCAAAAACAAATGAGAGCTGCAAAATACTCACCATGCCTCTCAGAAAATAGCTTGGGGTGTCTACTTTCCAAAATGGGGTAATTTGGGGGGGGGGTTTGTGCTATCTTGGCATTTTATAGCCTTCGAAACTGTGATAGGTAGTGAGGAGTGAAATCAAAAATTTACGCCCTTAGAAATCCTGAAGGCAGTGATTGGTTTTCGGGGCCTCGTACGCAACTAGGCTCCCAAAAAGTCTCACACATGTGGTATCTCCATACTCAGGAGAAGCAGCAGAATGTATTTTGGGGTGTAATTCCACATATGCCCATGGCATGTTTAAGCAATATATCATTTAGTGACAACTTTGTGCAAAAAAAAAAAAAGATTGTCATTTTCCCACAACTTGTGGCAAAATATAAAATATTCCATGGACTCAACATGCCTCTCAGCAAATAGCTTGGGATTTCTACTTTCCAAAATGGGGTCATTTGGGAGGTTTTGTGGCATCTTGGCATTTTATGGCCTTCAAAACTGTGATAGGTAGTGAGGAGTGAAATCAAAAATTTGATGGGGATGGTATGTTCAGTGTGATGTGCAGTGTTAGTTTTCCGCCACACATAGCATTTTGCTTTTAGGCCAAAAAGTTTAATTTGGTCTAATCTGACCAGCGCACCTTCTTCCACATGTTTGTTGTGTCCCCCACATGGCTTCTTGCAAACTGGACTCCTTATGACTTTCTTTCAACAATGGCTTTCTTCTTGCCACACTTCCATAAAGGCCAGATTTGTGGAATGCATGACTAATAGTTGTCCTGTGGACAGATTCTCCCACTTGAGCTGTAGATCTCTGCAGCTCCTCCAGAGTTACCATGGGCCTCTTGGCTGCTTCTCTGATGAATGCTCTCCTTGCCTGTCAGTTTAGATGGATGGCCATGTCTTGGAAGGGTTGGAGTTGTGCCATATTCTTTTCATTTTCAGATGATGGATTGAATAGTGCTCTGTGAGATGTTCAAAATATGGGATATTTTTTTACAACCTAACCCTGCTTTAAACTTCTCCAGAACCTTATCCCTGACCTGTCTGGTGTGTTTCATGGCCTTTATGATGCTGTTTGTTCACTAAGATTCTCCAACAAACCTCTGAGGGCTTCACAGAAAAGCTGTGTTTATACCGAGATTAAATTACACACAGGTGGACTCTATTTACTAATTAGGTGATTTCTGAAGGCAATTGCTTCCACTAGATTTTAGTTAGGGGTATCCGAGTAAAGGGGGCTGAGTTCAAATGCACACCACACTTTTCAGCTATTTATTTGTAAAAAATGTTGAAAACCATTTATCATTTTCCTTCCACTTCACAATTATGTGCCACTTTGTGTTGGTCTGTCTCATAAAATCCCAATAAAATACATTTACGTTTTTGGTTGTAACATGACAAAATGTGGAACATTTCAAGGGGTCTGAATACTTTTTCAAGGCACTGTAGTGTGCATTTTAAGGTGGGGTAGGTGTCTGCTTCTGCTACATGTCTGGATTATACAGTGGGAGCAGGAAGAAGAGTGCTGCAATGTAGAAGGCAGTATTATGTGTAGGTAAAAAATCAATTTTTATCTTGGCATGTCTCTTAAACCTCTTGCCATGTCCATAACCACATTTTAAATGTACAGTATTAACAACGTTTTTCTATTATCTAATTAATGCCATACGATTCTGTCTGTTAAATTGACTGTGAATGTTTTTTCTTTCTTTCTTTATTTATTTATTTTTTATTTATGATGGAAGACTTCAAGAATGATTAGGAATCATTTGAATTGTGTAAAAATTGTACTTTAGGCAGACTGTGCAGTATAAAAAAGTTAATGGGGCAGGGATTGGCAGTGTGTGTATAAACACCTGGTCTGTCTGATCCAATAAGGACAACCAAAAAAAAGGAGAAAAAAAGGAGAACCTGGTGCTCAAGGCAAGATAATACCCCTCTGGATTTTATAGACGGACCAGGTAATGTAGTAGAAAAAATATTTTTTATTATAAACATACAGTAAAATTGCAAAAGCAAAGGAATAGAATTGCATGATAAAAATGTGTATATAACAAATAACAAGTATACTCAAATTAACATTGGTATGAAGCTCAGCTGTCCTGTAGACAATTTTGGGCTAGCAAGAACCCATACTACAAATGACGCCTAACATGTTTCGGACCTTGTAGTCCTTCTTCGGATGCTTATGTCATTTTTTGAAATGAGTATTCTATAATATAAATATGGTAATGCATTAGTAAAGTAATGAACTAGTATAACAATTTTGTCAATAGTAATTTAACAAAGAAAATAATATTTTTTAGTCAAAACAAGTATGCATCTCTAGACACATTTGATAACAACATAACAGCAAAAGAGACTATACTTACAAGGATGAGCAAATTATTGATAAAAGCAATCAGGGGGCCAAGGGCTGTATTCCCACAGATTGAGCACAAAACCGTGGTAAGCCCCAGATGGCAACCCGGTAAAGAGAAGCGGGCGAGAGAGGGGCGAGAGAGCAGAGACGGCACCTGTCCTAACTGCAAGGACTTCAGGCGTGTAGAGTCAAACTCCTGCCAAGATTCTGACCAAAAAGTGATGGAGTCTAGATATATACTACAGTAAAGTGCTGTGTATATTTCTATGTATAGGAGAAAATAAACAAAAGAAAAATGTATAAAGAAAAAGGTACTCATAGAACGTTGTAAAGATGCAGATTGGTAAATATGTAGACACAGTAGACATAGTTATCTAAGAACTTCAACCCTAGCATAAGTATGCTAAATAGAGTGGAACAGGTAAAAAAAAGGTAGATTTAGGTTTCAAAGAGTAAAAAACACTGTGTGCTACTTACATACCCCTGCCTTGTGTCCTGTAAATGTGTCGTCCCGTCACCACCACGGCATCACTGTGGATGTCTGGGGTGTGGGTTAATATACCCCTGGTGAGGCTGACTGAAGTCAATTGCACTCAGTGCAATTGAAATCAGCTGGTGGTCAGTGTGACAGATCGTGGCGCTCAACCAATTGCAACCTCGATCTGTCACGAAATCCCTCGACGCGATGACATGTGGCGCAAGCCCCTCCTGGGAGTGGGGTCGCATCACCACCTCTTGTTGTGAACCACCGCTCTGCGCTTCATAGTGAAGTGCAAACAGGAAGGTACCTGTCAACAGAAAGGCTCCGATGTCCCAAGTGTGGCCACAATTGGTGCCCCAACATGAGACCCCCACACGCTGGGCAGTGGGGCACAGCCTCCAATTCACGTGCCCAGCCCTGGATGAAAATAGTGCAGCCCGGCAATATCTATGTATAAGAAACATAGTCAGTGATGCAGATGTCGATCCACGGGAATCGTACCCCCTGGTGGCAGACAGCGAGAAGCTCATCCAGCAACACCTTGCTACATAAAAGTCCCAGTCTAGTAATAAATGACACAAAGGAAAATATGAAAAAAGAAACAATCAACAGAATATAACAAAGATTATACATACAGTAGTATTGTACTTTAACTATAGTTGCAATATGCTGTACAACAAAGACACAATACACAAAACAAAACACAGTACCAATTGGGATAATTTGAATACAGAAGTGAATGAAAAATTAACCACTTAACCACTTCAGCCCCGAAAGGATTTACCCCCTTCTTGACCAGAGCACTTTTTAGAATTTGGCACTGCGTCGCTTTAACTGCTAATTGCGTGGCCATGCAATGCTGAACCCAAACTAAATTTGCATCCTTTTCTTCCCACAAATAGAGCTTTCTTTTGATGATATTTGATCACCTCTGCGGTTTTTATTTTTTGCGCTATAAACGAAAAAAACTCGAAGATTTTGAAAAAAAATTATATTTTCTACTTTTTGTTATAAAAAAAATCCAGCAAACTCAATTTTAGTCATACATTTAGGCCAAAATGTATTCGGCCACATGTCTTTGGTAAAAAGAATGTCAATAAGTGTATATTTATTGGTTTGCGCAAAAGTTATAGCGTCTACAAACTAGGGTACATTTTCTGGAATTTACACAGCTTTTAGTTTATGACTGCCTATGTCATTTCTTGAGGTGCTAAAATGGCAGGGCAGTACAAACCCCCCCAAATGACCCCATTTTGGAAAGTAGACACCCCAAGGAAATTGCTGAGAGGCATGTTGAGCCCATAAAATATAACATTTTTTTGTCTCAAGTGATTGAATAATGATAAAAAAAAAAAAAAATTACTAAAAGTTGTCACTAAATGATATATTGCTCACACATGCCATGGTTATATGTGAAATTTCACCCCAAAATACATTTAGCTGCTTCTCCTGAGTATGGGGATACCACCTGGCCATGGAATGCCACCTGGGCATTCCATGGCCTCCGAAACTGTGATAGGCAGTGAGGAGTGAAATCAAAAATTTACGCCCTTAGAAAGCCTGAAGGCGGTGCTTGGTTTTCGGGGTCCCGTACGCGGCTAGGCTCCCAAAAAGTCTCACACATGTGGTAGCCCCGTACTCAGGAGAAGCAACAGAATGCATTTTGGAGTGTAATTTCACATATTCCCATGGCATGTTTGAGCAATATATCATTTAGTGACAACTTTGTGCAAAAAAAAAAAAAAAATTGTCTTTTTCCCGCAACTTGTGTCACAATATAAAATATTCCATGGACTCGACATGCCTCTCAGGAAAGAGCTTAGGGTGTCTACTTTCCAAAATGGGGTCATTTGGGGGGGTTTGAACTGTCCTGGCATTTTATGCACAACATTTAGAAGCTTATGTCACACATCACCCACTCTTCTAACCACTTGAAGACAAAGCCCTTTCTGACACTTTTTGTTTACATGAAAAAATATATTTTTTTTTTGCAAGAAAATTACTTTGAACCCCCAAACATTATATATTTATTTAAAGCAAAGGCCCTACATATTAAAATGGTGGGTGTTTCATTTTTTTTTCACACAGTATTTGTGCAGCGATTTTTCAAATGCATTTTTTGGGGAAAAAAAACACTTTTTTTAATTTTAATGCACTAAAACACACTATATTGCCCAAATGTTTGATGAAATAAAAAAGATGATCTTAGGCCGAGTACATGGATACCAAACACGACATGCTTTAAAATTGCGCACAAACGTGCAGTGGCGACAAACTACATACATTTTTAAAAGCCTTTAAAAGCCTTTACAGGTTACCACTTTAGATTTACAGAGGAGGTCTACTGTTTTTTTTTTACTATTTTTTTTGCTTTTTTATCTTATTTGTAAACTGTTCCCTTCATTTTTTTTTTTATCATTTTTATTGTTATCTCAGGCAATGTAAAATCCCCTATGATAGCAATAGGTAGTGACAAGTCCTTTTTTTTCTCTCCTCTGCCTTCAGAACATCTGACCACAACAAGATTGGTGTGATAAAATGCTTTCCCAATACTGAAGTGTGGGTGATTGATGAATGGAGGTACATGCAACTGGAACACTTCGTGAAGAAACTACCTCAGCCAATAAGAACAGGAGATGAGTTGACTTTGTTGGAAAGGCTGTGTTTAACAGACAACGCAAAAAACACTATATCAAAGGTTTATAAAATGTTACTAACGGAGGACAAGGTGGAGGTACCTCCATTCATCAAAAAATGGGAAAGGGAACTGGGATCACAGAAGGACACAAGCACTATTGGAAACATTTTGGACCTAGCCCATAGTTCGGCAGTTGATATAAAAACAGCCGAGATGAACTACAAATGTTTAACCAGCTGGTATGCATTAAATTATTATATAGTGTTCCACCGGCATTACATTACATTATGCCGGTGGAACACTAACATGCATTATATGAGGCTAAGGTAAAGCACAGTAAACTGTACAACCCACCCAGGCCATTACACAAAAGGACATTCTAAGGTGCATAAATCTATATTCAAGTGTACAAATCTTCTTATCCGGGGATACTGGTATAGATCTATACTAAAGTTACATAAATATAAAGGAGAGGAGGCGCTAAAACCGCTGGTAAGAATATCTTTACTTTCTCTTTCTGGCTTCCTGGTATCTTCTCTGGGACTTGGTTTCTATGGCTATGATATACAAAGTGATGGAACCAGCTTAAAGTGCACGTGAGGGCGTCGTCTGTATCGAACTCACCGAATTCTCTATACAACTTCGGTATAATGATGGTGCTAATAGGTATTGAAATCGCATAGAAGGAATAGATAGAGGGGGACCTAATCTGAGTAGGACTACCTTATGATAGTGGTGTAAGGATTTTTAAATGGTTACGAGTCTGAAATAGTGACATACAGGCAGACTAACCTCAACTGGTAAAGGAATAACATCGCAGGCTCTGGATTTTTAACAGCCTAGGGGAAGAAACTCCCCCAAGTATTTGTAATTGCACCAAACAACCACCTATCTCACTGACACCATTTCTGGGAGTTAATTCAGAAAAGGATCAATCAAAAGGTGAAAGATAATAGAGAATGAGAGGAAAGACGGGGAAGGGGGGCACAACAAACCCAACAGGGATTTCCACCAGAACAAGTGCTAGTCCAGGCACAATAAGGAAATATATGGTCCATGAAAATACTAATGTAAGCCCGGGAAAGGTATCTGGTTCAAAAAGTAAAACCCCTGAATGTCCGCCTAAAATCAGTACAAGAAGACAGTTGGCAGAAGCAGAATCTCTCATTACAAATCCAGCAATAGCAGAAGAAGTGTTAATGGAGAGTCAACAGGAAAGGGTGTTGCCAACAAAGAATGAAATGGCGGAGATGTTTGCTAGACTGGAAACTTCTATTAAGGGAGAAATAGAAGCAATACGGGGAGACATGGGACATATATTAAGAAGAGTGGAGGAAGTTGAGACATTAGCCGAAAGACAGGGGACGGAGATAAAGAACCTGAAAAGCCAGATGGAGGAGATGCAACGTGAACAAAGGAATTTGAGATATGGGGAGAGACACATACTGAGAAGATATAAAGTGCTGCACACCCCGATTAATGTCAAAAAGAAAAAGAAGGTATCCCCCGTGGGGTTTTAAAGCAGCAAAAAATTATGAAAATAATAGGTTGTTACTTGAAAGAGTTTTTTTATTAATGGAACTTAACCATAATGGTTAAAATAGGAGCTGTGCTACAGGAGATAACACAAATGAAGCTGGCACAAGTATTATACAATGATCAAGCGCTAAAATAGGATGATAATCCTGACGCGTTTCGACCCCGTTGGGTCATCTTCAGAGGATTGAGGCGCTGTGACAAAATTTGCGTATTAGAGTTCATGGATGTGACCATAAAAATACAATATAATATATATATGTTTAACAGTATAATTACCAATCACATTGTGTTTGAGCAATTTCTCCTGAGCTTGTAGTTCTCCGACGTCTCCCCCACCGGGTCCCGACAGGAGTCCCCGGCCGTCCACCACGTCAGCAGGGGAAAAGGGGGGGTTAATCGTCCATGCGTGTCTTACAAGGAGTCACACCAAGTGGATATCTCCCAAAACTGGGGAGGAGCATAGGGGCAAGCGAGCGAGACCTGCAGCCAAAGCATCAAATAACAGACAACTGTACCATCAGTGCGTTCGGTTTAGCACGGATAGAGATATATGTATCATGTGTCATTTTTTGAAAAAAAGAGATAACTCTGTAATTTATTTAATTAAATATTTGTTGGATGTTGTCTGTACTTGGGGTCAGCGATGTATGAATATTCCTATAGTGATGGTAGTAACAAAAGGGGGGGAGGGGAAGGGGTTGACAAGGGTAAGTAGGACTGCATATAGATATCAGTATATCAGAGTATGTAATAGGTAAATAGTAGTGTCTATGTGTTGGCCGTGAAACAAGTGACGAGGTAGGGTGAAAATATAGGAATATAAAGAAAAAGGCGAGTGTGGGGAGAACATGTGAGGAAAGAAGGGGACGGGCAGACTATTGGGGAAAAAAAAAAAAAAAAAAAAAAAAAAAAAAAACCAGGGGAAAGGAAGGGGATGGGAAAGAAAAAACGGGAAGGAGGGGGGGGGGGGGGGGGGGGGGGGGATGGTTAAGGGGAGAATAGGAAAAAAAGATCAGGGAGTGAAGGAAAAAAGGCTTAAGAGAAAAAGATCCAGGGGAAAAAAAGGGAACAGATAGGTGAAGTGTGAGGATAGTGCAGGTGAGGTGATGCATGTGAGTGGAAGGGAAGCATGGGGGTGGGGAAATGAGAAGGTGCAGTGCAAGGGGCCAAATAAAACAATCAAAAAGCAGTGAAAGTAAAAACATATGCAAAAAACATATTCAACCGTGTATATGTGAGAGATGGGTGTGTGTGATAGTGTACTGAAAAATGCATGGGTGCTGGAGAAGGGGTCATGAGGTGTCAAGATGGGAAGAAAATGGGACAAAGGTGAGACAAAGAAACACACAAGTTGAAGTGCCATAAAGGTGAACATGTATGAGGGTGGGTAGAATCGGATGTAAATGTGTACAAGATAGTATAACTAATCACAGTGGGAAGGAATGACGTGACAGAGACCCACAATACAGGGTATGTCAGGTCCAACTCATCAGTGTGTTCAGATACTGGTGATTACCTGTCTCCAGAGTATAAGTCAGTTGATCAGTCTGATGAAACAGTAGGAACTAAAAGCAGATCCCCCAATCTGCTTGGTCATTATAAATAAAGTGCTGGCCGCTGATTGGATGCCTAATTAGGCTGCAGGTGCATGCAGGCTGTCCCCACCCCTCCTCCTCCAGCAGGGATTAACCCTCCACATGTGGCTCCCCCGGCGTTCAGGAAGATAAATATCCCGGCACAGCCGTCACATCCGCCGTAATAGCGCGATGTCGCGATGTCGCACGCACGCAGCATCGCGTGCCCACAACGCCACGGCATCCCGTTTTTTCTTTCCCATCCCCTTCCTTTCCCCTGGTTTTTTTTTTTTTTTTTTTTTTTTTTTTTTTTTTTTTTTTTTCCCCAATAGTCTGCCCGTCCCCTTCTTTCCTCACATGTTCTCCCCACACTCGCCTTTTTCTTTATATTCCTATATTTTCACCCTACCTCGTCACTTGTTTCACGGCCAACACATAGACACTACTATTTACCTATTACATACTCTGATATACTGATATCTATATGCAGTCCTACTTACCCTTGTCAACCCCTTCCCCTCCCCCCCTTTTGTTACTACCATCACTATAGGAATATTCATACATCGCTGACCCCAAGTACAGACAACATCCAACAAATATTTAATTAAATAAATTACAGAGTTATCTCTTTTTTTCAAAAAATGACACATGATACATATATCTCTATCCGTGCTAAACCGAACGCACTGATGGTACAGTTGTCTGTTATTTGATGCTTTGGCTGCAGGTCTCGCTCGCTTGCCCCTATGCTCCTCCCCAGTTTTGGGAGATATCCACTTGGTGTGACTCCTTGTAAGACACGCATGGACGATTAACCCCCCCTTTTCCCCTGCTGACGTGGTGGACGGCCGGGGACTCCTGTCGGGACCCGGTGGGGGAGACGTCGGAGAACTACAAGCTCAGGAGAAATTGCTCAAACACAATGTGATTGGTAATTATACTGTTAAACATATATATATTATATTGTATTTTTATGGTCACATCCATGAACTCTAATACGCAAATTTTGTCACAGCGCCTCAATCCTCTGAAGATGACCCAACGGGGTCGAAACGCGTCAGGATTATCATCCTATTTCAGCGCTTGATCATTGTATAATACTTGTGCCAGCTTCATTTGTGTTATCTCCTGTAGCACAGCTCCTATTTTAACCATTATGGTTAAGTTCCATTAATAAAAAAACTCTTTCAAGTAACAACCTATTATTTTCATAATTTTTTGCTGCTTTAAAACCCCACGGGGGATACCTTCTTTTTCTTTTTGGAATTTGAGATATAGATTGGAAGACCAGGAAAACCGAAGCAGAAGGAAAAACCTGAGGATTAGAGGTCTCCCAGAGATGCAGGGGGAGGGAAAAAATCTACAGGAAAAGGTGGATCAAATCTTTGGAGGCCTTATAAATCCAACAGAAAATAATAAGAGAATTAAACTGGATAGAGTGCACAGAATTAGGAAACCAGCCGAGATTAGCAAGGAGGCTCCTCAAGATGTGATTGTGAGGTTCCACAATTATCAAGACAAAGAGAAAATCAGGGCGGGTCTGAAAAATAATCAATCAGTGAAATATGGAGAATCCAATTTACAGGTATACCCAGACCTTGCTACTGAGACACGGACAAGGAAAAGAGTCCTTAGACCCCTATTGGAGCAGCTTAAAGCTCGAGATGTGCAATATTCCTGGGGTTTCCCAGCGTGCCTGATTGGGCGAAAGGACAGGCACTCAGCAACGTTAAGATTTCCAGAGGAGACCCAAAATTTCTGTCGCCGACTGGATATTCCACTTGTAGAAATCCCAGGATGGTGGGAGAAAATAGGAAGTCAGGACATTGCTGAGGACCTTCAAAACTGGAAACCAGTATACAATAGGAGAGGAGTGTAAACAAAAGTTAAAAATAATTAGAAAGGATAAGTAACTAATCTGGCTCAGGGGTTTCGGAAATCATGTGGCCTGGGATGGGGGTGGTGTGGGGGAGTAATGGGCCCTGAGCCCAGAGTCTGGGGGAGAGGAGGGGGGGGCTCTGTTGGGGCGGAGGAGGGGGGGCAGTGGGGGAATGGAGGGGGGGATGGCCTGGTTAATCCCGGGGTGGGCTGGGGGATTCAAAGATTGCCACACTGAGCTCAACCCTCGGGGGGACAACCGTAGGGCCGGGTGGAGAATGTGGGGCCACGGTTAATGGGGCCACTGGGAGGCCTGATGCCCCCAAAAGGGGGGAGGGATGGGGGAGGAGGGGGGGAAGGGAGGGGGATAAGGGAGTGGGGGGGTAAGGGAGGGGCGAGACCGGTACAAACCTCATTTTCTCTTGCTGATTGGTTTAGAAAGGCAGAATAAATGGCCGGAATAAAGTTGGTAACATATAATGTGAGGGGCCTCAATTCGCCCATAAAATGTGCGAACATAATGGGCGAATTGAGATCCATTAAAGCAGAGATGGTCTTTCTCCAGGAGACGCACCTATACCTGGGGAGAAACCAGAAAATAATCTCTAAGGACTACCCACTTTGGATATATAGTGACTCCCTGATAAGGGGTGCAAAAGGGGTGGCGATTGTTTTTGCAAGGGAAATGCATTTCCAGAGGAGAGATTAACTGACCCTGAGGGACGATTTTTGTTCCTGAGGGGCAAACTAAATGGGAAGGAATATACTTTAGCCAATATATATTGCCCAAACAACAACCCAGGAAAATATGTAATAGGAGTCCTATCAAAGTTAGAGGGTTTTCGGAGGGGGAGGGTTATTGTGGCAGGAGATTTTAACTTATGTCTTGAGCCGGGTAGAGATAACACGTCGCATGTTCGGGGGACTGGAGGTGTATGGTTGAACAAACTCAAGAAAAAACTTCATCAATGTCAGTTAGTAGATGTGTGGAGGATGCAACATCAAAAGATAAGGGACTACACCTACTACCCCCCTGTACATGCGACGTACTCAAGGCTTGATTATTTTTTTGTAGATCATAGGTACTTAGAAGAGGTAGAAAACACAAATATAGGATCCATAACATTTTCGGACTACGCCCCGGTGACACTACGAATAAAACAGAATATACAAAAACCCTTGTTAAACAACTGGAGATTAAACGAAGATCTCCTCCATGATAGGAAAATTGATAAGTCAATAAAAGAAGAATTGGAATTTTACTTTAAAACAAACATCTCAAAGGAAACATCAGAATCAATAGTCTGGGAGGCCCATAAGGCGTACATTAGAGGGATTATAATAAAGGCGGAAGGAAAGAAGGAAAGAAGGCAGGCAAAGAAGCTTCGTGTGCTTCAGGAGGAAGTCAAAAAGCTAGAACAGCAGCATAAAGAATGGGGGGAAGGAGGGATTTTGGGAAAACTATATGGAGCTAGAGAGGCCATGAGACAACAGATAGAATTAGAAAACCGAAAGAAGTATAAATTAGTCAAAAAAGAAAGATATACTGCTGGTAACAGACCTGGTCGACTCCTGGCAAGGGCACTAAGTAAAAAGAAAAGTGATAAATACATTGATAAAATAAGGACTAAAACAGGTGAAATTAGATATAAAGATGTAGACATAGCAAAGACCTTTCAAGAATTTTATGGGGAACTTTACTCAATAAATAAAAAGGATACGAGCAAAGAGAAAGAACAAAAACAAGAGAAAATTAAAAACTATTTAAAAGAAACTGGAATGCTAAAAATAACCAAAGAGGAGAGAACATCCTTGGAGGTCCCCATTACAGAGTCTGAAGTAAGGAAGGCCATCAAGGAGACTCAAATAGGCAAGAGTCCAGGTCCAGATGGACTGACAGCACTATACTATAAAAAATATCAAGATTACTTAGTGCCAAAACTATGCTCTTATATGAATGAGATAGGAGAGAAAGGGGAAATGAGCAGAGACGCACTAGCAGCTAACATAGCGATCATATACAAGGAAGGAAAAGATGATACACTATGCTCTAGTTTCAGGCCCATATCCTTACTAAACATCGACACAAAACTATTCACAAAAGTAATTGCAGGTAGAGTAAAGCAAACAATTAAAAAGATCATCCACCCTGATCAAGTTGGGTTTATACCAGGCAGACAGGGAAGGGATAATAGTATTAAAACCCTTTTGATAACCCAGGAAATTAAAAAAAGTGGAGTCCCAGGACTACTGCTGTCAATAGACGCTGAAAAAGCATTTGACAGAGTAGACTGGGACTTCATGATAGAGACACTCAAAGAAGTGGGCTATGGGGAGAAGATTTGTAGCTGGATACGGGCGCTGTATACAAAGCCGTCAGCGAGAGTTAAAATAAATGGGACCTTGTCTGAGTCCTTTTATATGTACAATGGAACAAGACAGGGGTGCCCAATTTCTCCAATGCTTTTCCTGCTAGCACTAGAACCCCTTCTTATTAGGATTAGACAGAATCCGGACATTAGAGGAGTAAACATAGGTGGAACTGAGTACAAGCTTGCTGCCTTTGCGGATGATATTCTGCTCTATATAACACATCCAAGAATTTCCCTCCCGAACGCCATGGCTACCCTAAAAGAATATGGGAAGTTGTCCAACTTTAAAGTAAATCCCACTAAATCAGAAGTGTTAGACATAAACCCCAATAAGACGAGAGATTACGCATACCAAAAATACTTTCCTTTTGCGTGGGGAAAGAAGCTTTAAATTATCTAGGAGTTAAAATTACAACATCTATAGGAAAGCTATATCAGGCGAATTTCATGCCGCTTATGAATGAGGTAAAATCAGAATTAAATAGAATACAGCAGGGACAATTGTCGTGGGCGGGAAGAATTAGTATATTCAAAATGGTCTTATTACCAAAAATAACATATAAAATGCAAATGCTCCCAATCACACTTCCATCTACATATCTCAAAAGATTACACTCAATGTTATTAAGGTTTATATGGAAAGGGAAAACACCACGTTTAAAATATACTCAATTAATAAACACTAAAAGTAAAGGGGGATGGGGAGCACCAGATATTCGTAAATACTATGAAGCCATTGCACTTGCGAGAGTGGTAGACTGGGTCAAAAACAAAGAAAAACAATGGGTAGAAATTGAAAATAAAATTAGTAATCTAAAACTGCACAAAACAATATGGAGCCCACCAAAACTAAGAAAATATAATATTGAAATACACGAAATCACTAGGCATGCAATTAGAACATGGGATGCTATACACAAAAGGGAACACTGGGAGTACAATTCACTGTTAATATCACTAAAAGATGTGGAATACTTTCCACCTGGGAAGGAAGAGTGGTTTGGTAAATGGCTCCTGAAGGAGAATATACAACTGAAAGACGTAATGGACCAGGGTAGAATATGCCCAATACAAGAGCTTAAGAATAGAAGAGATAAGATAATTATTAACCCATGGTGTTATAGTCAATTAAAGTATTTTATTGAATCTTTACCTCAACCAATTAGAACAATAAAAAAACCTACTTCCGTTAGAGAAAATATGCATGGACATAGACGAAAAAGGTGGTTTTTCCCGGATATATAAAATACTGGTTGAACTGAGAAGGTCAGATACTTTGGCCTTTATAGGAAAATGGGAGAAGGAGTTAGGAAAAACACTATCAGAGACAGAAGTAGCTATGATATTGAAGAGACTCTCGGCCACATCAGTTAATAGTAAACTGCTAGAGCTAAATTATAAATGCCTGACAAGAATGTACATGACGCCGGATAAGATGCATAAAATCAATGGGGAAAAATCCCAGCTTTGCTGGAGGGGATGTGGTGAGATAGGGACGATGGCCCATATGTGGTGGTCGTGCCCCGAAATGGGAATCTTCTGGGAAGAGATTAAAAAATATATTAAAGAGATTACACACTTTGATTTGCCAAAAGACCCTAGAATTTTCCTATTTCATTTGAGTGATATGCCCACTAAAACATATCTCAGAACACTTCTGCCCCATTTTATAGATGCAGCTAAAAGCCTAATTTCTAAAAACTGGAAAAGGAAAGAAAGACCAACCATGAGGGAATGGATTAATAAAATAAATGAGATACAGGAACTAGAGTACTTAAGGTTCAGTGAAGGGATAAAAATGGAGGCCTATAAGATAAAGTGGGGATTGTGGGAAAAATTTAAAAAATCCATAAGAGCGGTTGAGATGTGGACAACTTGAGTAAAAGAGAGGGTAGATCCCGACCCAGTTCAAGATGAAAAAATGGAAGAAGGGGTGGTCGGGGGGGGGGGTAAATGGGAAGAGTGGGGAGGGAGGAGGTACGGTCTCGGGAAGGGGGAGGAGGGGAGGGGGGAGGGGGGGATAGCTAGGAAGAAATCAATGGTAAATAGTCGAATTATATGGTGGTTTGTTGTTCTTTGTGTAATAAAATGACCTAATCAATGAAACAGATTTAAAGCCACAATGATGTGATGATAAAAGGGAAGCATTTTTGAATATCACCTATTTGAAAAAAATTTTCCCATGGTAAATCTCTTCGCTGAAAAAGAAAAAAAAAAAAAAAAAAAAGAACCAGCTGGTATGCAACACCAGATAAAATTTGCAACTATCAAAGGGGTAAGTCGGCAGAATGTTGGTGGGGCTGTAAGGAAGTGGGCACGATGGCCCACCTTTGGTGGAACTGCCCTACTATTAGAAAGTATTGGAAAAAGATTTTGGCTTATATTAAAGAAATCACTAAAACGGAGGTAGTGGAGGATCCGTGGATAGTGCTCTTCCACGGCACAGAAGGAGATGTGAAACAGTATAGGGCTTCCTTGGTTCCACATTTATTAAATGCAGCGAAAAGGCTAATTCCTAAAAATTGGCAAGCAATAGAATGCCCTCAGATATGGGAGCGGATAAATGCTGTGGAGGAAATTTATAACATGGAACGGATGACCTTTAATAGAGAAGAAAATAGGGAGGTGGAAAATGCAAGTGGAAGTGTTGGAGGGAATTTAAAAAATCATGGAGCTATGCTGAAAAACTTAGAATCTAGATCAGCAATGAGGTTAAAAAATATAATGCACAGAGGACGGGAGGGGGGGCGGGGGGAGGGGTTGAGTGAGAAATTAAACATAGTAGTGGAATAGAGAGTTATCATAAATAGAGAAATATTCTTTAATATCTAGGCTGGTGGAAAAATTTGTAATGGCACTCTTTTTTAATTACTTTTTTTTCTATGATGATAAGCTACGATGATGTGAAAATGAGAAGGGATGCACATGAACAGCTGAGCTGAATTAAGTCTTTCAAAGAACTCACTGATGTGGCAAAAAAAGAAATGCTTTCCCAATTTCCCAATGGCGCTGTTTACGTCTGGGGAAATCATGTCATTAAAATGCTTGTAGCTTCCGGTTTCTTAGGCCATAGAGATGATTGGAGCCATTGTGGTCTCTGATCAGCTCTATGGTCAGCTGGCCGAATCACAGGCTGCATTCTCGGGTTCCCTGTTGGGACAGGAGGGCCAGAGAAAACCATGGAAGACGGTGGGAGGTGGGGGGACATTCCCTCCCACTGCTTGTAAAAGCAGTCTAGAGGCTAATATTAGCCTCTAGGATTGCTTTTACATGAAAGCCGACCGCTGGCTGAAAAGAATGATACCAAGATGATACCTAAACCTGCAGGCATCATTCTGGTATAACCACTCAAAGTTCAGCAACATACCAGTACGTTGCTGGTCCTTGTTGGGCATATATTGTGATCTTTTTTTCATGCAGCCTGGCTGAACGAAAAAAAGCGATTGATCAGTGGGTATGCCCACCATTAGAATACCTCCCTTCATCCACCCACTTCTAATGATGGGCATACATGCACCATTTATATATGCCGAAGCATGGGGGCATCCGCCCCAAAAGTTAGGAGCAAATCGCTCCTCCGTCCCTGCTGCCCCCATGACTGTGGTGGTGAAATCACCTCCGACAGCGCTGGAGTCACGGCTTTATGTATTGTGGGAGCAAACGCTGTTGCTGTCAAGATAACTAAATCCGCGTTGCAACTGAATGGTGTACCTGCTAAGCAAATGATGGTTAACAATAAAACAAAATAACATTACAGTATAACAGTAATGCCCCGTACACACGTTTGGACTTTGTTCGGACATTCCGACAACAAAATCCTAGGATTTTTTCCGACGGATGTTGGCTCAAACTTGTCTTGCATACACACGGTCACACAAATCCGATCGTTCTAAACGCGGTGATGTAAAACACGTACGTCGGGACTATAAACGGGGCAGTGGCCAATAGCTTTCATCTTTTTATTTATTCTGAGCATGCGTGGCACTTTCTCCGTCCGATTTGTGTACACACGATCGGAATTTCCGACAACGGATTTTGTTGTCGGAAAATTTTATATCCTGCTCTCAAACTTTGTGTGTCGGAAAATCCGATGGAAAATGTGTGATGGAGCCTACACACGGTTGGAATTTCCGACAACAAGGTCCTATCACACATTTTCCGTCGGAAAATCCGACCGTGTGTACAGGGCATAAGACTTACCATACCTGCAAAGCAAATACAAAAAAACATAGTAAAAAATAAAACATTTTTTAACGCAACCTGTGCCTAAAATATATATATGCCGAAGCATGGGGGCATCCTCCCGCAAAAGGTAGGAGCAAATCGCTCCTCCGCCCTCTGCTGCCCCCATGGTTTGGCATATATGCTGAAGTATGTAATTGTGGTGGTGAAATTACCTCCGACAGCGCTGGAGTCACAGCTTTATGTATTGTGGGAGCAAACGCTGTTGCTGTCAAGATACATAAAACTGCGCTGCAGCTGAATTGCTTACCTGAAAACAAAAAAAATGGTTAACAATAAAACACAGTAAACAGTAAAGTATAAAAAAAATTGCATATCTGAAAAGCAAACATGATAAAACATAATAGCAATAAAACATTGCAGAATAGAAAAAGAGCAGAACAATAGAGAGAGAATAGAGAGAGAGAGAACAATAAAACGACAACTATTTTTGGTTTTTCTTATTTTATATTTTTTTTTTTACTTTTTTTTGTGTTTTTTTTTTTACACTTTTTTTTGTAACTTTAACTTTTGTAACTGGTACCAGGTTCGGGTCTCTCAAAATGTGATGGCATCTTGGGAGACCCTGTGAAAGTGTGCTCTAGTCTGTACAGTGCTGTACCTTACGCTAATACTCAACTAGTGTATGGTAGCGTTCAAAACATTCACCAATGCAAAGACCAGGATTGTCAGGACAGGAGGGACAATAATAGCGGGTGTCATGCCTATATCTGAGCTTTCTGCATACACAACATTTTCTTTGGGGGGCTCGTTGGGTAGGGGTACGCAGGAGGACATAAGGAAAATGCCTCTCATGCAGCCGGCTTACTGCATTTGGATTGGGAAGGTGAGGTGAAGCACCGTCTGGAAACAGAAGGGCTCTGACGATCTCTTCCTGGAATTAAAGGAAGGATCCAGTCCATCCTGAAGCTCTGTATAGCACATGAGCGTTCAGCAAAGCCAATTGAAATAAGTATACAGACACTTTTTTATACCAGCGTCTGGCCTTACGGGCAACTAGGTACGGCGCCAACAACTGGTCGTTGAGGTCCACCCCTCCCATATTGAGGTTATATTCCTGGACACAGAGGGGTTTCTCCACAACACCAGTCGCCATAGAAATTTGGACTGTCGTGTCTGCATGAAGGGAGGTAAGAATGAAAACATTCTTATTATACCTTCACTTCATAGCGAGCAAATTATTACACTGCAAGCAGGCTCTCTCCCCCAGCCTAAGACATGAATCTACAAGCCGCTGGGGAAAGCCCCAGCGATTAGGTCGCACGGTGCTACATGCTCCAATCTGATGATCAAAAAGGTGACTAAAGAGTGTCACGCTTGTGTAATAATTGTCCCCATACAAGTGGTACCCCTTTCCGAATAAGGGTGACACCAAGTCCCACACAATCTTGCCAGCGCTTCCTATGTAGTCAGGGCAGTTTGTCGGCTCTACGTGACTATCTTTTCCCTTGTAAACCATAAAACAACATATATAGCCTGTGGCCCTGTCACAGAGCTTATATATCTTGACCCCGTATCTGGCACGCTTGCTGGGAAGGTACTGTTTGAATGACAAGCGGCCAGAAAACTTAATCAGGGACTCATCAATGCAGACAACTTGATGGGGTATAGACAAGTCTGCAAAATGTTGGTTGAAGTGGTTTACGAGGGGCCGAATTTTGTAGAGCCGATCGTATCCAGGGTCTCCACGAGGACAACAGAGTTCATTGTTGTTGCAATGCATGAACCACAAAATCTGCTCGTATCGTGCCCTGGCCATGGAAGCAGAGAACACGGGCATATGGTGAATTGGGTCAGTGGACCAATATGACCGCAACTCACTCTTTTTGGTTATGCCCATGAGGAGGGAAAGGCCCAGAAAGATCTTAAATTCAGAAACCGTAATTGGTTTCCAATCTCTGGCAAGGGAGGACTGGGGAATAGTGGCGATGTGTTGACCAGTGTACAAATTGCTTTGGTCCACAATAGATCTATAGAGATCTTTGGTGAAACACAGCGAATAAAAATCAAGTAGCGTAAACTCAACTGTTTCCACATGAATGCTGGGTTGGCCAGTGAATGGGGGAAGTACGGGTGCTGCAGAAGTGGTGGGTTCCCAATTCGGATTGGCGAATGCAGCAGGAAGGGCACTATGGGCATGACAGGCCTGTGTGCGTCTTCTTGGTGGCAGCGGGACATTACTTGTGCTTGCCACCTCACCAGCTTGAACTGCACTTATGGGACTCGCCACGTCACCAAGTGTTACTGCAGTGCTGGATGTACGACCAGGATGTACTAGGCCGCTGGTGCTTGCCAGTTTACCGGAAGGAATAGTGGCGCTAATACTTCTCTGCTCCATACGAGAGCCCTGTGGTTCTTGCACCTCAACAGCAGAAGAAGAAGTTCGGGGTCTGGTACGCCTGACCTTGGCAGGGACCACAACTCCGTCATCAGAGCTATCTGTCATGGAGCCGCTGCTGTCTACAGGTTCGTATTCTGAGCCTGAATCTGACAGATGAGTGACTTTCCTCTACACTACCTGTCATGCTCAGAAACGTGTAGGCCTTGTCACTGGTGTACCTTCGATTTGCCATTTTGGGCTCTAAATTTAGTGGTACAGTAGTGAGACTCACAGGTAAAAAGCTCCTGACTGTTGGCGACTGATTCAAAATGCTACCAAAAAATTGTTAGCGATCGCAGGGATCAGGTCTGACTCTGCGAACGCTGCAGTTATGTGTTTAGTGTTTTGTAAGTGACAGTGATCGATCGATACTGCACTTGGGTGGGCTGGGCAGGGCTGGGCCGAGGGGCAAAACGCAGGTGCTAGCAGGTATCTGGGCTGATCCCGCTAACACTGCGTTTTTGGGGACCCTAAACTGCTGGGGATGCTATTATAGATCTGATCGGATCAGATATTGATCCGTTCAGATACTATACCACTAAGGGAGGTGTATGCTGCGTGCGTGGGTGTTAGCGGTACTGGAACTAACCTGACGCTGCCTGGGATGACGCAGACCCTATCTGACCCTAAAAACTTAACTCATATCACCACCGGGCAATTAGGGGGTTAAACCTTTATTAGATAATAAACGGCGGGTGCCCTAAAACTATAATAAACAAACTAACTAACCAGCGTCACCCATAACACTTATACGGTGATCACTGGTGAAAGGGTTAACTAGGGGGCAATCTTTATTAGGTATTATATAGGGGTCCCTGACGCTATAAAACGCTGACGGTGAACCTATATACTTACCTCCCTAACTAGCATCACCTGTGGCACTAATACAACGATCAGAAAAACGATCGCTTAGTGACACTGGCGATGGGGGGGTGATCACGGGGTTAAAACTTTATTAGGGGGGTTAGGGGGGTATCCTAGACCTAAAGGGGGCTAACCCTAACTGCCCTACCACTTATAACTGTCACAAACTGACACCAATGCAATAATCAGAAAAAAAAAACTGCTATTGGTGTCACTGTGACAGGGGGTACAGGGGGGTGATCGGGGGGTGACTGGGGGGTGATGGGGGGGTGAAAAGTGTGCCTGCATGTTCTACTGGAAGTGTAGTGTTGGTGCAACTCACATTGATGTCTTCTCTCCTCGGCACCGGAACGAAAAGACCGGCTCGAAGAGTGGCCTCCCCCTCACCTCTGATCGCCCCTGACTAGAATCCGACCGCCGCAGGCACCAGGGGGGTCCGATCAGACCCCCCGCCTGCGGGCAGGCAGGGACGTTCAGGTAAGCCCTTATGCCTGCCCGTGCCATTGTGCCGACGTACATCGGCGTGCAGCCGCCGGCAACTGGTTAAGGACCAGCCTCGTTTTGGAATTTAGGTGTTTACATGTTTAAAACAGGTTTTTTTGCTAGAAAATTACTTAGAACCCCCAAACATTATATATTTTTTTTTCTAACACCCTAGAGAATAAAATGGCGGTCATTGCAATACTTTTTTTCACACTGTATTTGCGCAGTGGTCTTACAAGCGCGCTTTTTTGAAAAAATTCACTTTTTTGAATAAAAAAAAGACATCAGTAAAGTTAGCCCAATTTTTTTTTTAAATTGTGAAAGATAATGTTACGCCGAGTAAATTGATACCCAACATGTGATGCTTCAAAATTGCGCCCGCTCGTGGAATGGCATCAAACTTTTACTTTCAAAAATCTCCATAGGCGACGTTTAAAAAATTCTACAGGTTGCATGTTTTGCGTTACAGAGGAGGTCTAGGGCTAAAATTATTGCTCTCGCTCTAACGATTGCGGCAATACCTCACATTTGTGGTTTGACCACCGTTTTCATATGCGGGCGCTACTTGCGTATGCGTTCGCTTCTGCGCGCGAGCTCATGGGGACGGGGGTTTTTAAAAAAAATATATATATTTTTCTTATTTATTTTACACGATTTTATTTATTTTTACACTGTTTAAAAAAAAAAAAATTGTGTCACTTTTATTCCTATTACAAGGAGCTCTTCTGAATGTAATTTGTGGTTGATCAGAAACTAATGCCACGTACACACGAGCGGACTTTCCGGCAGACTTGGTCCGGCAGGCCGGACTCCGTCGCACAATTCGATCGTGTGTGGGCTCCAGCGGACTTTTTTTCCCAAAAGTCCGACGGACCTAGAAATAAAACATGTTTCAAATCTTTCCGACGGACTCGAGTCTGGTTGAAAAATCTGCTCGTTTGTATGCTAGTCCGATGGACTAAAACCGACGCTAGGGCAACTATTGGCTACTGGCTATCAACTTCCTTATTTTAGTCCGGTCGTATGTCATCATGTACGAATCCGTCGGACTTTGGTGTGATCGTGTGTAGTGGACCTACGCTGCAAAGTCTGTCGGAAAGACTGTCGGACCTAGTCCGTCGAAAAGTCCTCTCGTGTGTACGTGGCATAAGGGTGCTAGTGTGGTGTGCATACTAGTATTGTGTATACTATTTATGTAGGATATGGTTAATGTTGTTGGCAAAACCTAGTGATCACTCGTGTGGTCATAGGTTCTTTCTCTTGTTTCTGTGAGAAAAGAAGGTTGTTCCTTGTTTTGTTTTTGGCCTTCTTATAGGCTTTCTTGAGGATACCATTAGAGTATCCCCTAGCCCGCAGTCTAGTCCTTAGTATTGAGGCTTCTTTATCAAAAAGGATATCACACGAGCAGTTGCGTCTAGCTCTAATATATTATCTAAAAGGAATGGATGCCAGTAATGGTTCTGGGTGGAAGCTAGAAGCTTCCAGAATGGTATTACCTGCTGTCGGTTTTCTAAAGAGCTCACTCTGAAGAGAACCGTCAGCATGTTTGTTAATTGTCAGATCCAAGAATGTAATAGTAGATGGATTATAGGTCATGGTGAATTTGAGATGAAATGTATTGCCCAAGTTGATGTACTCAAGAAACTCCTCAAGGAGTGTAGTAGAGCCATCCCACAGTATCATGATATCATCAATATAGCAATACCAGGCTACGGCATGACTGGTATATCTACATGCTATGCCATCAGAAAACATGAATCTTTCCCACTCCCCCAGGTACAGGTTGGCTTAAGCCGAGGCACAGAATATGCCCCTAGCCACACCCTGTACCTGGAGGTAGTGGGAGCCATTGAAGGAAAAATAGTTGTGATTCAAATTAAATTCGAGGGATGCTACAATGAATTCCACCAAGGGATAGTACATGTCATATGGCAGATAGACCCATTTCATATGGGGTAGAACTATATAGGGCCTCCACGTCAATCCTGATTAAAATAGTGTCACCATTGAAGTGGAGGCCTTCTAAAATTTGCAGAAGGTGGAGAGTGTCCTTCGTGTATGATGGAAGTGCTTCCACCATAGGCTGAAGTTGTTTGTCAATGAATTTGCTGAGATTATCTGTCAGGCTTCCCCTACCAGACATAATTGGCCTTCCTGGTTTTTTTTTTATGTTCTTATGTAGTGTAGTGGCACAGTGGTGTAGTAGGTAGCACTCTCACCTAGCAGTAAGAAGGGTCACTGGTTCAAATCCCGACCACGACAAAACCTGCCTGGAGTTTGCATGTTCTCCCTGTGCCTGCGTGGGTTTCCTCCGGGTACTCCGGTTTCCTCCCACACTCCAAAGACATGCTCGTAGGTTAATTGGATCCTGTCTAAATTAGCCCTAGTATGTATGAATGTGAGTTAGGGACCTTAGATTGTAAGCTCCTTGAAGGTGTAGGGACTGATGTGAATGTATAATGTATATGTAAAGCGCTGCCTAAATTGACAGCGCTATATAAGTACCTGAAATAAATAAATATATGTACTTTTGGGAGCGCGTAAAAAGTGGCCTCACGTAGGAAGCCAGTTCTTTTTTGGTTTGTTTGTTATGTTAGTTCTGTGTTAGTGATTGTAGTGCTCTATGTTCCCTGTTTGTAAGATTCCCCTGTCCTTGGGGAGAATGTTTAAAATTTTGTATGTCTTCGGAGACCAGCTTCAAAAATGCTGCAACTTTGGGATTAGAACTGGGTGCTGGGTAAAGGCTAGATTTTTTTTTTTAAGGCAACCCTATTTGATTTGGTTGGTGGGGGAGCAGAGATCATGCTATCAACTTCAGCTAAAATGGCTTCAAGGTCAAGGGAATCAATGAAATCTTCTGGTTCATTCTCTTCTAATAATACAGTGAGGATATCAATGGCCTCTAGCTCTGTTTTTGTATGGGCGGGGCCTCCAACGTCTTGCTTTTTGGTATATAGACTTTTTAGTAGAGTATTGCACACAAATAAATGTACATCTTTAATGACTTCAAACTTGTCAATTTGTGTGACTGGGCAGAAGGTGAGTCATTTTTCAAGGACTCTAATCTCATCCTCTAATAGCAGATGGCTTGACAGATTAATAATGTTTACTGATTCTTGGGTGGGTAGCTTTTGTTGGATTTGTGAGTTGTGATTATTGATGCTTTCCTGGTGCTTTTTGGTTTGTGCCACATGCGGTCTAAAAAATTACCCTGGCGGGATGTGCCTGTTTGTGAACTAGATGTGGGAGTGCTATATTGCTGTGATGTTCTAGTGTTAACATACTGTAGGGTGGTTGGTGCTTCTGTGGATTGTCGGGATAATCTCTAGTGTGTGAAGATGGTAAGCCCTCCATATCAGAAACATCATCGTTAGAGATGTTACCATGACGGTGACGTTTCTGTCGTCTTCGTTCATTCATCTGTGTCGGCACAGATTGGGAAGCAATGGACGACATTAAGGACGACTTAGACATTTTTGATTTTGTAATGACACGGTGGGGTGGAGTGAAATGAGCATTATTACTATTACATCATTTTTGGCCGTCGGTCCATCTGTATGGACGTTCTTCCTGGAATACTTTTTTATCCCTAAAATTTTTTTTTTATCTTTCTTGATTAGTATTTCCTTATTATATTTTTGAAAATGTTCTTTTTAGCTGTTTCTCTAGTTGGTCATATAAGGTATGTGCCTTGAATTTTACCAGCTGAGTATTAAGGGCATGGATTTTAACATCGAGCTCTGACATTCTCTTCCGATACTCTTGAATTAATAATGTCATCAATTCAAGGGAACATTGTTTCAGGACTTTTTCCCAGGCCATTTTGAAGTTCGGTTCAATCTTCTCAAAGGATGGGAAGATTTGGACACGGAGTCCAAAGAGATTAATATTTTCTTTTTGATAATCTTCAAAAGATTTGATGTGCCAGAATAAAGATGCCTCTTTTTCAGCTGTATGAGTAAGGTTGAGAAAGACAAATTTAATCTCTGATTCTATCGGCTCGTTAGTATCAAATTCTTTAATTGTTTTAGACATTAAGGTATCCCAGTCTTCACCCAAGTATTCTGGCATATTAGAAACTGGTATAGACAAAATTTGAAGGACAGGATCACCTTATAGGGGAAATATTGACTAAAATCCTGATGTGCCTATATGTCACATAGAGTCTCTAAAGCTGAAAATGATAAGACATGCAAACTTGTGAAAACATTCAAAAAATTCTATTTATTCTGTAGACACACATTGCCAACACCTCAATTGAGGGAATTTGTGGGCGGTAAACCCAACATAGAATTAATGGGGCAGGGATTAGCAGTGTGTGTATAAATACCTGGTCTGTCTGATCCAATAAAGACAACCAAAAAAAAGGAGAACCTGGTGCACAAGGCACGGTAATACCCCTCTGAATTTTATAGACGGACCAGGTAATGTAGTAGAAAAAAATATATTTTATTATAACCATACAGTAAAATTGAAAAAGCAATAGAGGAATAAAGGAATAGAATTACATGATAAAAATGAATATATAACAAATAACAAGTATACTCAAATTAACATTGGTATGAAGCTCAGCTGCCCTGTAGACATTGTTGGGCTAGCAAGAACACATACTACAAATGACGCCTAACATGCTTCGGACCTTGTAGTCCTTCTAGTTCTAGTAATGAACTAGTATAACATTTTTGTCAATAGTAATTGAACAAAGAAAAAGAATATTTTTTAGTCAAAACAAGTATGCATCTCTAGAAACGATTGATAACAACATAACAGCAAAGGAGACTATACTAACATGGATGAGCAAATCACTGATAAAAGCAATCAGGGGGCCAAGGGCAGTATTCCCACAGATTGAGTGCAAAACTGAGGTAAGCCCCAGATGGCAACCGAGTAAAGAGAAGCAGGCATGCACAAAGGGACGGGAGAGCAAAGAGGTGGCACCTGTCCCAACTGCAAGGACTTCAGGCGTGTAGAGTCAAACTCCTGCCAAGATTCTGACCAAAAATCGATGGAGTCTAGATGTATACTGCAGTAAAGTACTGTGTATATTTCTCTGTATATGTATAGGAGAAAAGAAGCAAAAGAAAAAAGTATAAAGAAAAAGGTACTTATAGAACGTTGTAAAGATGCAGATTGGTAAATATGACGACATGGTGGACATAGTTATCTAAGAACTTCACCCCTAGCATAAGTATGCTAAATAGGGTGGAACAGGTAAAAGAAGGTAGATTTAAGTTTCAAAGAGTGAAAAACACTGTGTGCTACTTACATACCTCTGCCTTATGTCCTGTAAATGTGTCGTCCCGTCACCACCACGGCATCACTGTGGAAGTCTGGGGTGTGGGTTAATATACTGACTGAAGTCTATTGCACTCAGTGCAACTGAAATCAGCTGGCAGTCAGTGTGACAGATCGCTGCACTCAACCAATTGCAACCTTGATCTGTCATGAAGTCCTTTGACGCGATGACGTGCGGCACAAACCCTTCCCGGGGGGCGCATCCGGCGCCACCGACGCGTATTGCAACCCACCGGTCTGCACTTCAAAGTGAAGAGCAAACAGGAAGGATGCCAACAGACAGGCTCTGATGGGCAGGGATGTCCCAAGTGCAGCCACAATCGATGCCCCAACATGAGACCCCCGTGCGCTGGGCAGTGGGGCACGGCCTCCAACTCACACGCCCAACCCTGGATGAAAATTGTGCAGCCTGGGCAATATCTATGTATAAGAAACATAGTCAGTGATGCAGATGTCGATCCACGGGAATAATAAAGAGTATAAAAAAGTAAAGTTTATGTCTTTTGGAGCTTCATGAAACCAGAATTAAATTAGGTTAATTTTCATAAGATTATGCGTTGGATGAGTAAACATTGTTGCCAGCAAGGTAGCTATTATTTTTATTTTTTTAACAGAATTTTTATAATCTATCCATTTTGGAACAGCATCAAGGGTTATAAATGAGATCAAGCTGACCACTCTTTATTGATTATGATTACAACTTCTGTTTATTTTGTCCTATTATAGTCACTGTTTAAAACGCAATCTGTATTTAAGAGAACAAAGGAATTGATAAGAAAATAACATGTGAGAGCATGTTTAGTATCTGATGCCTGTAATAAAGCAAAATGAAACAGTCAAAGTAGCAAATTATGTAGCAAATTCTTGCTTTAACTACTGTAGAAAATAGCAAAGCTCACATTGAAAACAGTGAGTTGTTATTGTTTATAAATGAAAAGTGTAAGATACCTGGCAGAAATTGTGAAATGTTGGTACTGATATTGAAAATACAGTATGACTGATCATTCCAAAAAAAGTGTTTTATTTAAAGATAGTGATCATATGAAGCCATTTTTATTGCATAGTTGTTTGGCTCCTTTTTAAATCGTAATGATAACAGAAATCAACCAAATGGTCCTGATCAAAAGTTTACATACCCTGGAATGTTTGGCGTTGGTACAGACACACAAGGTGACACACACAGGTTAAAATGGTAATTAAAATTTAATTCCACACATATGTGGCTTTTTAAATTGCAATCAGTGTCTGTGTATACATAGTCAATAATTTTGTTAGCTCTCACATGGATACAATAAGCAGGCTAGATACCGAGCCATCAGGAGCAGAAAAGAACTGTCAAAAGCCCTGCGTAACAAGGTAATGGAACCTTATAAAAATCGAAAAGGATATAAAAAGATATCCAAAGCCTATGCCAGTCAGTACTGTTCAATCACTGTTTAAAGTGAAATTCCAGTCAACACCTAATGCTAAACCTACTCTCTGTCGCATTCTAAGCCTAATCTATCTAACCCTTTAAGCGAAAATCTCTATACTTCCCTTTTCTTAAACCAATCCAGTCTGGTCTCCAGTGGTGGATGCTGTGTGCAGGAGAGAACCAACAATGGCTGGGAAATGATGGGAAGTGACGTCTGAGGGGGAAGTAGCGAGTGGGAGTGGAGGGGGGGGTCTTGGGAATAGGGAGTGGGGTGGGAGATGGGTGATAGGGATTGGAAGGAGGGTTCTTTTTGGAGGGATGAGGACAGATTGAGATAATCCCTAGGGGGAATTGTCCTCTGAAATTTATTTTAGTAACATATACTGTATATGTCCAATAAATTATTAATTTGGTAGCATTAGAAGGTACAATATTCTTTGTGGTGTTTTTGTTTGTGGGAAGTGACGTCACCCATAGAATTGCTATAGGGCTTCTGATGTCGGCTGCCTCTCCTGCACATGCCTACACACTGACAGCTCAGCATGGGACGAGACCAGAGGGCTGCAGAAAAGATAAGTATAGCCATCTCTTCTTTACAGGTCTAGATAGATTAGGCTAAAAAGGAAGAGGAAAGAATGGGACTTTATATGAGGCATGTCACTGAATAAATATCTAGTTTATATTGATCATTAAATTGTTTATTAATTCCAAATCAAGTTAAAAAGTATCAGTACTCTTTGGTAAAAGACATGATTTACTGTAAATAACAGTTCACTTGTATACCCATACAATTATTATACAAAGTAAAATACATGATTAGCAGTACAATTTCATAGATCATTCATCCATTAATAATAAACATAAGCAATTACTCTTAGCGAGCCAAACTTGTCTGGGCATCACTTCAAAGTGTACTCGACGCACGTTTCATGGCTCACCCCACTCATCAGGAGTAAAATGCTCTGAAATGAAATCAATAACATATCTATAAATATAGGATACCCTTTAAAAAGAGTACCATCATTCAAAAAAAGGAGGGGGTCAATTACTTACAAAATGGTCTAATAGGGGACTGATGGACCTTTTTTGTTAAATGAGACCATGTGAGATGAATGAACTGTTGATAAGGTGAACCTATACCAGTGACAAAATGAAGGTGATATATGGTGTGTGATTGCTACAGTGAACTGAAGTGTGCTAACTAAAAGGACTGCTACCAAAAAAGATGTGTATGCATGTACCCACCAAAATGAAATCTAAGTCATCCACTTTTCTAGTGACCTGCCACACCATAAACAAACAATTTATCAAACATCCACATTAATACATTTTTCTTTATTGGTCTCATTTACATATCCTTGCAAAGCAGTGTGGGTTGTCAAGCACGCACGAGATTCACATGGTTGTGATATGGTCGCCTGGTCTTCACCTGGCTGCTGTCCCCGATTGGATGGGATTCCTCACCTTAGCCCCAGGGGGGGAGATCACCATCCCTGTCCCCCGGCCTCCCTTGGATATAGGTTGGGCGTCGCTATTGGACCCCCCTTTTTTTGAGAGATGGTTCTCTTTTTAAAGGGTATCCTATATTTATAGATATGTTATTGATTTAATTTCAGAGCATTTTACTCCTGATGAGTGGCATGAGCCATGAAACGTGCATTGAGTACACTTTGAACTGACAAGTTTGGCTCACTAAGAGCAATGGCTTATGTTTATTATTAATGGGTGAAATTGTACTGCTAATCATGTTGTATTTTACTTTGTATAATAATTATATGTGTATACAAGTGAACTGTTATTTACAGTATTTCATGCCTTTTACCAAATATTACTGATACTTTTTAACTGGATTTTGAATTAATAAACAATTTAATGATCAATATAAACTAGATATTTATTCAGTGAAATGCCTCATATGAAGTCCCATTATTTCCTCTTCCTTTTTTGTTTAAACATATATAACATATATTAGGGATGGAAGTTTGCCACTGCTATGATTAGGTTGTGTCAGGTCACATTATTAGATACATTAGTCTAATGCCCTGTACACACAATCGGACATTGATTGGACATTCCGACAACAAAATCCATGGATTTTTTCCGACGGATGTTGGCTCAAACTTGTTTTGCATACACATGGTCGCACAAAATTGTCAGGATTTCCAAACGCCAAGAACGCGGTCACGTACAGCACGTACAACGAGACTATAAAAGGGCGGTTCAGTACCAAGCGCGGCACCCTTTGGGCTCCTTTTGCTAATCTCGTGTTAGTAAAAGTTTGGTGAAAGACGATTCGCTCTTGTGGTTTTCAGATCATTTTTCTGCTGTTCAGTTTGTATCTGGTCTTCAGTGCGTGCATCGAGTTACCATTGATTTTTCATTGTGTTCTTGTTCGTTCGTTACTGATTTTAAGGTCGCTCTTCACAGGCCTTAAATGTATAGGGACTAGTGCGCAAAAGCCACAATGTAAACGAACAATCTGAAACTATCAGTGAGGTACCCGGTAAAGAGCTGCCAACATAGATGGGTCCACTCAGTTCCCCCAGGAAGACAATAAAAATTATAAAATATGTGGCGCCACTCTATCAATCAGTACCAATCAGACAAAAAAATCCTAACCGTAATCATCTATACACATTCTGGTGCACACACCAAGTGGTTCCCCCAGCCTCTCACCTCCAGCAGCGCCCCCAGTGGGCCAAGTAGAGCGGGTAGATATTCTAGGAGAGGATGGGTTTCCTGCACATTATGATAGTCTACTGTACATTTTTTATGTGATTCACTTTCAAGATTCATTTGTTATTAGCACTAGGGATTATTGGATTTTCAGCTGCTATTTTATGTGACACACTTTTAAGAGCTGTTTGGCATTTTGCCTAGCACCAGGGATTCTTTGTTTTTCAGCTAGTTTGGGAAGTCGTTACTTCTTATTTACAGTTTCATTGAATATTGTCACTTCCCCTTTTTAGGCGGGGTGGCTTATACAGTATTTATTTTACTTTTACTGGGCACTTTAATAGTTGCTATTCACCCACTTTTTTTATTTTGGAACTGATGTCTTCTTTGATGGACCCCTGTGTGGTGGTATTAGTCCTAAGTTCACTATAATTTTTTCTTGGTATGAATCAGTGTTTTGGAGTCTACTTTGTCTATTTCATTCTTTGTCTTAGATGATTACGGTTAGGATTTTTTTGTCTGATTGGTACTGATTGATAGAGTAGCGCCACATATTTTATAATTTTTATTGTCTTCACAGGCCTTGCTGTTGTTCAGTGCGTTCTGTTACTTTGTTCTGACCAGCCGACTGTTTTCTAGCCATGTTGCGTATACGTACTCATCGTAGAGTTTGTGCTGTGTGGGGGCTTGGTGTTGGGGTCCTTACTTTGACACAAGCCCAGTCCATGAACAGGGTGGGGAGGAGTTCATGGACCAAGAATTGGTTGCTCCAGCGTGACCAGTACTGTCACATGCCTTTGCTCCGTGAGAATAATCCTGACGATTTCAGGAACTTTCTCCGGATGACGGACCCCGTATTTCACCGTTTGTTGGCTTTGCTGACGCCCTATATCAGCACGCAGGATACCTGCATGAGGCAAGCCATCACTCGGGAGCAGAGGCTAGTCGCCACCCTGCAGTACTTGGCGAAGGGGAGAAGCCTGCAGGACCTTAAGTTCTCGACAGGCATCTCCCCCCAGGCTCTGGGGATCATTATCCCAGAGACCTGTTCTGCCATCATCCAGGTCCTGCAGAAGGAGTATATGAAGGTAAGATTTTTATCCTTTAACATCACATTTTATTGTATTTAATGTTTGTTAATATATTGTATTTCTTTCCTCATTCCCTAATTACCATGATTGTAATATGCTGTGAATGTCCCCTTTGTCTGCATGCATGTTGGATTTTTATGTAATTTTTTTTGTCCTTTATACATATTTGCCTTCACTAACCTCCTCAGCATGCTCTCCTGGGCCTATATTCACCTCGTGTAGTCACTTAACAATGTATTTTGTCAGCTCCATAGTAGTGCTTTACCCTAAATACCCCCTAAAAAGTTGAAAATTGTGATGTGTGCTTGAAAATCTGACAGAGTGCCAGAGGCTTTTTTTTGGGTCCCAAAATCATTTGGAACCCTCTCCCCAACTGCTAACTCAGCTGATACCAATCCTCTGCTGACTTTGCCAAACCCATACACACTATACCCACCTCTTTTGTGGTCAGATTTATGGATGAATCCCCCAAAGCATGTGATGCAAGGGCCTGCCTGAATATTTTCAAATGGTTTAAAAAAAATGTAATACTGATGTTGGCCAAGAATGTTTGTGTCTAATCTGCTTTCCATGTTTATTTGCAAAATGATTATTTTTTTTTCTTGTTTGACCCCACAGTTTCCTTCCAACCCACAGGAATGGCAGACTGTGGCCTCCCACTTTGCCCAGCGATGGGACTGTCCTAACTGTGGAGGGGCAATTGATGGGAAACATGTCCACATCGTCCCACCACCCAACTCGGGGTCATACTATTACAACTGCAAGGGGTTCAATAGTATTGTGATGTTGGCGGTGGTGTCGGCTACTTATGAGTTCCTGTATGTGGACATGGGGAGGAATGGCCGGATGTCAGATGGTGAAGTCATCGCCCACACGGAGTTCTACAGGCATCTCCAGAATGTCAGCTTGGACTTGCCACCTCCAGAAGACAATGCGGAAGGACTCCTGTAACGAGCCCCTTGCTCGCTCTATTCCACTCTCCCGACACTCCTCTGCAGCTATAGAATCAGATTGCAGATCGCAACATCTGATTGTTCGGTCATCCAATGCTCCGGGATTAGAATTACAGCTATGTGCCATTCTAACCCAGTTGTGACAGCTCAGAACAAACACCAGGCAGGCTGTATGTAAGTTCAACCAGGAATCTCCTTTATTCAAAAATACAGGCTCTTTTATACACTAACAGTGGAGGAGCATACCTCCGGCTCATATTACTCTAACAATACACCTGTAACCTAATTAACCTAATTAACATGGGCTAATTAACTAATCCCTTTAGACAGCCTAGATGACTCAAACATGACCTTTAGGCCAGACTGGCCGTCTTGTAGCTTAGAACCCCCAATCAACATTATCACAATAGCAGAGTTAATTAAACACAAACAACAATGGGGATCTAATGACTCTTAGATCCCATACTAGGGACTTATTTACAATACACATTTTAGCAGACAACAGACAGGTAGCCGGAATTTATGACATTAGCATTTAACAGTAGGAGTCCCAATGGTATGAATCAGTCACTATTCCAATATGGCAAATTGAGGGTCATCAGTGTCTGTGTCCTGGGGGACCAGGACCCGAATCCACAGTAATACCACCTCAAGGGTCCCCAGGCATACAGCTCATAAAGAGCACCGTTCCCCCAAATGCCAGGGCCCACGATCGATCAGCAAGAGGCTAGCATACAGTCCCCTCCAAAAGTCTCTCTCCCAGCTAGGTCTGTCACAACTCCCATTCGTCTTCATTGCGGATGAAGCGTTTGCGCTGGGGGCCCATCTTATGTGGCCATTCCCTATGAGGACCCTCACCCCGGACCAGAGGGTTTTTAATTACCGGCTGGCCAGAGCCAGAAGAGTGGTGGAGAACACGTTTGGAATAATGGCCAGTCGGTTCCGCCTATTTCTTACACCGATACACATGGCGGAGTATAAACTCAATCACATCATCCTGGCTTGCTGTGTTCTCCACAACTTTTTACGGAGAAATTCTGTGAACTATGCTGGCTCAGTTGGGCCTGAAGCCGGAATTAATCTCAATGAACCAACCCTGACAGCGCTTGAAGCCGGCCGTCCTGGCTTGCCCCCCTGAGTGCCCATGAGATCCGTATAAGATACATGGAATACTTTGCGGGTAGGGAGGCCATCAATATGCCAGACAATGTCTGAGACATTTTTTAAATAAAAAAAAAATTTAAACTGAACAAATATTTGCTTACATTTACTGCTTGTGTTTCTTTTAGCTGACCATGACTGAAATTTGGGGAGTCGAGAAAATGGCGTGATTCTGTAAAATTATAAAGCACTGTTGGGTGTTATTTACTAAAGGCAAAGACACTTTGCACTACAAGTGCACTTGAGACTGCACTGAAACTGCACTTGTAGTGCAAAGTGGATTTTCCCTTAGGAAATAACCCCCATTGTCACTGAAAGCACCAATTTTACCACAAAAAAAGTTTATGAGCATTGAAAGAAGAAGCCACACATTGTTGATTATCAATCTTTTTAATACAAGCACAATCACATGTGCATTTATAAAAGGTTTTTTAAACAAACCAACATGTTTGTTGTATAACAAATTTTTAGATCACATTAATAAAAGTAGAAATTTCCTTTTAAGGTAAAACAGGCATGTTTAAAACCAACAAAAAAATACACAAATCTGGAACTTACAAAGTTCAACTTTTATAGAAATTGAAGGCAATATCAGACATGAATATTTACAAACTGTGTATGATATTGCGTTCAGATGGGGTGGAAAAGCCAAATTTTGAAGATGAACAAAAATTGCCGAATGTCAACATGTGCTATCTGCCATCATGGGGGATCAAGGGACGTGTGGGTGCAACCCCTTCCTCTCAGCTACTTTATTATTGAGGAAGGGGTTGCACCCCAAAACGTATACATTGATCTCCCGTGATGGCAGATAGCACATGATGACACACTGTGTGCATCTTCAAAATTAGTGTTTTCGAGAATATGTCAAAAAAAGTTCAAAAAAATTTCCGAACAAAAAATTCGGGATTTCGCAGGGTTTTAAATTCTCCCTAAAACATCAATGATGTTCTTCATTTTGTTTTGAACATCACTGATGTTTTGCTTTATGTTTTCCAAGTCCCTATTACACCCCATGATCTCCCCGATCAGGATCTGGGCGCTTTCACTGGTGATATGACCTTCTTTCACAACATCATGATCACCTAAAAATATAGAAACAAAAACACACCATGTATTATAAATATACCGGCATCCATCTCTTACCTGAGCCTGTGGTCGCAGACACTCAACTGTTGTGGTGACTATTTCCACCATATCTCCCTCCTCCTCCTCTGCTTGGCTTTGTGGAATTTCCCCTTCTTCCTGAGGTGGGGGGTCCATGGTCTCCTCTGATGAGTGGTGTCCTCCGAGTCTTTTCTCCCCTATGTAAAAAAAAATAGGTATACATAGCACACAGATATTTGATGGCAGAAATAGGAATATGAAACATTGCTTGGAAGTGGGGTACAATTGTCTGTTTTGGAGTTCCAAGATGAAGAAATAATGTTTTCCTTTGTCAAGCTTGAATACTTACCTGTATTGTACAAGCTTCACAGATGGAGACACCCCTATAGTATACACTGGAGCACCTGTGTGGGACCCCTAATAAAAAGGGTGTTCTGGTGTCCCACACTAGTGCTACAGCGTCCAGATGTGTAAACAGCTGCTGAGTGTCCTCTCCTTACACAGAATCTAGTTTGCATTTCATTCTAGTTACAAACCAGCTAGACACCAAAATTATTTGAAGAGAAGTAGGCCAGTTAAAATGTATTGAACTGCATCTGGACAAAACATGGTGTTTTATAGGCCGAACGAACAATGTGTCCTACGAATGAATAATGTGTCCATGAGCATGAAAGTTGCCATTTTAAACAGAAAAGCACATGGAGCAGCACGAACGAAATAAAAATAAAGAATAGGAACACAGGACAACTACTTTTTTGCAGCACTCTCCTGATCCTTCTGTACTGATCGTGCACCCCAAAATTTCTGTGCAGACTCTTCACAACTTTCGCCATGATCTTGGCCTTTCTCACATTGGGGTTGGGGAAAGGTCCATACTTCCTGTCATAGTCAGTCCTTTTCAAGATGTCCACCATCTCCACCATCTCCACAAAGGCCATATTTAAGGCCTTAAATCGTCTCCTCCAGGATCCTGACGTTTCTGGCTCCGGGCTTTCCTCCTCCTCTTCCTCGTTGTTGTAATTATCACGCACCTGCTCTGTCTCGGCCATGTGCTCTTCCCCACTGCGCCGAACAAAAAGGGGCGGGGAAGGGGCAGGGAATAGACTAGAAAGAACATCAGGGGAGGGCGGAGTTTCACGCATGCGCAGTGTATATAAAGTGTAACACGCATGCTTAGTATGTACGATCTGTGAGCGGAGGAAGGAGTATCAGAAGCGCTGATCGTGATAACGAAGGTAACATTTAAACTTGGGCCTATACTGCTTATAGATTGAGGCCTATATTGGGACCAGATTAGGAGAATTTAGCCTGACAATAGGGTTTATCTTGTGTATTGCAGATAAAATGGATGGCTTCAATGACCACAATTTCCTCCCCCTATTCATAGACAAGTACAGGGAGCTGCCCTGTCTGTGGCAGGTGAAACATCCGCATTATAATCATAAACAAAAGAGGCAGGCAGCGCTGGAGAAACAGCTGGAGTTGGTGAAGCCGGTGGGACCCACAGCAACCATCCCCTATTTAAAAGCCAAAACTGGTGACCTGAGGAGCACTTATCTTAGGGAGCGCAAGAAGGTCCAGGATTCCCAGAGATCCGGAGCTGCAGCAGATGACGTTTATGTCCCCAGGCTGTGGTACTATGAGAGACTTCATTTTCTGTCAGACCAGACTGAAGTCAGGGATAGGGATGAGCCGAACACCCCCCTGTTCGGTTCGCACCAGAACATGCGAACAGGAAAAAAATTTGTTCGAACACGCGAACACCGTTAAAGTCTATGGGACACGAACATGAATAATCAAAAGTGCTAATTTTAAAGGCTTATATGCAAGTTATTGTCATAAAAAGTGTTTGGGGACCTGGGTCCTGCCCCAGGGGACATGGATCAATGCAAAAAAAAGTTTTAAAACATGCCATGGGTGCGGAGCGGCCTGAGGAGAAGAAGATAGAAGACGCCGCAGAGGAGATGCTGGACGAGAACGCCGGAGGAAGAACCAGAAGAACCAGAAGAAGAAGAAGATGAAGGAAGATAGAAAGATTGTAATTTTTAACATTTTTGACAGTTTTTTAGTGAAATGGTAGGGGTAAGTACCCCTTTACCATTTCACACAGGCAGGGGGGGGCCGGGATCTGGGGGTCCCCTTGTTAAAGGGGGCTTCCAGATTCCGATAAGCCCCCTGCCCGCAGACCCCCACAACCACCGGCCAGGGTTGTGGGGATGAGGCCCTTGTCCTCATCAACATGGGGACAAGGTGTTTTGGGGGGATACCCCAAAGCACCCTCCCAATGTTGAGGGCATGTGGCCTGGTACGGTTCAGGAGGGGGGCGCACTCTCATCCCCCCCTCTTTTCCTGCGGCCTGCCAGGTTGTGTGCTCGGATAAGGGTCCGGTATGGATTTTTGGGGGGACCCCACGCCGTTTTTTTTTTCGCGGGGTTCCCCTTAAAATCCATACCAGACCTGAAGGGTCTGGTATGGAATTTAGGGGGAACCCCACGTCATTTTTTTTTTTAATTTTTGCCGGGGTTCCCTTTAATATCCATACCAGGCCTGAAGGGCCTGGTATGTAATTTAGGGGGACTCCCACGTCATTTTTTTTTAAATTTTGGTTCGGGGTTCCCCTGTGGGGAATTCCCATGCCGTTTTTATCAATGAACTTCTATGTGTATTGTCGGCAATGCAATAGCCGCGACTAGTTTAAATGGGTTTTTTCCTTCGAAATGTCATTTTGCTGTCAGACTGTTCTAAACACGGGAAACATGCGCCCCTTTACAGGCATACTATAGACACCCCCCAGCTACGAAATTTAAAGGGATATTACACTTTTATTGTTTGACTTTAAGCATTATTAAAATCACTGCTCCTGAAAAAACATTTTTTTGCATTGATCCATGTCCCCTGGGGCAGGACCCGGGTCCCCAAACACTTTTTATGACAATAACTTGCATATAAGCCTTTAAAATTAGCACTTTTGATTTCTCCCATAGACTTTTAAAGGGTGTTCCGCGGCATTCGAATTTGCCGCGAACACCCCAAATTGTTCGCTGTTCGGCGAACTTGCGAACAGCCAATGTTCGAGTCGAACATGAGTTCGACTCGAACTCGAAGATCATCCCTAGTCAGGGAATCCCTCTCCACTCTTGCTTCTACTCTTCCTTCCACCCTATCTTCCAACCCAGCTGAGGCTTCCGATATCCAACCTGGGACTTCCAGCCAGGAAGAAGTGGAGGAGCCCAGCTGGAGTCAGGTATAGCATTCTTCTACAGATTTCTGGTCAAGAAATAAATGATGTTTACTAGATGTTATTATTGATCACTAATTGCTGATACAAATAATTAATTTAATTAATTATTTAATTTATTTAATAAAGTGTTTTACATATCAATAGACATTAGTGGGCAAAAATAATTGGGACAAGAATGTAAAATGCTGGGCTCAGAATGATAGTCTGTTATATTTGTTAACATTCAATTTGCAACAGTCATGAGATGAAAATTGTGTGTGATTGATGAAGAAAAAACTAAAACTATGTCCCTTTTTCATACATAGGAAGACCTCAGCCAGGAGGAGGCTGTGGAATGTGGCACACAGGAGGAGGCTGCGGAATGTGGTAGCCAGGAGGAGGGGGGGTTAGTGGCAGCCAGGAGGAGGCGGGGCTAAGTGGCAGCCAGAAGAAGGCCAGGCCCAGTAGGAGCCTGACAGAATCGCAGGTCCCTCCCCTCCACCTTCCAAACAAGAGACCCAGGAACGGGAGCAGGATTCAGCGCTCAGGCTGATTCAGGAGGCTTCTGCATCCCTGAGAGCCACCTGCACACATGAAAAGGCCTTTGCCTGCATGGCTGCCACCAAACTGCAGGACATGCAGGGGGGCCAACGCCTCATGTGTGAGGAACTCATTTATCAAACATTAAATAAGGGGTTGAGGGGCGAAATCACACCCAATACCCACCTGAGTGAGTTGCATCATCCTCCTCCTCCTCCTGCCACAACTCCACCACCACAGACACAGCGTGGAAGGAAGCGTGGAGGGAAGACCAGAGAGTGATGACCTGGGTTCAGTCGGGTCTGGCAAAAGATGCAGGCTTATGTGGTTGGAATAGCTTTTGCTAAACATGGTCACTTTTTGATGTTCTTTCTTTGATTTCACCCCCTGTTTTTTCCACCATTTCCCCCCCAAATCAAAGGGGGTCACTTTGCTGTTTTATTTAGTTGAATTTGCTATATGCGATTTTGGTTTATATTTTATATGCGACTTTACATATGGGATTTGGTTACACACGACTCACAAAGTATTTTTATGAACTAGGACAGCGCCACACCCACACACTAACCCTTCATTTACCTCTTGTATGACCACAGCCTGGGGACAGATATGTCATCTGCTGCTGTTCATGATTCTCTTGGACTTCTGGACCAGATTGAACTCCCTTAGATAAGGACTCCTCAGCCCACCAATTTTGCCTGGAAATAATTGATGTGTGCCCTGGGGGCCAAAGGCTTCGCCAATTTCTGCTGTTTCTCCAGCGTTGCCTCCCTCTTTGTTTGGTTAGGACTAGGGATGAGCCGAACACCCCCCCGGTTCGGTTCGCACCAGAACCTGCGAACGGACCGAAAATTCGCACGAACGTTAGAACCCCATTGACGTCTATGGGACTCGAACGTTCAAAATCAAAAGTGCTCATTTTAAAGGCTAATTTGCATGTTATTGTCCTACAAAGGGTTTGGGGACCCGGATCCTGCCCCAGGGGACATGTATCAATGCAAAAAAAACTTTTAAAAACGGCCGTTTTTTCGGGAGCAGTGATTTTAATGATGCTTAAAGTAAAAAAAAAGTGAAATATTCCTTTAAATATCTTACCTCGGGGTGTCTATAGTATGCCTGTAAAGTGTCGCGTGTTTCCCGTGCTTAGAACAGTCCCTGCACAAAATGTCATTTTTAAAGGAAAAAAAGTCATTTAAAACTGCTTGCGGGTTTAATGTAATGTCGGGTCCTGGCAATATGGATGAAAATCAGTGAGACAAACGGCATGGGTACCCCCCAGTCCATTACCAGGCCCTTTGGGTCTTGTATGGATATTAAGGGGAACCCCGCACCCAAATTAAAAAAAGGAAAGGTGTGGGGCCACCAGGCCCTATATACTCTGAACAGCAGTATACAGGCGGTGCAAACAAGACAGGGACTGTAGGTTTGTTGTTAAGTAGAATCTGTTTGTAATTTTGAACGGGTACATTTTTAACGTGTTTAGTTCCAGCCAAAAAATCTTTCTTAAGCTTTTTGGAAAACATAGGGAAGGGTTATCACCCCTGTGATATTTGTTTTGCTGTCTGTGCTCCTCTTCAGAAGATTTCACCTCACTTTTTGTCCCAATAACAAATGTTTTTTGAAAATTTGGGTTTTTTTGTGAAACAAGGATTGGTGATAAAGCATCAGTGGAAAATAGAAATGTTTTTCCCATATTAACTCTTACAGGAGAGAATTTCCCTTCCTAGGGGTAGATTTCATCTCACTTCCTGTTGTCTCCTTCCGTTTGCAAGTAGGAGTCGTGTGTAAGTCGGATGTTTGAAAGTAGGGGCCTGCCCTATATACTCAGCAGAAATTTGGGCCTTAGGTGTTTTTGTGGCCTCAACACTGTAAGCACTCACAGGGCCCTGCTGTGAAATATTAGATCAAGAATTGTAATTACATGCCCCTGTTGAACAGGGGCAGAAAAATTGGGCCTTTGGTGGTGGTGGTGGTGCTGGTGCCACAACACTGTAAGTCCTCACTCGCTCTTGGTGGGCACAGAAACGGGCCCTGCTGTGAAATATTAGATCAAGAATTGTAATTACATGCCCCTGTTGAACAAGGGCAGAAAAATTGGGCCTTTGGTGGTGGTGGTGGTGCTGGTGCCACAACACTGTAAGTCCTCACTCGCTCTTGGTGGGCGCAGAAATGGGCCCTGCTGTGAAATATTAGATCAAGAATTGTAATTACATGCCCCTGTTGAACAGGGGCTGAAAAATTGGGCCTTTGGTGGTGGTGATGGTGCTGGTGCCACAACACTGTAAGTCCTCACTCGCTCTTGGTGGGCACAGAAACGGGCCCTGCTGTGAAATATTAGATCAAGAATTGTAATTACATGCCCCTGTTGAACAGGGGCTGAAAAACTGGGCCTTAGGCACTGGTGCTGGTGCCACAACACTGCAACCCCTCACAGATACTCTAGTTGGAAAGCAGGAATGAGCCCTGCTGCAAAGTATTGCATCAAAAATTGTAATTACACGCCCCTGTTAAACAGGGGCTGAAAAATTAGGCCTTAGGCACTGGTGACGGCGCCCAGAACCAAAAATGTTCTTACAAGCTATCAGCGTGATCATTGAGGAGGAAGAGGATAATTACTCAGGATAGTCACTCAGCATCAGCATAGGCAGTCTTTGAAGGGATCTGAGATTTCAAAAAAAAATATTCGGTTACATCAGCATCAGGTGCTTGGTAGCTGGTGGTGATCCAAGACTGATTCATTTTTATGAAGGTCAGTCGATCGACCGAGTCGGTGGACAGACGCACCCTGTGATCGGTTACAAAGCCTCCAGCAGCACTGAATGTGGGTTCCGAAAGAACGCTGGATGCAGGACAGGCCAGTAGCTCAATTGCATACTGTGCAAGCTCTGGCCAGTAATCCATCCTCAAGACCCAGTAACCCAGAGGATTTTCGGTGGGAAAGGTGTCCAAGTCAGATCTTGCCCCTAGGTAGTCCTGCACCATGTAAAACAGACGCTGGCGATGGTTGCTGGAACCGATCATACCTTGGGGCTGCGGACTAAAAAATTGTCTGAATGCATCGGTCAGACGGCCACCTTCTCCACCGCTCCTTCTTTGACTGACCGAAGCCTCAGCAACACGTTGTTCACAAACAGGAGTTTGTAACCTCCCAGTCTCTGGGAACGCGTTGCACAAACCTTTCTGCAAGGCCTCCTGAAGATGTTTCATTCTCTGCTCCTCTGCGACGGCAAGATAAGGTCCGCAAGCTTACCCTTGTAACGTGGATCAAGGAGGGTTGCCAGCCAGTATTGGACCTTCTCCTTGATACCACGAATACAAGGATCCTTACGCAGGCTTTGCAGGATCAGGGAGGCCATGCAGCATAGTTTTGCTGAGGCATTCGGTCTGGAGTCCTCTGGGTCACTAAGGATGACATGGTCCGCAGCCACTTCCTCCCAGCCACGTACAAGTCCATGTGTTTCTTGGTACTGATCCCTTAAAAACTGCTGCTGATGCTGAGTGCCAGGCTCCACCTCCATACTGACACAATCCTCCTCCTCCTCCTCTTCCTGTGTAATCGGCGGGCATGCAGGAACACTGTCTGGATAAAGGGGGCCTTGAGAGCTAAGGAAGTCCTCCTCTTCCTGCCTCTGTTCTGCCTCAAGTGCCCTGTCAATTATTCCATGCAGCATGTGCTCCAACAGGTGGACAAGGGGGACAGTGTCACTGATGCATGCACTGTCACTGCTCACCATCCTCGTGGCCTCCTCAAATGGTGACAGGACAGTGCATGCATCCCCGATCATGACCCACTGGCGTGGGGAAAAAAAAAAACAAGCTCCCCTGACCCTGTCCTGGTGCCATAGTCGCATAGGTACTCATTGATGGCCCTCTGCTGCATGTGCAGCCGCTGCAGCATGGCCAACGTTGAGTTCCACCTGGTGGGCATGTCACAGATTAGGAGGTTCTTGGGCAGGTTAAACTCCTTTTGGAGGTCCGCCAGCTGAGCACTGGCATTATATGACCGCCAGAAATGCACACAGACTTTCCTGGCCTGCCTCAGGACATCCTGTAAGCCCGGATACCTGCCCAAGAACCGCTGCACCACCAAGTTAAGGACGTGAGCCAAACAGAGCACATGGGTCATTTGTCCCTGTCGGAGGGCAGAGAGGAGGTTGGTGCCATTGTCGCAAACCACCATTCCTGCCTTAAGTTGGCGTGGCGTCAACCACCTCTGAACCTGCCCCTGCAGAGCTGACAGAACCTCTGCCCCAGTGTGGCTCCTGTCCCCCAAGCACACCAGCTCAAGCACCACATGGTATCTTTTGGCCTGCGTACATGCGTAGCCCCTTGAATGCCTATGGAGCACTGCTGGTTCTGAGGACAAACCACAGGAAGAGGCCATGGAGGAAGAAGAAGAAGAGGAGGGGGTGGAGGAGAGAGGTGTGTCACAATCATTAGTAGTGGCATTTTGGAGGCGTGGTGGCAGAACAACCTCCAACACTACTGCACCTTGTCCTGCATCCTTCCCAGCTGCCAGCAGAGTCACCCAATGTGCCGTGAAACTTAGGTAACGTCCCTGTCCATGCCTGCTGGACCATGAGTCAGCGGTAATATGCACCTTACCTCTGACTGCCCTGTCCAGCGAGGCATGGACATTGCCTTCCACATGCTGGTAGAGAGCCGGAATCGCCTTCCATGAGCAAAAGTGGCGTTTGGGTACCTGCCACTGAGGAACCGCACATTCCACAAACTCATGGAAGGGGGCAGAGTCTACCAACTGAAAAGGCAGCAGTTGAATTGCTAGCAATTTTGCCAAGCTAGCATTCAACCGCTGGGCATGTGGATGGCTGGGAGCAAACTTCTTTCGGCGGTGCAGCAGCTGGGGCAGGGAAATTTGTCTGGTACAATCTGACGTCGGTGTACCGAAAGCAGATTGCCCACAAGTACTTGGCTGTGACACACCTAATTCTACACCTTAATTCCTCTCAGTGCAGGTCTCAGAGAGGACTGAAGGTATAGTGGGGTTGGAGATCTCAGCTGATGAGGAGCAAGGAGAGGTCCTCTTTGTTCTTTGGTTTGGGTCTTTTAGATACGCTTGCCAACGAACTGCATGGCAGGTCAACATATGTCTGGTCAAGCATGTGGTACCCAAGCAGGAGATGTTTTGGCCACGCGAGATATGCTTGAGACATATGTTGCAAATAGCAGCGGTGCGATCTGATGCACTCGTCTCAAAAAAGGCCCTAAGCCAAAGAACTTTTTGAATAATGCACAGAGACTGCAGCGCCCTGCACATGTGGCGCTTTGGGGTGTGAGGCAGTCAGTGTGCTGCCCTTAGGCTGGCCCCTGGAGGGCATCCTGCCTTGTTGGTGATGTGCCGCCTCCTCCTCCTCCTCCTCTCTCCTATCAGGCACCCACGTTGAGTCAGTGATCTCATCATCCCCTCCCTCCTCATCACTGGAGCAAACCTGGCAGTATGCTGCAGCAGGGGGAGCATGACTGCCAGATTGCTGTCCTTCTTGGGCACCCTCTCTGTCCGTACTCACTGCCTTCATCTAGCTCAGTATCATCATCAGAGCCTTCCAAACGCTGAGCATCCTCCTGGAGCATGTACCCAACACTGTGGTCAAACAGTTCGAGGGACTCCTCAGGAGGACATGGTGGGACTAGGGAAGGAGTCACTGATGACATTGAGCCGAGGGACGAGGCCGCTGCTTTGCCAGACAAAGTACCCTGAGCATGGGTGAGAGAGGATGAGGAGGATGAGGACGGCTTGGTCATCCACTCGACCAAGTCTTCCGCATGTTGCGGCTCAACATGGCCAGCTGCTGAAAAAAAGGCCAAGCGTGTCCCACGGCCATGTGCTGATGAGGATGCACCATCTCCATGACTAGCACTAGAGCCTGCTTGCCCTCTTTTATTGACTTGTGACTGTCTGCCTCTCCTTGTTGGCCTTCCAGACATACTAATGGCCTGTAGCTGCACTAAGCTGGGATATATATATATATATATATATATATATATATATATATATATACTGATACTGCAGCTAGCAAAATCAACTGCCTGCCTGTAGTATGAGAACACCACCAACCTTCTACAGATAGCTTTAGCTGAACACTGTGCAGAGCTTGCAAAAAACTAACTTGTAGCTTATTTAGCTGCCTGCGGTAGTGATAGGTTTAGGAAAACACCACCAACCTTCTACAGGTAGCTTTAGGTGAACACTGTACAGAGCTCGCAAAAAAATAACTTGCAGCTTATTTAGCTGCCTGCAGTAGTGATAGGATCAGGAAAACACCACCAACCTTCTACAGGTGGCTTTAGCTGAACACTGTGCAGAGCTCGCAAAAAAATAACTTGTAGGTTTAGCTGAACACTGTGAGGAGGACGCACTACACTAACTTGTAGTTTTAGCTGAACACTGTGAGCAGGACGCACTACACTAACTTGTAGCTTTAGCTGAACACTGTGCAGAGGTCTCCCTACACTAACTTGTAGCTTTAGCTGAACACTGTGCAGAGGTCTCACTACACTAGCTTGTAGTTTTAGCTGAACACTGCGAGCAGGACGCACTACACTAACTTGTAGGTTTAGCTGAACACTGTGAGGAGGACGCACTACACTAACTTGTAGCTTTAGCTGAACACTGTGCAGAGGTCGCACTACACTAACTTGTAGTTTTAGCTGAACACTTTGAGGAGGATGCACTACACTAACTTGTAACTTTAGCTGAACACTGTGCAGAGGTCTCACTACACTAACTTGTAGCTTTAGCTGAACATTGTGCAGAGGTCTCACTACACTAACTTGTAGTTTTAGTTGAACACTGTGAGTAGGACGCACTACACTAACTTGTAGTTTTAGCTGAACACTGTGAGCAGGACGCACTACACTAACTTGTAGCTTTAGCTGAACACTGTGCAGAGGTCTCACTACACTAACTTGTAGTTTTAGCTGAACACTGTGAGCAGGACGCACTACACTAACTTGTAGCTTTAGCTGAACACTGTGCAGAGGTCTCACTACACTAACTTGTAGTTTTAGCTGAACACTGTGAGCAGGACGCACTACACTAACTGTAAATAGTCTAGCTGCCTGACTGTGGTACTAATAGGATCAAAAGAACACCAGCAATTTTCTTCAGGTAGCTGTAAATACTGTAACAAGACAAGCCTGCCTGTCAGTAGGAAGATAACAGGAATGGATCTAGCTAAACTGAATACAGTGTATATATATGCAACACCTGGGATGCATATATATATACACAATACACTGTAAGTGCAGCTAACTCACTGACTGTCCTGCCTAATCTATCTAACTCAAATGAAATGACACTATCTCTCTCTCTATCTCTCAGCATGCCGGAACACACTACACAGGGCCGCCGTGCAGGTGGCCTTATATAGTGTGGGGCATGTTCTAAACCCCCTGAGCCATAATTGGCCAAAGCCACCCTGGCTTTGGCCAATTACAGCTCTCTCTACCGACGGCGCTGTGATTGGCCAAGCATGCGGGTCATAGTGCATGCTTGGCCAATCATCAGCCAGCAATGCACTGCGATGCCGCAGTGAATTATGGGCCGCGACGCGCCACACGAATTTGGCTCTTACGGACCATATCGTTCGCAATTCGGCGAACAATCGAACAGCCGATGTTCGAGTCGAACATGGGTTCGACTCAAACACAAAGCTCATCCCTAGTTAGGACTCCTTAATACATTTTTGGTTTGATTTATTATACTCTCCTGTGTGTTTTCATTCAAAAAGGACAGTTTGTTTGTGAGTAGGCAGGTACATTTAAAAAATACAATGTGAAATTAACAAGAGACACCAAGCAACCTCCTTGAGATTAAATAATACAAGATAATATTGGTGTTGTGGTAACTTGACACACAAAACACACCCAAAACTATTCTGGAGCAAAAAATAAAATAAAAATTAAGAATAAAACACAGGATCAGGATTTTGAAAAATCCAAAAAAAACATCCCCAAAATATTATTTTTTCGGGAGATGTGACAAATAAAAATAATATATTGATGAAATCACGAGAAATAATAAAGAGAAGAAGTTTGCGAGAAGTCTGTGTGAATATGAGCAGCAAAACTACTTCATTCTTCTAGCATTATAAAAAAGAAGAGAGTGTGCTGCATTAAACAATTTAAAACATTGCAGCCTGACAAAAGTGCTATATCCATTCCGAATGCTAATTTTACGAGACTGAGCTGTTCCATCTCGGAATTTAGTCTGAGCATGCGTGGCACTTTGTGCATCGGAATTGTCCACACACGGTCGGAATTGGTGATCGGATTTTGTTGTTGGAAAATTTTATAGCCTGCTCTCAAACGTTGTGTGTTGCAAAATCCGATGGAAAAAGTCCAATGGAGCCCACACATGGTCAGAATTTCCGACAACAAGATCCGATTGCACATTTTCCGTCGGAAAATCCGACCGTGTGTACAGGGCATTAGAATGTGGCAGAGAGTAAGTTTAGAGTTAGTTAGGTTCTGACTGGAATTCCACTTTAAGAATTTGGGAATCTCTTGATACCAAGTCAAGGTTAGGTAGACAAGATTGCAGCCACAACTGCCAGAAAAATTGTTCAGGATACAAAGAAAAACCCACAGGTAACCTAAGGAGCAATACAGGCTGCCCTGGAAAAAGAAGGTGTGGTTGTTTTAAGGAGCAAAACAAAACTTGAACAAAAATGAGGTGCATGATTGAGTTGCCAGAAATAAGTCTTTACTACACCAATGCCACAAAAAAAGCCCAGTTACAATATGTCCAACAACACATTGAAACGTCTCACAGCTTCTGGCACACTGTAATCTGGATAAGACCAAAATAGAGCTTTATGGTCACAACCATAAGCGCTATGTTTGGGGAGGGGTTACCAAGTCCTATAGTGATAAGAATACCATCCCCAATGTGAAGCATGGTGGTGGAGCAGTGATGTTTTGGGGGGGGTGTGAGCTCTAAAGGAATCTTGTGAAAAATTGATGGCAAGATGAATGCAGCATGTTATCAGATATTTAATTCTTCTGCACAAAAGCTGCGCATGGGACACTCTTGGAATGATGTCGGTGACTGCTAAGGATATGGTGGTTGCTAAAACCTGCAGCTTCCCTAGCAACCATTTGCAACAGGAAGCTGCCTTGTTTATCTTCACTGAACACCCTAAACATTCTGTGTTAGGATGAACATCTGAACAGCAAATGGTTCAACTCAAGAGCAGGACCTTAAAAATCCTCTTTTTTTTTAAATTGTATTAATCAACAAGTACTGGGGAATTGATTTAGGGAAAGTTGTGTTTCAGGTTTAATTTCACTGGACTTTCATTGGACTATTGGAGCCTCATATGCCCCGTACACACGGTCGGACATTGATCAGACATTCCGACAACAAAATCCTAGGATTTTTTCCGATGGATGTTGGCTCAAACTTGTCTTGCATACACACGGTCGCACAAAGTTGTCGGAAAATTCGATCGGTCTGAACGTGGTGACGTAAAACACGTACGTCAGGACTATAAACGGGGCAGTAGCCAATAGCTTTCGTCTCTTAATTTATTCTGAGCATGCGTGGCACTTTGTCCGTCGGATTTGTCTACACACGATCGGAAATTCCGACAACGGATTTTGTTGTCGGAAAATTTTATAGCAGGCTCTCAAACTTTGTGTGTCGGAAAATCTGATGGAAAATGTGTGATGGAGCCTACACAGGGTCGGAATTTCCGACAACAAGGTCCTATCACACATTTTCCGTCGGAAAATCCGACCGTGTGGGCATTAGAGTATAAATGGAGAGTGGTGGCACATGTCCCCTCTGGCCAGTACAAGAAATTTTTAGGCTTTGAAATCATTCCCAGCCCCTATCCCCAATGCTTATTTATTATAAAGGATGTGCAGAATAGTGATTGCTTACAGAAAAGTGTTAGTTTTCAAACATGACCTGATATAGTACTCAGGCTATTAATTCCCTTTATAATGGACTTCTATTTGCAATACGCTATAAACATTCCTTTGAACCCAAGTATAACTCATTGGACAACTTATTCCTTCATTAAATAGTTGGAGGTAATGTGAAAGCTTTTTTGTGGTTTGAAAGACTTTTCCCGAGCCTGCAGAGATTTGGCTGTTGCAGAAGCTTGAATTTGCACAAGCTTACAGAACTGTGGAAGTATAAAGCTGAAAGTACTTAATATGAAAGTTTAGAATGTTGGTTAGATTGTTGAAACAGGGTCTTAGAGGTGAATGATATCGCAGAGAAACATGGAAATGAGGGTTAGGAAGGCAGACAATGGGCATATTTCCTAGCTACTTGGAATACGCAGAGCGAGTCACCTTATGAATGTTGATGCAAGAGCTCAGAATGTAGGAAAGAGGTGTATTAGGTAAGGAAAATAACTATCAATTTCTTTATGTAATATAACACACTTACTGTATGTACAAACGAACACTTTGTCCAGGCATTGTTTTCTGCAGTTGCTGTACTTTCCAGGATCATCTGGTAATGAAACAATTCTCTAGATATTGAAAACCATGGGAATGGTTCACACAATAATTCAGAGTGCAGTAAAGTTAAAAGTAAATATTGATCCATATACTGTATGGGGTAAAACAAATTGCTTTGCGTATAAGTGTAGCAAATAATATTCATAATGTTTGTGATATGTGTGTAATGCCAGTTTCTATTTGTTGCCTTTCCCCAAGTGAAGGTTACATTCCCTAATATTTAACCCCAAGAGAAAAATAGCCATTAAAACAGGTGGTCACAAGAACATTCTATACTTCAGGTGTTCCTTCAATAAAACATTTGATCATAAGAGTTAAAGGACATTCATGAATAAAGAAAAAAACCTAACTACAGGCTAAGAATATTTGACCAGCTGGGAAAATAATAAGGGGAACCTCAGGGCTGTATATAGTCTAAGCAAGCTTTCAGCTGTAGTGTGAAGTAAACATTTAGCAATGGTATTAATACTAATGCCAAATGTGACAAATTCCTGCTCAAGGCTCCTATTTGTTAAGCTGGCCATAGATGGAGCGATCGCCCGTCAGTGTAGATGGGGGAATCCCACCCATGGAGCCATTGTGTTCTCCTGGCGGGGGGGGGGGGCATCCCCACCAGGAGAACACAGTGATTACTGCTAGAGGCTATAATAGCCGTTAGCAATAATCACATGTAAAATCTGACAGGCTGATTGTACCCAAGTTGATTAACTTGGGTACATTCAGCCTGCCCATACATAGCGTCCGAGATTCGACCCATCTATGGCTGACTTTAGGGAGCCAGAACCTGCTGGCATCTCAACAACTAGTTATTCATGCCCGCCCAGCACATTCGGCTGTCACCCTACACAAAAATCCATACTAGACACTTATCTGAGCATGCCCCCTGGGTGTCCAGGAAAGGAAGAAAGGTGAGCATGCAGGACCACCCCTGGTAAAACACTTTGTCCCTAAGTTGATGAGAACAAGTGCCTTTTCCCTACAAGCCTAGACAAGGTTTGTGGGCAGGGTGGTTTATTGGAAACTAGAAGCCATCTTTAAAAATAAGAGGGCCTAAAGATACGTGAATGAATTAGGGGCTACTCGTTCACAAAAAAAAAAAAAATAGTAAACACAAACACACAATTTCGGACAAGTAATTTCCTATGTTGTAAATCCACCATCAATCAGATCTGTGGGCAGGTTGGGGGGAGATGGGGGCTTATCAGTATCTAGAAAGCTGCCTTTAAAAATAAGGGAGCCTAAAGATACTGCCACCCCTACTGGAATGAATAACGGGATTTAATATTCACAAAAATGTCAATAGTAAACACAGACCCACATTTTTTGACAAGTTCTTTAATAAAAAAAAAGTCCTATGTAATAAATTCACTATGAATCATGTCATCCAGTGAGGCAGATACATGTCAATCACAATGCCTGAGGCCCGCTGAAAAAATCTAAAAACCCTCTGACACGTTTGAACCTGTTGCTTGACTCCTGTTGACAGACATCTCCCGGTCAGCGTCACGGTTATATCAGCAAAGGCGCGGGGTCTCCCGGGTGATGTCATTGGACATATGGTCAATGATGTCACCCAAGAGACCCTACCCTTTCTATATAATAACTGTTATTTGGTCATCCTATCAATCGGCAGGATGGAAGTGAATGGAAAAAAAAAACGCATTATTTTTTACTTTTTGCTATAATAAATATCCCCAAAGAATATATAAAAAAAACTTTTTTTCCCTCAGTTTAGGCCGATATGTATTCCTCTACATATTTTTGGTAAAAAAAATCACAATAAACGTTTATTGATTGGTTTGCGCAAAAGATATAGTGCCTACAAAATAAGGGATAGTTTTATGGCATTTTTATTATTTTTTTTTACTAGTAATGGCAGTGATCAGCAATTTTTATCATGACTGCAAAATTATGGCGAACAGATCTGACACTTTTGGTACTATTTTGGGACCAGTCATATTTATACAGCGATCAGTGCGATTAAAAATGCATTGATTACTGTGTAAATGTGACTGGCAGTGAAGGGGTTAACCAGGAGGGGGCGAAGCAGGGGTTAAGTGTGTCCTAGGGATGTGTTCTAACTGTGGGGGGAGGGGCTATGTGTGACACAACACTGATCACTGCTCCCGATTACAGGGAGTGGTGATCAGTGTCAGTGTCACTAGGCAGAACGGGGAAATGCTTGTTCACATCAGCATTTCCCCATTGTTCCTCTCTGTGAGATGATCGCAGGTATCCCCGCAGACATTGAGTCCACGGGACCTGCGATCACACTCACAGAGCTCGCGGCGGGCCCACAAGCCGCGTCTTAAAGGGCAACGTACAGGTACGTTAGTATGCCTGTTTACCAAATTTTGTTGCCCTTGTCCTGAAAAAGCAGGATATCTGTGAAACACATTGATCTTTGGGGATACATAAAAATTGTCTATTCAGTGCATAGTGGTTGTCTCATTTTAATGCTTATTTCTATATTATAAAATATGGGAATTTTAAAATGTATGCACTTATAATAAATAAATATGGATTATGCTTTGATTTTAAACTTATGGGGGTTAATTTACTAAAGGCAAATCCACTTTGTACTACAAGTGCATTGCAAGTGCACTTGGAAGTGCAGTCGCTATAGATCTGAGGGGGACACGCAAGGAAAATAAAAAACAGCATTTTTGCTTGTACATGATTGGATGATAAAATCAGCAGAGCTTCCCCTCATTTAAGATCTTCTCCAAGTACACTTGCAGTGCAAAGTGGAGTTGCCTTTAGTAGATCAACCCCATAGTGTCATAGTTACCAGGGAGCACAAATAAGGCCCTTTCTCTTTTTTTTTTTTGTGCTGGTATAATAAGGGTATCCTGGTGTTCTTAAAGATTATGTAAACGTAACATTCCTGATGTGCACCTGCTGTACTATGTACTTGTATGAAAAAGTATCCTGTTCTCTTTGTATTGCTTCCTTTGTGTGAAATCCCTGGTGTTCTTGCCAGTCTCTCTGCTTTTCTATTAAAAAATGACCACACTAAGCAGGAGAACACATCGTGGTCAGTTATGTAGCTGTGCTGGAAACTCAGCCTCCTCTCCTCCAAACCCCCCCAAACCTTTCACTGGTAAGATCAGTGTACTGTTGCTTCCCTCCCCCAGTTCTTATGCAGCTGAGAAAGGAGGGAATGTGATCTCTTATGCCGCGTACACATGGGTGGACTTTTTGACCGGACTGGTCCGACAAACTTTCCAGCGGACTTTCGACGGACTTTTGACGGACTTCCGACAGACTTTCTAACAAACGGACTTGCCTACACACGATCACACCAAAGTCCGAAGGATTCATACGTGATGACGTACACCGGACTAAAATAAGGACGTTGATAGCCAATAGCTGCCCTTGCCTCGTTTTTTGTCCGTCGGACTAGCATACAAACGAGCAGATTTCTGGGTCCGGCGGAGTTACGACGTAAAGATTTGAAGCATGTTCCAATTCTAAAGTCCGTCAGATTTGCGACAGGAAAAGTCCACTGAAGGTCCGGTGAAGCCCACACACGATCGTATTGTGCGATGGATTTGGTCCATCGGCGTCCGTCAGACCAGTCCGGTCGAAAAGTCGGACCGTGTGTACGCCCCATTAGAGAAAAAGGAAAAAAGGTATTAATAATATTTTTTTTATCTATACACAAATGTTTTGCCTTTCATTTCTGTTTTTAAACGGAATGTGTTGTATTACAAGGTGATTGTTTACCTCGGTTTTGGGGTTGCCCAGAGATCATTATCAAACCCTGTACTCATTCACATGGTGGGAATACCTGGGTGCCCCACACAACCACTGTATTGTGGGGAAGAGACCCTTGTCCTTATCAACATGGGAACAAAGTGCTTTGCCAAGGGGGTTTCCCTCAATATTAGCCTATGTGTCTATACACAAATAGGTGTTTACAGGCATTTAAAGTCAGGGGTGTTTAGAGCCAGGAAAAAAAAAAAACACTGCCAGAACATTCACGAGCCGCAGCATTTTGGCAGAAAAAACTATTGACATGCATAAATATGTCTAAATGCACAATAACGCTAGGCACATTTAGCGCTTGAGTGTTAATTCATTTCAATGGCCATACAAAAGGCGTTTACAAAAACACGGCTTTAGCCAGGTTTTTGATGGTGCTGTTCTCCTGCCAGGAGAAAGGCGTTCAGGAGAGCTGGGCAAATGCCCAGTGTGCATGAGGCCCAACACACATATTACAATTATTATGGGTATTATTAGTTAAGTTTGAGCGAATGATGAGTAGAGTTGGGCGAACATTTGGCCCGAACATTGCCTGTTCGGTGAACACCCGAATTTGCAATGCGCTTGGCAGGATGTTCACCCACTGAGCATCCCACAATGCACTGCGTGCTGCATAGTGCATAGCTGGATGAGTCATCAGCTGTCAACGGGCTTCCTTGCTGACAACTGAATGAAAAAAAAACATTGCCGGCAATAGAAAAAAGTGAAAAGAAGTAGCATGGGAGTCCCCCCCAATCCATACCAGGCCCTTGGGGATTTTAAAGGGAACCCCATGCCAAAATGTAAAAAAACGGCGTAGGGTCCCCCCCAAAATCCATACCAGACTCCTCTTGTGTGCCTGGCCCTGGGTCAATCTACCTTCATCAGCTCCCGGTTGGAAGCATCTTCTGTGGTATCTTGCCCACAGTATTGAGACTCTGGTGCTAATAATTATTTTCTGTGCGTCCGCATCATTGTGTTCATCTTCACTACAACAAAAAAAAACAATTTTTGTGTGAGTATATTTTTCCTTTTTATCACTTTTTTATCTTTACAATGTAGATGCACATATACAGTATATATATATATATATACATATATATATATATATATATATATATATATATATATATATATATATATATATATATATATACAGTATCTCACAAAAGTGAGTACACCCCTCACATTTTTGTAAATATTTTATTATATATTTTCATGTGACAACACTAAAGAAATTACACTTTGCTACAGTGTAAAGTATTGAGTGTACAGTTTGTATAACAGTGTAAATTTGCTGTTCCCTCAAAATAATTCAACACACAGCCAATTATGTCTAAACCACTGGCAACAAAAGTGAGTACAACCCTAAGTGAAAATGTCCAAATTGGGCCCAAAGTGTCAATATTTTGTGGGGCCACCATTACTTTCCAGCACTGCCTTAACCCTTATGGGCATGGAGTTCACCAGAGCTTCACAGGTTGCCACTGGAGTCCTCTTCCACTCCTCCATGGCAACATCACGGAGCTGGTGGATGTTAGAGACCTTGCACTCCTCGACCTTCCATTTGAGGATGCCCCACAGATGCTCAATAGGGTTTAGGTCTGGAGACATGTTTGACCAGTCCATCACCGTTACCCTCAGCTTCTTTAGCGAGGCAGTGGTCATCTTGGCAGTGTGTGTTGGGGTCGTTATCATGTTGGAATACTGCCCTGCAGCCCAGTCTCTAAAAGGAGGGAATCATGCTCTGCTTCAGTATGTCACAGTACATGTTGGCATTCATGGTTCCCTCAATGAACTGTAGCTCCCCAGTGTTGGCAGCACTCATGCAGCCCGAGGCCATGACACTCCCACCACCATGCTTGACTGTAGGCAAGACACACTTGTCTTTGTACTACTCACCTGGTTGCCGCCACACACACTTGACACAATCTGAACCAAATGAGTTTATTTTGGTCTCATAAGAGCACAGGATATGGTTCCAGTAGTCCATGTCCTTAGTCTGCTTGTCTTCAGCAAACCGCAAGCTTTCTTGTGCATCATCTTTAGAAGAGGCTTCCTTCTGGGACGACAGCCATGCAGACCAATTTGATGCAGAGTGCGGCATATGGTCTGAGCACTGACAGGCTGACCCCGTACCCCTTCAACCTCTGTAGCAATGCTGGCAGCACTCATACGTCCTTTTTCACAAAGACAACATCTGGATATGACGCTGAGCATGTGCCCCCAACTTCTTTGGCTGAACATGGCGAGGCCTGTTCTGAGTGGAACCTACCCTGCTAAACCACTGCATGGTCTTGTCCACCGTGCTGCAGCTATCCCATTAATCCAGGACACACATTAATTACACAGGTTCTGTAGCTGAACCTGTGTAATTAATAGGTGTCCTGGATTAAAGGAATGATGTGGCAACCCTAGCTGCAGCTCAGTTTCAGGTTCTTGGCAAGCTTCTTATAGCCTAGGCCATCTTTATGTAGAGCAACAATTCTTTTATTCAGATCCTCAGAGAGTTCTTTGCCATGAGGTGCCATGTTGAACTTCCAGTGACCAATATGAGAGAATGAGAGCAATAACACCAAATTTAATGCACCTGCTCCCCATTCACACCTGAGACCTTGTAACACTAATGTGTCGCATGAAACCGGGGAGGGAAAATTGCTAATTGGGCCCAATTTGGATATTTTCACTAAGGGGTGTAGTCACTTATGTTGCCAGCGGTTTAGACATTAATGGCTGTGTGTTGAGTTATTTTGAAGGGGGACTCCCATGCCACTTCTTTTCACTTTTTTCTATTGCCGGCAATGTTTTTTTTTTTTTTTTCATTCAGCTGTCAGCAAGGAAGCACGTTGACAGGTGATGACTCATCCAGCTATGCACTATGCAGCACGTAGTGCATTGTGGGACGCTCAGTGGGTAAACATCCTGTCAAGCACATTGCAAATTCGGGTGTTCGCCGAACAGGCAATGTTCGGGCCAAACTTTGGCTCGGCTCTAACTGTTCGCCCAACTCTACTCATCATTCGCTCAAACTTAACCAATAATACCCATAATATTGGTAATATATGTGTTGGGCCTCATGCACACTGGGCATTTGCCCAGCTCTCCTAAACGCCTTTCTTCTGGCAGGAGAACAGCACCATCAAAAACGCGCCTAAAGCCGTTGAAATTAATTAACACTCAAGCGTTAAATGTGCCTAGCGTTATTGTGCATTTAGACGTATTTAGGCATGTCAATAGTTTTTTCTGCCAAAATTGCGATTCCCTGCAATGTAAAATCAATTATAGTGGCTGTTTAGCTGCTTGATTGCTTTTACAGGCAGCGGGAAGGGATGACCCCCCCTCCAGCCGCATTCTGGTGCCTCTCCCGGCTTGCCCTTATGATCGGGGAGCCGGAGAATGAAACGGCCAGATGGTCCCCGGCCATCTCTATGACCCTTGGAGGTCGGAAGTGACATCGTGACATCACTTCCGAAACTGGCATGTTTTTTGCTGGGGAGCCTGAGATCGATTTTTCTTTTTTATGCTCTCAGGCTTTCCAGTATAGAAGAGAGATCAGGGGACTTATAGACCCCAGCTCTCTCTGTAAAGAGGACCTGTCATGCCCTATTCCTATGACAAGGGATGTTTTCATTCCTTGTCATAGGAATAAACGTGATAAAAAAAAAATGTTTTAAAGGAAAGTGTAAAAAAAAAAAATGAAAAAAGAAAAAAAGGTTAAGGCGTCCCTGTCCCCTTATGCTTACACACAGAAGCGAACGCATACATAGGTCAGGACCGCATATGTAAACGACGTTCCAACCACACATGTGAGGTATCGACACAAACGATAGAGCGAGAGCAATAATTTTAGTGCAAGACCTCATCTGTAACTCTAAACTGGTGGCCTGTAAAACTTTTTTTTTTAAAGCATAGCCTATAGAGATTTTTAAGTACGTTTGGCACCATTCCATGAGTGTTCGCAATTTTAAAGCATGACATGTTAGGTATCTATTTACTTGGCATAACATCATCTTTCACATTGTACAAAAAAAAAAAAAAAGCGTTAACTTTAGTGTTTTGTGTTTTTTTTAGGATATATAAGTGTTTTTTTTTCCCAAAAAAAGGCGTTTGAAAATTTGCTGTGCAAATAAGGTGTGACATAAAAAATTGCAATGACTGGCATTTTATTCCCCAGGGTCTATGCTAAATATATATATATATATATATATATATATATATATATATATATATATATATATATATATAATGTTTGGGGGTTCTGAGCAATTTTCTAGCAAAAAACTTATGATTTTTACAAGTAGGAGAGGAGTGCTAGAATAGGCTTGGGCTGGTTGTCACCTAAACAAGTGTCCCTATTTCTCTTCTATTCTTGTTTTGGTGATAGCTTCAAATTGGGCATTTTCTCTTACTTTCATTCCTGGTGACAATGGTAAAGGGACACAGAATGCTATAAAAAGATAGATAGATAGATAGATAGATAGATAGATAGATAGATAGATAGATAGATAGATAGATAGATAGATAGATAGATAGATAGATAGATAGATAGATACAATAATTATAATAAGAACAAAAAACTGACAGATGACTTTTGACCTTCTGTGACACTGATATAGAGTAGGTGCAGCTTTATTGCACTAAACACAAACATGCACACTTCAAGCTGAATTAAGCACGAATGTCACCTTGAGTTGTGTTTTTTTTTTCTTTGTGTTAGTTGATAGCAAGGCAATTTTCGCTGACAAGCTGGTAATAGGTAGAGAGCTGCAGGAAAGCAGGAGGGAATGGATTGTGGGAGGGAGAACAGGAGGAGAGCCCATCTATGCTGGGTCAGAGATAAAGCCATTTAAATAATATAGGCTGTGGGCAATGTGCTTCACTGCTAATGTTTAGCTGCTATATCACTGTCCAGCTGCAAGTAGTACTAGTAGCAAAGGATGAGATCTTAAAAAACAGCTGTATGATTCCTTATTGTGATATATATTTTATATTGTTGATGAATGCAGTTAAAAGTGTACCTGCAAAAAAAAATCGGACCTCACCTTCCTTTCATTAAGGCAACATATTACCAACTTTTTCTATATGTATATCTAGCCTAGTTACAATGACATTGATAGCTGCTGTTTTTTACTACAACTCACCACGGATTCCACTCCCTTCCTACTTTCTAAAGTCACTTTCACGCTTCTTACTGCTTGAAAGGATAATCCCATTGCCCTAGATGATCAGCATTATGGTGGCCATACATGCTACAATAAATTTCCATTTCTTTTCTCCTTGTCAAAAGAAGTTTATTGAGTATACAATGTTATAAAGATACATAAAGTAAGTTTACAAGGATCTATAAAGTAAGCTCATTGTTTTACAGTAGGGTTTATATAGGTAAATATCATGAAATTTCAAATATTAAACATTGGGTTCACGTAAACCTAAATTAAAGATATATATCATTTCCTTAGTTACTTTTGTAGGTATTTAAATGATTTATACCTACTATACATATTGTTTACAAGTAGAGTGTATATAGGTCAAATAAATTCTGATAATGAGCTTTAATCGTAAGGTGGAGAAAAGGAAAGAGAAAGAAGAAAAAGGGTTGAAAGGTAGAGGTATGGTCCACAAGGTTGTCCCGCTCGTCAGTTTATTATTCTTTGTAGTTCTCTTTGAAGCCTTAGAATGGGTGTCTCTGTAAGTCATTTAATCTGTTACCATGGCAACAGGACAGAGTCATTGAAGTTTGACAGGAACTGTTGTTTTATCCAAGGATGCCAAAGTTTTTCAAATTTTGGCTACCATCTTAGCATGGGACATTGTATTATTCATTCTGTGAATTGTTTCTGCTAGTACCAATGTAGGAGATTTCCATGCCTTGGCCACTGTTTGTTTTGCAGCCATTATTAGTTGGATCATAAGTTTGAATTGAGAGAGTGTTAACCATTCCGGTTTTAGATTAAGTAAAGTTAAATATGGATCTGGTTGTATTATTTTTTTAAATATTTTAGATGCAATCACGAAGACTTCCTTCCAGAAGGTTTGGATTACTGGGCACGTCCACCATATGTGTAAATATGTGCCTATTTCTGGGCATCCTCGAAAACAAAGAGCTGAGGTATTAGGTGAATATTTTGCCACTCTAGCGGGTACAAGGTACCAGCGAGTTAGGACTTTATAATTTGTCTCCAGTGCTAAGATGTTGGGTGAAGATGACTTAGATGTGAGCCATATGTTAGACCAGTCCGTGTCTTCTAAAGTTCGTCCCAGGTCTTCCTCCCACCTCTGAACGTAAGAGGGTCTATTAAGATTTGCTATTCCATATATTTGATTATAAAGTGATGAAATTGTACCTTTAGCAAATGGATCTTTTGTACAGATTGATTCAAAAATGGATAATTGGGATAATGGTGTATCCCCCTTTAGGAATGGTGTATAGAAATTTTTGATTTGGAGATATCTAAACATCTCAGAGTTTGGTAGATCATATTTTTCTCTAAGCGATGGGAATGAAAGGAATGATTTAGATGCTATGAAGTCATTTAGTGTCTGAATGCCTGATGTTGTCCAAGCTTTAAAAGAATTTGGGTAGATCCATGCCAGATAAAAGGCCGGATTTCTGATAAAAGAAAGGAGAGGATTGTGTGGAGATTGTAACTGATATTTGGTTTTTAGTTTATCCCAGAGAGATAAGAAGTGTTTAGTTATGGGATTATGAATTTTAAAGCGGTCTTTAGGATCAAGCCATAATAAATTTGATATTAATAGAGGGTCATTTTCTGAAGCCTCTATAAATACCCATAATGGGATTTCCTGTTTTGCATGGTATTTGGACAGACTGGCCAAATGTGCTGCTCTGTAGTAGTTAGTAAAATTAGGGTATCCCAGGCCTCCTTTATTTTTGGGAAGATGTAGTGTGTGTATAGGTATACGTGGTTTAGAAGAGCCCCATATAAACAAAGTTGCTCTTTTTTGTACTATTCTCAAAAAATAGGAAGGAATTGGAATAGGGAGGACTCTGAATAGATAAAGCAATTTGGGTAGAATAGTCATTTTGATTGCATCAATCTTCCCTATCCAGGATAAAGGAAGTTGCTACCATTGTTTTATTAGATTTGTGATCTGTCTTAATACAGGAGGATAATTGGTTGAGAATAAGTCAGAATGAGATGCTGTTAAATGAATTCCAAGATATGGGATTGATTTTTCTGCCCATGTGAATGGGAGTGCAGCCCTAGCCGGGATCAATTCCATGTTTGTGAGTGAAATATTAAGCACTAGGCATTTCTTAGGATTAATCATAAGGCCGGATAGGGCTGCAAATCCATCAAGAGCTGGTATTAAGTTAGGACCAGAGACCTGTGGTGATGATAGAAAAAGTAATATATCATCTGCAAATATACATAATTTGTGTGTAATACCTCCTACTTCAATGCCAGTTATAGTTTGGTTTGTTCTGATGTATTGGGCCATGGGTTCGAGTATAAGGGCAAATAATAAGGGAGATAATGGGCAACCCTGTCGGGTACCTCTTTCGATATTAAAGGCTTCAGATTTGTATCCAGCATATTTTATATAGGCTTTGGGTTTATTATATAATGCTTTGATCCATGTTAAAAAGTGGGGTCCAAAACCCCATTTTTGTAATGAATATTGCATATATTGCCAGGATACTGTGTCAAATGTCCTCTTAATATCGAGAGATAGAAAACATAAAGGGATTTTCCGTCTTTTAGCAATATGTGCCAATAACACTGCCCTGCGTATATTATCGCCTGCCTGTCTATTTGGCATGAAGCCTACTTGATCTCTATGTATTAGTTTTCCTATAATGCTATTGAGGCGTTTTGCTATTATTTTTGCTAATAATTTAATATCGAGGTTTAACAGAGAGATAGGCCGATAATTCACACAGGAAGTATCATCAGAAAGGGGTTTTGGGATCATACAAACAATTGCCATTAGTGTTTCTTGCCGAAAAGAATGTCCATCTAGAAGTTTGTTAAAAGTTTCAGTGAGAATGGGAGAGAGTATTTCTGAGAATGTTTTATAGTATAAAGCCGAGTAGCCGTCTGGGCCTGGTCTTTTGTTAAGTTTTAGGTCTTTTATGGCGTTAGCAACTTCATCTATAGTTATAGGCTCATCCAAACTGCTTTTTTGATTCTGAGATAACTCAGGTAAGGTTATTTTTGAGAAGAAGTATTCAGCCTCTGTAGGATTAAATTCATTGTTTGTCTTGTATAAAGTTGCGAGATGTGAGTGAAATGTATGGACTATTTTAACTGGATTACAAGTGTAAACATTTTTTGATAATTTCAAACGTATTGGTTTGAAAGATTTGTTAGTTGAATTTAATGCCCGAGCCAAATATGTACCTGGTTTGTTTGTATTCATGTAGAAATTGTGTTTGGAGCGTTTGAGGGATTTATCAACTGACTCAGTGAGAAATAGATCGTATTCCAATCTAGATTTTTCCAGATGAGATTTTGTACTCTGAGATGGATTATCTTGAAATGATATGTAGGCTGCATTAAAATTGAGTTCTAGTTTTTTTGCTAGATTTTTGCGTTCCCATTTAAATAGTGCCATTTGTCTTTGTATTGTACCACGCAAGACAGGCTTATGAGCTTCCCACAGTGTTATTGGGGAGATGTCTGTTGTATTATTAATTGATATGTATTCCTTTAAAGCTTGTTCAATGGCCATCTGATGTAGTGGGTGTTTGAGCATTATGTCCGGTAAGTACCACGTTGGGTCATGCGCTTTTGGTATGGCTGAGGCTATAGTAGTGTATACTGCATTATGGTCAGACCACGGAATCGGAATTATATCTGATGCAATAATTTCTGGTATCATTCCTATTGTTAGAAAAATATGATCTATTCTGGTGAAGGTTTGATGAGGGTGCGAGAAATAAGTGAATTTATTTTTCATTGGGTTACTTTCTCTCCACGAATCTACCAGATTGTATTTGGAAAGAAGTTGAGAAAAAGGTAATCTAGAGGTTATTTTAGATGGTGTAAAAGGTGATTTATCTAGAAATGGGAGGAGGACCTGGTTCGAATCCCCACACATTATCACTGTTCCTATTTTGTGTGTATTAATCACTTGTAATATATGTGAGAGGAATGGTGTAGGTTGTTTGTTAGGAGCGTAGTAGGAAATCACCGTGATTGCTGTATCCATTATATAACCCATGAGTATCAGGTATCTACCTTCTGGGTCTTTAATTTCTGATGATAAGGTGAATGGTGTGGATCGGTGAAATGCAATTAGAGTTCCCCTTTGCTTGGTACAGGCAGAAGCCGTGTAAATTTGTTGATAAAAAGGAGAAATATATTTTGGAGTAGAATCTTTGGTGAAGTGTGTTTCTTGGAGGCATACTATGTGAGCCTTCTTGTTATGGAAAGTACGGAAGGCTTTGGTCCTTTTTTGAGGGACATTTATTCCCTGAACATTCAGGGAAAGTATATTCAGTGGTGCCATGGCAATAGATCAAATAGTTTTGACTTACTTTTTGTTATGCAGAGCTGACTGCGCAGATCAACCTGTGTGGACTGAAGAGATGAATAGATAGAAAAGAAACCAGTGAATTCTGGAGTAAAGAGTAAACAAAAAACATATGAGATTAGATGATACATTGTATAAATTATTTTTTGCAAGTAATCACAATTTACCCGTGAAAGAGAATAAATCTCTCTCTCAGGGGAATAAGTGCCTTCGTCACACTCCCACATAATATGGTTGGGAGAATGAGGAGGGCTAATGGGGGTACACGGATCTTCCGCTTACAGGAGAGAAGTGCTATGTCAAAAGACATCAAAATGATGTTTCATTAATTGGAGTGCAGAATATAGTTTTTGTTGAAATTATTTATTCCAGGGTGGTTGTATATGGTTATTCTTGCCCTAGGCTAAATAATTCAGTTAGAAAGGTACTGTTAATAACTTTGGTATTGATGAAGATAGTTTGAATTATTTGGGGATTTTAACCCTTTTAGAGTAAACAATTACATATTTTATTCATATGCAACTGTTTAGATATGTTAACTCATAAAATTGAGGTTGTATTGCTTCAGATTAGAATAAACAAAAACATAATTCTAGGAACTAGTTAGGTAATAATATATTTGTTTTAAGAAAAGAAAGAAAAAGCTTCCATTGCTTCTGGATTATTGAACATATTTGTCCTAAAAAGTAATAAATCTATTGTTATTACCTGATAATATATAACTGAACAAGAATTTCCTTATTTCACTTATATATTCTAAGGCTATATGAATCAGAAGTAATAAGAAATATAACTGGAGTGTAACATGATCCCACACAGTGTGTGACTATCAGAATGCAGTTACATTCAGTTATAAATACAGGTTTTTTATAGAGAACCATCTCTTAGTATAATAAATGAAGAGATATCAGGAATTAGGATGTCAGTCCATTGAATCTTCTTGGTCCATGGATGATGTGGCATAACGGCCTCTTTTGTGAGAATGATGATTCCCATTTTGTTCTGGAATTTTCTGGGTGCTGCCTGAAGGTGAAGATGATGCCATTCTTCTGCGTGTGGGAGTGTTGCTGCTTGTGGGTTCTGTCAGATTTAATTTTAAAAGGGTTTGCTGTAATTCATCTGCTGATCTGCTTCTGTAAATTGTACCTTGGTGGTTAAATCTGACTGAAAAGGGGAAACCCCATTGATACATAATGTTGTGGCGTTGCAGTTCCATTAGTTGGGGTTTCATGGATCGTCTTTTAGTAATAGTAAGTTGGGATAGGTCAGCAAAAATTTGATAATTGTGTCCTTGAAAATTAAGTTCCTTTTTTTCTCTTGCAGCAATTAGTATTTGTTCTTTCGTTCTGTAATAATGAAATTTTGTGATTATATCACGTGGGGGTCCATCTTTCTTTTTGGCTGTGAGGGCTCTGTGTACTCTGTCCAGTTCTAAACGTTCAATAGGGATATCTGGCTTTAGTTCTTGTAATAGAGCAGTAATAGTAGATTGCAGGTCTGTCACAGTTTCAGGTATTCCCCTTATGCGCAAGTTTGAACGTCTGGCTCTATTTTCGTAATCTTCGAGCTTAGTTTGAAGTATTAAATTCTCTTTTTTTAATCGTTCCAATTCTGTTCTATTTTCTTGGGTTGTAATTTCAATTTCATCCATTTTTATTTCTAAGGCTGCGGTGCGGTTTCCCAGCTCTCTTATTTCTTTGGTTAGGCTTTTTGTTATTTGGTCTGAGGTTTGTTTTAAAGCCTTATGAAGCATCTTTTCAAATTGTAATAATATTACTGGGGATGTTGAGGAGGCTTGTGGAGAAGTTTGTGAGAGGATTTGTTCTGTATCTGACTCAAATGGAGAGTCTTGCTGTGACATTTTCTGTCTGTGAGAACGCCCTGATGCTGTATCTTGTGAGGTGACTGGAGCTGCTTCAACTGCAGTGAGTGCCTGTGAGCTCTTTGTGAGGTGATTTTTATTTCTGCCACGGTTTCCTCCCAGTACCATATTTCCTGCCCAAACTTTCACAGTTTGTTCCCAGGGGCAAAAAGGTTCAAATGGATACCTTTTGAGCCTGCAGGCTCCGCTTTGTCCTTCTCTTCTCTCCTCAGCGGTGTGGAGCTCTAACAATGCATGTCTGCTCCGCTAGGCTCCGCCTCCTGCCCCTGTCCATTTCTTTTCTGATCAATCACTTTAGATAGGAATAGTCAACAACCCATTCAATTGATATGCCACATATGGGGAAGTGGATTTTGATTGATAGTTAAGATAGAATCATAACTTTTGATTGTAAATTATTAGTCACATCTCTGTTTCCACCAGGTAATCTCATAATCTGATTGCTCAAAATATGTTCCTATTCATGAACAAATGATCTCTGTGCTATTCATCAATGCGAAACGGTCAATAATAATCCATCATGGCCGATCGACACAGTTTGATCAGACCTGACTGAAATCAATCAAAAACTAAGTTATGGCTATTTAATTGCCTGCAGATTTGATCATTTTGACAGAAAAATAAAGCATGTTTGGTCCCTATTTGTGTTGTAGTAAAATATGAATTACTAGGAACAGTTGTGATCCAATTTCATACAGTACCTTGAAAAAGTATTCATACCCCTTGAAAATTTCCACATTTTGTCATGTTACAACCAAAAACATAAATGTATTTTATTGGGATTTTACCAACACAAAGTGTCAAATAATTGTGAAGTGGAAGGAAAATGATAAATTGTTCAAAATTTTTACAAATAATTTTCTGAAAAGTGTGGCGTGCATTTTTATTCAGCCCCCTTTACTCTGATACCCCTAACTAAAATCTAGTGGAACAAATTGCCTTCAGAAGTCACCTAATTAGTAATAGAGTCCACCTGTGTGTAATTTAATCTCAGTGTAAATACAGCTGTTTTGTGAAGCCCTCGGAGGTTTGTTAGAGAACCTCAGTGAACAAACAGCATCATGAAGGCCAAGGAACACACCAGACAGGTCAGGGATAAAGTTGTGGAGAAGTTTAAAGCAGGGTTAGGTTATAAAAAAAATATCCCAAGCTATCTCAATCCATCATCCAAAAATGTAAAGAGTATGACCTCATGCACACTAAAGCTGATAAACTGACGTTTTTGGGAGTATGGGTGTTTTTTTTTTTTAACAGCCTTTAAATTCGCCTCTATGCTATCCTATGTGTCCTTGCACATATGGCCATTTTTTGAAGTTTATCAGCAGGGGAGTTTATGGGCTGTTATCTGAACACCCTAAAATCGTGTTCAAGAGCAGTTTTTCTGACCACAAAAAATGCTGAACGATGAAAAACACACATAAACGCTCATAAATGCTAATAGATGCACTTTTATCAGCGTTCAACGTTTTTTACATTGCAGACCTGAATGTAAGCTGGCTTTAATTAAAAAAAAATGCCCAAATACGCTGACGCTGAGAAACACATGCATAAACGTGTTTTTAAACACTGTTAAAAGCGCGTTTTTAAAGCAGTGTTTTCCTCCCAGCAATCCGATGTCCAGAAAGACTTTTTTGAATGTCATGTGTGCATGGAGCCTAAGACACAACTGCAAACCTACCAAGACATGGCCATCCACCTAAACTGACAGGCCGGGCAAGGAGAGCATTAATCAGAGAAGCAGCCAAGAGGCCCATGGTAACTCTGGAGGAGCTGCAGAGATCCACAGTTCAGGTGGGAGAATCTGTCCACAGGACAACTAATAGTCGTGCACTCCACAATTTTGGCCTTTGTGGAAGAGTGGCAAGAAGATATCCATTGTTGAAAGAAAGCCATAAGAAGTCCCATTTACAATTTGTGAGAAGCCATGTGGGGAACACAGCAGACATGTGGAAGAAGGTGTTCTGGTCAGAAGAGACAGAAATTGAACTTTTTGGCCTAAAAGCTAAGGCTATGTGTGGCAGAAACACTGCACATCACCCTGAACACACAATCCCCACCGTGAAACATGGTGGTAGCAGCATCATGTTGCGGCGATGCTTTTCTTCAGCAGGGACAGGGAAGCTGGTAAGAGTTGATGGGAAGATGGATGGAGCCAAATCTTAGAAGAAAACCTGTTAGAGTCTGCAAAATACCAGACCAATAAACAAACCAATAGGTGGTGTGCCACATGCAGGGGGCTAGTCGTTGGCTTGTTGTGCACCACTGAAATAGGGCGATTTTTAGCAATAAAGTTAAATAAAAAAATAAATAAAATAAAAAAGTACAGTTGTGGAATATAATAAAATAAAAAAATAACAAAAATAATCAGAAGGTTCTTTGTGTGTGTACATGGCGTACACACACATACAATTGCAATTGTGTACGTACAGTATGTAAATGATTGCACAATACATATTGGGTGTCACTGCACAAGCCAGAGTGTGGACAGCAATTTCACCAATTGATCATTTCTACTGTAATCCTTCTCCATTTTTCAGGAACATGCAATTTACAGGCTTGACATATTTGGCATCTATTTACTTAACACTACCTTATCTTTTATTTTGTAAAAAAAATGTGAATTGTGTTTGGGTGCATTAATATTAATTTTCATTTTTTTTTTATATATAAATATAAATTTGATATAGTTTTATTATTTGTTGGGCAAACTCCTGCAGCATAAAAACTTGCAACTGCCATTGTTTTTTCTACAGGGCCTCTACATTTATAAAATATATATTGGTCTGGTGGTTTTAGGTAATTTTGTAGCCAAAAATATAGATTTGAACATGTGTGCGAAAAATAAAAAAATTGCTCCAGAGGTGGTTAAAAAACAGCGTTGAGGTTGCTATGGTCCAAAAGTATTTAGACAGAATAAAGGTGAATAAAGCACCTGGACCAGATGGTATACACCCATGGGCCCTAAAAGAAAAGAATTGAGCTCTGTCATTTCAAAGCCATTGTTTCTTATCTTTAGAGACTCTTTAAAGTGGTAGTAAACCACTGGATGACTTTTTTTTTGACCTGCAAGGTAAAGCCATAATGTGCTAGTATGCATTGCATACTAGCACATTATGTGAAACTTACCTGAAAACAAAGCCTTCCAGCAATGCGCTGCTTCCATCTTCACCCGCCTTTGTTCCGGATCCGTAGACTCCAGCCACAAAACTCACCCCCTCCCCTTTATTTCACACTCCTTTCTAATGCTAGAAAAAACATGCAAAGGTTTCTCTCTGAGCAGGAGAAAACTAAAATGTTCCTCCATTCATGCTAAATAATTCCCACAGCTATTCATCTAAGTGGATGCAGTCACTGTTCGACTGAAAAGTTTTGACCTCACTCCTTCCAATTTATAATTAATATTTGTTGAGCTGGGTAGTGCTGACAGGGACCACCTATGGCTCAAATCCAGGAGGAATTGACCAAAACTCAAGCATGGCCAGCTGAAGTCAGTTACCGACAATAAATATATAGATTATTAGTTTTAAATTTACTCAGACTTAGATAACTACATGCTTGTTCTAAGTCAGTGACCCAAAGCATTAAGCCAAAGGCAGGCAGGGAATTAAGATTGTCAAAGGAAAGTCAGCAGTGGTAGTCCTAATATTTTCCTCAGTATGGCTTTTCTGTAATCACTTGAGTCCCAGCTACTGTTTTACAATGGTAATGGGATAGCGTCTGATTGTCCTAGTGACAATTTAAATGGTGGCTGGTCTTAGCAGCTCCTGTAGGCTCTCTCTACACTAGTGCTAGAACTGCCAGCTGTCCAGGACTAAACCCAGGATCTGAAGCAATCAACTCCTGGGCTTCCAATACTTCTACAGATTGGTTCAAAGGAGCACACTGAAGAATCAAATATAAACAGAACCCTTCTGCACTTTGATTACATCAGGAGTATAGTGATGTTACTGCACTTCCTGTGAGTACAGAGGCTGGAAGAGAGCTGTTGCAACTCTGTCCAGCTTCTCCCTACAGCAGTAGGTCACTTCTGTAGTGATCTATTGTTGGCTTTTTGGGTCTGCATCAGAGCTCCACTAACCAAATTCAGACCTCCCCTTGAAGAAAATAAAAAATATATATTCTCTCCCCAGATTTATTCCAAGGTCCCAATAATGAGGTTGGATGATTGGGATAACAATGTCATTTGAAAAAGCTGCCACCATGATAAGTTGTGCCCTGATCAACCCAACTTAATCTTATCTCAATTATACAATTCAAAAGGGGAATGATGCACTCATAAATTCAGTTTTAGATTTAGCATTCCATTCCATAAACGTTGTACCACTGTGATACCAAATATTGGGAATTACAGGAAAATGCATTAAAAAAAATATTTATTCCCAATAAAAAAAGAAGGAAATACTAATGTATGTATCTGTGTATTAATGAAAATGTTTGATCACTCTGATTGTTTGTTATCTGTATACTGTATCTTTAGCCCCTTCATCAGCGCAACAGTTATTATCTCCTTTTAAAAAATGAATGCTACCAAATTAAAGCCATATTTGTCCTGATAAAAAAACACTAAAAGGTATGATGTGCAAATAAGAAACATCACTAAAATGAAACAAAAAAAAAACACTCTGAAATTTCTAAGGCATATAAGAAACATCACTAAAATGAAACAAAAAAAAAAAACACTCTGAAATTTCTAAGGCATATAAGAATTAAAAGGCCTGGAGACTCAAGTAGTTAAGAGGAGTATCCTTTGTTGGACAGCATCATCTAACAAATTGTAGGCCTAACAGTGTATATCCCTGCATGTGTCTTCTAGTAGTTTAGAAAACAAACAAGAAAGAAGATACAAATAAATTACCTTTACTGGCCTTCAAAATAATCGCCATCCTTCACTACACACTTTTGGCAACGTTTATAAAGCTTCTCGAATCTGTCAGCAAAGGCCTCTTTAGGAATAGATCTCAGAACCAGTGTCACACATTCTTGAATTTCTGCCACGTCCGCAAAACAATCACCTTTCATGATGCTCTTCAGTCGGGGAAACAGAAAGAAGTCCCCAGACACCAGATCAGGGGAGTACATTGGATTGTCGCTTTGATTTCGGATCAAACTGGTAGCACGAGGTCTCATCCAGTGTGACGATGGTTCACAGAATGGATGGATCCTGGTCACACATGGTAAGGCTTCGATCCATTTTGCTTTCTGTTCATCTGCCAGCTTGTGTGGCACAAACCAGGAACAGGTCTTCTGCTTACCTAAATCTTTGCAGACGATGGTGTGCACCTTGTCCTTGCTAATGCCCAATTCCTCCACCATCAATCGTAAAGTCAGTTGCCGATCTCGTGCCAGTATTTGTAGCACTTGCTCAATCGTGTCTGGGGTTCTGCTTGTTGACGGCCAGCCTGAACATGGCTCATCCTATGTCATTTTCTTCCTCTCACAAAAGCGTTTGAAACACATTTTCTACTCAAGGTTTCTGTCCAGTACACTTGCACCAACATTTCATGCATCTCTGTTGCCGTTTTCCCTAGTTTGTAGCAGAACTTGATGTTCACTCGTTGCTCCATTGCACTGTGACCCTACCTCTTGCACTGACAGCAGGTTTACCATGAGGTCACGTGTATTCCATGCTAGGTGGCACTTTTCGATGTGTCTCTGGATGGCCATGTGCATGTGCACATACCTGGCCCATGTTGCCATTGAGATATTGGACCATTCACCAAACTTTTTTAGACACACCTTGTAAATCATTATATATGACTTCTAGAAGTGAAGACATTGCATAAGAGAGGTTTGTTAAGTGGATGGTTTCTCTGTTGCCACTATTTGGCTGCAATTACAGTAAGGACACAGACAGGCTAAATATAAACACAGCTACAGTATATTTACATCTAGGCCTGTGATATTAGCTTTCTAAGCACAGTGGTAGAAAAACAGGTAAGAGGTAATGTTTGCAAAGTTGCATGGTAACCATGGAAATATAAAGAGCTAATGTGTATTACAGGCACAGTTATTATCTTAAAGTGGCTGTAAAAGCTTAGGGTTTTTTTACCTTAAAGTGTCACTAAATCCACATCATAATAAACTATCAAAAAATTCTGGATTACATGCTGTTAATACTCAGTCACTATAAGATTTGTTTTCTGTACTATTTTTTACTAAAATAATTACAGTGCCTTTATCCACATACAGAAACAGGAATAATGTAAATTAAATAGTGTGTGTTTAGAATTACTTTAATGCATTCTCTGCATTAAGGTTAAAAAAGCCTTTCACGTTCATCCCCTTCTAAAGGCTTACCTCAGTCCGATCTCAATCCTGCGCTGTGCCTGTCCAGGCACAGGCGAGGAGGAGTGGACTGCACCAGCAGGGGACAACAGAAGGGGATGTTCGTGGCTGCTCTGTGAAATAATGTTACACAGAGCAGGTAAGTATAACATGTTTATTATTTCAATTGAAAAAAAAAAACTTTAGAAACACTTTAACTAACTTTTAGTGGTTGTAAACCCACTTTAGCATTTTCAGGCAATCCCCAGAGTTATATAATGCTATCTCTCAACTGTATGTGCTTTATTTAAAAAATGCTGTACCTTATTTCCGAGTGCCTTACTTCCAAGCGCCACGTGGCCGCCGTTCACCTACCCCAATATGACAGCTACAGTGGGAGGGGCTGAGAATACCCCACTGACGTCAGTTGAGAGAAGGAAAGGAGAGGAGGAGAGAGGCAGACAGGATAGCACCGGTCAGCGATCGGAAATAAGATATACAGAGGCATTGTTTTAAAAGCACATACAGTGGAGACATAGCATTATCTAACACTGGGGATTGCCTGAAAATGCTAAAGTTATTTCATCAGCAGGTGGGGCGGACACTGGCACTAGCTAACAGGCAGGGAGGAAGGGGGGAGAGTGGACAGAGGAGGACAGTGGAGAGAGCAGATGACAGAGGCAGGTAAACTGACCACGGTGTCAGGGCTCAGCAGCAATGATAAACCATGTAAAATCATACAATACAGCGCTTGCAAATATATGGTATCAAACAGATTCTTTTGTGAAACCAAAAAAGAAAGAAAAAAATGGAACTTTGTTGCAGCAGCAGAGTGAAAGTACTGTACTTTGAAAATATATAAACCAAGTGTACTGCGCTAGCAACTAAATGTGTAAAAATATATATATAAACATAAACCACACAAAACACACAAGACACCACATGTGTTAATAAAATGACACGTGAATATAGATATGGATGTGTCAGAGAACTGGACCTGCAGCTCGTGCATCCGAGCCAACACTCAGTGTGCGTGCACTAAGCTGCAACACCAGAGCTCCAAGACCCTCCACAGAAACAATATCAATTAGTGTAGAGGTGGCAGGATCATGGGACGATGCACTACTTGAACATATGCATCTATCAAACCTCAGAATTAGCAAATTAGCATACAATGGTATAAACAAAAATATGAATGTATAGATATAGCATAACAATTGTGCAAAAAATAGGATAGCATGGAGCAAAAACCACTCAGCACGTTCCAGATAGCACAAAGAGACCATAGAATGTCATCTACAATATATATGCTTCTTCATGGGATATACAATAAAATAATAAACGGGCTTCCAACTTTTCATCTTTTCCAACACCCAGGGCCAATGGTGTAGTGATGTAAAAGGATTGCTCATAAAGCCATAGAAGCACACGTTCCACCGAAGGAGAGAAGAGAAGTATATAGCATAAAACCTTTTAAAAACAAAAGGTCACCTGCGCATAAATGCGCTACTCACAGGACCGACAAGGAAAGCAGGCATTCAGATATTTCGGTCGGTTCGCCGCTCATGGCGTGCGTTCCACCGCCAGGAAGTGATGTCACTGGTACAGGCCGAATGAACGTAAACAGGATATTGCGTCGACGCGTTTCGCCCCTCCCCCAGGGCGTTATCAAAGACTTAACATCCTGCCGGCGTGTAAACCTTTTATATTATGTTCAGTGAGTGACAGCCATTTACGGCCAATGGGTGAGAAGTTACCCATTCCTTCCTCTATCATCATATCCTGTTTGCAAAAAATAGAATAAAATAAAACTTTACTCAATGGTCGGAAACAAATCCAATATGCAGATAGGTGTTTACAGCATCTTCATGAGGAAAACATCTTAACACTCACTGCCTTCCACAGAACAAAGTATATGCAAAACAAAGAATACTAGCATCAGGATATTTGGATAGACGGAAAAAAATTTTTATACAATATATATTGGATATCTCAACTCCTGATAATAAAAACAATAGTTTAATACATTACCAATAATTTAAAAATCTATAAAGGATAACAAAATGATATATGAAAAAATTATTTTGTACAAAAAATAATAAAAAATTATAAAATCAGAAAAAATCAAAAAAATAATAATATAGCATCCCATATTTCACTCAATGATTTACTCATCTCCCAGGTTCGATATTCATGATCGAGATATGGGAAAAAAACACATGATCAAAGATGCTTGATGGTAAAAAAATAATGAATAAAAAAATATTAAATAAAATAATAAAATAAATCGGTACTAAAAAGCACAAGCAAATATATAGAAAATATATTAGATATAATAGAAACAAAATATGTATATTTATACTACCAATTCGATAAAAAACAATTCAAGTCTAGCTCGATATTCAGGCCCAAGGGGTTCAAAGTGCGTAATCTATGTATCCACTGGGTTTCATTTTGTGAGATGTTTTGTCTAAGGTTGGAACCTCGCCAGTGATCTTCAACTCTGTCAATTCCACAGAAAGTGAGTAGGCTAGGGTCTTGGTTATGGAAAAGCCTGAAATGATTGGAAAGACCATGGAATCTATAACCCTTCTTGATCCTATTCACATGCTCATTGAGCCTTATACCCAGTTGTCTAGTGGTTCTTCCTACATATTGTAGATTGCAAGGGCAAGATAGAAGGTAGGTAACGTGCGTTGTACTGCAGGTGATAAATTTTTTGATTGTGTACGATCTACCATCTACCATAGAGCTGAAATGGGTGGTTTTCCGCTTGCGAAATTTAGATGTTTTACATATTCCACACCTCCCACAACTATAGAACCCAACACTGTCTAGAAAAGTGCATGTCTTCCTAGGGGGATCTATAACATTATGTGCTAACTGGAGCCTCAAAGTGGGCGGTTTGGTATAAATAAAATTTGGCTGTTTTGGCAGCACCTTCCTCAGGTCATCATCCTGATGAAGGAGAGGCCAATGTCTCTTAATGATTCTCTCCAGGTCTCGATACTGTCTGTTAAAACCTGTGATGAAGGATAGACTAAAATTGTTTTCCCCTTTCGATTTAGATTTAAACAGATCATCCCTATTCATTTCCCCGACTGTTTGTTTTATCTTCTCTAAATTTTCCAAACTGTAGCCTTTTTCTTGAAATCTTTTCACCATGGTGTTAGCTTGCAAGTTATAGTCACTTAAGTTACTGCAGTTTCTTCTAATCCTAAGTAACTGACTTTTAGGGATACCCCCTAGCCATCTAGGGTGGTGGCAGCTCGTCAGGGGGATATACCCATTTCGGTCAACATCTTTGAAGAAGGTGCGGGTAAGTAATTTATTATCTTCCCTAAACAGTGTTAGGTCTAAAAAATTAATTAGTTGGTAACTAAAGCATTCAGAAAAAGATATACCAAACCTATTATTACTTATTTTGGCCATAAATTCTAAAAAGGAGTCGGGTGATCCTGCCCAAATGATCAAGATATCGTCTATGTACCTCTTATATAACCTGAGCTCCGGGATATTGGATCGATAGATGGCCTCATCCTCCCAAAAACTCATGAACAGATTTGCCACTGAAGGTGCATACTTGGCGCCCATTGCGACCCCTTTCTTTTGCCTATAATATTCCTTTTGGTGCCAAAAAAAGTTATGGCTCATTGCTAGATCCAGAGCTTTTAAAATAAACTCCTTTTGTTTTAATTTTATATCTGTATCCTCTAATGCCCATCCTACTGCTTGTAACGCATGTTCTTGTTGGATGTTGGTATAGAGTGAATTTACATCAATACTTGCAAGCAAACAATTATCATCTATTGTTATGGTCTTAGTTAATTCGATAAGTTCTCTGCTATCTTTAAGGTATGCAGGATATTTTTTGGTGAGTGGTTGCAGGAAACAGTCTAGGTATTCACCAAGTCTAGAGAAGAGGGATCCAATCCCACTGATTATTGGTCGACCTGGGGGTTTAGATTTATTTTTATGAATCTTTGGCAATTGATAAATCACCGGTACCCGTGGTGCATCCGGGGTAAGGTATCTAGCCTCTTTTTTCTTTAAAATACCTTCATCAGTTGCTGTTTTAACTAAATTTTTTAATTTTAATTTAAATTTCTTAGTGGGATTGTTTTTCAACTTTTCATAGGTATCCTGGTCTCCAACCAATCTATTTAATTCCTCCAAATAATCAGCTTTGTTTAATATTACCACCCCCCCTCCCTTATCAGCCGACCTGATCACTATATTTTTGTTTTTTATCAGTGTCTCTAAACCTCTCTCTAAATCTTTTTTTCTCCTTTGGGGTTTGACAACAAGCTTGTCCAAATCCTGTTCCACCAGAGATTTGAACACCCCAACGAAATGATTATTACTAATCTGGGGGTTGAATATTAAGTTATTCTTCAAAGTTGTATGTATATATTCCTCTTCCGGGGAATTTAATACTATTGCTTTATTGGAAAAATGTTTTTTTATATTAACTTTTCTTATAAATTTCTGTAAATCAATGAACACATCGAATTTATTAAGATTTTTTTCCATGGCATATTTTAAGCCTAAATCTAAAACTTTCAATTCTTCTTGAGAAAAGTTTACACCATGGTCAGTTTACAGGGGAGGGGCAGGACCAGGCAGGATCAGCCAGGTATTGGGGAAATCAATGGTGGAGAAGGAACTGGGGGTTTTGGTAGATCATAAACTCAATAAAAGCATGCAATGCCAAGCTGCGGTTTCCAAACCGAGCAAAGTCCTTTCCTGTATTAAGAGAGGTATGGACTCCAGAGAGCAAGAGATATCATTTTGTCCCTGTACAAATCGTTAGTAAGACCTCATCTGGAATGTGCAGTTCAGTTTTGGGCACCAGTTCTCAAAAAGGATATCAGGGAACTGGAGACAGTGCAGAAAAGGGCAACCAAACTGATAAGAGGCATGGAGGAACTCAGCTATGAGGAAAGATTAGAGGAACTGAATTTATTCACTCTTGAGAAGAGGAGATTGGGGGGATATGATCAACATATATAAATATATAAGGGTTCCATTTAGTGAACTTGGTGTTGAGTTATTCACTTTACGGTCAACACTCAAGACAAGGGGGCACTCTTTACATCTAGAGGAAAAGAGATCTCATCTCCAACTACGGAAAGGCTTCTTCACAATAAGAGAAGTGAAAATGTGGTATAGACTCCATCCAGAGGTGGTTCTGGCCAGCTCAGTAGATTGCTTTAAGAAAGGCCTGAATTCTTCCCTAAATGTACATAATATAACTGGGTACTAACATTTACAGGTAAAGTTGATCCAGGGAAAATCCGCTTGCCTCTCTGGGATCAGGAAGGAATTTTCTCCCCTGCTGTAGCAAATTAGATCCTGCTTTCCGGGGTTTTTTTAGCCTTCCTCTTGATCAAAAAATGGTCTATGTACTTACCCACCCCGGCCTTCCAGGGAGGTGTACCGGATCCTTGTGTACCTTGGGAAGGTAGTACATCACCGGTACCCTAGGGGTCACCGGGACCAAAAAGAGCTTCTCTTTTTTGGTGAGAATGTTCTGTTAAAATCCCACGTCCACAAGGCACACAAGGTAATTTTTGTACTTGACTGTAGGGTTTCCTGTTAGGGGAACATAAGTATCCTTATCTGAAAGGAGGCACAATATCTCCAAATTATATGAATCCAATACAGCTTTTCAACAACTCAAGCCCTTTTAAAGGCAAGGTCACCCCTACTTCTCCTGAGCTGCAACTGCTCAAGGTCCTTACTGATCAAATCTCAAAAGACAGACATAGAGGGTGCCAGATACCCAAGGGGGTTGAATACAGAAGCATTAGCTAAAGAGGTATTCTTGATTCCTGAGGGGCCACTTTTTTCAACCTAAAAGGATTGTTTACTAGATATCTCTTAATATTAATTTTTCGAACAAATTTCTGAATATAAATAAAGGTCTCAAACTTGTTCAATGCACGTGTCGGAACAAACTTGAGACCATGGTTTAAAACACCAACACCTCCACATGTGCAGGAAAGCTGGGGGGGTACAAATCCCCCTCTGCCTATAAAACTCTTACCAGAAATCACTGGATCAATGCGCATAAATACCAGAATGTTATATGGACATTCCGGGATATTTCCTCTCCAAGACTTCTTAATACTGGACAGCTGGATCTCACAATCAAGGGATCATTTCATTCAAAAACAAAAGGAAACACCATAGCGTAATCCCGTTGAAACAATTTATTTAAATTTAAATTTAACAACAGCACTCCCCTTTAGGACTTGCACATACAATATTTAGAAAAAAAAGCAGGCATATAATCATATTAAGTCAGCAAAAACGAATGGGGATAGTTATAGCATCTCCTACCCCACTGAGCATATCTCTCCAGCGGTAGTCACAGCCGTGTCCCCGAATGAGTGCTGACGTCACTCCTGTTCGTCATATGGCTCAACACTGGCGCGTTTTGTCATTCACGACATCATCTGAGGATGTGGCCATACAACGCAACGTACCCTTATATACTGTGGTTGGCCGGGAACATTTAACTCTCCACGTTATGCATACTCTTCCCTTAACTGAAGTATCTCTATGACTGCCAAGGTATCTGATCAAATGGACAGCGCCACACAGGAGCAACCAGCACATATAGCCCTGTAAACAGAGCGCAGGCAGCTTCACAAGTACACCGATGTAAACGGATAAAACCATTGCACAACCCAACCTCAGTAACAACTATCACAGTACTAATTTATAATTCTGTCTTATGGTGTTAACATATTAAGATATGGAGTACATTCTCTTTACCTAAAACACATAATTCTGCACAATTACATACTAAAATCATGTAAACCACATATTAAATATACGGAACAGACTAGAAAAAAAATGATATATAAATAAAAATGATATTAATAATTTAAGAAAAGAGGGAATAGCTTGACTTCTTATAAAAAGGTAAACAGCATATAAAAAGCCCTCTTGACATCTTAATGTGATATTAGGCAAATTATTATTATTATTATTAAATTATTATTTAAATAATAATGGACAATCATGCCTTTAGATGACAATGACATCTCATCTAAAATATTAAATTAATTAACAATTAAGCTAAAATTAGTGAGACCTAACACATCATTTACCACTTGAGCTCAATTAAATTAATTTACGGTATTAAAATGAATAATATTATATAAATAAAAAAATAAAAATAAAAAATGAACTCGTAAACTATGTTAATAATCATTGATGAAACAATTAACGTCCAATTCTACGTTCAAACCGTAGGGCGTCAATGTGTTTATCAGAAATATCCAACGTGTTTCACTCTTGGATATTTCTTGTATCAGATTAGACCCCCTCCAGTTTGAGTGGACCCTATCGACCCCCCAAATTTTTAAACCAGACGGGTCATGGTTACGATGGTTTTTAAAATGTAAGGAAACGCTATGATATTTAAAACCAATCTCTATGTTATATATATGTTCCGAGATGCATTTTTTTAAAGTTCTTTTGGTGCGACCTACGTACATCAAATTACATGGGCACTGTAAAACATACACCACATGTGTATTGCCACAAGTGATAAACTCTGAGATGTTAAAAATGTTGTTATTACCAGTGGAAGTGAATTTAGTTAGGCCCTGAATTGGGTGATTAACATTGGAGCAAGTTTGACATCTCCTACATCTCCAAAAAAAACAGGACGACCCCAAAACATAACTGGTCTCACCGGTGGATCTAGAACTTTTTTAACCACCCTATTCCCAAAATTGGGTGCCTTTCTGTAAATGAAGGAAGGGTTTGGCGGGAGAGCTTGATTGATGACTTTGTCCATGCATAGAATATGCCAATTGCGTTTGAATATATTCTCAATATCTCTATACGGTACATGGAAATTGGAAATAAATCCCCATTCCTGCCTAGAATCTCCTAAGCGTTCTTTATCTCTTAGGCAGAATTCTCATGGAGTACAACCTACCTCATGTATAATTTTATCTAGATCCTGCTCTTTATAACCTTTCTGTAAGAACCTATCTTTAACTACTTTGGATCGCAATTGGAAATCATTATCTGTGGTACAATTTCTTCTCACCTGCATTATCTGTCCCTTCAGGACATTCCTTAGCCAATGTGGGTGATGGCCACTACTTATTAGTAGGTAACTATTCCTGGCAATAGGTTTAAAATACACATAGTGGTTAGTGTATCCCCTTGTCTCAAAATAGTGACATCCAAAAAAATAGATTTTTTCCTTATTGCATTCATAATCCAATTGTATATTGTTATTTTTGGAGTTGAGTTCTAGTATAAATTCCTGCAGTGAACTCTCATTTCCCTCCCAAATGAAGAATAGGTCCTCAATATACCTTTTGTAGAAGAGTAAACAGTCTCTCTTTTTGGCAAACACAGATTTATCTTCCCGCTCCCACATAAAGAGGTTTGCTAAGCTGGGGTCAAACTTTGCCCCCATTGCCCAAGTGGTAGATGGTGTGTTAGGTCTCACAAATATTAGCTTAATTGTGAAGTCATTCAATATTTTAGATGTGAACGTGCCCCTCATTTTCATCTAAAGGCGTCATTGGTGGGTGATTGTCAATTATTATTTAAATATGTAGGATTTGCCTAATATCACATTAAGAGGTTAAGAGGGCTTTTTATATGTTGTTTATCTTCTTATATGAAGTCAAGCTGTTCAATATTTTCTTAATTTATTAATATAATTTTTATTGATATATTTTTTTTCTAGTCTGTTCCGTATATTTAATATGTGGTTTACATGATTTTGGTATGTAATTGTGCAGAATGATGTGTTTTAGGTAAAGAGAATGCACTCCATATCTTAATATGTTAACACCATAAGATAGAATTAGAAATTAGTATTGTGATAGTTGGTACTGAGGTTAGGTTGTGCAATGGTTCGATCTGTGTACATCGGCATATTTGTGAAGCTGCCTACGCTCTGTTTACAGGGCTATATGTACTCCTGTATGGCACTGTCCATTTGATCAGATACCTTGGCAGTCATAGAGATACTTCAGTTAAGGGAAGAGTATGCATAACGTGGAGGATTAAATGTTCCCGGCCAACCACAGTATATAAGGGTACATTGCGTTGTATGGCCATACCCTCAGATGATGTCATGAATGATGAAACTCGCCAGGGTGGAGCCATACGATGAACCGGATTGATGTCAACACGTCGTTCGGGGACACAGCTGTTACTACCACTGGAGAGATAAGCTCAGTGGGGAAGGAGATACCGTAACGATCCCCGTTCATTTTTGCTGACTTAATATGATTATATGCCTGCTTTATTTTCTAAATATTGTAAGTGCAAGTCCTAAAGGGGGAGTGTTGTTGTTAAATTTAAATTAAAATAAATTGTTTCAATGGGATTAAGCTATGGTGTTTCCTCCTTTTTTTTTGAATGATCTCTTGATTGTGAGATCCAGCTGTCCGGTATTAAGGAGTCTTGGAGAGGAAATATGCCATGATTGATTGTCCATATAACACTCTGGTATTTATGCGCATTGATCCAGTGATTTCCGGTAAGAGTTTTATATGCAGGGGGAATTGGACCCCCCCAGATTTCCTGCACTTGTGGAGGTGTTGGTGACAGGAGCTTTTCCTTACTGAATTTGGAATATCACTGGACTTTCTTACCATTTTGGTTGTAATTAACACACCATCTCTCTGCAATTTTTATGGACTAAATAAATGTTTTATATGTATGCACTTCAAGTTAGCACACTGAATACTACACGCGGTGTGTGTATAGAGCTGCCTTTTTTCTATTGATTTTGTTTTATATGTGTCACCTGCCATTTGGCAGGCTATATGGTAGCAGCTGTAGCCTTAATTGGCTTCTTTCTTTATCCATTGAGGGTATTTACTTATTTTACCTTTACATAAGCGCTTGTTTGGTAGGAACAGGCCACGCTTCTTTATGGTTTAAAACATGTGTTTCATAATTAGAAATGACTGCTGAACTTAAATTGAAGAGGCCAGAGTCCCTCAAACGCACCTTCTTTTTTGAGCGGACCCACCTCCCCCCTCTGGAGCCCCTATTTGATCTAATGATCTTTTTACATTCTGGGGGCCCCTGTGAAAAAAAAATGTTATTGTTATGTTGATAGCCACAGTTGGAACCACCCCTGGTGGAAATTTGATGTGCTAGGGGGTAATCATGTGCAGGCCAATACGTGCCCTTATTCTGATAACCAGGGGGGATAATCCCTTCCTTGTTCCCATTTATGAAGCCAATCCGAAGGGTGGTGAGTGATATACCCCTAGTATACCCCCAAGGGGTCAAACCTATTATGGGTTCTAATAGGAATCCCATTAGAAAGGGAAGAACGTCTGCCTCTTCCTCTCCCCCTAGTTCACCTGGAAGGTTGCCCCTCTATAAGAGAGGTTCTGGGGTGGTTGATAGCCCTGAAAAGGGGTTCCAACCAAAGGAACTGGACCCAGAGTACTTGGAGAGTTGCCAGCAAAGGCTAGCTGAGAACCTCCTGAACCTCTGAGATTCTCACCAACTATTATCTCATTATTCTGCCACTTAAAAACTTTGTTATTTCTATTGTCAGTTAGGTCCCTCAAGTATTTCTTATTTTCTTTTTTTCTTATTTTTCTGCTCCAAATCCTCTTTCTCAAAGTGCTTTCTTAAATTCTCAGACCTCTTAGTATAATCGTCACTAGCTTTAAAGGAGATGAATCCCTAATGCCCCGTACACATGGTCAGATTTTCCGATGGAAAATGTCCGATCGGAGTGTGTTGTCGGAAATTCCGACCATGTGTGGGCTCCATCGGACATTTCCCATCGGATTTTCCGACACACAAAGTTGGAGAGCAGGAGATAAAATTTTCCGACAACAAAATCCGTTGTCGTAAATTCCGATCGTGTGTACACAAATCCGACGGACAAAGTGCCACGCATGCTCAGAATAAATAAAGAGATGAACGCTATTGGCCACTGCCCCGTTTATAGTCCCGACGTACGTGTTTTACGTCACCGCGTTTAGAACGATCGGATTTTCCGACAACTTTGTGTGACCGTGTGTATGCAAGACAAGTTTGAGCCAACATCCGTCGGAAAAAATCCTAGGATTTTGTTGTCGGAATGTCCGAACAAAGTCCGACCGTGTGTACGGGGCATTAGAGTGTTGATTTCTTCATCTAGTTTTGATAATTTTTGTTTCTTTTTACCAAGCAAATATTCTAGCAGTCCTAAACCTGCCTTATTAAAATATTGAAACCACTCCGTAACAACTAATATGTCACTCTGTGGAGAAACCTCCCACCTCAGTCTTCTGGGAACCATCTTCTTTGCAATATGATGCTCAAAGAAAGTAATATCCCAGTTAGTGCGTAGTTCTGAGGTCACCAGATTTTTGAGCCTGAGAAACATACTCCCCAGAACGTTACTGACAGTACTATCTGAGTTAAATATTCCATCAATATTGATCATATGAGAGGCTCTAAAATCAAAAATACCCATGACAGAATATGTTTAACAGCAATAACCAAGCTGCAGCACGATAAAGTTCAAAGAATAAAAAAATATTATAAAAGGTCTGCTGCGCTACTTAAGCCTAAATATCTCAAATAAACAAATAGTCCTTCAAGTACCCAGTACAAAAAATGGATGAACATCAATATGAAAGAATATGGAAAAAAGGTGCAGAGCTTATAGATATTAACCTCAAGGCGATGAATCCTCAAAGCAGTCTTAAGATGTATCACATATCATGGTGAGAAACACACTAATGAAACCTATATACATGCATTTTTCACTACATATTCTACCCACCAAAACTTGATTAACCACTTCAGGATTTGGCTGGTCAATGACTGGAGCACTTTTTACAGGCACTAAGGGCATACACATGTGGTATCCCTGTACACAGGAGAAGCAGCAGAATGTATTTTGGGGTGTAATTCCACATATAACCATGCCATGTTTGAACAATATATCATTTAGTGACAACTTTGCGTAAAAATCTTTGCGTTTTGTGCTATCTTGGCATTTTATGGCCTTCAAAACTGTGATAGGTAGTGAGGATTGAAATAAGAAATTTACACCCCTAGAAATCCTGAAGGCGGTGATTGGTTTTCCGAGTCCTGTACACGACTAGGCTCCAAAAAATTCTCACACATGTGGTATCCCCATACTCAGGAGAAGCACAGAATGTATTTTGGGGTGTAATTTCACATATGCCCATGGTATGTTTGAGCAATAGATCATTTAGTGACAACTTTGTGCAAAAAAAAAATAATAATTTTCCCGCAACTTGTGGCAGAATATAAAATATTCCATGGACTCAACATGCCTCTCATCAAATAGCTTGGGGTGCCTACTTTCCAGATGGGGTCATTTGGGGGGGGGGGGGGTTGTGCTATCTTGGCATTTTATGGCCTTAAAAACTGTGATAGGTAGTGAGGTGTGAAATCAAAATTTTACACCCTTAGAAATCCTGAAGGCAGTGCTTGGATTTTGGGGTCCTGTATGCTGCTAGGCTCCCAAAAATTCTTACATATGAGGTATTCCTGTACTCAGAAGAAGCAGCAGAATTTATTTTGGGGTGTAATTCCACATATAACCATGCCATGTTTGAACAATACATCATTTAGTGACAACTTTGTGCAAAAAAAAAAGGTAAATTTTCCCGAAAATTGTGGCAAAATATAAAATATTACATGGACTCAACATGCCTATCAGCAAATAGCTTGGGGTGTCTACCTTCCAAAAAGGGGTCATTTGGGGGGGGGGTTGAACTGCCCTGGCATTTTATGCACAACATTTAGAAGCTTATGTCACACATCACCCACTCTTCTAACCACTTGAAGACAAAGCCCTTTCTGACACTTTTTGTTTACATGAACAAATAAAATTTTTTTGCAAGAAAATTACTTTGAACCTCCAAACATTATAACGGAAATTGTATACTCACCTTTCTGTAATTTTCCATTCCTGATGCATCTTCATGGCAGCACACACACTGGGTGGGATGCTGTGTGCTGCCATGAAGATGCGTCAGAAAAGGAAAATTATGGAAAAGTGAGTATACAATTTTCCGTTTTCCTGAGGCATCATGGCAGCACACACACTGGGAAATAACTCGCCAGTCGGGTGGGTACAAGAAAAAAAGTAACATTTATTAAATCAAATAGCAGTAGAATTGGCCTGAATAATGGATCTTCTGAACTCTACTGTAGATAATTGGGCTGAGTCCACCCTATAGTGAGACATGAAAGTGTACCTGGAGGACCAGGTTGCTGCCCTGCAGATTGCTTCCAGGGAAACCCTGCAATACACTTCCCATGAAGCTGCCACTGCCCTCATTGAGTGAGCTCTAATGCCTCCAGGTATTGGTAAATTTTGAATGCCATACGTTTTTTTGATTGACTTGACCAGCCATGAAGTGATGGTGCGAGATGATGCCATATGACCTTTCCTACTCCCATAAGGAATCACCAAAAGACTGTTTGTTGTCCTAAAGGAAGCTGTAGCTGTCAGATAGTTGCTAATGGAAGATTTCACGTCCAAAGCATGAGGTTGACCTTGATCATCGGAAAAAACTGGAAGATTGATCTCCTGGCTGTAATGAAAAGATGTTGCCACCTGCAGAATAAAGTGGTCTGTAGGTTTTAATACTACCCTATCTGGGTAAAATACCATGTAGGGTTCCGTGGTCATTAGCGCTTGTATCTCTGATACTCTCTTGTAGTGATGGCAATGAGAAAAGTCGGTAGGAACATCTATCCAAGGTGAAAGTTCCATGGCTGAAGAAGACAGTCCACCCCTTCTGCTGATGGAAAGGCTGCACTCAACAGGAACCTCCGACACTTGGTGTTCGACGGTGTTGCAGCCAGGTGAATATCCGGAGTTCCCCAAGTTTGGGTCAAGAGACTGAAGACTTGGTTGTTCAGAGACCACTCGTTCGACAGGAATTTCCTGCTCATGCAGTCGGCTAGTTGGTTATGAGTTGCCGGAACATACACAGCTCGTAGATCCGTCAGGAACAGTTGAGCCCACTCCAAGATGGGGCAAACCTCTTCCAATAATGTCCTGCTTCTGGTGCCCCCCTGCCTCTTAATGTATGCAACCGCAACTTTGTTGTCTATTCGGATTAGAACATTCTTCCCCTTCAAGAATGATCTGAAGGCTAGTAGGGCCTGAAAGGCTGCTCTGAGCTAAAGAATATTCGATACCAAGCCTTGCACCTGAAAGGCCATTGACCCTGGGCTGCTTGGTTCTGGTTGTGAGTCACCCAACCTTCCTGGCTGGCATCTGAAGTGAACACTTCTGGCTCTGGGGGAACTATGGGTCTGTGCCTCCTGAGGTTGAAGACATGCATCCACCACCAAATTGATTGTTTCACACCCTTGCGAATCGAAATTGCCTGAAGCATTGATGTTCCATCCCACTGATTGAGAAATGAGGTTTGCAGTGTCCTCATGTGCCATTGTGCCCATTGGATCATTGGCAGAGTGGATGACATGGAACCCAGGATGCTCAAACAGGATCTGGCCGGAAGGGAAGCCGATGTTATCACCCTCCTGAACTTCCAAATTAATGGATCTATCTTCTCCCGAGGCAACTCCTATCCTCATATTGATTAGTGGTTTCAAATTAATAATAACTACTGCAGTAGGGACCAGACACAGTGGTGTAGTGGATAGCACTCTCACCTAGCAGCAATAGGGTCGCTGGTTCAAATCCCGACCACGGCACTACCTGCCTGGCGTTTGCATGTTCTCCCTGTGCCTGCGTGGGTTTCCTCCGGGTACTCTGGTTTCCTCCCACACTCCAAAGACATGCTGGTAGGTTAAAAAGCACCCTGAGGCAATTCAGTTCGCATAGGTAGCGCTATACAAGTCACTCATTCATTCATTCAGACACAAAAGATACGCTCAGCATCTTTCCAAATAACTGTTCTGCTTTATTATGACGCAATTAAAGGTTTTTTATACACATGATTACGTAGGTATCACATTAATATTACAATTGTACGTTTATGGGGGCGTTACATAGGCAGGCTAATTCTAATCAGGACTCGAAAGAATGCAAACATGTACTGAAAACATTATTAGTGACATGTGCACAGTGAGGGCAGTGTGCAATACATACAAAATAGAATACAATTATATACAGAACTTACAAATTTCCATTACAGTCTCCCCTCTTTTGATCAATATTTTGATCACTAACCATACCTGCTATCACCTTTAACCTGGAGCCTCCACATATTTAGATGGAGGTAGTTCTGGCCAAAGAGGCAAAAACTCCATTGTGGAGAAAATAATAGCTGAGCAGCTTTTTCAGTACAAAATTACTTTTCATTGTGAAAAACAAATGATTGATAAGACATATTTACAGAGTATTGACTGTACACTCCTGTGGCCAGAATGGCCTTCTAGCTATATTGTTGGCATGCTGACTTATCAGCATATGTAAACACGGACAATTCTACATGAAATGGAAGATGTACAAAAGACAAATATGACTTCAACATGGCTAAACTACTTTTCAAATATATATATCTCTTACAATTAGGGATGAGCTTCGAGTTCGAGTCAAACTCATGTTCAACTCGAACATCGGCTGTTCGCCAGTTCTCCGAACAGCGAACAATTTGGAGTGTTCATGGCAAATTCGAAAGCCGTGGAACACCCTTTAAAAGTCTATGGGAGAAATCAAAAGTGCTAATTTTAAAAGCTTATATGCATGGTATTGTCATAAAAAGTGTTTGGGGATCTGGGTCCTGCCCCATCGGACATGGATCAATGCAAAAAAAAGTTTTAAAAACGGCCATTTTTTTGGGAGCAGTGATTTTAATCATTCTTAAAGTGAAACAATAAAAATGTAATATTCTTTTAAATTTTGTACCTGGGGGTGGTGTCTATAGTATGCCTGTAAAGGGGCGCATGTTTCCGTGTTTAGAACAGTCTGACAGCAAAATGACATTTCAAAGGAAAAAAAGTCATTTAAAACTACTCGCGGCTATTAACCACTTCAGCCCCGGAAGGTTTTACCCCCTTCCTGACCAGAGCACTTTTTACAATTCGGCACTGCGTCGCTTTAACTGTTAATTGCGCGGTCATGCAATGCTGTACCCAAACGAAATTTGCGTCCTTTTCTTCCCACAAATAGAGCTTTCTTTTGATGGTATTTGATCACCTCTGCCGTTTTTATTTTTTGCGCTATAAACGGAAAAAGACCGAAAATTTTGAAAAAAAATGATATTTTCTACTTTTTGTTATAAAAAAAATCCAATAAACTCAATTTTAGTCATACATTTAGGCTAAAATGTATTCGGCCACATGTCTTTGGTAAAAAAAATGTCAATAAGCGTATATTTATTGGTTTGCGCAAAAGTTATAGCGTCTACAAACTAGGGTACATTTTCTGGAATTTACACAGCTTTTATTTTATGACTGCCTATGTCATTTCATGAGGTGCTAAAATGGCAGGGCAGTACAAAACCCCCCCAAATGACCCCATTTTGGAAAGTAGACACCCCAAGGAAATTGCTGAGAGGCATGTTGAACCCATTGAATATTTTTTTTTTTTGTCCCAAGTGATTGAATAATGACAAAAAAAAAAAAAAAAATTACAAAAAGTTGTCACTAAATGATATATTGCTCACACAGGCCATGCGCATATGTGGAATTGCACCCCAAAATACATTTAGCTGCTTCTCCTGAGTACGGGGATACCACATGTGTGGGACTTTTTGGGAGCCTAGCCGCGTACGGGGCCCCGAAAACCAAGCACCGCCTTCAGGATTTCAAAGGGCATAAATTTTTGATTTCACTCCTCACTACCTATCACAGTTTTGAAGGCCATAAAATGCAAAGATGGCACAAACCCCCCCAAATGACCCCATTTTGGAAAGTAGACACCCCAAGCTATTTGCTGAGAGGCATGTTGAGTCCATGGAATATTTTATTTTTTGACACAAGTTGCGGGAATGTGACAATTTTTTTTTTTTTGCACAAAGTTGTCACTAAATGATATATTGCTCACACAGGCCATGGGCATATGTGGAATTGCACCCCAAAATACATTCTGCTGATTCTCCTGAGTACGGGTATACCACATGTGTGGGACTTTTTGGGAGCCTAGCCGCGTACGGGGCCCCGAAAACCCAGCACCGCCTTCAGGATTTCTAAGGGCGTAAAGTTGTGATTTCACTCCTCACTACCTATCACATTTTTGAAGGCCATAAAATGCCCAGATGGCACAAAACCCCCCCAAATGACACCATTTTGGAAAGTAGACACCCCAAGCTATTTGCTGAGAGGCATGTTGAGTCCATGGAATATTTTATATTTTGACACAAGTTGCGGGAAAGTGACAATTTTTTTTTTTTTTGCACAAAGTTGTCACAAAATGATATATTGCTCAAACATGCCATGGGCATATGTGGAATTACACCCCAAAATACATTCTGCTGCTTCTCCTGAGTATGGGGATACCACATGTGTGGGACTTTTTGGGAGCCTAGCCGCGTACGGAGCCCCGAAAACCAAGCACCGCCTTCAGGATTTCTAAGGGCATAAATTTTTGATTTCACTCCTCACTACCTATCACAGTTTTGAAGGCCATAAAATGCCAAGATGGCACAAAACCCCCCCAAATGACCCCATTTTGGAAAGTAGACACCCCAAGCTATTTGCTGAGAGGCATGTTGAGTCCATGGAATATTTTATTTTTTGACACAAGTTGCAGGAAAGTGACAATTTTTTTTTTTTTTTGCACAAAGTTGTCACTAAATGATATATTGCTCACACAGGCCATGGGCATATGTGGAATTGCACCCCAAAATACATTCTGCTGCTTCTCCTGAGTACGGGGATACCACATGTGTGGGACTTTTTGGTAGCCTAGCCGCGTACGGGGCCCCGAAAACCCAGCACCGCCTTCAGGATTTCTAAGGGCGTAAAGTTGTGATTTCACTCCTCACTACCTATCACATTTTTGAAGGCCATAAAATGCCCAGATGGCACAAAACCCCCCCCAAATGACCCCATTTTGGAAAGTAGGCACCCCAAGCTATTTGCTGAGAGGCATGTTGAGTCCATGGAATATTGTATTTTTTGACACAAGTTGCGGGAAAGTGACAATTTTTTTTTGTTTTTTTTTGCACAAAGTTGTCACTAAATGATATATTGCTCAAACATGCCATGGGCATATGTGGAATTACACCCCAAAATACATTATGCTGCTTCTCCTGAGTATGGGGATACCACATGAGTGGCACTTTTTGGGTGCCTAGCTTCATACGGGGCCCCAAAATCCAATCACCGCCTTCAGGATTTCTAAGAGCGTTAATTTTTGATTTCACTCCTCACTACCCATCACAGTTTTGAAGGCCATAAAATGCCAAGATAGCACAAAACCCCCCAAAATGACCCCATTTTGGAAAGTAGACACCCCAAGCTATTTGCTGAGAGGCATGGTGAGTATTTTGCAGCTCTCATTTGTTTTTGAAAATGAAGAAAGACAAGAAAAACATTTTTTTTTTTTCTTTTTTCAAATTTCAAAAGTTTGTGACAAAAAGTGAGGTCTGCAAAATACTCACTATACCTCTCAGCAAATAGCTTGGGGTGTCTACTTTCCAAAATGGGGTCATTTCAGGGGCGGATCCAGGGGGGGGGCAACGGGGCAATTGCCCCCTCCGAGAAATGCAGGTGACTGTGAGAGCAGGGTGTGTGAGAGAGCCGCCGGGCGGCTCCGTGAGTGAAAGAGGAGCCGGGCGGCTTCGTGACTGAGAGAGCCGCTGGGCGGCTCGGTGACTGAGGGAGCCGCTGGGCGGCTCGGCGACTGAGAGAGCCGCTGGGCGGCTCGGCGACTGAGAGAGCCTCTGGGCGGCTCGGCGACTGAGGGAGCCGATGGGCGGCTCGGTGACTGAGGGAGCCGCTGGGCGGCTCGGTGACTGAGGGAGCCGCTGGGCGGCTCGGTGACTGAGGGAGCCGCTGGGCGGCTCGGTGACTGAGAGAGCCGCTGGGCGGCTCCGTGACTGAGAGAGCCGCTGGGCGGCTCCGTGACTGAGAGAGCCGCTGGGCGGCTCGGTGACTGAGGGAGCCGCTGGGCGGCTCCGGAAGTGAGGGAGCCGCCGGGCGGCTCCATAGGCGAGAGAGAGCCGCCACTCAATGTGTTTGTGGGTGGGCTGCTGCCTGCTGGCCAATCAGGGAGCCGGCGGGCGGGGGAGCAGAGAGATGACATCATCTCTCACCGCCCGGCGCCCGCCCTGCATCCCTGCAGTTCAAGATTACATCATCTCTCTGCTGCCTGTCTCTGGAACACAAGAGACCACCTTAGCAGGTGGCAAGTGACAGGCGACGTGGCAAGTGACAATCCGCAACATGTGGCAGGCGACGTGGCAAGTGACAATCCGCAACGTGGCAAGTGACAATCTGCATCTGGTGACAGGCGATGTGGCAAGTGACAATCTGCATCTGGTGACAGGTGACGTGGCAAGTGACAATCCGCAACATGTGGCAGGCGACGTGGCAAGTGACATGGCAAGTGACAATCCGCAACGTGGCAGGCGACGTGGCAAGTGACAATCTGCATCTGGTGACAGGCGACGTGGCAAGTGACAATCCGCAACGTGGCAGGCGACGTGGCAAGTGACATGGCAAGTGACAATCTGCACAGTGGCAGGCGACGTGGCAAGTGACATGGCAAATGACAATCTGCAACGTGGCAGGCGACGTGGCAAGTGACAATCTGCATCTGGTGACAGGCGACATGGCAAGTGACAATCTGCATCTAGTGACAGGTGACGTGGCAAGTGACACACTCAGGGCTCCCACTGATTCTGCATTATGGTGAGTTAAACTATTTAATTTTTTATAACAATGTAATTATAGTAATAATGCGCTTCAATCATCCTGACACCATAACAACCATGGTGCCGTGATGATTGAAGCGCCAACACCAGCCATTTCCCCGATAAATGTACCCCAAAAAAATATATTTTCTGGCAGTGCCCCTCCCGAGACTAGACTCTGGATCCGCCCCTGGGTCATTTGGGGGGGGTTTGTGCCATCTGGGCATTCCATGGCCTCCGAAACTGTGATAGGCAGTGAAGAGTGAAATCAAAAATTTACGCCCTTAGAAAGCCTGAAGGCGGTGCTTGGTTTTCGGGGTCCCGTACGCGGCTAGGCTCCCAAAAAGTCTCACACATGTGGTATCCCCGTACTCAGGAGAAGCAACAGAATGCATTTTGGGGTGTAATTTCACATATTCCCATGGCATGTTTGAGCAATATATCATTTAGTGACAACTTTGTGCAAAAAAAAAAAATTGTCTTTTTCCCGCAACTTGTGTCACAATATAAAATATTCCATGGACTCGACATGCCTCTCAGCAAATAGCTTGGGGTGTCTACTTTCCAAAATGGGGTCATTTGGGGGGGGTTTGAAATGTCCTGGCATTTTATGCACAACATTTAGAAGCTTATGTCACACATCACCCACTCTTCTAACCACTTGAAGACAAAGACCTTTCTGACACTTTTTTTTTACATGAAAAAATTATTTTTTTTTGCAAGAAAATTACTTTGAACCCCCAAACATTATATATTTTTTTAAAGCAAATGCCCTACAGATTAAAATGGTGGGTGTTTCATTTTTTTTTTTTCACACAGTATTTGCGCAGCGATTTTTCAAACGCATTTTTTGGGGAAAAAACACACTTTTTAAAATTTTAATGCACTAAAACACACTATATTGCCCAAATGTTTGATGAAATAAAAAAGATGATCATAGGCCGAGTACATGGATACCAAACATGACATGCTTTAAAATTGCGCACAAACGTGCAGTGGCGACAAACTAAATACATTTTTAAAAGCCTTTAAAAGCCTTTACAGGTTACCACTTTAGATTTACAGAGGAGGTCTACTGCTAAAATTACTGCCCTCGATCTGACCTTCGCGGTGATACCTCACATGCATGGGGCAATTGCTGTTTACATTTGACGGCAGACCGACGCTTGCGTTCGCCTTTGCGCGAGAGCAGGGGGGGACAGGGGTGCTTTTTTTTTTTTTTTTTCTTTATTAATTTTTTAATTTTTTTTCTTATTTTTAAACTGTTCCTTTCATTTTTATTTTTTTTTTATCATTTTTATTGTTACCTCAGGGAATGTAAATATCCCCTATGATAGCAATAGGTAGTGACAGGTACTCTTTTTTGAAAAAATTGGGGTCTATTAGACCCTAGATCTCTCCTCTGCCCTCAAAGCATCTGACCACACCAAGATCGGTGTGATAAAATGCTTTCCCAATTTCCCAATGGCGCTGTTTACATCCGGCGAAATCTAAGTCATGAAATGCTCGTAGCTTCCGGTTTCTTAGGCCATAGAGATGATTGGAGCCATTCTGGTCTCTGATCAGCTCTATGGTCAGCTGGCCGAATCACCGGCTGCATTCTCAGGTTCCCTGTTGGGCCAGGAGAGCCAGAGAAAAACATGGAAGACGGTGGGGGGGGGAATCCCTCCCACTGTTTGTAAAAGCAGTCTAGAGGCTAATTAGCTGCTAGGATTGCTTTTACATGAAAGCCGACCGCTGGCTGAAAAGAATGATACCAAGATGATACCTAAACCTGCAGGCATCATTCTGGTATAACCACTCAAAGTCCAGCAACATACCAGTACGTTGCTGGTCCTTGTATTGTAAACTTTTTTTTCATGCAGCCTGTGGGCTGAACGAAAAAAAGATATTGATCGGTGGGTATGCCCACCATTAGAATACCTCCCTTCATCCGCCCACTTCTAATGATGGGCATACATGCACCATTTATATATGCCGAAGCATGGGGGCATCCTCCCGCAAAAGGCAGGAGCAAATTGCTCCTCCACCCACTGCTGCCCCCACGCTTCGGCATATATGCTGAAGTATGTAACTGTGGTGGTGAAATCACCTCCGACAGCGCTGGAGTCACGGCTTTATATATCGTGGGAGCAAAAGCTGTTGCTGTCAAGATAAATAAATCCGCGCTGCAACTGAATGGCATACCTGCTAAGCAAAGTAACATTACAGTATAACAGTAATACTTACCATACCTGCAAAGCAAATACAAAAAAAAACATAGTAAAAAATAAAACATTTAACGCAACCTGTGCCTACCTAAAATATATATATGCCGAAGCATGGGGGCATCCTCCCGCAAAAGGCAGGAGCAAATTGCTCCTCCACCCACTGCTGCCCCCACGCTTCGGCATATATGCTGAAGTATGTAACTGTGGTGGTGAAATCACCTCCGACAGCGCTGGAGTCACGGCTTTATATATCGTGGGAGCAAACGCTGTTGCTGTCAAGATAAATAAATCCGCGCTGCAACTGAATGGCGTACCTGCTAAGCAAATGATGGTTAACAAAAAAACAAAGTAACATTACAGTATAACAGTAATACTTACCATACCTGCAAAGCAAATACAAAAAAAAACATAGTAAAAAATAAAACATTTAACGCAACCTGTGCCTACCTAAAATATATATATGCCGAAGCATGGGGGCATCTTCCCGCAAAAGGCAGGAGCAAATTGCTCCTCCACCCACTGCTGCCCCCACGCTTCGGCATATATGCTGAAGTATGTAACTGTGGTGGTGAAATCACCTCCGACAGCGCTGGAGTCACGGCTTTATATATCGTGGGAGCAAACGCTGTTGCTGTCAAGATAAATAAATCCGCGCTGCAACTGAATGGCGTACCTGCTAAGCAAATGATGGTTAACAAAAAAACAAAGTAACATTACAGTATAACAGTAATACTTACCATACCTGCAAAGCAAATACAAAAAAAAACATAGTAAAAAATAAAACATTTAACGCAACCTGTGCCTACCTAAAATATATATATGCCGAAGCATGGGGGCATCCTCCCGCAAAAGGCAGGAGCAAATTGCTCCTCCACCCACTGCTGCCCCCACGCTTCGGCATATATGCTGAAGTATGTAACTGTGGTGGTGAAATCACCTCCGACAGCGCTGGAGTCACGGCTTTATATATCCTGGGAGCAAACGCTGTTGCTGTCAAGATAAATAAATCCGCTCTGCAGCTGAATGGCGTACCTGAAAACAAAGTGGTTAACAATAAAAAAACAAAGTATAAAAAAATTGCATACCTATAAAGCAAACATGATAAAAACATAACAATAAAACATTGCAGTATAGAATGCAGAACAATAGAGAGAGAATAGAGAGAGAGAACAATAAAACGACAACTATTTTTGGTTTTTTTATTTTATATTTTTTTTGTATTTTTATTTTTTTTTTTTTTTTAACACTTTTTTTAGTAACTTTAACTTTTAACTGTAACAGGTTTGGGTCTCTCAAAATGCGATGGCATCTTGGGAGACCCTGTGTTAGTGTGCCTAGTCTGTGCCGTGCTGAACCCTACGCTAATACTCCACTAGTGTATGGTAGCGTTCAAAACATTCACCAATGCATAGACCAGGATTGTCAGGACAGGAGGGACAACAATACCGGGTGTCACGCCTAAATCCGCGCTTGCTGCAGACACGACATCTTTTTGGGGGGGCTCGTTGGGTAGGGATACTCGGGAGGACATAAGGAAAATGCCTCCCATGCAGCCGGCTTACTGCATCTGGTTGGGGAAGGTGAGGTGGAGCACCGTCTGGATACAGAAGGGCTCTGACGATCTCTTCCTGGAATTTAAGGAAGGATCCAGTCCGTCCTGAAGCTCTGTATAGCACATGAGCATTCAGCAAAGCCAATTGAAATAAATAAACAGACACTTTTTTGTACCAGCGTCTGGCCTTACGGGCAATTAGGTACGGCGCCAACAACTGGTCGTTGAGGTCCACCCCTCCCATATTAAGGTTGTATTCGTGGACACAGAGGGGTTTCTCCACAACACCAGTCGCCGTAGTAATTTGGGTCGTCGTGTCTGCATGAAGGGAGGTAAGAACGAAAACATTCTTATTGTCCCTCCACTTCATAGCGAGCAAATTATTATACTGCAAGCAGGCTCTCTCCCCCAGCCTAAGACGGGACTCTACAAGCCGCTGGGGAAAGCCCCGGCGATTAGGTCGCACGGTGCCACATGCTCCAATCTGATGATCAAACAAGTGACTAAAAAGTGGCACGCTCGTATTATAATTGTCCACGTACAAGTGGTACCCCTTTCCGAATAAGGGTGACACCAAGTCCCACACTATCTTGCCAGCGCTTCCTATGTAGTCAGGGCAGTTTATCGGCTCTACGTGACTATCTTTGCCCTCGTAAACCATAAATCTACATGTATAGCCTGTGGCCCTGTCACAGAGCTTATACATCTTGACCCCGTATCTGGAACACTTGCTGGGAAGGTACTGTTTGAAGGACAAGCGGCCAGAAAACTTAATCAGGGACTCATCAACGCAGACAACTTGATGGGGGGTAAACAAGTCTGCAAAACGTTGGTTGAAGTGGTTTACGAGGGGCCGAATTTTGTAGAGCCGATCGTATGCAGGGTCTCCACGAGGACGACAGAGTTCATTGTCGTTGAAGTGCATGAACTGCAAAATCTGCTCGTATCGTGCCCTGGTCATGGAGGCAGAGAACACGGGCATATGGTGAATTGGGTCAGTGGACCAATATGACCGCAACTCACTCTTTTTGGTTATGCCCATGAGGAGGGAAAGGCCCAGAAAGATCTTAAATTCGGAGACCGTAATTGGTCTCCAATCTCTGGCAAGGGTGGACTGGGGAATAGTGGCGATGTGTTGACCAGCGTACAAATTGCTTTGGTCCACAATAGATCTATAGAGATCTTCGGTGAAAAACAGCGAATAAAAATCCAGTGGCGTAAAGTCAACTGTTTCCACCTGAATTCCGGGTTGGCCAGTGAAAGGGGGAAGTACGGGTGCTGCAGAAGTGGTGGGTTCCCAATTCGGATTGGCGAATGCAGCAGGAAGGGCACTATGGGCACGACGGGCCTGTGTTCGTCTTCTTCTTGGTGGCAGCGGGACACTACTTGTGCTTGCCACCTCGCCAGCTTGAACTGCACTTATGGGACTCGCCACGTCACCACGTGATACTGCAGTGCTGGATGTATGACCAGGGTGTACTAGGCCGCTGGTGCTTGCCAGTTCACCAGAAGGAGTAGCGGCGCTAGTACTTCTCTGCTCCATACGAGAGCCCTGCGGTTCTTGCACTTCAAGGACAGAAGAAGTTCGGGGTCTGGTACGCCTGACCCTAGCAGGGACCACAACTCCGTCGTAAGAGCTATCTGTCATGGAGCCGCTGTCCTCTACAGGTTCGTATTCTGAGCCTGAACTTAACAGATGAGTGACTTCCTCTTCACTATCTGTCATACTCAGAAACGTGTAGGCCTCTTCACTAGTGTACCTTCGATTTGCCATTTTGGCCTCTAAATTTAGGGGTACACTAGTGAGACTCACAGGCAAAAAAGCTCCTGACTGTTAGCGATTGATTGAAAACGCTACCAAAAAACTGTTAGCAATCGCAGGGATCAGGCCTGACTCTGCGAACGCTGCAGTTATGTGTGCTTAGTGTTTTGTAAGTGTCAGTTATCGATCGATACTGCACTTGGGTGGGCTGGGCCGAGGGACAAAACGCAGGTGCTAGCAGGTATCTGGGCTGATCCCGCTAACACTGTGTTTCAGGGAACCCTAAACTGCTGGGGAGTATAGATCTGATCGGATCAGATATCGATCCGTTCAGATACTATAGCACTAAGGGAGGTGTATGCTGCGTGCGTGGGTTTTAGCGGTACTGGCGCTAACCTGACGCTGCCTGGGGCGACGCAGACCTTATCTGACCCTAAAAACGTAACTTATATCACCGCCGGGCAATTAGGGGGTTAAACCTTTATAAGGTAATAAACGGCGGGTGCCCTAAAACTATAATAAACTATAATAAACTGTAATAAACTACAAAAAACAAACTAGCTAACCAGCGTCACCCGTAACACTTATACGGTGATCGCTGGTGAAAGGGTTAACTAGGGGGCAATCAAGGGGTTAAAACCTTTAGCAGGTAGTATATGGGGGTCCCTGTCGCTATAAAACACTGACAGCGAACCTATATACTTACCTCCCTAACTAGCGTCACCTGTGTCACTAATACAGCGATCAGAAAAACGATCGCTTAGCGACACTGGCGACGGGGGGTAATCAAGGGGTTAACTTTTATTAGGGGGGGTTAGGGGGGTACCCTGGACCTAAGGGGGGGTACCCTAGACCTAAAGGGGGCTAACCTAACTGCCCTAACACTTGTAACTGACACAAACTGACACCAATGCAAAAAAAAAAAAACTGCTATTGGTGTCAGAGTGACAGGGGGTACAGGGGGGTGATCGGGGGGTGACTGGGGGGTGAAAAGTGTGCCTGCGTGTTCTACTGTAAGTGTAGTGTTGGTGCACTTACTTGGATGTCTTCTCTCCTCTGCGCCGGGACGAAAAGACCGGCTCGAGGAGGGATGACATCACTTCCTTTCCCTCTGTTTACATTACAGAGGGAAAGGAAGCGTTTTCATTCGCCGGGAGCGATCGGGAGGGGGTGGCCATCAATGGATGGCCTCCCCCTGACCTTTCATCGCCCGCGAACGAGAGCCGACCGCCTATGGCACCGGGGGGGGTCCGATCGGACCCCCCACCCGCGGGAGGCAGATCACGTATGGGTACGTGATTTTGCCTGCCCGTGCCATTCTGCCACCGTATATGTGCGTTAGGCGGTCGGCAAGTGGTTAAGGAATTGCCAGTCCGCCAATACACATAAAAGTTCATTGATAAAAACCACATGGGAATTCCCCACAGGGGAACCCCAAAACAAAATTTAAAAAAAAAATTACGTGGGGGGTCCCCCTAAATTCCATACCAGCCCTTCAGGTCTGGTATGGATATTAAGAGGAACCCCGACCAAAATTTAAAAAAAACATGGCATGGGTCCCCCTCAAAATCTATACCAAACCCTTATCCGAGCACGCAACCATGGCAGGCCGCAGGAAAAGAGGGGGGATGAGAGAGCGCCCCCCTCCTGAACTGTACCAGGCCACATGCCCTCAACATTGGGAGGGTGCTTTGGGGTATCCCCCCCAAAACACCTTGTCCCCATGTTGATAGGGACAAGGGCCTCATCCCCACAACCCTTGCCCGGTGGTTGTGGGGGTCTGCGGGCGGGGGGGCTTATCGGAATATGGAAGCCCCCTTTAACAAGGGGACCCCCAGATCCTGGCCCTCCCCCCTGTGTGAAATGGCAAGGGGGTACAAAAGTACCCCTACCATTTCACAAAAAAACTGTCAAAAATGTTAAAAATGACAAGAGACAGTTTTTGACAATTCCCTTATTTAAATGCTTCTTCTTTCTTCTATCCTCTATCTTCTTTCTTCTATCTTCTATCTTCCTTCGGTTTCTTCCTCCATCTTCTTCTTCTGGTTCTTCTGGTTCTTCCTCCGGTGTTCTCGTCTGACATCTTCCTCTGCGGCGTCTTCTTCCCTTCTTCTTCTCGGGCCGCTCCGCATCCACCATGATGGGAGGCTCCCGCTGTGTGACACTTCTCTTCTTCTGACAGTTCTTAAATAACGGAGGGTGGGGCCACCCGGTGACCCCGCCCCCCTCTGATGCACGGGGACTTGACGGGGACGTCCCTGTGGCATTCCCCATGAGGTCAGAGGGGGGCGGGGTCACCCATTACGTAAATTATGAAAATTTAAAGAAATATTACACTTTTATTGTTTCACTTTAAGCATTATTAAAATCACTGCTCCCGGAAAAACAGCCGTTTTTAAAACTTTTTTTGCATTGATCCATGTCCCCTGGGGCAGGACCCAGGTCCCCAAATACTTTTTATGACAATAACTTGCATATAAGCCTTTAAAATTAGCAATTTTGATTATTCATGTTCGTGTCCCATAGACTTCAATGGTGTTCGCGTGTTCGAACTAATTTTTTTGCCTGTTCGCATGTTCTGGTGGGGGGGGGGGGGGGGTGTTCGGCTCATCCCTACTTACAATTAAATTAATTGAATCAAAAAGTACCCTAGACTGTGATCGCAAGAGGGAAACAAATCAAACACAGAGATTTCTTTCATTTAGCCATTTTTGCAGTGTCTGGTGTGGATCCAGGTGACTTTTCCTTCAAGTTTTGCACAACTTGTACATAAAATAGATGCTGTATTGAGTCTCCAAACACTTCCTTATGTATAAATGTCTCTTAACAATCCACAAGTCACCTGGCTTTAGTTTTAGATACTTCCAAACTTCTAGGATCTGGAATTGGGGAGAAAACACATAAATGAGTTTGTCAAAAGCAACATTCTCTGTGAGATCCAAATGGAGGACTTCAGCTGCTGAGATAAAATATAAGCAAGTGAGTAACACACTCCCAAACCAAATCCCATAGGGAGAGAGTCCAACATCCCCCTTAGGGGCCTGATAAAATATAAGAAAACATTCAGGCAGACTGTAGACAGTAGGGAGTGTAAATATAAAACCTCAAAACTTCTAGTAAGGACTCTCCTATAAAAATTATTTCCTCTGTTACTCTCTGTAGATTCTGCACTCTTTACTCACAAACTACTTCTACTACTTCTGACACTTTTTACTGTGGCCTTTGCAGTAGCATTTGCGCCTGGACTTCCAGAAAACATGTCCATATAGACAAAATGCATACTCGTAAGATCCTGACTTGGGCATCTGGATATATCTTTTTGTAATCTCTGGAAGGGATGTTCAGCTTTTGGTAACAAGTTTGGTAACAGGTAAAACAAGAAGTGGTATGTTATAAAAAACACTGTGGAGAACCCTGGCTCTATCCCACGCTCATTTACTAAGGCAGTCATAACTGCTTGTGACTGATGACACAGTCCATGTGTCAAGCTGGAGGGAAAAGAGTGGCTGGCAGACATAAATTATCACCTTTTCCAAAGTCCTGTTTCATAAGAAGTTGCCCCCTGTGGACCACTTGTTCTTCTCTTTCTGTGGTCCTTAAACTTGAATTGTTAATCCCAGCTATACTGGGCCAGAACTAAGGTGGAATCTGTGAGTTGCACAGACCCATCAAGTGTCCGGGGCTGTAAATGCAGCATCCTTAGTTGGCTGGTTTGCTTCCATGTGTGAGTTTTAATGTTAGTATGGCTACCTCAGCAAGAACTTGGAAGGCTGAAAACAGCCGATCAAATTAACTTGGCATGCTTGATTGGTTTACCTGCCGAAGTAAAAACAAACTTCTGGCCCTTCAAATGGAACGGATCCAATGACTCTGATAAACTGCATCCTCAGTATAAAACCGCGAATAACTCTACAAAAAATGAAATATCTGGGTCTTCAGGGAGTGTGTACTGCACTGGGCTCACAGCAGCTGATTCCTACATCATCAATTTAACACATGTGGCTTGATTTGTCTCCAGCCTCCTCCAATAGAGGCAATAAGGTGGCTGGATTCAAATGTATGCATTTTTCATTGTTAGATTTGTACACAAACAAACAAAACAAATTCATATTTTGAACCTTTCATTAGACAAACATTTAGTTAACTGTATATTTGCTGCGCAGAATGTGGGACCATTAAAAATTAAATATTTGACCAAAATAATGTCTGTAACTTTGTCTAGCACCTTTGTATAAAGCTACAGCTCTGATATATCGGGATGAACCCTTCATTACTGGGTCCAGCTTGCATAAATATATTACAATGACTTGTTTTCTATCATGCTGTTTGTGTAAGAACTCCCGTTTCATGTTTCAAAAAGACAACATTATAATAAATGATAACAATACCCTGCGGTCATGCAGAGATGTCCATAAATCCAAAATATTCTTCTGCTTATACCACTGCACTTACAAGGAAAAGGGGCACATCATTTCACAATCCACACATTCTGCTTTGGATTTCAAAAATAAAAATAAATAAAAACAAAAGGATCAACAATCTGTATGATGGATCAGAAAGCACTCAGCCACATCAAAAACTATAAAACAACTGGCTGCAGGTGGCATCTATCCTAACAGGGTGTGTGGACTTGATGTGATGGGTCTGTTATATTTAAATTTTATTTATCATTACTCTCATATCATGGACTGCACATCAAGTTATTATCAGCCCTTAAGATTTCATTTTTGTAGGAAACTTCCTATGTATCCCATCCATCTTGGCTTTGTTAAACATTATGGCAGCTGTATTCCAATTAACAACCTCATCTTAATCTTTTTTTTTCCACTCAATAAATGTAAAATTACAAAATTGTTATCTTAATCTACACTAATCCCATTTTTACAAATTTCCCCATTAACCTGGACTTCATTTCCAACCAAAGATTGTCTAAACCAGTTTCAATATATCTATATTATTAATAAAATTGTTAACTCATACTAGAAATTAATACTCAAATGAAAATTTCAATATCACACACTAATATATATCCACAGACAAATTTCCTTAAAGGGGGACATATTACTTAATTTTACTTAATTTCCCTTTTTAAAATGCACTTTCCACTATCAAAGGATATTCAATTTGTGTAATACACGGTTAAATGTAACCTCCATTTTACCATGTTTGGAAAACAGATTCAAAAACAATTGTGATCACATTGTTTATCATTAGATTTGTTAAACCGTCACATTTTGTTATAAATGTTTTGTCTAAAATACTGAAATTGGCATGGTGTCCTTCCAGCTTATCACTGATCTCTCATCCCAGCCACATTCTTTCATGAGAGGGCAAAGGAGGGGTCACATCTGCATACATGACACACACAAGCGATAGAACTAAAGGTTCCAGCATTCACACACATACACAAATATCTCTCTAAAATTGCTTACATTTTTCCCATTTGTACACAACACATGCATATCATTCTCTCACTTTCTTTTAACTCTTTTAATATTTCCTTGCTTAACTTCTGCTTTCCTTATTTTGTTTGATATCCTTTGCATCCAATGTATTGTAATACCATACTTCACATACTCTAGCTTCTATGATTCTATGATCAGACAGAGCCATAGTGCTCATCCCATCTTCCCTCTCTGTCAACATATAAAGTATTCTGTTTTAACTCTCATTACTCTGTTTTAACGTAACTAGTTGTAGTGCCTGACACCAAATTCATCCCACAACTTAACATGAAAATGTCCCTTTCTTTCTAGTGTTAATTGTCACCCTTGATCCATCCTGCTCACATAGCTGTTTCTCTAGCTGTTTACTCTGCATGATTCTTAGTCCCTGTGGACTTTGGTAACCCAGTTACCCATTGTAGATCCCTGTCCACTTTAACCATTAATCTAGGGGCTCAGTAAAGGCGGAACCGCACCTTCGGTTCATATATAGCGCTCCTCTTGCGCTGGGCATTTTTGAGGGTCTCTTACCCTTCATTCCCTTACTTAATTTAATGCCCATAATGACTGGCCAGTCTTCTCTATGTGTGCCTATACCCTCTTGCCTCTAAACTACTTTATCTAGCAGATGTACTACATATACCTGTGAACAGCACTATTCTTCCCTTTCTTACCTATAACACTCCGATGGACAGTAGACAGTGACAACATAACATATAACCAGCAATCAATACAGTTTGATTAAGGGGAGTAAAATAGGCACCCTTTGTCCCGAAATTGCCTTACCGATCAAGGAATTCTGATAACTTAAATGTAAGCAAAAGGCTTACCTCAGCCGACTGATTATCAGAAATTCCCGGATCGCCTCAAGCTCCTCATTTCGGATACTTAGGGTCACCTGTAAAGCCCCTTCTGGCTGGCTCGCCACCTGAGTTAGACATTTTGATGATAGGCAACTCCTATCCTCATATTGATTAGTGGTTCCAAATTAATAATAACTACTGCAGTAGGGAACAGACACAAAAGATACGCTCAGCATCTTTCCAAATAACTGTTCTGCTTTATTATGACGCAATTGAAGGTTTTTTATACACATGATTACGTAGGTATCACATTATTATTACAATTGTACATTTATGGTAACAAGGGGTGTTACATAGGCAGGCTAAGTCTAATCAGGACTCGAAAGAATGCAAACATGTGCTGGAAACATTATTAGTGCCGTGTGCACAGTGAGGGCAGTGTGCAATACATACAAAATAGAATACAATTATATACAGAAGTTACAAATTTCCATTACAGTATTCAACTCTGCTCCAAGGAAGACCATGTTCTGAGTTGGCTGTAGGTTGCTCTTTTTCCAGTTGATCAACCAACCGAACTTCTGGAGTGTGGCGATTAGTATGTTGTGATGATAAATCAAAGTTTCTTGACTGTCTGCAAGGAGCAGAATGTCGTCCAGATAGTAATGCAGCCTAAGGCCTTTCTCCCTTAGAAATGCAATCACAGGGAGTAGGGTTTTGGTAAAGGTCCTGGGTGCAGAAGAGATGCCGAATGGCACTGAAAATTGGAAGAGCTGATGATCGATTGAAAAACGTAGATATCTCTGGAAGGCAGGATGAATAGGCACGTATAGGTAGGCATCCAATAAGTCTACGGAAAGCATCCAGTTGCCTAAGTTTATTGCTAACAGTATTGACTGGAGGCTTTCCATCTTGAAGGCCTCAATCTGGATTTTTCTGTTTAAACTCTTTAAATCCATCATGAGCCGCAGATCCCTGGTTTTCTTTTTTACCAGAAATAGGGGAGAGTAATAACCTAATCCTCTTTGGGATGTTGGAACCTCCAGGATTGCTCCTTTTTGTACTAACTCTAGCACATATTTGAGCAGTACCTTCTTCTTTTCTGGGGATGATGGTAATCTGGTTGATTGAAAGTGATTTCCTGGTAAACCGCCTATGAACTTCCATCTATCCCCATGTCTTATTATGGAAAGTGTCCATGCATCTACTATATGGTCCGTCTAAACCTATTTGAACCTCTTGAGCCTGGCTCCAACTCTCACAGGAAGGACGGGCGTACCCTCAAAAAGATTTCTGGTGTTCCCCTACCGGGGTGATCTTGGATTTTTGAAGCTTCAAAAAGGAAGACTGAGGATTCCTTCGGGTTCTTTTGAACTCTCTCCCTGGCCTATATGTCTTCGACTCTCCAGGAGGTTACGCTTGTAGGAAGGACCTTTTTGTGGTTTCGGTCTCCTGTCAGATGGGATCAATCCCGATTTTCCTCCAGTCACTTTAGAGATTGCCAAATCCAATTTAGAACCAAAAAGATTAACTCCATCATAAGGAATCTTGCACCAGTTGGTTTTAGACGCTGCGTCTGCTACCCATGGTTTGAGCCAAAAGGGTCTCCTTGCCATGACTGACGCCAGCATAGCCCTTGTAGAAGATCTGATGACATCAACTGAGGCTTCAGCCACAAAGTCACCTGCCAGCTTCAGCTCTTGAAGGGAACTAATGATCTTCTCTTGATCGGCCCCCTCATGTACAGATTTTTCTATGTTGGCGGACCATCCAGAAATCGACTTGCCGACTGCTGCTGCAGTGACTGCAAGCCTGCAAGCTCCCCTCCTGTGCAGTATACTTTTTTAAAGTCAAGGTCAATTTTATGATCTAGCACATCAGGAAAGGTTACTGCGTCCTCTATTGGTAAGGTGATGTGTCTTGCGTTGATGCATCAAAGAGGCATCAACAACAGGTGGAGGAATCAGTGGATTCCCATTAGGCTCCTTCAGGGGATAAAGTTTTGTAAGCCTATTATTGAGGTTAGACCTTTTGTCTGATCTTTCCCACTCATCTTTAATAAGGTCCTCCAATTCTTCTAGGAAAGGGAAGGATTCCGACTCTTTCTTTAGATTGGGAAAATACTTCCGGATTTTACAGGGAGCTTCTTTAGCTTCCTCCCATCCTATGGCTTCCTTCACTGATCTTACGAAGGGCTTGACCAGGGTAAAATCAAAACCTGTAGACATCCCTGGAGCTTCAGTCTCTGAAGGTGACTGTGGATCCACAGAAGGAGTGGGAGCTACAGAAGAGAGGCTTGGGCCTGCTCTGTCTGTCTCAGGGGCTGATGTCTCCAGGATAGTTTCCCAAACAGATTCCCTGATGATATTGGTTACCTCTTTTGTGTCTGACTCTTTCTCCCTGGTAGCCTTGTTAAAGCATGTGCGGCAGGCTAATTTGTCTGGCAAAGCTGGAGCCCCGCACACCCAGCAAGCGTTTGCTGCAGGGCGGGTGTGATAGCCCCTGTGACGGGATGGTGATGATCTTCTCTGATGAGAGGGACAATGCCGTGAGTGGCGGTGATGAGATGATGACCTTGAGCTGCTCCTCCTAGACCTCCTATGGCTTGAGGCATGGCTTGAGCGACCTTGATGCCTGGAACTCACTGATCTTGACCTGGATGGGCTGCCCAAATAAATGCATCATTACCTTACAAGCTGAGGGTGGTTTGCTTGGGCAGTGGTCTCCATGACAGTGAGCAGGTATAGTATCTACAACAGAAAGACTGATAAGGAAGTGTAGATAGAAAAAGCGATAATAGAGCAAGGTTTTGAAAGTCTGCAGGACCGCAAGGTGCGGGCTGGGGACTTACCTGAGACTGGGCTGGCAGCAGAGATCACAAAATCCAATGGAAAGCATTCATCTGTGGCAGACAGGAAAACTGTCAGAAAATCCAGGCTTTTTAAAACTGGCACCTCCGTCGCGGCAGAAATGACGTCGCATCCGAACGGACCCGCGCCATCTTGGAAGAGGGCAAGACGACCGGATTGAACGTCTCCTCCCCCCGGCACATGCGCAGATTGCCAGTACAGACGCGGCCACCATGATGGAGAGGCACAGCCTCCCGGGGAACTATAGAGCCCAGCATGCCAAAAGACAAGGAAAAACCAGCAAAAAAACACAATTTTTAAAATTTTAATGCACTAAAACACTCTATATTGCCCAAATATTTGATGAAATAAAAAAGATGATCTTATGCCAAGTACATGGATACCAAACATGACATGCTTTAAAATTGCGCACAAACGTGCATTGGCAACAAACTACATACATTTTTGAAAGCCTTTAAAGGCCTTTACAGGTTACCGCTTTAGATTTACAGAGGAGGTCTACTGCTAAAATTACTGCCCTCGATCTGACCTTTGTGGTGATACCTCACATGCATGGTGCAATTGCTGTTTACATATGACACCAGACCGACGCTTGCATTCATTTTTTTTTTTAATTATTTATTTTTCTTTTTTATTATATTTTTAAACTGTTCCTTTCATTTTTTTTTTTTTTTAGCATATTATTATGTAAAAATCCCCTATGATAGCAATAGGTAGTGACAGGTACTCTTTTTTGAAAAAAATGGGGTCTATTAGACCCAAGATCTCTCCTCTGCTCTCAAAGCATCTGACCACACCAAGATCGGTGTGATAAAATGCTTTGCCAATTTCCCAATGGCGCTGTTTATATGCGGTGAAACCTAAGTCATGAAATGCTCATAGCTTTCGGTTTCTTAGGCCATAGAGATGATTGGAGCCATTCTGGTGTCTGATCAGCTCTATGGTCAGCTGGCGGAACCACCTGCTGCATTCTCGGGTTCCCTCAGGGGAGCCCGAGAAAACCATGGAAGACAGGGGGGGGGGGAACGTTCCTTACCACTGCTTATAAAAGCAGTCTAAAGGCTAATCCTAGCCACTAGGATTGCTTTTACATGAAAGTACGATGCTGGTCCTTGTTGGGCATACATTGTAATGGTCTTTTTTTCATGCACCCTGTAGGCTGAACTAAAAAAAGAGATTGATCGGTGGGTATGCCCACCATTAGAATACCACGCTTCATCCACCAACTTCTAATGATGGGCATACATGTACCTTTTTTTTTTTAACTGTGGTGGTGAAATCACCTCCTACAGTGCTGGAGTCACTGATTTACGTATCGCGGGAGCAAACGCTGTTTTTTTAACTGTGGTGGTGAAATCACCTATGACAGTGCTGGAGTCACGGCTTTACATATCGTGGGAGCAAACACTGTTGCTTTCAAGATAAATAAACCCGTGCTGCAGCTGAATGGCGTACCTGAAAATGAAAAAATTGTTAACAATAACACACAGTAAACAGTAAAGTATAAAAGAATTACATACCTGAAAAGCAAACATAGTAAAAAGTAGTAACAATAAAACATTGCATTGTAGAATACAGTAAAAAAAGAGCAGAACAATAGAGAGAGAATAGAGAGAGAGAGAACAATAAAGTGAAAACTATTTTTGTTTTTTTATTTTATATTTTTTTGTAACTTTTTTTTTACACTTTTTTTTGTAGCTGTAACGGTTGTAATGCGATGACATCTTTGGAAACCCTGTGAATGTGTGTCCTAGTCTGTGCAGTGCTGTACCCTACGCTAATACTCCACTAGTGTATGGTAGCGTTCAAAACATTCACCAATACAAAGTCCAGGATGGTCAGGATAGGAGGGACAATAACAGTGGGTGTCACGCGCTCTCTACAGACACAACATTTTCTTTGGGGGGCTCGTTGGGTAGGGGTATCAGGGAGGACATAAGAAAAATGCCTCTCATGCAGCCGGCTTACTGCATTTTGATTGGGAAGTTGGGCCACAGCTCCGTCTGGAAACAGAAGGGCTGTGATGATCTCTTCCTGGAATTTAAGGAATTTAAGGAAGGATCCAGTTCGTCCTGAAGCTTTGTATAGCACAAAAGCATTTAGCAGAGCCAATTGAAATAAGCATACAGACACTTTTTTGTACCTGCGTCTGGCCTTACGGGCAACTAGGTACAGCGCCAGCAACTGGTTATTGAGGTCCACCCCTCCCATATTAAGGTTTTTATTCATGGACACCAAGGGGTTTCTCCACAACACGCTAGGAATTTGGACCGTCGTGTCTGCGTGAAGGGAGGACAGAATGAAAACATTCCGATTATCCCTCCACTTCACAGCGAGCATATTATTATACTTCAAGCAGGCATATCCCCCAGCCTAAGACGGGAATCTACAAGCCGCTGAGGTAAGCCCTGGCGATTAGATCGCACAGTGCCACATGCGCCAATTCCATGATCAAACAAGTGACTAAAAAGTGGCACGCTCGTGTAATAATTGTCCACATAAAAGTGGTACCCCTTTCCGAATAAGGGTGACACCAAGTCCCACACAATCTTATTAGCACTCCCTATGTAATCTGGGCAGTTCTCCGGCTCTACTTGACTATCTCTTCCCTCATAAACCATAAAATTATATGTATAGCCTGTGGCCCTGTCACAGAGCTTTTACATCTTGACCCCATATCTGGCACGCTTGCTGGGGAGATACTGTTTGAAAGACACGCGGCCAGAAAACTTAATCAGGGACTCATCAATGCAGACAACTTGATGGGGAGAAAACAAGGCTGCAAACCATTGGTTGAAGTGGTTTACGAGGGGCCAAATTTTTTAGAGCCGATCATATCTAGGGTCACCCCGAGGATGACAGAGTTCATTGTCGTTGAAGTGCATGAACTGCAAGATCTGCTCGTATCATGCACTGGCCATGGAGGCAGAGAACACGGGCATATGGTGAATTGGGTCAGTGGATCAATATGACTGCAACTCACTCTTTTTGGTTATGCCCTTGAGGAGGGATAGGCCCAGAAAGGTCTTAAATTCGGAAACCGTAACTGGTTTCCAATCCCTGGTAAGGGTCAAATGGGGATTAGAGGCGATGAATTGACCAGCATACAAATTGCTTTGGTCCACAATAGATCTATAGAGATCTTCCGTGAAAAACAGCAAATAAGAATCAAGTGACGTAAAATCAACTGTTTCCACCTGAATTCCGGGTTGGCCAGTTAATGGGGGAAGTACGGGTGCTGCAGAAGTGGTGGCTTCCCAATTAGGATTGGCGAATACAGCAGGAAGGGCACTATAGGCTCGATGGGCCTGTGTTTGTCTTCTTCTTGGTGGCTGCGGGACACTAGTTGTGCTAGCCAACGCACCAGCTTGAACTGCACTTATGGGATTCGGCACGTCACCACGTGTTACTGCAGTGCTGGTTTGACTACGGCCAGGGTGTACTGGGCCACTGGTGCTTGCCAGTTCACCAGAAGGATGAGCGGCACTAGTACTGGCTCTCTGCTCCATAGGAGAGCCCTGTGGTTCTTGCACCTAAACGACAGCAGAAGAACAGGGTCTGCTATGCCTGACCTTGGCAGGGACCACAACTCCTTTGTCAGAGCTATCTGTCAGGGTACAGCTGCTGTCTACCGGATCGTAATTCTGAGCTTAAATCTGACAGATCAGTGACTTCCTCTTCACTATCTGTCATGCTCAGAAACGTGTAGGCCTCTTCACTAGTGTACCTTCGATTTGACATTTTGGTCTCTAAATTTACTGGTACACCAGTGAGACTCACAGGTAAAAAAGCTCCTGACTGTCAGCCACTTATTCAAACGCTACCAAAATAACTGTTAGCATTCGCAGGGATCAGGCCTGACGAACGCTGACGAACGCTGCAGTTATGTGTGTTGTGTTTTGTAAGTGACAGTGATCGATTGATACTGCACTTGGGTGGGCTGGGCTGGGCGGAGGGGCTAAACACAGATGCTAGCAGGTACTGATCCCAGTAACACTGCATTTTTGGAAACTCTAAACTGCTGGGGACGCTAGTATAGATCTGATCAGATCAGATATTGATCCGTTCAGACACTATACTGCTAAGGGAGGTGTATGGTGCGTGCGTGGGTGTGCGCTACTGGCTCTAATCTGACGCTGCCTGGGGTGACGCAGACCCTATCTGACACTAAAACCTAACTGATATCAACTACCGGGCGATCAGGGGGTTAAACCTTTATTGGGTAATATACGGCGGGTGCCCTGATGCTATAAAAAGAAAACTAACTAACCAGTGTCACCCGTAACACTAATACGATGATCACTGGTGACAGGGGTGAAAGGGTTAACTAGGGGGCAATCAGGGGGTTAAAACCTTTATTAGGTAATATATGGGGGTACCTGAGGCTATAAAAACCTGACGGTGAAACAAACTGGCTAGCTAGGGGGGTGAAAGGCTTAACCAGGGGGTTAAAACCTTTATTAGGTAGTATATATGGGGGTACCTGATGCTATAAAAACCTGACGGTGAAACTAATCACCTAACTGGCTAACTAGCGTCACCAGTGACACAAATACGGCAATCGATTAGTGACACTGGCAACAAGGGGTGAAAGGGTTAACTGGGGGGCGATCAAGGGGTTAAACGTTTATTAGGGGAGTTTAGGGGTAACCTAGACCTAACGGGGCTAATACTAACTGCCCTAACACTTATTTCAGTCACAAATGACACCAATGCAGTGATCAGTGAAAAATCTGAAAACTGCAATTGGTGACACAGTGACAGGGAGTGAAAGCGTTAACTGGGGGGGGTGAGCGATCAGGGGGTTATCAGGGGGTGGAAAGTGTATCTATGTGTGCTGATGTCAGTGTACTGTTGGTGCAACTCACGGTTAGATGTCCTCTCTCTCTCTCACTGGAATCGAAAAGACCCCACAAGGAGAGATGACATCACTTCCTCCTGTCTGTGTTTCATTCGTTAGGAGCGATCACCAGGTCCAGACCATAAATCATTGGTCTTTGCCCTGGGGACTGATCACTCCCCTAACGCACCTGACCGCCGCGGGCACGGGGGGGGCGTGATTGCGCCTCCCGCCCATGGGGAGGTCAAGACGTACAGGTATGCCCATTTGCCCTCCCATGCCATTCTGCTGACGTACATCGGCGTGCAGCAGTCGGGAAACGGTTAAGAGGATTTTGTATAAACATTGGAACGTTCTATGAAACGATAGGGTATTAGGACCCCTTTTACCTGACCATCCTACGGTTGCTTTTAGAGGGGCACCACCCTTGAGGCTCAAAGTGACATTGAATATAATTGATCCCCCTAATAGGGTGTCATTTTTTCACAACATAGGAGTTTTTTTTCTCTGTAGAAAATGCTCAGTTTGCAAAATCAATCTGCAGGGTAAAAGAAAGACTGAAACTTTTCAGTCCAATTCTACCCACGAGCATTTTTCTATAAAACCCTTCATTACGTGCACCACTAGGTATGTGGTTTATCTCATCAGGTGCCCATGTAGTTTGGAATACATTGGCCGCACCACACGCATGCTCGACGTAAGTCTAATGCCGCGTACAGATGATGGGAATTTCCGACAACCAAACCGTGGATTTTTTTACAGCGGATGTTGGCTGAAACTTGTCTTGCATACACACGGTCGCACAAATGTCAGAAATTCCGATCGGCAAGAACGTGCTGACGTACAACACGTATGACGGCACTAAAGAAAAGGAAGTTCAATAGCCAGTGCGCCACCCTTTGGCTTCCTTCTGCTAATCTTGTGTTAGTAGAAGTTTTGTGAGAGACGATTCGCGCTTTTCATCCTCGTGCTTTTCAGTTCATTACTGCTCTTCAGTTTGTGCTTGTGGGTTCGTATCTGTTTTTCAGTGCGTGTAGTCAATTTGTATCTGTTTTTTCAGTGCTTTCTTGTCCACTTGTTTCTGATTTTCAGCTCGCTCTTCTCAGGCCTTTCTGATTTTCAGTGCGTTCTGTTAGTTCGTTCTGACCAGCCTACCATTTTGAAGCCATGTTGCGTTTACGTACTCGTCATAGAGTTTGTGCTATGCAGGGGCTTAGTGTTGGGGTTCTTGCTTTGACCCAAGCCCAGTCCATGAACAGGGGGAGGAGGAGTTCATGGACCAAGAATTGGTTGCTCCAGCATGACCAATTCTCTCATATGCCTTTGTTGCGGGAGATCCAGGAGAATAATCCTGATGATTTCAGGAATTATCTCCAGATGACGGACCCCGTTTTTCACCGTCTGTTGGCTTTGCTGTCCCTCTATAGTACAAAGCAGGACACCTGCATGCGGCAAGCCATCGCTCCGGAACAAAGGCTAGTTGCCACCTTGCTGGACTTGGCGATGGGGAGAAGTCTGCAGGACATCAAGTTCTCGACAGGCATCTCCCCCCAGGCTCTGGGGATCATGATTTTAGAGACCTGTTCTCCCATCATACAGGTCCTGCATTTTTTTTTTTTAAATAACAAACATGTTATACTTACCTCCACTGTGCAGCTCGTTTTCTACAGAGTGGCCCCGAACCTGGTCTTCTGGGGTCCCTCAGCGGCTGTCTCGGCTCCCCCCCGCAAGGACTCAACACCTTCATGCAAGCTCCCTCGCATGGTGTTGAGTGCTTGCAGGCGCGCTCCCGTGATACAGCCGGCGGCCATAGCCATATCACTGTAACATGGCCCTGCCCCCTGGCACGCCGCGTCATTGGATGTGATTGACAGCAGTGCGAGCCAATGGCTGCGCTGCTTTCAATCCATCCACTGTGACCAAACAACGGCCAGGCTGAGCGGCGAAAAGGATGTCGGGAGCGAGCGCTCCCGACATCCTCTTCGCCGGGTCAGGTAAGTAAAACGGGGGGGGGGGGGTTGGGGGGGAGATATTGTCAGATGTTTTTTCACCTTAATGCATAGAATGCATTAAGGTGAAAAAACTCTTACCTTTACAACCCCTTTAAGGTAAGTTTTATCCTTTAACATCACATTCTATATATGTAATGTTTGCTAATGTATTGTATTTATTTCTTTATTCCCTAATTACCATGAATGCAATATGCTGTGAATGTCCTCTTTGTCCTCATGCATGCTAGAAGCTTTTAATGCTCCTTTTTTTCCTTCATGCATATTTGCCTTCACTAACCTCCTCAGCATGCTATCCTGGGCCCATACACACCTAGCCTAGTCACTTAACAATGTATTTTGTCAGCTCCATTGTAGTGCTTTACCCTAAGCACCCACTAAAATGTGCACAAATGTTATTTTTGTCCTTAAATTCATGCACAGTGCAAGAGGCTTTTTTTTAGGACCCAAACTCATTTGGAACCCTCCCTCTCCCCCAACTGCTAAGTCAACCGATACCAATCCTGTCTGCTGACTTTGCCAAACCCATACACACAATACCTACCTCTTTTGTGGTCAGATTTATGGATGAATTCACCAAAGCATGTAGTGCAAGGGCCTGCCTGAATACTTTCAAATGGTACTGTTTAAAGTTTTGTTCTCCTATTATCTTGATAGGTAATTGCAGAATGTAAAATTGTTCTTCAATTTGGACAGTGTGTATTAATATTTTTGTATTATGACACTTCTTACCTGTCCAGTGGGCTGCCAATCATTTAAGAAAGGAGGGTCTGGCCAAAGTAACACACATTATTTATGCATTCAGCTCTCAATGAAGTAGAGAGGGTTACCTGTCCAAAACATCTCTCCCCACCATAGAATTTTTACAATGGGCCATCAGAGGATGTGAGGAATCTGATAAGTGGACCTTATACTTTTGCCTTTAAATACTCCTTAAAATAAATGTTATACTTATGTTGGCCAAGAATGTTTGTGTCTAATCTTCTTGCAATGTTTATGTGCAAAAGTACTCATTTTTTTTTCTTGTTTGACTCCACAGTTTCCTTCAAGCCCACAGGAATGGCAGACTGTGGCATCCCACTTTGCCCAGCAGTGGGACTTTCCCAACTGCGGAGGGGCAATCGATGGGAAACACGTCCACATTGTCCCACCCCCCCCAACTCTGGGTCATACTATTATAATTACAAGGGGTTTAATAGTATAGTGATGTTGGCTGTGTCGACGACATACGATTTCCTGTATGTGGACATGGGGAAGAATGGCCGGATGTCGGATGGTGGAGTCATCGCCCAGACGGAGTTTTACAGACGGCTCCAGAATGGTGACTTGGGCTTGCCACCTGCAGAATACAATGTGGCTGGTCTTCCATTTGTGTTCGTCGCTGATGAAGCGTTTGGGCTGGAAGACCATCTGATGTGGCCGTTTCCCATGAGGACCCTCACCCCGGACCAGAGGGTTCTTAACTACCGGCTGGCCAGAGCCAGAAGAGTGGTGGAGTATGCTTTCAGCATAATGGCCAGCCGGTTCCGCCTATTTCCGCCTATAACACCCATACACATGGCAGAATATAAACTCAACCATGTAGTGTTTGCCTGCTGCATTTTGCACAATTTCCTATGTAAAAATGATACAAACTATGTGGCCTCAGTTGGGCCTGAGGCCAGATTTCCAGATCAATCAACCCTGACGGCACTTGAAGCTGGCCGTCCTGACTTGCCCCCCAAGAAGCACCCGCAAAGTCAGACAAAAATATCCGGAGTACTTTGCGGGTAGGGGGCCATTGATATGCCAGCAAATGTATAAAATATTTTTAAAATACATTTTTATTTTAAAATGAACTAATATTTCATTTGATTTACTGCTTGTGTTTCTTTTAGCTGTCTCCTAGGTTCTCCAATGGGCTTTTCTTTTTGGACATTTTCTTCAATAGTGCAAATGTAATTTATTTGATACATGAGGTGACAATCTCTTCCTCAGCTAACTATTAGGTTGTGGGTGTGCTACACACACACATTGTTTTTGTTGTTAATATATATAATGCATTAATGATAAAAATAATCATCCTTTCAGCACCATGAATTAATTGTTTGGAGTCCCTAAAATGGCCTGATTGGGGCCAATTTTAGAGCACCATGTGGGTTATTTACTAAAGGCAAATCCACTTTGCACTACAAGTGCAATGCAAGTGCACTTGAAAGTGCACTGAAAGTGCACTAATAGTGCAAAGTGGATTTGCCTTTAGTAAAAAGCCCCCATTGTCACTGTAAAACATACTCCAAAAACTGAGCATTGAAAGAAGAAGCCACACATTGTTGAGTATAAAAATTTTTACTCCGTGCACATTCACATGTGCGTTAGAAAGGGGATTTTGAGCAAACCAACATCTTTGGTGTATAACATTTTTATGTTTGAGATTATAAATATCCTTTTTTTGGTTAAACAGGCATGTTTAACCCCTTTCCGCCGACCGTACGCACATATGCGTACTCGGTTTTCCGGGGTTATACCGGGATGATGCCCGCAGCTGCAGGCATCATCCCGGTACCGTTGTTTTCAGCGGGCGATCGGCTACCCGAGTATAACAACCGATGCGGCTAAAAGCCGCTCGGTTGTTATACCGGAGGAGCGGGAGGGGACATCCCCCCCTCCCGCCGCCTCCCGCCGCTGTTACCGGGCCTCCCGTGCGATCGGGAGGCCCGGTGTCCAATCGGGAATCTTCGGCGGCTGGGGGCGGGCTGGAACGAATCTGTGAGTGGCTTCCAGCCTTCTAATTGTAAACGCGGAAGCGACGTCATGACGTCACTTCCCGTTTACTCGGCTGCCAATGGCGCCGAATTTAAAAAAGTATACAGTATTCAGAACCGCCGTTTTCGGCGATCTGAATACTTTGAAGTGTAAAGGAGGGATGGGGGGTCTTTTAGACCCCCCATCCCTCCATAAAGAGTACCTGTCACCACCTATTACTGTCACAAGGGATGTTTACATTGCTTGTGACAGCAATAAAAGTAAAAAAAAAAAAAAAAAAAAATTTTAAACACAATTTATAAAAGTACAAAAATAAATAAAATAAATAAAAAAAAAAAAAAATTTTTAAAGTGCCCCTGTCCCCGCGAGCTCGCACAGCGAAGAAAACGCATACGGAAGTCGCGCCCGCATATGTAAACGGTGTTCAAACCACACATGTGAGGTATCACCGCGATCGTCAGAGTGAGAGCAATAATTCTAGCCCTAGACCTCCTCTGTAGCTCAAACCTGGTAACTGTAAAAAATTTTTAAAGCGTCGCCTATGGAAATTCATAGGTACCGTAGTTCGTCGCCATTCCACGAGTGCGTGCAATTATAAAGGGTGACATGTTTGGTATCTATTTACTTGGCGTAACATCATCTTTCACATTATACAAAAAAATTGGGGTAACTTTACTGTTTGGATTTTTTAAAATTCAAGTGTCACTTTTCCAAAAATTTGCGTTTAAAACACCGCTGCACAAATACCGTGTGATAAAAAATATTGCAACAATCGCCATTTTATTCTCTAGACTCTCTTCTAAAAAAATATATATAATGTTTGGGGGTTCTAAGTAATTTTCTAGCAAAAAATACGGATTTTAACTTGTAAACACCAAATTTCAAAAATAGGCTTAGTCATGAAAGGGTTAAAACCATAACATACACAACTCAGTAACCTACAAAGGTCAACTTTGAAAAAGTGAAGGCAATATCAGACATCAGCCAAATTTTGAGGATGCACACAAATTGGGAGTCAAATGTGGATTCCACTCCTGATCCCATGCCTAATGTCAACATGTGCTAGCTCCCGTCAAGGGGGATCAATGGACATGTTTCAGGGGTGCAACCCCTTCCTCTCACCTACTTGAGTTGCGAGGAAGGGGTTGCAGCCCAAAACGTGTGCCTTGATATCCCGTGATGGCAGATAGCACATGTTGACACACTGTGCATCTGGGCGAGGAAGGGGTTGCACCCCAAAACGTGTACCTTGATATCCCGTGATGGCAGATAGCACATGTTGACACACTGCATCTTCAAAATTTGGCTTTTAAAATACTTTAAAACTTGAATTAAAATAAAAAAGTCCTTGGCAAAACGGTACAATTTTTGTATGTTTTAGATTCTGCCTAAAACTTCAATAATGTTCTTCATTTTTTGTTGAACATCATTGATGTTTTTATTTCTCTGTTCTAAATCACGATTGCACACCATGATCTCCCCGATGAGGACGTGTGCACTTGCACTGGTGAAATGAGTTTCTTCTTCCACAACATCCACATCACCTAAAAAGAATAAAACACACCATGTATTATAAATATGCAGGCATACATCTATTACCTGAAGCTGTAGTCTCAGACACTGACCTGTTGTGGTCACTATTTCAACCACGTCATGAACCTCTCCTCCCTCCACATCCTCAGGTTGTGGTGTGGTGACTTCCCCTTCTTTAGGAGGTTGGGGGTCTCTGTTGTCCTCTGATGTCCCGAGTCTTTCCTCCTCTATGTGAATAAAAAAAAAGGTATACTGAGCACACAGATATTTGAGGCAAGAAATATGAATATGAAACATTGCTTGACGTGTTGTACAATTGTCTGTTTTGGCAGAGTTTCAAGCTGAAGACATGATTTTTTCCATTTCTTCAAGCTGAAATAGTTACCTTTTTTGGTAAAGTTTCCCACATGGAGACACCCCTAGTATCTACTCGAGCACCTGTGTGGGACACCCTAAAAAGCGTGTTCTGGTGTCCCACACTAGTGCTCCTGCGTCCAGATCTGTAAACAGCTGCTGAGTGTCCTCTCCTTACACTGAATCAAGTTTGCATTTCATTCTAGTTACAAACCCATCTAGATAACAAACTTCTTTTAATGCAAATAGGCCTGAACAAATGTAGTTAGCAAAAATATCGTATTAGTGAGAAAACAAACGATGTTTACTACAAACGATTACTGTGCCCACGAACCTGAAACTTGCCATTTTAAATGCCATTTAAACTGTACAACAGTAAAGAAAAGCACATGGAGCAGTACTAAAGTAATAATAATAATAGAAACACAAGACAAAATACTTACTTTTTTGCAGCACTCTCTTGATTCTTCTGTACTGATCCTGCTCCCTCAATTTGAGGTCTGGCCATCGCTTCCTCAGTTGATCCTTGGATCGCTGTACCCCAAAATTCTTCTGCAGACTTTTTACAACTTTACTCATGATTTTGGCCTTTCTCACATTTGGGTTTCTGTACGATCCATATTTCCCGTCATAGTCGGCCCTCTTGAAGATGTCCACCATCTCCACCATCTCAACAAAGGCCATATTTGATGCCTTAAATCTCCTCCTGGATCGGGACGTTTCTGGCTCCGGGCTTTCCCCATCATTGCTGCTCTCCTCTGAATGCACCTGTTGTCTCTCCACCATGTGTTCTCCCACTGCGCCGAAAGAGAAGGGTGTGGGGAATATACTAGAAAGAAGGTCAGGGGCAGGCAGAGTTTCACGCATGCGCAGTGTATATACGGTTACGCGTATGCTGTAAGTACAATCTGTGAGCAGAGGACGGAGAAGCATAAGCGCCGATCGTGATAATGAAGGTACAATTTTAACTTGGGGCATCAGTGGCCTATACTGCTTATAGATTAAAAGGCCTATATTGGGACAAGATTAGGAGAGTTTTGCCTGACATTAGGGTTTGTCTTGTGTTGTGTCTTGCAGATAAAATGGATAGATTCAATGATCATGACTTCTTCCCCAACTTCATTGATAAATACAGGGAGCTACCCTGTCCGTGGCAGGTGAAACGCCATTTTTTAAAATAATAAAATAAAGAGGAAGGCAGCGCTGGATCAATTGCTGGAATTGGTGAAGCCGGTAATTTCCACGGCAGCCATCCTCTATTTGAAGTGAAAAATCGGTGGCCTGAGGAGCACATATAATAGGGAGCGCAAAAAGGTCCAGGATTTCATGAGATCAGGAGCAGCAGCACGTGACGTTTATGTTCCCAGGCTGTAGTACTACGACAGACTGTGTTTTTTGTCAGACTAGACTGAAATCAGGCCATCATGCTCAACCCTTCCTTCCACTCTTCCTTCCACCTCAGATGAAGCTTCAGAAGTCCAACCTGTGCCTTCCACCCAGGAAGAAGTGGGGGAGCCCAGCTTGAGCCAGGTATAGCATTGTTCAACATATTTCTTGTCAAAAATTAATGATGTTAACTAGATGTTATTATTGATCACTAATTTCTGATTTAACAAAGTGGTTTACATATCAATAGACAGTAGTAGCCAAAAATTATTGGGACAAGAATGACAAATGCTGGGGTCAGAATGATAGTCTTTTCTATTTGTTAACATTGAATTTGCAACAGTCATGAGCTCTAAATTGTGTTTGATTGATGACCAAAAAACTAAAATTATGTCCCATTTTCTTACACAGGAAAGTCTCAGCCAGGAGGAGGGCGTGGAGAACTGGCGAAAAAAAATAAAGATTATTCAGGAGATCACGAGAAATAATAATAAAGAAATCAGTTTGTCAGAACTCTGTGTGAATATCAGCAGCAAAACAACTTAATTATTCTAGCATTCTAAAGAAGAAGAGAATGCGCTGCATTTAGGGCCAGTTCACACCATAGAAACGCAGTCTGGATGCGTTCCAGGTGCTTTTCTGCATGCACGTTTTTGATGCGTTCCAGTGCGTTTTGATGCATTCCAGGTGCGTTTTTGATGCAGTCCAGTGCTTTTTCCCCCTCTTTTTTCTTAACCTTAAATAAGGACAAGTGTGTTGCAGTGCGTTTTTGGTGCATTTAGGTGCATTCCGGTGCGTTCCAGTGCATTTTTACAGTCCATTGCAGAAAAAATGCAGCATGTTCTACTTTTTTTCTGGAACTGGAACGCACTGGAACTGCAAGCAGTGGTGTGAACTATGCCATTGAAAACCATATAACCTACTTTCCATGCGTTTTTGATGCAGAAAAAAATGCACTGGACTACATGTGCTGTGAACTGGCCCTAAAAGATGCAGCCCTTCCTGCTGCATTCGCCAATCCTAATTGGGAACCCACCACTTCTGCAGCACCCATGCTTCCCCCATTCATATCCCCAACCAAATGCAGTCGGCTGCATGAGAGGCATTTTCTTTATGTCCTCCCGAGTACCCCTACCCAATGAACCCCCCCAAAAAAGATGTTGTGTCTGCAGCAAGCGCGGATATAGGCGTGACACCAGCTATTATTGTCCCTCCTGTCCTGACAATCCTGGTCTTTGCATTGGTGAATCTTTTGAACTCTACCATACACTAGTTTAGTATTAGCGTAGGGTACAGCATTGCACAGACTAGGCACACTAACACAGGGTCTCCCAAGATGCCATCACATTTTTAGAGACCCAAACCTGGAACCGGTTACAGTTACAAAAGTTACAGGTGATATATGCCGAAGCATGGGGGCAGCAGGGGCGGAGGAGCGATTTGCTCCTAACTTTTGGGGCGGATGCCCCCCTGTTTCGGCATATATAAATGGTGCATGTATGCCCATCATTAGAAGTGGGTGGATGAAGGGAGGTATTCTAATGGTGGGCATACCCACCAATCAATCTCTTTTTTTTGTTCAGCCCACAGGCTGCATGAAAAAAAATTACAATATATGCCCAACAAGGACCAGCATCATACTGGTATGTTGCTGGACTTTGAGTGGTTATACCAGAATGATGCCTGCAGGTTTAGGTATCATCTTGGTATCATTCTTTTCAGCCAGCGGTCGGCTTTCATGTAAAAGCAATCCTAGCAGCTAATTAGCCACTAGACTGCTTTTACAAGCAGTGGGAGGGAATGCCCCCCCACCGTCTTCCATGTTTTTTTCTGGCTCTCTTGTCCCAACAGGGAACCTGAGAATGCAGCTGGTGATTCAGCCAGCTGACCATAGAGCTGATCAGAGACCAGAGTGGCTCCAAACATCTCTATGGCCTAAGAAACCGGAAGCTACGAGCATTTCATGACTTAGATTTCGCCGGATGTAAACAGCGCCATTGGGAAATTGGGAAGGCAGTTTATCACACTGATCTTGGTGTGGTCAGATGCTTTGAGGACAGAGGAGAGATCTAGGGTCTAATAGACCCCATTTTTTTCAAAAAAGAATACCTGTCACTACCTATTGCTATCATAGGGGATATTTACATTCCCTGAGATAACAATAAAAAATGATAAAAAAAAAAAATGAAAGGAACAGTTTAAAAATAAGATAAAAAAGCAAAAAAATAATAAAGAAAAAAAAAAAAGCACCCCTGTTCCCCCCTGCTCTCGCGCAAAGGCGAACGCAAGCGTCGGTCTGGCGTCAAATGTAAACAGCAATTGTACCATGCATGTGAGGTATCACCGCGAAGGTTAGATCGAGGGCAGTAATTTTAGCAGTAGACCTCTTCTGTAAATCTAAAGTGGTAACCTGTAAAGGCTTTTAAAGGCTTTTGAAAATGTATTTAGTTTGTCGCCACTGCACGTTTGTGCGCAATTTTAAAGCATGTCATGTTTGGTATCCATGTACTCGGCCTCAGATCATCTTTTTTATTTCATCAAACATTTGGGCAATATAGTGTGTTTTAGTGCATTAAAATTTTAAAAAGTGTGTTTTTTCCCCCCCCAAAAAAAATCGCTGCGCAAATACTGTGTGAAAAAAAATTAAACACCCACCATTTTAATCTGTAGGGCATTTGCTTTAAAAAATATATATAATGTTTGGGGGTTCAAAGTAATTTTCTTGCAAAAAAAATAATTTTTTCATGTAAACAAAAAGTGTCAGAAAGGGCTTTGTCTTCAAATAGTTAGAAGAGTGGGTGATGTGTGACATAAGCTTCTAAATGTTGTGCATAAAATGCCAGGACAGTTCAAACCCCCCCAAATTACCCCATTTTGGAAAATAGACACCCCAAGATATTTGCTGAGAGGCATGTCCAGTCCATGGAATATTTTATATTGTGACACAAGTTTCGGGAAAAAGACACATTTTTTTTTTTTGCACAAAGTTGTCACTAAATGATATATTGCTCAAACATGCCATGGGAATATGTGAAATTACACCCCAAAATACATTCTGTTGCTTCTCCTGAGTATGGGGATACCACATGTGTGAGACTTTTTGGGAGCCTAGCCGCGTACGGGACCCCAAAAACTAAGCACCGCTTTCAGGCTTTCTAAGGGCGTAAATTTTTGATTTCACTCTTCACTGCCTATCACAGTTTCGGAGGCTATGGAATGCCCAGGTGGCACAAAACCCCCCCCCAAATGACCCTATTTTGGAAAGTAGACACCCCAAGCTATTTGCTGAGAGGTATAGTGAGTATTTTGCAGACCTCACTTTTTGTCAGAAAGTTTTGAAAATTGAAAAAAGAAAAATAAAATGTTTTTTTCTTGTCTTTATTCATTTTCAAAAACAAATGAGAGCTGCAAAATACTTACCATGCCTCTCAGCAAATAGCTTGGGGTGTCTACTTTCCAAAATGTGGTCATTTGGGGGGGTTTTGTGCCACCTGGGCATTCCATGGCCTCCGAAATAGGCAGTGAAGAGTGAAATCAAAAATTTACGCCCTTAGAAAGCCTGAAGGCAGTGATTGGTTTTCAGAGCCCCATACGCGGCTAGGTTCCCAAAAAGTCCCACACATGTGGTATCCCCATACTCAGGAGAAGCAGCTAAATGTATTTTGGGGTGCAATTCCACATATGCCCATGGCCTGTGTGAGCAATATATCATTTAGTGACAACTTTGTGCAAAAAAAAAAAAAAAAATTGTCACTTTCCCGCAACTTGTGTCAAAATATAAAATATTCCATGGACTCAACATGCCTCTCAGCAAATAGCTTGGGGTGTCTACTTTCCAAAATGGGGTCATTTGGGGGGGGGGGTTGTGCCATCTGGGCATTTTATGGCCTTCAAAACTGTGATAGGTAGTGAGGAGTGAAATCAAAAATGTACGCCCTTAGAAATCCTGAAGGCGGTGATTGGTTTTTAGGGCCCCGTACGCAGCTAGGCTCCCAGAAAGTCCCACACATGTGGTATCCCCATACTCAGGAGAAGCAGCTAAATGTATTTTGGGGTGCAATTCCACATATGCCCATGGCCTGTGTGAGCAATATATCATTTAGTGACAACTGTTTGTAATTTTTTTTTTATCATTATTCAATCACTTGGAACAAAAAAAATTAATATTCAATGGGCTCAACATAACTCTCAGCAATTTCCTTGGGGTGTCTACTTTCCAAAATGGGGTCATTTGGGGGGGTTTTGTACTGCCCTGCCATTTTAGCACCTCAAGAAATGACATAGGCAGTCATAAATTAAAGGCTGTGTAAATTCCAGAAAATGTACCCTAGTTTGTAGGCGCTATAACTTTTGCGCAAACCAATAAATATACACTTATTGACATTTTTTTTTACCAAAGACATGTGGCTGAATAAATTTTGGCCTAAATGTATGACTAAAATTGAGTTTATTGGATTTTTTTATAACAAAAAGTAGAAAATATCATTTTTTTCAAAATTTTCGGTCTTTTTCCGTTTATAGCGCAAAAAATAAAAATGGCAGAGGTGATCAAATACCATCAAAAGAAAGCTCTATTTATGGGAAGAAAAGGACGCAAATTTTGTTTGGGTACAGCATTGCATGACTGCACAATTAGCAGTTAAAGCGATGCAGTGCCAAATTGTAAAAAGTGCTCTGGTCAGGAAGGGGTTAAATCCTTCCGTGGCTGAAGTGGTTAAGGTTAAGGAAAAAAAAGGGGGGAAAAAAGCACTGCACTGCATCAAAAATGCACTGGAACACATCACAGACGCACTGGAACGCATCAAAAATAAGCATGCAAAACAGCATCTGGAGCGCATCAGGACTGCGTTTCTATGGCGTGAACTGGCCCCAAAAAATTTGCAGTGTAAAGAATGTGCTATCTCCATTATGAATGCTAGTTTTACCAGACCAAATGCTTCCGTCTCGTACTTGATTCAGAGCATGCGTGGAATTTTGTGTGTCGGAATTGTCTACACATGATCGGAAGTTACGACAACAGATTTTGTTGTCGGAAAATTTGAGATCCAGCTCTTAAACATCCGTTGTCGGAAATTCCAACACAAAATGTCCGATGGAGCCTACACATGGTCAGAACTTCCGACAACGAGCTCACATTGAACATTTGTGGTCGGAAATTCCGATCATGTGTACGCGGCATTAAGGAGCATGTTACCAATATCAGGAATCGCTATCCCAAACTTAGCCTTTCAAAGCATTACGATACCCATCACAAAAGGAACCCCAAGGGTACTGTGTTTCTGGGGATAGACAAATAAGTTGGCAACTGTAAGGATGAGCCGAACACCCCCTGTTCGGTTCACACCAGAACTTGCGAACAGGCAAAAAATTTGTTCGAACACGCAAACACTGTTAAAGTCTATGGGACTTGAACACGAATAATCAAAAGTGTTGATTTTAAAGGCTTATAGTGTTTGGCTTATAGTGTCCCCAGTGTTTGGTGACCTGGGTCCTGCCCCAGGGGACATGGATCAATGCAAAAAAAAGTTTTAAAAACCCGTTTTTTCAGGAGCCGTTTTTTCAGGAACAGTGATTTTAATAATGCTTAAAGTGAAACAATAAAAGTGTAATATTCCTTTAAATTTCGTACCTGGGGGGTGCCTATAGTATGCCTGTAAAGGGGCGCATGTTTCCCGTGTTTAGAACAGTCTGACGGCAAAATGACATTTCAAAGAAAAAAAAGTAATATGAAACTACTCGCGGCTATTAATGAATTGCCGGTCTGACAATACACATAAAAGTTCATTGATAAAAATGGCATGGGAATTCCCCACCGGCGTCCTTCACCCTAGAACGCTGATCTACATCACACTCAGCCTGCACCTGGGACCCCATCATACTGGACTCTGCAAGCCTCCCCTGGCTTGGCACCCTTGTTTAATATCTCTTCAGTGCCCTGCAACATCCTCTGGCCAGCACCACACTATCCCCCTGCCTGCAGCACCAGGGACCCCCCGATTTCGGGGGTCACCTAGCTGGGCTACTACACCCAGCCACACAGGACCCAGGCCCAGACGTCCTCTGCTCAGAAGTCCCCCCAGCCTCTCGCCAGTAAACCACTGACAGGCTGACCCAGACTGGAGCCCTCCCAGGATCATCCCTTCACTGGTGGCCTTTTTTGACGCCCTTTGTTAGGGAATCTTTCCCTGGTGGCCGCACCTGGGGTGGGCACTTTGGCCTTGCGGGTTGTGGACCAGGAGCAGCACATACCTCTACATCCAGTGGTGTTACGTCCCCCCCAGACCCCCCTTTCCTCTTTTTTAATATGAATGCAGCATTTGACACATGCCCACCAAGCAATACTACATGACATATCTTTTGCTTGCCGATTCCAATCTGATACCCCTGAGGAAGAGTATATCTCGAAACGCGTTGGGTACTCCCCGCATATGTGTTCCATGTGTATTGGAGTTCTATGATTGTGAATTATTCTTTGCATTTTGTATTGCTATTTTTTTGTATGTATCACGCATGCTGCACATTTACCCCATGTACCACAGATCTATTTAAAGATCTATACTACTAATAAATACTTTATCATACAACTTTTACATCTCCCATACTCTTTATGACCTGTGAGTAGGTGTTCCCTTTAAAGTCCCGTAAGAGGATCAATTTCCATGTAGCACAGGGGAACCCCGAACCAAAATTAAAAAAAAAATGATGTGGGGGTCCCCCTAAATTCCATACCAGGCCCTTCAGGTCTGGAATGGATATTAAGGGGAACCCCAGCCAAAAAAAAAAAATGGTGTGGGGTCCCCCCAATAATCCATACCAGACCTTTATCTGAGCACGCAACCTGGCAGGCCGCAGGAAAAGAGGGGGGACGAGAGAGCGCCCCCCCCTCCTGAACCGTACCAGGCCACATGCCCTCAACATTGGGAGGGTGCTTTGGGGTAGCCCCCCAAAACACCTTGTCCCCATGTTGATGGGGTCAAGGGCCTCATCCCCGCAACCCTTGCCCGGTGGTTGTGGGGCTCTGCGGGCGGGGTGCTTAGAAGAAGCATTTAAATAAAGAAATTGTCAAAAACTGTCTCTTGTAATTTTTAACATTTTTGACACTTTTTTTGTGAAATGGTAGGGGTACTTTTGTACCCCCTTACAATTTCACACAGGGGGGAGGGCCGGGATCTGGGGGTCCCCTTGTTAAAGGGGGCTTCCAGATTCCGATAAGCCCCCCTTCCGCAGACCCCCACAACCACCGGGCAAGGGTTGTGGGGATGAGGCCCTTGTCCCCATCAACATGGGGACAAGGTGTTTTGAGGGGCTACCCCAAAGCACCCTCCCAATGTTGAGGGCATGTGGCCTGGTACGGTTCAGGAGGGAGGGGGGGTTTGTCCCCCCTCTTTTCCTCCGGCTTGCCAGGTTGCGTGCTCGGATCAGGGTCTGGTATGGATTTTGAGGGGGACCCCATGCCATTCTTTTTTTTAAACTTTTGCCGGGGTTCCCCTTAGTATCCATTCCAGACCTGAAGGGCCTGCTATGGAATTTAGGGGGACCCCCACGTCATTTTTTTTTTAAATTTTGGTTTGAAGTTCCCCTGTGGGGAATTCCCATGCCGTTTTTATCAATGAACTTTTATGTGTATTGTCGGACTGGCAATTCATTATAGCCGCGAGTAGTTTTAAATGACTTTTTTTCCTTTGAAATGTAATTTTGCTGTCAGACTGTTCTAAACACGGGAAACATGCGCCCCTTTACAGGCATACTATAGACACCCCCCAGGTATGAAATTTAAAGGAATATTACACTTTTATTGTTTCACTTTAAGCATTATTAAAATCACTGCTCCCGAAAAAAAACTGCCATTTTTAAAACTTTTTTTGCATTGATCCTTGTCCCCTGGGGCAGGACCCAGGTCCCCAAACACTTTTTATGACAATAACTTGCATATAAGCCTTTAAAATTAGCAGTTTTGATTTCTCCCATAGACTTTTAAAGGGTGTTCCGTGGCTTTTGAATTTGCCGCGAACACCCCAAATTGTTCACTGTTCGGCGAACGGGCGAACAGCCAATGTTTGAGTCGAACATGAGTTCGACTCAAACTCGAAGCTCATCCCTAGGCAACTGGAGAGGGAGCCATATGACCAGAGGAGTCTCCAGGCTTGAAACTGAATGGATATATAAGGTTAAAACCTATAATGCCTTCGGTATCAACGTAGAATGGGACGTGAATGTGTTTATTAATAATGCTTAATTTTGCTGCTGTATTTTTATTTTCATATTTTTATCATTTTTTTAAATTGTTCATTTTATATTATTGTTCTGAAATTAAATGTGATTTGTATTTTTATGAACACTCCGCAAGATGGCGCTGTGTCTTGGCACGATGAGCACTTTTTGTATGTTTTTCTCTACAACAAAACATTTTTTATATATATATATATATATATATATATATATATATATATATATATATTTTATATCTGTTATGAATTATTTATCCACTATATAGGATTTTTTAATATGGCTAGGGGTGGACTATTGATCCGCTCAGCATATACCTTTCAGTGTCCTCTTATGGTGGTGTGATTATTACCATGAGATGCTATTTGTCTGGTTAATAACATGTCTTGTTTACCAGACTATTTTCCTGCTGGTTGGAACGCATTCCAGTGTACTTCTGGCTGGTGGAACTCCCAATGTTATAATTGTGGACTGTTTCCTGCCAGCTGGAACGCAAATCATTTCCGCCGCTAGTTAGCTGTCCCGCCTATATAATGCTCTTTTATGCATGTCTGGTCTCGCCCCTGATGTCATCAGTTCATGACGAACCGTGTAGGAAAGAGTTTGTGACCAGACATGGAGCTCGTGTAGGCCGGGACGCGGCAGCCATCTTGTTGGAGGTTCACATGTTATGAGATCATAACTAAAGCAATTTTTAATCTACTAAGATGTGAGTGCAATTCCTATTATTTATAATAAATTCTGATTAAGATTACTGCACCATGAGGCTTGTCGCTTTATGTTTCCTTGGGATGTATGCTGGTGTTATAACGCTGCTCAGAATAATGAGAATGGCTTGTGGAGACTTGGTTACCTATGTCCATCGTACCTGGCTTGATTGAACGTGGTGTGCTGTGATTAAGGATACCATTTATATCTCTGGCTGATCTGCCCCCTGTAACAAGGGTCTACAGAGGAGGGTAAGAGGCAGTGTGTTCGGGTGACGGTGGTGGCTCTCCCTCTTTCCTGACAAAGTGTGTTTCTCATGATATGTGATACATCTTAAGACTGCTTTAAGGATTCATCGTCTTGAGGATTATATCTTTAAGAGCTGCACCTTTTTTCCATTTTCTTTTATATTTGTATACTTTACTCTGTTTTATGTGTCTTGACCACTAAGACAGACCTCATACTGTATGTGGGAAACTAAGGTGGAACCAGGACCGGGTTTTCCAAGCCATCTTGGCAGTGTGGAATCTGAAGCAGGTTTTGCTTCCCACTTGTGACCAGCAGCAGGTGGGATAAAAAAGGAAGGGCTGCAGCAAGAGGGTACTGGGACTCAGAAAAGCTACCTGAGATACTGCTACATGTGGAAATTTCTCTGTAATGCTGCATACACACGAGCGGACTTCTCGTCGGACTGAACTCCGAAGGACTTTTCAACAGAGTTCTGATGGAGTTCCGATGAAACGGACTTGCCTATACACGATCCCACCAAAGTCCGATCGTTTTGAACGTGATGATGTACGACTGGACTAGAAAAGGAAGTTCAATAGCTAGTAGCCAATAGCTGCCCTTGCGTAGTTTTTGGTCCGTCGGACTAACATACAGACGAACGTTTACTTTTATAGGAATCGAGTTTGTCGGAAAGATTTGAAACATGTTCTATTTCTAAGGTCCGTCAGATTTATTGACAGAAAAGGTCAGATGAAGCCCATACACGATCGGAATGTCCGACGGATTCGTTCCATCTGACCTTTTCTGCCAGAAAGTCTGCTCCTGTGTATGTGGCATTAGAGAAAGAAAGAGGTTTGCAAAACACTTGTTTTGTTAGTGACCTGGGAGAAGCCCTTCACCTGACAGAGAGGAATCTGTCCTTTCTCTTTTGTTCCATTGGTTTTCTTTGTAACCTTTTAAATTAAAACTGACTTTTAAGAAAGACCTGCCGTTTACACTGCCTTTTCACTTGAACTAACCCTCTACAATATACAAACCACTCTTGTCAACCTTTAACATCTGTAAAAGAAGGCAAAGATAAAGTCGTTTCTCACATATATGTAGGAAAGGTAAGAAAAGAGCAATTGTGTTCATGTTGAACATTTGCAACTGTTGTCTGTGGCAACCAATCAGATTTTTGTGACATTTTACCATTTCTAATAGTGCTTTCCATGCTGTGGGCTCAAAACATGAGCTTAAACCTGATAGATACTAGGCTCTGCTCCACCACTTGCTCATCATTTTTCAATGCACTGAGCATAAAACATCCCCATATTCACCAATGTATTATTAAAATATTTAAAAAAGTAATCCAGTGCTATATTTCCCAAAAGGCCCACATGAATAATATCATTTCACAGAGAATCATTATAGTAGCCAAAATGTTGGATTCTAGGAAATTCCCACAGTATTATTGGTTAATTATTTGGTTTGCTTAGTATAAAACTTTAAAAGCCATTTTTATTATTAATGTACAAATGTAATGGTGTGCTCTTATGGTGTAGTGTGTCTGCATAGTGTTTTTTTTTTGATAAAGCTGAACTAACCCTTTAAGCACTGCATCTACATACCTATCAACTTTAGAACTCAAGAATGAAAGACATTTCCAGGAGGTGGGGACCTGTGGCGCACGTACTGTGTTGCAACAAAAAGTGGATGTGGCCAAACTGTTAGTGAAAGAGGCTTAAGGGGCGTAGTTATACAAAACCCAGGCTTCCTTGTACCCTCAAAATATGCTTTGATTGCTGTGCCACAAGCAAGACAGACACACATAAACCCCAGCACAATCATGTGTGAGCAAGAGTCTCACAGACACATACAACACAACAACCCCAGCACAATCATTGAAATAAAACAAAAAACAAAACACTTCTATTACATATGGTTTTGCATACACTGAAAATAGACAGAGAGCTAACACTTTCTCTGAGTCTACCTTGAAGAAGAACCTCATTAAAATGTTCTGAGACTACCTAACAATCAGTAACTGTTGACTCATTGAACTTTGGTGAGATGTATGTAATGTACAATATAGTGTATATAGTGAAGGCGTCTGTAAAGTGCAGGGGTCAAGGGTATGCAATGTACAGAGCGCAACAGTCAGGATTGCGTAACACACAGTGTGCCACAGTCAGTGTCAAGTTTAGGATAACACAGAGTGCAAGAGTCCAGGGTGTATAATGCAACATGTTCAAGGATCAGTAGTATGTAACACGCAGAGTGCTGTAGTCAGTGCCAAGTTTAAGAGTAGATGACTTACACAGAGTAGGGTCCAGGAGTATGTAATACACAGAATGCAGAGGACATGAGTGTAATGCAAAGAATAAAGGGGACAGGAGTGCAATGCAAAGAATGCCGGTAGCAGGAGAGTTTTGCATAGAATGCAGGGGCCAGGAGTGTTATGCACAAAATTTAGGGGCCCAGAAGTACATAATGCACAGAAAGCAGAGGACAGGAGTGTGTAATGCATAGTAGGAGTAAGGAGTACAAAACAAAAGTAGTGCAGGAGTCAGGGGTGTTTAACACATGGTGTAGGGACCAGGAGAATGCAATATTACCCACAAATGTAATATTCTCACCACTCTACCCTTTCAGCAAAAATCCCCAATCCCTCCCCTTACAAAAAACAGCACTAATAAGCATGCTCGCCCCTGCCAAAGCAAACCTTTGCCCCCACCCATCAGAACCCCCCCCAAATCCCCACTCCCAGCACAAATTTCTTCCCCCTTCCTCAGCACAAAAATTCTCCTCCACCTCCTCCCCCATACCGCCCCCTTCTTCCCCATCCCAGCACAAATACCCATCCCCCTCAACAACCCCTCTCAAAACATATCCTCTTTTCATCCAAATCCTCCTTTCTCTCAATAACCCCTCCAAGAACCACAAATCTTCCCCTCAAACACAAATCCCCTACCAACCCCCCTTCCAGCACAAATCCTCACCCTCCCAACATAAATTCTTTGCCCACTTTTAGCACAAATCATCTCCCCAAATCCCCCTCCCAGCACAGATCTCCTTAAACCCCCCGAATCACCCCTTCAGCACACCTCCCTGCACAAAGCCCCTTTCCCCCTAAATGCCCCCCCACAAATCCTCCTTCCCTCAAATCTCCCCTCCAAGCACAAGTTCTTTCCCCATTTCTAGCACAAATCCACAACCTCCCATCCCAGCACAAACCCTTATCCCACCTCTAGCACAAATTCTCCTTTCCCTAATCCCATCTGCCCTCTCAAATCCCCTCTGTCCCAGCACAAATCCTTTCCCTCAAACACCCCATTGCAGCACAAATCCAGGAACAAATCCCCCTCCCCAATTCCCTCCAACATAAACCCCCCAAATACCCACCAGATTTACAAAATCCCTGCATCCCACAAATCTAGGCTGAATCCCAGTTCCAGCACTTGGCTCCACTAACCCGTCTAGCAGTGGTGCATTAGCATGGTCCTCCCAGGACACTTGCCCACAAATCTCTAGCAGTTTAACTGGGGTTCCAGATGCATTGATGGCCCCCTCTGTGGCAGCCAGCATCTCTTTTATTAAGGGGGGTATATGCTAGTTGGCACTTTGGGAGGGGAGAGGACTTGTGCTAAAAGGGGAGGTTGGGGGGTTTACTTTAGATCTTGCACAAGTCCTCTTTCCTCCTAAACCAGCATCCACCAGATATCATTTTTACCTCTCCTCCTTCAAATCACTCCTGGCAGCATGAAACGTTATTACATGCCCATGCGCCCCTCCATCCCACCTTCCCAGTCATCATGTTCTCCTCATCTGCCAGACTCCATTAAACCTCTTATGTTCAGTTTACACTACTGCGTTGTGACTTTGATATGACATTGTGATTATGTAGTGCAAAGTTGATGCAGCTTTTATGCAACTTTGCAAATTCTATGGGGTCAAGTCCCACTATAAATCACATTAAAGTAGTGCAGGAACATTTTCCAAAATTGCATAATTCTGAGTTCCATTGATCAGTTTGGGCACTATTGAAAACAATGAGATTTCCCTTGTCATGCAATTCTGTGCAACTAAAGTCACATCAGAAGTGGCACTAGTGTGAACCAGGCCTTACAGACTTAAGATCAGTACAGGTGCTGCAGGGTATTGTCCCTCCTCCCCAGCGCCTCTTCCTGGCCTGTGTAAATGAAATGTCAGAGCTGAGGGGGAGGTGGCTTCAGTCTGTTCTGTGCTGAGTGCTTATACAGGCAGCTGGCAGGGAGAGAAATGCTGGCTGCCATAGAGAGATGTGATTGTGGCATGTGGGACCCCAGTTACCCCACAAGAGATGCTGGGCATGTATCCTGGGTGCCCGTGCTAACGCACCTACATAAGGTAGGATAGTGGAGCCAAGTGCTTGAACTTGTGCTGGCACTGGGCTCTGGGATTTACTCCAGACTCACAGGATTACAGGATTTAAATCAAATCTCATGATGGTCCCAATAAGTCCAGGATGGTTGGGAGGCTTGCATCTATCACTAATTATTGAGCGTATACAGTATCTCTTCTCTGTTGGCAAAATGCCAAACCTGTGGGTACCATTCCTGCCCACTGTGCCCAGCAGGATATACTCTCTTTCTTTACTCAGCCATAAGTATTCAGATTTTTCCGAGTTAATTTTAAAGCCTGAAAAGTTCCCAAAACGTTTAATCAATTCCAGAATCTTGGATAGATGTGTACTTGGGTCAGAAACATATAACAAGTTCTCTACACAAAACAAGACGATTAACTAAAACTGTTTTAGGATGGCTATAAACGATTCCTCCATCCATTTTATACAGTGCAGGTGGATGAAACTCCTGCTGTTTTTTTTTTTTTTTGTATTTTGCCGGCCAGTGCACTGTGTCTTACTCCTCCACAAATATCAAACATCTGAGCATGATGTGCACCCTTGGACACAAACTGTATTGCGTGTATTAAAATGACCACTTGTAGTATTCATCAAAAGCCCATGTAACAGGTTAACAATGCAGAAAACAACTGGGAAACAGGGACAGAGTGTTGTCACCTTATAACAGGAAATGCCATATCCTTAATGATCGCTAGGTATTTTTTAATAATAAGGAATACTAGGTAGTTTTAATGATACCTGCAGATTTAATAATAATATTGTTTTTTTTTGTTGATTACATGAACATGTTAAAACTTATAATTGATTTCAGTGATTGGGTTTACATACACTTTAACTTATCAGAAAAGTGTTCATTTTTAACTCCTTTCCTCAGTGGATTGCTGATCTGGAGAGAAAAGGATCACTCGTCATTTCAATTTCAAATTTCAGCTATTTGATGTAGCTGTCTGACTTGCAGCCATTGTAAGCGGCTGAGAGCGTAAGCAGGAGCGGGGTTAAGGATTTGGTATGCATGACAGCCTTACAGTATAAAAGTGTCAGGATCACTACAGCAGGTAGAATACTAATAAGACTTCTGAATACAACACATGTGTTTATCTCCTCTGTGCTGACAATGTATATCTCTGCATTGGAATTATGGATCTGTACAGATGCCTTTCTCACTGAGTGTGACTGCAATTTATCATCATTCTAAAGAGATCCAAAGCCAAGTATGCATTTTAACCCCCTTCTAACGAAAAAGGGATTTGTACACCAATTGCAACATTTGCCCTCATATATTTGTCTTAAAGCAAAATTGTGTCATCTTTGCATCCACATGTTATGTTTTGATTTTAACATACTCGTTCAGAACTAAAAATTATACATGGATATGGCTCAATAGCCATATCTAGCCATATCAAACAGATAAAAAAAAAAAAAACGAAAAAATGAATCTGAGGAAAAAATTGATTTTTAAAAGACTAAAAATAACCAAAAAAGATGCAGTTACTGATATCCAAAAAGGCAGAAAAGCCAGCACAGATTTATTTCTACATTTAGAGTAGCCCATTTTAGAAAAAAAAAAATACAAATATGTTTCTGCACTACCTTCCTAAACAAACAAATTATAAGCTGCTGAAGTAAATCCATGCAAAATAAAACATATAAGAAAAATTAGAAATTGCAGCACTACAATAAAATCTCCTATATTGGGGGCATGGCTGAGCGATGGCGGCATAAGGATGTGTGGAGCAGGAGCTCTGTATTCACCTTGGCAAAGTGAGGGGATTAGGGGTTTACCATCTGCCCAATCCATGCCCAAACACTATCAGTAGAAGGGTAAACATAAGCGCCAGCATCTACCCTGCAGCTTCTCAGCCTCCAGTAGGACAATCTCTCCCAAGTCCAGAGGATCCTGCATTGGCTGCATCACCCCCTGCTTCCAGCCTGTCAGGCATCCCAGAGTTACCGTGGGATGAGCTTCCCGCCAGCCCTGTGATTCTCAGTGACTTTGCTGGGGGATCAGAGAATGGCACTTATCCCAGCCACGTGCTCAATTCTCTCCCCAGATCAAATCCCTGCCATGCTGCTCTCCCACCCAATGAGGCAGGATCTGGACAATTTTGTCACCAGAATTGAATCCTCTCTCAGGCAGGATTTGACTGAAGTAAAGCAGTTGGTCTCTACACTGGAACTGGAACACTAGAACAAATAGTGGATACTCTGTCTGCGAATAGAGATTCCATAGTGCAGAGGATAAAGACACTTGAGACCCTCCATATTCCCCAAACAGCTATGCTTACAGCATGATGATTTGGAAAATCGCCATAGGCGCAATAACATTAAGATACGGGGGCTTCCTGAGGCTAGTAGCCCAGTGGCTTTCAGGCACACTGTCATTGGTATATTTAATTATCTCCTCAGTAAGCCTGTTTCTTCCCCTCTAGAGATTGTCAGGGTGCATCTTGTCAATGCTCCTGGATGGGCTGAGCATACACAACCCAGAGATGTGCTCTGCCGAGTCAATGTTTTTACTGTGAAAGAAGAGATCATGAGACGAGCCTGCAGTTTGATGGTGTTACTATTCGGCTACTTCAGGATCTTTCTCGTAGGACTTTTTATGCGCCGCCAAATTCGACCCTTACTGGATATTATCAGAGAATGTGGCGACTCTTATGTGTGGAGTTACCCGTTTGGCCTCACCATACATCTACATAATGAGAGCTTCTTCTTGAATGGTCCAGGCCAACTTCCAGATGCTTTCAGGTTTCTCAACACCGACCCAGTGGCTGTTCCAGATTGGCTGGCTGTGGATCTTCCTCCAATTGGGGCTCCTTTTCCGCAACAGAGACGACGAGCACCTTCTACCAAAAACAGGCCTGGAACCTCTTCCTTGGATCCATTATTAAGTGAGCCATAGTGAGACTTCTGTCCCTACATTATTGACGACCTTGAATCTCCTTGTCCCAGGCCTGTTCACACTACTAGTACCCAGGCCTACTAAGACAATGGTCGGGCAATCCCTTCTATGGACATGTGTCTGTGGTAAGGATCATATATATGCCCGGTGTCACACTTGCTAGACTAGACTTGGATCAAACAGGCACTTTTGAGGGAATGACCTCAAACAGGAACTACCACCACTGGAAAAATGGTAAGAAGGGTTCCACGCAATCTTGAATGAACACTGTCAGGTATCCATGATGGACTCCAAAACATGCGATCAAATGGTTTGCATGAAAAACGAATGTTTTGCACATAGTGTGATAGTATTTGATGTTTAATGGTAAAAAGGGTGTTTACACTTACAGCAAATCCGACAATCTTGTAAATAAACTGGAGTATAAGCAACGATTCCACCGTGTTTCGGCCTATTGGACATTATCTGGTGTATATATTGTGTGTGTGTGTGTGTGTATATATGTATGTATGTGTATATATATATATATATATATATATGTGTGTGTGTGTGTGTGGGGGTATATATTGCCAATATATTGTAGTCAGACCAAGCACCAGTGTTTTTGTCCCTCTCCTTACCCAACCTTCCGAAACAAAATTAGACATGACATTTAAATAGCACCCTTCTTCAAGGTAAATTGTGTTCTGCCGAAATCAAACGAACTATAGCTGATTTCATTTCTGACCATCAGAAGGATGGCACCTCTATTCCCAATCATTGGGAAGCTCTAAAGTGCGTGGTTCGGAGCGTGTTTATTAAAAACGGTTCTAGGCTTAAGAAAGACCATCTTGCCCAAATTACTGACCTTTTGACCCGCATCTCCACTTTGGAAACGTCCCATAAATAAAGTCAATGTCCAACTACTATTTTGGCACTCTCTGATGCCAGACTCCGACTTCTAGACCTACTGAATCAGAAAACTATGGCTATCATGGACAAATTGCATAAACTGTATTAGGTAGAGGCTAACAAACCTGGTACGCTGTTGGCCAGAGCATTACATGCGAAAAATAGAATTACCTCTATCCCAAAACTCCAGCATCCGGATGGTCAAGTTACACATCTTCTCAAAGAAATGAATGGCCTACTCTGTTCTTTCTATGACAATCTGTACAACTTACCTTCTTGCCTGACTGTAATTTCATCAGAGCTCCATACATCTAGAATAGCAGACTTTGTTGCCAAGACCGCCCTCTCCACCATTCCTGCAGAAATGGTACAAGACCTTGAGCGGCCCTTTACAGAGGAGGTGCTCTCCTCTCTCAAGAACAATAAAAGTCCTGGCCCAGATGGTTATTCTGCTCGCTTCTATAAAAAATTTCAAGACCTTCTCACCCCATTCATGACCATAATGTTTAATACGGTTTCTACTGACTCTCCTTTCCCAACACAGGCACTCGAAGCTCACATTACTGTATTGTCCAACCCGGGGAGGACCATACTTTCAGCAGTAGTTACCGTCCTAGCCCCTTGACTAACATAGACATACAGATGTATTCTAAAATGATTGCTAACAGGCTTACACCACTGCTTCCTGATCCTGTACATCTTGATCAGATGGGCATTACCCCAGGTAGGGAGGCTAGGGACAATATCCTTAAAACAATCACCATAATGGAACATGCCCAAAAATGCCATACCCCAGCGGGTCTAATCTCGGTTGATGCCAAAAAAGTGTTTAACCGGGTTCACTGGTCCTTCCTACAACAAATGCTTCAACAGATCGGGGTTGGCCCTAAATTAATGGCAAAAGTGTTGTCTGTATATAAGGGCCCCTCTGTGAAGATACTTTCCAATGGTCTCCTCTCAGATCCTATTTGGATCCACAATGGCACACGTCAGGGGTATCCTCTCTCTCTCCGTTGCTATATACTCTTACCATGGAACATTTAGCGATTGCCATACGTCAACATCCTGATATTCAAGGCATTACTGTCGGTCAGCACCAATACAAATTTTCCTTATATTCAGATGACCTCTTGGTATACATTACCAATCCCCTTGTCTCTATTCCATGCCTTATTCAGACATTTGAAGTGAGCAATTTCAAGTTAAATTATGATAAGACGTAAGCCCTGAATATCTCCTTATCTCAAATTTGTGTAACTCATCTTCAACATAACTTTGCCTTTAAATGGCAGCATGCAGCTACCAAATACTTAGGCATTAAAATCCCATCTTTATTGCCCGCCACAGCGGACTTTAACTTTACGCCAATTCTCCAAATGGTGCGTACTTGTCTTAATTCCTATAACAAACCACATATCTCATAGATTGGTCACATAAATACCATCAAAATGGACATCTTACCAAAGTTACTGTACACTATTCAGGTTCTCCTTTCTCCTATTTTTTTCTTATCCCAATAGGGCTATCTGTACTTTTATATGGCGACATAAAAAGCCCAGAATTCAACAAATCATCCTTTCCTTGCCTAAGTGCAGAGGTGGGACGGCTCTTCCCAATTTGTCCATATATTCGCATGCAGCTTCTTTATTCAGAGTGGTCGACTGGTATCATGACTACTCCACCAAGCTGTGGACTCATTTGGAGAATGATCTTATTTCCTTGGACCTTAGCTCCTTACCCTGGTTAGACCATGATCAGAGACCCCAAGAGACTTACTACCACCTCAACGTGTGCACTACTCTGGAGGTGTGAGATACTCACTTACGTAAAGGATTACTCTCTTCGAGACCAAGTGCCTAAACCCCGCTGTTTGGCCTAGTGTCTTTTGCCCCTACTGCAACAAGTTCTAAATTTCTCCATTGGCATTGCAGAGACAGCCCTCTTTTGAGCCATACCCTGACTGGCCAAATGCTTATTCCCCTCTCCCAGATACTCCCATCTTGCCATAGCTCATCGCTTGCATAGTTGGAATATACACAATGGAAACATTATGTAGGTATCCAGTCCTCTACAAATCTCTTGATGCAATCTTTTACTTATTTTGAAATATTGCTATCCCAATCCTCCAGACCGGACCACACACTTTTGCAGATTTACCAGATCTTGTTGTGGGAGTCCTATCCGAGCCCATTGCGATTTTCTTTCGAAATGGCAACCGGAATTGAAAATATCGGCGGAGGAAAAGGAGTGGAACAAAATACTGGCCATTGCATATAAACTATCTACATCCTCTCACGCGCAAGAGTGTAATTACCAGATCTTAACTAAATGGTACTGCTGCCATATAAATTGATCCATCTATTCCTGATACTTGCTGGCGATGTTTGCGAGAACCTGGCACCATGACCCATATTTGGGGAACCTGTCCGAAAATTGTTCCATTTTGGGATAAAATATTACAATTGTTTGAAAAATTGGTGGGAGATAAAATCCCAAATAAACCTCAGATTATAATGGTATCTATGTTGCCAGGCTCTTACAGACAAAGTAAGAGAAACCTAGTTAGGCACTTCATCACAGCGGCTCATTCTATTATAGCCAGATGGTGGTGGCACCAGGTAGAGGCTTCATCATTGGCTGAATGGGCTTGTGAGTTAGACAGGATTGAGCTTGTGGAGCGTATGATTGCATGGGATGAGGATAAATCGGAATCACACAAACTTATATGGACAGTTTGGTCTCATTTCAGATATTCTTCTGACTTTGACTTCTTTATCTCTAATATCGTTTGAGGCTCCTCGTTGTTCCAGGATTCTCCCATGGCACCCCCCCCTTTTTTCCTCGCTTCCCTCCCCCCTTCTTCATTTCTTCCTTTTCTGCTTCTCTTTTTTCTTCCTTTCTTATTATAAATTATATTACTTTTCCTGTATTTTGAAATAAATTTGCATTTTTGTGATGCCTGATTCTTCAGGCATTGTGCTCCTCGCTATGTTTCTAGTTGAAATGAATGCTCTTATCGGATGCTCTTCAGTGTACTCACCCAAAACTGTTTCGGTTCTACAATGCTTGTTGTTGCATCTGTTCAGTCATAATTTTTATTTGCATAGCACACTTGTATTTTCTATAAAATACTTAATAAAAAAGATTAAATAAAAATCTCCTATACTATAGTTTTACAAAACATAAACATCACTAAAATACTGTTCAAATTAAAATAAAACAAAACAATAAGTGAAAAAAAAAAAGGTAACGCGATTGCTCAATCCATGACTTTTCTCTTTAATTCCCATTTGGGAAACTGTTCTTTTGCAAATATTTATATACAGTATTCACTGTTGGTGTAATGCATATCTTATAATAATTTTACATAATTTTAACATGCTTGTAGCATCATAAATTCCAAAATGTTAGCACATATGTAGACTGTAACCACTAGAAGGCACACTTATTTGTGAGTGCAAACATTTTCTGAAACGTGAAAATAAATTAGGTGCTCATAACAGTGTTCAAGGTGCTCATAGATTTTAATTGAAATTGATTTTAATCAAGTACAAAAAGAAGGGGAAAAAAAGGTGGTGATTAGGCATTACTGCTTTGTCAGGTTATCACTTTTCATGACTATGACTACCATGAGTTCAGCTCCCAGACCCTTCTGTTTTTGGAAATGCATGGTCATAGCAAATAAACAGGGGACATTACTGAGGTTACAGTAGTTACAGCCGGACCACTGGAGATAGACTGCTGCTCTCACACAGAAGCAGCAGTTCTGATCTCTAGTGTGCTGCTGGGAAACAGGAAATTGGGATGGCATCGGAGTGCTATTAAAAAAAAAAATATATATATATATATATATATATATATATATATATATATATATACTTTTTCAACCACTCTGACATTGTCTAAAACTTAAAAAAACTAAAGTATAATTGGGTTTAAAGCACTTTCTTTGAAGCTCTAAACATCAGCTTCCTGTAAAGCAAACAGTTGGTAAATATACAAGTAAAAGCATGACACTGTAGGACTTAAGCCCAGTCTCCTAATACTCACCCATTTACCCCACATTACCCTCCCTCCAAAAACATCATAAATGACTCAAACTATTTTTTGGAGTAAATGGCCTAACGGCCTTATATTTATTAAAATATAAATTACCATAAATATAACATAAATAACCGTAAAACTTTTAATAATAACTTTATTGGGGTAACTATAAGTAAACAACTATCACCATGGTCACTGTAAACAATTATTTTACTTTTGAACCTGCCATTCGGCAACCCCTGACTCGGCAGTAACCTAACTTCCCAGTGACCTAAACCTTTTACCTCCTCCAGGCCCTTCATAGCCTGAAAGTACCCAACATCAATCCCCTTCCTTCATGGATGGGTACCAGCAAAACCCCCAATCCGATGGATGGGTACCATAATGCAACCCCCATCCCCTGGATGGGTACAACATGTTTCATACATGTAACGTGACATATCCTATTCCAGGAAACCAAAAAACTGCCAATCCCAGGGCGGGTGGGTGGGAATCTTCTCCTCCACCGCTCTTCGAATGATGTCACTTCCCCCTGCCTGCTCAACTTCTCCCAACTCTGACCTATCAGCCCCTCCCCTTCTCTAAAAGGGGAAACCTCTTAAGATGGCAACTGTGCCATCCCAGCATTGTCATGCCGTCCCTACGCCCATGGTTGCACCTTAGCTCCGGGACTCTCTTGACTCTGTAGGACTTAAGCCCAGTCTCCTAATACTCACCCATTTACCCCACATTACCCTCCCTCCAAAAACATCATAAATGACTCAAACTATTTTTTGGAGTAAATGGCCTAACAGCCTTATATTTATTAAAATATAAATTACCATAAATATAACATAAATAACCGTAAAACTTTTAATAATAACTTGGGGTAACTATAAGTAAACAACTATCACCATGGTCACTGTAAACAATTATTTTACTTTTGAACCTGCCAGTCGGCAACCCCTGACTCGGCAGTACCCTAACTTCCCAGTGACCTAAACCTTTTACCTCCTCCAGGCCCTTCATAGCCTAAAAGTACCCAACATCAATCCCCATCCTTCATGGATGGGTACCAGCAAAACCCCCATCCGATGGATAGGTACCATAACGCAACCCCCATCCTCTGGATGGGTACAACATGTTTCATACATGTAACGTGACATATCCTATTCCAGGAAACCAAAAAACTGCCACAGCACACAAGGGGTAACCCCTTACCCTTGCGCGTACCTCCACACCCTCAAGCCTCTCTGAATCCCTTCTTGCAAACCTAGAGACCATAGATCTGTCCCCACCTCATTCAAATGTACCCCGTCACTGCGTAGATACCTCCAGGTATCTACCTCCAGCTCTCTATGGCGGATGGCTAAACCCCTGTTCCTAATAAAGAATCTGCTCACTTCCTTGTTCACCTCTATCCTTGCCCTGTCCACCTTCTTTGCTGACCATGCCTAACGCCATGACAACCTACCCACCATGTCTGACCAAACTAACACCATCTTAGGGTATGCCGCTCTCAAACGCAAGAAGTCACACTTTATATCCCGAATAAGGTCCCTCATGGATCTGGCTCCCATGTCATTCCCACCTACGTGCAATAGCAAAACATCAGGGGCCCTATCTAATCTGGAAAATCTGTGTATTTCCCCCAACACCCTGTTCCATTGCATACCCGGGACCCCGATCCACCTGATGAGTGCTTCTTGCCTGGGGATCCTTAACTGTCTGTTGTTCGGCCGAACGTCGGCTCTCTTGGCCCCCCAAAAAAACATAAGAATGGCCGAGTATCCATACTAGGCCCACTTCATTACCTGTAAACAAGAAAAATAATACAAACACCCATAAGCATACTATATCAAAAGCACAACCTGAAAACTTAACAAACTATACTTGCAACAGTTGTGGGCGGATGTACAATTTAAATCTATCCGAATCCCACCTGCCAATACGTCTAATTACGTCCTGACTCAAACCTGCCCTAGCAGCCTCCGTGGCCGCCCCAATTCTAAAGGAATGAGAAGAAAATTGATGCGGGTCGCACCCCACCTTGACCACGCATTTTTTAAAAACCGCTATGAACTGATATTTTGATAAAAACACACCATCCTCATGTATGAAAAAAGGCCCCTCAAAATCCGATCTAACCTTCAAAAAAGACTTCACCACATTGACAGGGCAGATACCTACATCGTCAATCCTGCCGAAATCCAAGTACCTGCCTTTTCCTGCCTGATCAGTCTTATGCCCCGTACACACGGTCGGACATTGATTGGACATTCCGACAACAAAATCCTAGGATTTTTTCCGACGAATGTTGGCTCAAACTTGTCTTGCATACACACAGTCACACAAAGTTGTCGGAAAATGCGATCGTTCTAAACGCGGTGACGTAAAACACGTACGTAGGGACTATAAATGGGGCAGTGGCCAATAGCTTTAGTCTCTTTATTTACTCTGAGCATGTGTGGCACTTTGTCCGTCGAATTTGTGTACACACGATCGGAATTTCCGACAACGGATTTTGTTGTCGGAAAATTTTATAGCCTGCTCTCAAACTTTGTGTGTCGGAAAATCCGATGGAAAATGTGTGATGGAGCCTACACATGGTCGGAATTTCCGACAACAAGGTCCTATCACACATTTTCCGTCGGAAAATCCGACCGTGTGTACGGGGCATTAGACCTTCTGATCCACACTCTAATAGACTCGTGCAACAACTCTACATCTCCCATCAGAAGACCCTCTTGTATTGTCTTAGAGGGGCTGACTAACTCACTGATGCGCAGCGCCCCAAAAAAGGCCAATGCGAAAGCTGCTCGGAATAAAACACGCTCGTAAACGGATATGCATACCGTTTCCAAACTACAAATCAACCTTAACATTTCAAAAGATACCGGGCGCCTCCCATCCCTCCTTTTGTGCGTCTTCCTATACCCTTTGATGGCCTGTCTTAACCAAAATTTCTTTGTATAATCCCGTAGCCCTTGCCATTTAAAAAGAAAGGCCAAACCTGCCAACTCGCGGTCTATGGCAGCTGCCGAGACACCCTTTTCGAAACCCCAATGATGAAATACAGGACAGCATGCCCGACTTCCGGATCATCTGAGGCCATTCCCAGTTCGTTTAAACAGGCTTTCCAAACCTTAGAGTAGGAATTCCACGTAGCCATACTCACGGATTGCTGAATCCACTTTGCTGCGGTCCCAAAGCAATGTTCCACATCCAGTTGGGACAGGCGACCCCTTGTTGTTCCGTCTCTGGTGCCAACGTCCGGAACCTGTCCCACTGAAAACGAGACAAAGCCTCAGCCAAAGTGTTATCAACCCCAGGTAGGTGTACAGCATAAATGAATGCATTCACTTGTAAACAACGAAGCACCAAATGTCTTAACAACCTGACCACCGGAACCAATGCCGCAGTTAGACGGTTAACCACCTGGACCACCCCCAAATTGTCACAATTAAATCGGACTTTCAAATTTCTGAATGAGTCCCCCCAAAGTTCCATGGCCACAACAATTGGAACAGCTCCAACAGAACCAGGTTCTTCAAGAACCCTGCCTCCTGCCATGCCACCGGCCATCTGGCCGTGCACCAGTGACCTTTGAAGAAAGCCCCAAACCCCGTGGAGCCGGCCGCATCGGTGAATAGTTCCAGGTCCCAATTGCTGATGGGACCCGACATCCAAAGAGCCCTTCCATTGAAGGACTCCAAGAAAACTTGCCAGACACGCAAATCTTCCCTATGTTCTCGGGTAAGACTGACAAAATGTTTTGGCGCCCTAATCCCTGCCGTAGCGGCCGCCAGCCGCCTGCAAAAAATTCTGCCCATAGGTATGATTCGGCAAGCGAAGTTCAGTTTTCCCAGCAAAGATTGTAGTTGTCGTAGCTGTAGTTTCCTAACCCCAATGGTCCCGCGCACTTCCTCTTGTAACTTCACCAGTTTGTCCTTCGGAAGCCTGCACTCCATCCTCATCGAGTCTATCTCAATGCCCAGAAACGTTATAGTCACTGTTGGACCTTCCGTTTTCTCTGGGGCTAGTGGAACCCCAAAACGTTCCGCCAGATGTTGCAGCGTCCCCAACAGCACCGCACAGATATTAGAGCCCGCTGGGCCAACACATAAAAAATCATCCAAATAATGAATGACTGAGTTGATCCCTGCAACACCCCAAACAGCCCATTCAAGGAATGAGCTGAACGTCTCAAAAAGGGCGCATGATATAGAGCATCCCATGGGCAGGCACCTATCCACATAGTAAGCCCCCCCAAGTACAGCCTAGCAACCTAAAACTGTCCATATGCACCGGCAATAACCGGAAAGCCGATTCGATATCAGACTTTGACATTAAGGAACCCTGCCCATACCTCCGAACCCATGCCACTGCCACGTCAAACGATGTGTACGTCACCGCACACTCCTCAGGTGCAATGGCATCATTGACTGACCCCCCTTTTGGAAAAGAGAGGTCGTGTATGAGCCTAAACTTGTTGGGCTCTTTTTTGGGAACCACTCCCAAAGGGGAAACCACTAAATTCGGCAGTGGCAACTCCTTGAAAGGGCCTGCCATGCGTCCCAAGGAAACCTCCTTCCCCAATTTTTCGCAAACTACCGTTGAATGTTGCATTGCCGACTTCAGATTCTGAGCCTCTGGCGGTGTTGTCGCCAAAGAACACGAAATGCGAAAGCCGCTCATAAAGCCTGCTTCTAATAAAGCAGCCGCAGCCTGATCAGGGTATCTACTAAGGAAAGGACACATCCTTTCCACCCGCACCGGAGTCCTCCCTCTTACCTGAAGCATCTCCGGCACGACCTTTTCATTTTTTGAAACACTTGGACAGTGCATGAGATCCCCCGCAGCCTGAGCACAGATGTTTGAAGCGACAGTTGGATCCGAATCTGCAGGAGCCCTCATTGAACTGCCAGCAATAACCCCATCTTTTTTCGGCCAGTTGTCCTGGAGCTGCTGGACCTCCGACCCCTGCCTGAAAAAACTGATTCGGGGCCTTCGCCGCCATCATCAACCTCATCCATAGGCTTATGTCCTTATGGTCCCAGCGCAGAGTCGGTCTTACCGCCATCCGTTGACAAAATTGCTCATTGTAGCGTAACCAAGCCATGCCACCATACGTCCTGTGGGCCTCGCTAATGGCTTCTAGATAAACGAACAGCGCTGAGCAGTTCTCTGGGGCCTTTTCACCTACCATGCTTGCTAAAATGGCAAAAGCCTGTAACCCATTAGAAAATGTACGCGGAATTAAGCGGTATCTCCGCTTTTCCTCATCTTCCTTCTGTCGCACCACCGGTTTCAACCTATCCAGGTTGAATTTCTCCAACGGCAATAATGTGAATATCTCCACGTATTTGCCCTTCCATATCTTTTCTTTTATCTCCGTCTTCAAATGAGCACCCAAAGGGCCCTCAAAACAGACGTAGACTTCGCTCCTCGCCGCATCATCCAACCAAACTGAATCCGACCTTTTGTCGCCCGTCTTCCCTTGATCCCCCGAAGTCGTAGCCACCCCCGTCGGGTTGGCATCCACCTCAGGAGCCGCCGGTGTATTGCCTGGGACCTGTGTGGCCTCTTCTGTCTGCGGGAGGGTAGGTGCTGTCCATGCACTTGCGGGACTAGTTCTTGTCCCTGACTCAACCCGTGCCACCAGCTCCTTCAGCCCCACTAACAGTTCCCGCAATCCCTTGTTTCCAGGCCCGGGTCCCCCCACTGTCGGCGTAGCTATGGTAGTCTCAGTCCCCCCTGACCCTGTTAACCCCCCTGTGCCTGTCCGCCCCCTCTGTTTTCCTTGCCCCAATAAGGTATGCAACAAAGATGTAATGGAATTCGAAGGATCACACTCACCGGGCTGCCCTGGACTTGGCCCAACAGCCGCCACTCCTGGAACCACCGCTGCTGGATGTCCTTGTTCTTCTCCTCCATCCAACCCGGACAATTCTCCCTCCGATCGATCATCGCTGGGCTCACTCCTCTCAACTGCCTGTTGCACCCCAGAAGCGGCTGCTCTGGGTGCCGAGGGTCTGTGGTGCTGTGACCGACCTTCTCTCTTCAAATTACTGCCAGACCCGTTCGATGCCCCCATAGATGAACTCCTGCATCGGCTACTTCGTGGGGTACGTGTCACCTGGCTGTTTCCTGCACTTGAGCCCGACCCTGCATTCCTCGCTGGCCCTCTCCTGTGCTGCCGTGTGCTGCTGGCCAACCCTGCCACCTGTGCTGTCTCCTGGAATGCTGAGCCCCGCACACTGGTATCATGCCTCCTCTCTGTCCCTGCTGCTCCATCCATCTGTGCCATGCACCTGCGACGTGCAGGGGGGAAGAGCCACGTGGTCTGCTTGGCAACCTTCCAACTGTCCCTCTGTCTCTGCGACTGGCCCCCCTCACCTCCCCTGATCTGGTCACAGGGGACCTAACTCTGCTAGCGCTCTGGGGATCCCTGGTGTCCTCTGGCCTCCCCCTTACCCGAGACTCTCCAGGGCCTGATGCGGTGCTGTATCTTTCAGGAGGCCGGGACCGCCGTGCACAAGGTGTGGGTGGCCCCCCCGCTCACCGCCGCTCCGTCACCTGCTATCACTGAAAGCTGCTGCTGCAGCCAGTCTGCGCCATAGTTACATAGTTACATAGTAGGTGAGGTTGAAAAAAGACACAAGTCCATCAAGTCCAACCTATGTGTGTGATTATGCGTCAGTATTACATTACATATCCCTGTATATTGCGGTCATTCAGGTGATTATCTAATAGTTTCTTGAAGCTATCAATGCTCCCCGCTGAGACCACCGCCTGTGGAAGGGAATTCCACATCCTTGCCGCTCTTACAGTAAAGAACCCTCTACGTAGTTTAAGGTTAAACCTCTTTTCTTCTAATTGTAATGAGTGGCCACGAGTCTTATTAAACTCTCTTCTGCGAAAAAGTTTTATCCCTATTGTGGGGTCACCAGTACAGTATTTGTAAATTGAAATCATATCCCCTCTCAAGCGTCTCTTCTCCAGAGAGAATAAGTTCAGTGCTCGCAACCTTTCCTCATAACTAAGATCCTCCAGACCCTTTATTAGCTTTGTTGCCCTTCTTTGTACTCGCTCCATTTCCAGTACGTCCCTCCTGAGGACTGGTGCCCAGAACTGGACAGCATACTCCAGGTGCGGCCGGACCAGAGTCTTGTAGAGCGGGAGAATTATTGTTTTATCTCTGGAGTTGATCCCCTTTTAATACATGCCAATATTCTGTTTGCTTTATTACCAGCAGCTTGGCATTGCATGCCATTGCTGAGTCTATCATCCACTAGGACCCCCAGGTCCTTTTCCATCCTAGATTCCCCCAGAGGTTCTCCCCCCAGTGTATAGATTGCATTCATATTTTTGCCACCCAAATGCATTATTTTACATTTTTCTACATTGAACCTCATTTGCCATGTAGTACTCCCCATTTATCACCACCCTTTAAACACGCCCTTGTAGCCAGTTTTCAATCCATGTACTCACCCTATGGTCCATGCCAACGCACCTTATTTTGTACAGTAAACGTTTATGGGGAACTGTGTCAAATGCTTATGCAAAATCCAGATACACCACGTCTACGGGCCTTCCTTTATCTAGATGGCAACTCACCTCCTCATAGAAGGTTAATAGATTGGTTTGGCAAGAACGATTCTTCATGAATCCATGCTGATTACTGCTAATGATATCATTCTTATTACTAAAATCTTGTATATAGTCCCTTATCATCCCCTCCAAGAGTTTACATACTATTGATGTTAGGCTAACTGGTCTGTAATTCCCAGGGATGTTTTTTGGGCCCTTTTTAAATATTGGTGCTACATTGGCTTTTCTCCAATCAGCTGGTACCATTCCAGTCAATAGACTGTCTGTAAAAATTAGGAACAACGGTCTGGCAATCACCTGACTGAGTTCCCTAAGTACCCTCGGATGCAAGCCATCTGGTCCCGGTGATTTATTAATGTTAAGTTTCTCAAGTCTAATTTTAATTCCGTCCTCTGTTAACCATGTAGGTGCTTCCTGTGTTGTGTCATGAGGATAAACACTGCAGTTTTGGTTACTGAAGCCCCCCGATTCACTCGTGAAGACTGAGGAGAAGAATAAATTCAATACCTTTGCCATCTCCCCATACTTTGTAACCAGATGTCCTTCCTCATTCTTTATGGGGCCAATATGGTCTGTCCTCCCTTTTTTACTGTTTACATACTTAAAGAATTTCTTGGGATTTTTTTTTGCTCTCCCCTGCTATGTGTCTTTCATGTTCTATCTTAGCCATCCTAATTGCACCCTTACATTTCTTATTGCATTCTTTATAAATTCTGAATGCTGAGGATGATCCCTCAACCTTGTATTTTTTGAAGGCCTTCTCCTTTGCTTTTATATGCATTTTTACATTGGAGTTAAGCCATCCAGGATGTTTGTTCGCTCTTTTAAATTTATTACCCAATGGGATACATTGGCTAATGCCCTTATTTAATATGCTCTTAAAGCAAACCCATCTCTCCTCCGTATTCTTTGTTCCTTATATTTTATCCCAATTTATGCCTTTTAGCAAGGTTTGTAGTTTAGGGAAGTTGGCTCTTTTGAAATTCAGTGTCTTTGTGTTCCCTTCATGTTTCCTATTTGTGTGATTTATACTGAAACTAATTGACCTGTGATCGCTGTTACCTAAATTGCCCCGTATTTCCACATCTGTTATCAGGTCTGTATTGTTGGTAATCAGTAGATCTAGTAATGTTTTATTTCTAGTTGGTGCGTCTACCATCTGACCCATAAAATTGTCCTGCAAGACACTAAGGAACTGGCGAGCCTTAAATGAATGCGCGGTTCCCTCCGCCCAGTCTATGTCTGGATAATTAAAATCCCCCATTATGATAACACTTCCCATCCTTGCTGCTAATCCAATTTGTGATAGGAGATCTGTCTCCACTTCCTCCCTCAGGTTAGGGGGCCTATAGCATACTCCCAGTATTATTTCCCCCTTAGCTTCATCCCTTTGGAGCTCTACCCATAAAGATTCCACCTCCTCCCTAGCCCCCTCAGTGATGTCATCTCTCACATTCACTTGTACATTATTCTTGATATATAGGCATACCCCTCCTCCTTTTTTACCCTCTCTATCCTTGCGGTATAGGGTATACCCTTGAATGTTTGCCAGCCAATCATGAGAGCTGTTGAACCAGGTCTCTGAAATTCCCACAAAATCCAAATCATCCTTGTACAACAGTATCTCTAGTTCACCCATCTTGTCCGCCATGCTCCTGGCATTGGTGAACATGCCACATAGTTTAGACCGGTCGCATATTGTCCTCGTATTGGGTGTTTCAAGATTGCAACTAGGACTTGCTACTATACTCACCTTGTGTTTTTGTGCTTTGGTTAACCTACCACTAATGCCCCCAATACTACCCTCTGCAATATCTTCCACGCTGGCTATCACTGTCTCTGGACCCTCCCCCCATCGCCTAGTTTAAAAACCCCCCTAACTTTTTGGCCATCTTCATTCCCAGCAGATCTGCACCCTCCTCATTTAGGTGCAGTCCGTCCCTTCTATAGTACCGGTTACCGACTGAGAAGTCGGCCCAGTCCTCCAGGAACCCAAACCCCTCCTTACTACACCAGCTCTTCAGCCACTTGTTTACTTCCCTAATCTCCCTCTGCCTTTCTGGTGTGGCTCGATGAACGGTAGTATTCCTGAGAACACTACCTTGGAGGTCCTTTTCCTCAATTTAGCTCCTAAGTCCCTAAAATCGTTCTTTAGGACACTCCATCTGCCTCTGACTTTGTCATTGGTGCCAATGTGCACCATGACAGCCGGGTCTTCCCCAGCCCCTCCCAGTAATCTGTCCACAAGATCCGTGATGTGTCGAACCCGAGCCCCCGGTAGACAACATACTGTTCGGCGCTTCAGGTCTTGGTTACAGATTGCCCTCTCTGTCCTTCTAAGAATTGAGTCCCCTACCACCAGAATCTGTCTTTCCTTTCCCTTTGCTGCCCCCCCACTCTTACTGGAGGAGTTCTTCCCCTGGCAGCTAGGAGAGTCCCTCATCTCCAGCAGTGCTGGTCCCTGACTGGTTACTCCAATGTCACTCAATGGAGCGTACTTATTGGGATGCTCCAGTCCTGGATCGGCCTCTCTGGCACTTCCCCCTCTACCCCTCCTGACTGTCACCCATCTACTCTTTGCTAGTGCCTGCACCTCTTTGTCTCCACCCGCCTCTGTGCTGGCCCCTGCCGGGAACCTGCCGTGTACGTTCCTGGCCCACCTTTAGTATGGAGGGACTTCTCAGTGCTGACAGTTGCTTCCCCAGATTCAGAACCTGGGCTTCCAGGGAAACAATGTGCTTACATTTTGCACAGCAGTATTCGCCCTTGATCGGGTGATCAAGGAACGCATACATGCGGCAAGATGTACAAAGAGTCGCCTCTCCACACCCGCCGGGCATCGTACCTATTAAATTTAGTGAGGATTTGGGGATTTTACCCTGTCCAAATTACCTAACAGCTAGCTTCCTGGCACTAATACTAAAGACAATACACAGGTACACAATACACAAGTACTAACGATCCACACACACTACTCAGACAACACTCAGATACTCACACTACACAGGTACTATGACCCCTGTTATAACCTTCTGTTTTAAACTCTTGTTTTTAACTCCCACTTAATCCAGCTCCACTTACACCAAGCTTCACAGCTTCAGACTGAGCACGCTCAGACTGAGTCCTACAACCAGTTAAATAGGCACCTGTGAGCAATTAACCACACCCCTTAATTGATAGACTGATGAAACCAGGAAAAAAAAAAAAAAGCTATTTAAAAAGTGACAGCAAAAGGCAAATTAAAAACTAAAAGGAAAAGCCCCCAAAATGCAACCCAGCAAACAGACAGCAAACAGCAACAGACAGCAAACAGCAACAGACAGCAAACAGCAAACAAACACCAAGACTTGTATACTCTAACTCTTGTTTTTAACTCCCACTTAATCCAGCTCCACTTACACCAAGCTCCACAGCTTCAGACTGAGCATGCTCAGACTGAGTCCTACAACCAGTTAAATAGGCACCTGTGAGCAATTAACCACACCCCTTAATTGATAGACTGATGAAACCAGGAAAAAAAAAAAAAAAAAAGCTATTTAAAAAGTGACAGCAAAAGGCAAATTAAAAACTAAAAGGAAAAGCCCCCAAAATGCAACCCAGCAAACAGACAGCAAACAGCAACAGACAGCAAACAGCAACAGACAGCAAACAGCAAACAAACACCAAGACTTGTATACTCTAACTCTTGTTTTTAACTCCCACTTAATCCAGCTCCGCTTACACCAAGCTCCACAGCTTCAGACTGAGCACGCTCAGACTGAGTCCTACAACCAGTTAAATAGGCACCTGTGAGCAATTAACCACACCCCTTAATTGATAGACTGATGAAACCAGGAAAAAAAAAAAAAAAAGCTATTTAAAAAGTGACAGCAAAAGGTCACCGCCGCTCTCAGCTGTACTAAAAACCCCTCCATCCTACCAGATCTAGACAGATTGAAGCGGTGAAGCGCTGTGATGAATCCTCTATAGCCAGATTGAAGAGCGGTGAGGTGCTGTGATGAATCTTCTCCTCAACCGCTCTTCGAATTACGTCACTTCCCCCTGCCTGCTCAACTTCTCCCAACTCTGACCTATCAGCCCCTCCCCTTCTCTAAAAGGGGAAACCTCTTAAGACGGCAACTGTGCCATCCCAGCATTGTCATGCCGTCCCTGCGCCTTAGCTCCGGGACTCTCTTTTTGTTATATCTGTTTGATAAGCAAATTTGCAAAAAATGCATCTATTGACCCTTCTAGAAACCTAGTGTGCACTCTACAGTACTACCTCAAATAACGAAAAGGAGGAAATATATTAGAACTTCAGAACTTCTCAACCCTATGTTAAGTAGATGAGGAAAGAGGGAGGTCTTCTGAAATCTTAGTATATGTTTCTGTAAATCTTAGTACTCTTCCTGTACTGAGGTGGCAATGCTGTTCCCCAATACTGTCAATACATTACACTGAGTGTGTTTTGTCAACCTAGAACAGGAAGTGCATCACTGGCAGGTTCATCAGATTAAAATAATGCAAAAAAGCCTGAAAAAAATGAATGCAACCACTAAAATATTTTTCTTTGTACTTGAGTTTAGATCAAAAATCACCAAAATCACATTATCTTAGTTTGACATCAAAACCAGATTTCATCTTAACATAATTATCAAGGTTGCAGCGAGCAATAAAGAAGATTCACAGTTTTTTTTCTTTAACTTTCAGGTTGTGAATAAAAATTTTAATGACTAAATGAAAGCAGTATAATGTATGTTTGTGACATATGTTTTGTGTGCACAGTCCATGGATATAGATTTTTTTGTTTGCCTATAGTGTAGAGTGGTATTTAGGTGACATCAATCTTTTGAAATGGGTCATTTTAACCTTTCAGCCTGACCACTGAGATCCTCGACAGCTTGGGCCATATACAGAATGAATGATGGATGGCTAACAATGCAGACATACATGTACCCAACAACTAACCAATTCTGGTGAGTTTAATTCTCAACATCAATCTAGTACAAGCTGACTGGGGTTGTCAACTTTTGATCTCATAACTTGGCTAGTGGTGGTCTTATTTTATTCTACTTGTGTGCTGAAATCACATGTAACATGGGAACACAGGTTCTACAGTGAACATTTACTTTGAAGGTGATCCTAAGGTCTTATGATTAGAAGTAACCATCTTCTTTAAAGTAATACTAAAGCTAAAAATGTTTTTTAGCTTAATGCATTCATTGCATTAGGTTAAAAAATGTTTTATATTTCTCTGTCCTCCCCCTTCCCTGTGTGAAGGGGAAGAAAGGGGAAAAGAGATCCAGTGTTTTGCACAGCTGCATCTCTTCTCCCCTCTCTTCCTTTTCACACAGAGCCTCGAACAGCAGCAGGAGCCATTGGCTCCTGCTGCTGTCAATCAAATGCAGTGAGGAGGGAGTTGGGGCGGGGCTAAGTACCACTGTGTATCATTGGAGCGTGGCTCCATAGACATGCAGAGTATGCAGAAACTGTGTGACTCCATAGCAAACGGCTTGCTATGGGGACACAGGTAGAAGAGGAGGAGCCAAGATCGCCGGTGGGGGACCTGAGAGGAGTAGGATCGGGGGCACTCTGTGTAATACTATTGCACAGACCAGGTGAGTATAACATGTTTGTTATCTTAATTAGAAGAAAAAAAAAACCTTTAGTAACACGTTATTGCAGGTTAAATGGTTGTAAAATATTTATGTTTTTGCCAGGCCACAGTCATTTATAGGTCAAACAACAATTTCTACACATTTACATACATACACATGTACAGTAAAGTAAAAAGCATTTACATCCTTTGAATGTCTGTTTTTATCAATGTATTGTATTTTTTGAGGCTCACCATAGAAAATTAGGTTAAGAATCTGCTCTCAGTTAAATGACCGTAGTTGGTTAATATGCTGCAAAAAGCGGCATTGCCTAAGAGATGTAAGCACACTGAACAGATTTGGCATATTCATAAAGACCATTGTTAGAAAGAGGGAGTTTTAGAGACATTTTGGTTCACAATAACATTTATTCACTGTTGCAATAACAGTGTACTTATCAATGCAGCTTGCCTGCACCACTGCCATGTTTCAAAAGACATCAAAAACAGCTCCCTTGTTCACAAAGCCTCCCAGCTTGTTACAAGAGACTGTCAGAAAATATTTACATTTTACAAAGATTGTCCCCAAAGTTAAAAGCAAACTTCTAAGAGACAAAATATTATATATTATCATAGGGATTTTTATGCTTATGTCTAATTTTCCATGAACTAAACCTGTTGCCTATCTGTATAAGGATGGCTATAAACATTCCAAAATCTACAAAAAAGCTGGGGTAGTAGTCATTAACGATGAGCAAATGTGCTTTGGTCCACTTTACGTAATTTTCAAAGTTTACGATGAGTTTGAACTGTCTTTTCATTAAACTCACCTTAAATTTTGAAAATTGTAAACTTTAATCCAAACCCCATGGAATAGGAGGACATGTTTGAAAATCAATTCTGGCCATTTTCAAGGCTAATGCCGCATACACACGAGCGGACTTTATGGCAGACTTGGTCCGGCGTACCGGATTTCGTCGGACAATTCGATCGTGTGTGGGCTCCAGCGGACTTTGTTTTCTCAAAAGTTGGACGGACTAATGCCGCGTACACACGAGCGGACTTTACGACAGACTTTCTGAATGAACGGACTTGCCTACACACAATCAACCAAAGTCCGACGAATTTGTACGTGATGACGTATGACCAGACTTAAATAAGGAAGTTCATAGCCAGTAGCCAATAGCTGCCCTAGCGTGGCTTTTTGTCCGTCGAACTAGCATACAGCCGAGTGGACTTTTTAACCGGACTCGAGTCCGTCGGATAGATTTGAAACATGTTTCAAATCTAAGTCCGTCCAACTTTTGAGAAAACAAAGTCCGCTGGAGCCCACACACGATCGAATTGTCCGATGAAATCCGGTACGCCGGACCAAGTCTGCCGTAAAGTGCGCTCGTGTGTACGCGGCATTAGATTTGAAACATGTTTCAAATCTATCCGACGGACTCGAGTCCGGTCGAAAAGTCCACTTGTCTGTATGCTAGTTCGACGGACAAAAAGCCACGCTAGGACAGCTATTGGCTACTGGCTATGAACTTCCTTATTTAAGTCCGGTCGTACGTCATCACGTACGAATTCGTCGGACTTTGTTTGATTGTGTGTAGGCAAGTCTGTTCATTCAGAAAATGGCTTTCAGTGAGGAGAGGGTCCCTGTTTTTCTATGTGATTTTGATGGTGACAATGGAAAAACACCAATCCTTTTAATTACATTAACTTCAAAACAGACAGCGCTACCCCTTTATACAATTGTAAACATAATAATAATACCTCATAAATCAAATAAATAATGTGCAATACAAATATCTTGTGAATCATATAAATAATACTGGTAAGCAACATACATTATCCAATACAGTGATGCCAGTAATCGTATGCAAATTAAATTAAATATTCCAATAATTTATAGAGCAGTCCAAACATCTCAATAAGAAGTGAAACATGCAATTAGATAGTCTGTTGTCAACTGCCAAGAGAAAGTTTCCTCCATGATGCCACTTTCAGCACTGTAAAACACTATTAACTCTTATCAGAGAAATAGACCTCAAGATACAGGAGGTCAATCAGCATTTTATAGATGAACCTTCACAGAGGCAATTGGTGGAATCCGCTTAAATGTATGTTTTCCACATGCAAAAGAAAAGTGCTCCAATAGTGCAGATAAATGAAACTAATGTTTATTAAAAACAGGAATAAAACTTACAAAAGTATGTGCATAAATGTACAAATATCATCTCCTCACCCTCCATCTCACCCTGTTTGGAAGTTAAAGTGGTTCTAATGCCTCAAGGTTTTTTACCTTAATGCATTCAATGCATTAAGGTAAAACACCTTCTGTGTCACAGACTCGCCTCTCACCCCCCCTTTAAACTTATCTGAGCTCCATTGCGATCCAGTGCTGTGCATGAGAGCTACGGCTCTCCTGGCTTTGTCCCTCCTCCCTGGGAAGATTGATAGCAGCGGGAGCCATTGACTCCCGCTTCTGTCAATCAACTCCAGTGACTAGGGAGCTGGGGGTGGGGCCGAGTCCCGCTGTCTGTGTTAATTGATGCAGGAGCGGGTCTCAGGAGCCAACACGCATGAGTTCCCACATGGGAATCGGCTTCCAATTGGGGGCACCACCAAGAAACGGGGAGCACCGGCGGGGGACCCTGGAAGAGGAGGATCAGGGCTGCTCTGTGTAATTCTACTGCACAGAGCAGGTAAGTATAGACATGTTTGTTATTTAAAAGATTTTTTTTTCCTTTACAACCACTTTAATACAAGTATATCACATATTGGGGCATATAGTGCAAGTAGCTTCCTGTTTTGGATTTAGGATTCAATGCACTAAGCATGGAATTTATGTGGTTCTACTTTTTAATTACTTGCTTGGGTGATACCTTTAAGCTGTATGTGGTACTATGTAAAAGTACAATCCCCACAGAGCACATTAGTAACACTGCACGCTGGCATAACATACCGTATATACTCGAGTATAAGTCGATCCGAGTACAAGTCGAGGCCCTAATTTACCACAAAAAAAGGAAAAAACTTAGTGACCCGAGTATAAGACGAGGGTGAGAAATGCACAGCTACAGTAAGTGGAAAAGAGGGTCAACAATGCCCATTTGCAGCCTCACTGTGCCCATTTGCATGCCTCACTGTGCCCATTTGCAGTCATAGGTCCCCCAAACTTCAAACTCGGTAGTTAAGGGTTCCTAGATGCCCCCTAGCTGCAGCCAAAAATTTGGGGTCTCTGAACCCAAAGGGTCCCGAAATTACATTGCTGCAGATGGACACAGTTGACCGATTGTGGGGCCCTGTATCTCGGGGCCACTTAGTGCTAGGAACCCCAAATTTGGTGTGCAAACCCAGTGGAACTAGCACCATAAAATATCCAAAGCTGGGGTTCCTAGCACCAAGTGGCCCTGAGATACAGGGCCCCAAAAATCGGTTCAGAAAATGTCAAGCACTTTTCTGCAGCAGAGAATGACATTTTCTGAACCGGCTTTGAGGCCCCGTATCTCGGGGCTACTTGGTGCTAGGAACCCCAGCTTTGGATATGTTGTGGTACCAGTTCCACTGGGTTTGCACACCAAATTTGGGGTTCCTAGCAAAAAGTGGCCCTGAGATACGGGGTCCCAAATCGGTTCGGAAAATGAATTTTTTTGCTGCAGAAAAGTGCTTGACTCGAGTATAAGTCGAGGGGGGGACTTTCAGCACAAAAAAATGTGCTGAAAAACTCGACTTATACTCGAGTATATATGGTAGTTTGCATGTGTAATATATTTTTTTATGTTATATTTTGCTTGGCTCTAATAGCTTTAGCAGCACCCCAATCTGATTCATTCTCATAAACAGGAGAAAAGAAAAAAATGTTTTCAGGTAGTTGTGGATGCGACACCTGATTTATTTACCCAGCTCATACCAGGCATGGATTGATCAATGAGATTGGGAGGAAGCTACAACACATCTACAAGTTATAGAAAATTATACCCTTCAAAAATAAAAAGCCTAAAGTGGTCTTACAGTACCTTCAATGGTCCTACATCCCTCGCCGGTGGCGGGTTATTTTGGGTGCTGGACTGCAGCTTGCCAGTGTGGAATGACATCACTTCTGTGCCTGCATAGGAGTATCATCGTCCAGGAACACAAGCAATGTGCTGGAATGTAAAGTGGGCTGTGCTTGTACAGCTCAGTGTATGTTCCCAAGAAGACTGCAAGCTGGCAGGTATGTTTTTTTATTGCAGAAGGAACATTGCATGTCTTCTCTGCATTAGCAACCTTGCATGTCTCTTCTGCAATAAAGAGCCTGCCTGCTCTCAGTTTTTGATTCTTCTTCAAGCTCTCAACTATGTGGAAACTGGCCACTGGCACAACAGTTTGATAATATACACTACTGTGCAAAAGATTTAGCCAGGTGTGAAAAAATGCTGTAAAGTATGAATGCTTTTATAAACATATTTTAATTGTTTATGTTCATCAATTTCCAAAATGCAAAGTGTGCGAACAAAAGAAAAATCTAAATGAATGTTTGGTGTGACTATCCTTTGGCTTTGAACCAGCCTCAATTGCACACTTCGTACACTTGCTCAAATTCCAGGATTTTGTAGGATTATGCCGTGTACACACAAGCGGACTTTCGACAGACTGAACTCCGAAGGACTTTTTGACGGACTTTTGACGTTGTTCCGATGCAATGGACTTGCCTACACACGATCACACCAAAGTCCAACTGATTCGAACGTGATGACATATGACCAGACTAGAATAAGGAAGTTCATAGCCAGTAGCCAATAACTACCCTTGCGTCCCTTTTTGTCCCTCAGACTAGCATACAGACAAATGGATTTTTTGACCGGACTCGAGTCCGTCGGAAAGATTTGAAACATGTTCTATTTCTAAAGTTCGTCTGATTTTTCGACAGCAAAGGTCTGATGAAGCCCACACACGATTGAATTGTCCGGCGGATTTGTTCTGTCAAACCTTTGCTGTTGAAAAGTCCGCTTGTTTGTACACGGCATTAGAGTCAGGTGTATGAAGAGCCAATTATAGCAAGCAGGTGCTAATGATTATCATTTTAATGTGTAGGTTGAAACACAGTCAATAACTGAAACAGAAAGAGCTGTATAGGAGGCTTAAAACTGTATGACAAACAGCCAAACTCTGCTACTAAAGTGAGGTTGTGGAAGACAGTTTCATGTCACATGTCATACACCATGGCAAGACTGAGCACAGCAACAAGACACGAGGTAGCTATACTGCATCAGCAAGGTGTCTCCCAGCCAAAGATTTCAAAGCAGACTGGAGTTTCCAGATGTGCTGTTCAAACTCTTTTGAAGAAGCACAAAGAAATAGACAATGTTGGGGAACATAGAGGCAAGGAAAGCTAACGCAGCAGATAGGATGGCCAGCAGTGCCACCAGAACAGATCTGGTGGAAACCAGTGGGACCCAGGTACACCCATCTACTGTCCAGAGAAGTCTGGCAAAAAATGGTCTTCAGGGAAGAATTGTGACCGAAAAGTCATACCCCTGATGTAGAAACAAGGCTTCTTCACTCAACTATGCAGAAAAGCATAGTACTTGGGGTGCAGAAAAATTACAGCAGTGTTCTGGACCGATGAGTCAAAATTTGAAATATTTGGCTCTAGCAGGGGGCTACAGTTGGAGAGCGGTACAAAATTGAATAACTGCAGGCAACAGTGAAGCATGGTGGAATTTCCTTGCACGTTTGTAGATGCATTTCTGCAAATGGAATAGGAGATTTGATCATGATCAATCGTGCCCCGCCCATCGAGTGCCCCCATAGCAAGCCACTTGCTATGGGAACACTCAGTCCCATACCCGCTTTCTATGTCCATAAGACACAAAGCACAGCTCAGCCCCAACCCCCGCTCCCTCATCATTGACTGTGATTGACATTTCAGCCAATGAGGAGGGAGAGACCCGGGAGAGCAGCTGCTCTCGTGCACATCGCTGGACTGATTTTGGGCTCAGGTAAGTATAAGGGGTCTGGTAGGGGAGCTGTACACTGAAGGTTTTTTACCATCATGCATACAATGCATGACGGTAAAAACCTTCAGCCTTTAGAACCACCTTAAGCACTATCTTCAACATAAAGAAGAACAAGGGGTCCTGAAAGTGAGTTTGGCCCCCACAGATCCCTGATCTCACACATTGAGTCTGTCTGGCATTCCTACTTTACAGCATTTTGTCACACCTAAAACTAAAACTTTTGCATAGTAGCGTATATCCATTTGATTTCTCTTCTGGAGAGGTTTCTTACCTTATTGGAACCTCTCCAAGACAGGTACACTCTATCCAGTCCCCAAAACTGCAATCTCTCCAAGACAGGTACTCTCTATCCAGTCCACATAATATGAAAATACAATCATATATGAAATAATTCTATTATAAAAAATTAAAAACGAAAAAGGAATCATTAGATCTCATACTCCTGTAAGACATACAGTTGTGCTCATAAGTTTACATACCCTGGCAGAACTTCGACAAGCAGAACCCCAGACACGATGGAGCAAGTGTGACAAATGCTGGCACGAGATCGGAGACTAACTCTGCTATTGATGGCAAGGGAATTGGGCATTAGCAAAGACACAGTGCACACCACTAGGGATGGGTCTGATATTCGAGTAGAACGTAAGTTTGACTTGAACATCGGGTGTTCGGCCTTTTGCTGAATACCGAACATTATGGAGCATCCGTGGCAAATTCAACCGCTGCAGAATGCCCCATAATGCACTGCGAGATCGCAGCGCATTGATGTCTGATGATTGGCCAAAGCATGCGCTTGACCTGCATGCTTTGGCCAATCACAGTGCGTTCTGCTGTGAGAGCCATGATTGGCCAAAGGCAGGGTGCTTTTAGCCAATCATGGCTAAAGTCCACACACCACACTATATAAAGCTGCTTACCAGGTGGCCGTATATAGTGTTATGCTTATGATTGAGAGAACGTTAGCTAGAGGCAGGTTAGTTAGTGGCGTGCGGGCAGTTTAGTGTGTGTGTATATATATATATATATATATATATATATATATATATATATATACAGTTGTACTCATAAGTTTACATAGCCTGGCAGAATTTATGATTTCTTGGCCATTTTTCAGAGAATATGAATGATAACACGAAAACTTTTCTTTCCCTCGTGGTTAGTGTTCAGCTGAAGCCATTAATTATCAATCAACTGTATTTACTCTTTTTAAATCATAATGGCAACAGAAACTACCCAAATGACCCTAATCAAAAGTTTACATATCCCAGTTCTTAATACAGAGTATTGCCCCCTTTAACATCAATGACAGCTTGAAGTCTTTTGTGGTATTTGTGGATGAGGCTCTTTATCTTCTCAGATGGTACATCTGCCCATTCCTCTTGGCAAAAAGCCTCCAGTTCCTGTAAATTCTTGGGCTGTCTTGCATGAACTGCATGTTTGAGATCTCCCCAGAGAGACTCGATGATATTGAGGTCAGGAGACTGAGATGGCCACTCCAGAACCTTCACTTTATTCTGCTGTAGCCAATGACAAGTCGACTTGGCCGTGTGTTTTGGATCATTGTCATGTTGGAATGCCAAGTACGTCTCATGCGCAGCTTCCTGGCTGATGAATGCAAATGTTCCTCCAGTATTTTTTGATAACATACTGCATTCATCTTGCCATCAATTTTGACCAAATTTTCTGTGCCATTGTAGCTCACACATCCCCATCCCCATCCCCGATCCACCACTGTACCTTTCATCATAGGCCTTGTTGACTCCTCTCCAAATGAAGCATTTATGGTTGTGGCCAAAAAGCTACATTTTGATCTCATCGCTCCAAATGACTTTGTACCAAAAGATTTGAGACTCATCTCTGTGCTGTTTGGCGTATTGTAAGTGGGATACTTTGTGGCATTTGCGTACTAATGGCTTTCTTCTGGCGACTCGACAATGCAGCCCATCTTTCTTCACTTGCCTCCTTATTGTGCATCTTAAAACAGCCACACCACATGTTTTCAGAAAATCCTGTATTTCACCTGAAGTTATTTGTCGGTTTTAGACATATGCACACTGAAATATTTTGTTTCAGAATTTCGTTTTCGTCCGAAAAATAAATAATAATTCGTTTTTATTTATTTCTTTTTCGTTAAAAATTGCATTTGTCCGAAAATCCAAATTAAGGTCGAATCTGTCATTGAAGGCTTATGGTGTATGTCGAATGTTCAAAGAAGATTTGACGGAGCAGCTAAACTGTACGACGCTGTATAGTTTACCTGCTCTGTGGAATCTCCTTAGAACTTTCAACAGACACCATAAGCCAAAGTATGTGTGTACTTAGTTCTAGCTATTTTACTGCTCCTCCTCTTTGGTTACAATCAGCCAATAACATTCATCATCATCATTATTTTTGTTTATCTTTTCTCCCCTACGTCAAATCTTTTCTCCCCTATGTCGAATCTTTTTTCCCCTACGTGGAATATTTTTTCTCTATGTCGAATCTTTTCTCTCTATGTATAATAATCTTCGACTAATAGAGTTAAGGTTAGGCACATTCGACCACAGGTTTGATGGACACAGATTGTTATTGTCATCATCATGTCAAATCTCCTATCCTATCTATATCGAACTGTTGTAGCAACAAAAATGAAAATAAAGCATTTGTTTATGTCGGATCTTTCATTTTTCAGATTCTGCACTTTCGTTATCGTTTGTTAAAACAATAATGAAAATACCTGAAATTCGGACGAAAATGCAAACGAAAGCACATGTCTAGTGGGTTTTTCTTTGCATCCCAAACAATTTTCCTAGCAGTTGTGGCTGAAATTCTAGTTGGTTTACCTGACTGTGGTTTTGTTTAAACAGAGCCCCTCATTTCCCACTTCTTGATTAGAGTTTGAACACTGCTGATTGGCATTCTCAATTCCTTGGATATCTTTTTATATCACTTTCCTGTTTTATACAGTTCAACTACCTTTTCCCGCAGATCCTTTGACAATCCTTTTGCTTTTCTCATGACTCAGAATCCAGAAACGTCACTGCAGCAATGGATGAAAGATGCAAGGATCTGCCAGGAGTCCAGCAACTCAATGACCTTTTACACACACACACTAATTATAAGCAAACAGATCACAGAAGAGGATGGTTACCTTTAATAGCCATTTAAACCCCTTTGTGTCAACTTGAGCGCATGTTATCAGGCCAAAATCACCAGGGTATGTAAACTTTTGATCAGGGTAATTTGGGTAGTTTATGTTGCCAGTATGATTTAGAAAGAGTAAACACGGTTAATTGATAATAAACGGCTTCAGCCAAACACTAACCATGAGTGAAAGAAAAGTTTCCATGCTATCATTCATATTCTCTGAAAAATGGCCAAGAAATCAAAAAATTCTGCCAGGGTATATAAACTTATGAGCACAACTCTCCCTCTCTCTTTCTTCTCTCTCTCTCTCTCTCTCTCTCTCTCTCTCTCTCTCTCTCTCTCTATATATATATATATATATATATATATATATGTAGTGTAGTCAATATATATACAGTATCTCACAAAAGTGAGTGCACCCCTCACATTTTTGTAAATATTTTATTATATCTTTTCATGGGACAACATTGAAGAAATGACACTTTGCTACAATGTAAAGTAGTGAGTGTACAGCTTGTATAACAGTGTAAATTTGCTGTCCCCTCAAAATAACTCAACACACAGCCATTAATGTCTAAACCGCTGGCAACAAAAGTGAGTACACCGCTAAGTGAAAATGTTCAAATTAGGCCCGTGTCAATATTTTGTGTGGCCACCATTATTTTCCAGCACTGCCTTAATCCTCTTGGGCATGGAGTTCACCAGAGCTTCACAGTTGCCACTGGAGTCCTCTTTCACTCCTCCATGACAACATCATGGAGCTGGTGGGTGTTAAAGATCTTGTGCTCCTCCACTTTCCACTTGAGGATGCCCCACAGATGCTCAATAGGGTTTAGGTCTGGAGACATGCTTGGCCAGTCCATCAGTGGTGTGTGGAGGTGTGTTGGAATACTGCCCTGCGCCCAGTCTCCGAAGAGAGGGGATCATGCTCTGCTTCAGTATGTCACAGTACATGTTGGCATCCATGTTTTCCTCAATGAAGTGTCGGCAACACTCATGCAGCCCCAGACCATGACACTCCCACCACCATGCTTACTGTAGGCAAGACACACTTGTCTTTGTACTCCACACCTGCTTGCCGCCACACACGCTTGACACCATCTGAACCAAATAAGTTTATCTTGGTCTCATCAGACCACAGGACATGGTTCCAGTAATCCATGTCTTTAGTGTGCTTGTTCTTCAGCAAACTGTTTGCAGGCTTTCTTGTGCATCTTCTTTAAAAGAGGCTTCCTTTAGGGACAACAGCCATGCAAACCAGTTTGATGCAGTGTCCGGCGTATGGTCTGAGCACTGGCAGGCTGATCCCCCACCTCTTCAACCTCTGCAGCAATGCTGGCAGAACTCATATGTCTATTTCCCAAAGACATATCCTCTGGATATGACGCTGAGCATGTGCACTCAACTTTATTGGTCTGCCGTGGCGAGGCCTGTTCTGAGTGGAACCTGTCCTGTTAACCCGCTGTATGGTCTTGGCCACCATGCTGCAGCTCAGTTTCAGGGTCTTGGAAATCTATTTATAGCCTAGGCCATCTTTATGTAGAGCAACAATTCTTTTTTTTAATTCCGCAGAGTTCTTTGCCATGAGGTGCCATGTTGAACTTCCAGTGACCAGTATGAGACAGTGAGAGCAATAACATCAAATTTAACACACCTGCTTCCCATTCACACCTGAGACATTGTAACACTAACGAGTCACATGACACCGGTGAGGGAAGATGGCTAATTGGGTCCAATTTGGACATTTTCACTTAGGGGTGTACTCGCTTTTGTTGTCAGTGGTTTAGACATTAATGGCTATGTGTTGAGTTATTTTGTCGGGACAGCAAATTTACACTGTTATACAAGCTGTACACTCACTAATTTAAATTGTAGCAAAGTGTCACAAGAATTCAACATGTATATCCATTTGGGTTCTCTTCAGGAGAGGTCCCTTATCTTATTGGAACCTCTCCAAGAGGGGTACATCCTATCTAAACCGCAATCTAGAAGGGTTTTTATTATGCGCCTGTCTAAAGTGCAAGGATACACTCTGTGGATCCTGTGGCTCAGGATAAGGCCTGCAGAAGTAGTCCCCCTAGCAAGCAGCTTGCTATTGGGCTATGTGAAGGAAAGAGGAGCCGGGAGCACTAGCGGTGGACCCCAGAGGTGGAGGATCAGGGCACAGATCAGGTAAGTAAAACATATATATTGAATTTAAACACCACCCCTTTTGTAACCTTAAATGAAAGACAAAAAAAATAGTGAAAGAAAAAGCAACCCCCCCCCCAAAAAAAAAGGTATTTCAGCCAAACAGCAACTGAATATACAAAAATTTCTTGAGAACCTACCACTCCAAGCCTCATCAATTTCCCTTAACCGCAGGCACTCCAGGTGCCAGTCTCAGAAGCCTGCCCACGTTCTATGTGAATACACTGCTTAGAAAAAAGGCCTCCCACCAATGATGTTACCAGCTTCAGTAGGTTTATTTAGCCATACAATTGTTTTTTTTAATTCTTTTATTTAAAATTTCACAAGTAAAATACATAGATAACATAAATCAAAAGAATATGTTTGAACAATAAAATAACATTGAAGCACATTATCAGACAAGTATTTACAATATTTACATAACCCTCCCACCTCCCTCCCAAAACCCATCCACTTCCCTCCCAAAACCCACCCACTTCCCTCCCAAACCCACCCACAAAAACCCAAAATGTACATAAACACAGTAAAGAAAATAAACATCTTACAACAATAAATATATCAAAAAGGTTTCAAAACAAACAATAAAGATAACAAAAATATTAACAAAACAACCCACTCCCATCCCTCATAGCGAAAAATGACAAACTATCCCTATTATTTACTATCCCTCCACCCTATCCCTACACAAACAAAAAACACTCCTATATTCTTTCTCCACACTGTCCCTTTATCACCATCTGTGCTCACCCTGAAAAACAAAATAAAACAGGTTAATCGTTCAAAACATCAATAACATAATTCACATATTTACATTATATACACCATTGTTTCCACTCCTCCAACTTCCATAATTTCCTTGCATCCTTTTCCCCTAACTTTTTATAATCATAATATGCGTAATTGTAAATCTTTCCTCGGACCATGGCCACGCATTCTTTCACTTTAACTACTTCCTGCTTGAAAACCAAAATATTCCGAACATCCCACAAACACTCTTTAATACAACTCACAACAATCCATAACAGCCTCTCCTCATTCCTCCCCAGATCACACAAACCATATAATACCATCTCATACGTTACACTATTCACACCAGTCAACCCCTCAATCATCTTTCCCATCCTTTTCCATATTTTCTTCGCATAGCGACATTCCCAGAACACATGTACCACCCTCTCAATCCCCCCACACCCCAGCCTTGGACACACCTCACTGTCCACAAACCTTCTCCTTCTCTGAAACTCTCTTGTAGGCAAACACCCATGCACCCCCATCCATGCAATATCCTTCTGTCTATTATCCACTCCCTTACAGCACACATTCTTCCAGACTTTCTTACATTCGGCTTCTCTCAAACCACCTATTCCTTCCATCTCCTCCCTTTCTTTCAGTATCTGCATAACCTTCTTACTCTCACACCATTTATCTCGTGTCACATCCTGCAACCCATACCTCCTCATACACCTTTCAATCCTCACATAAAACCAAGGTGCAATAAAACATACAGGTTTCCTCAAATCAACTTCACACAACTTATATTTCCGTAACACACTCCCACATGCATATCTTACCATACACCCTGCAACGTTCTCTTTCTCACTTAATCTCACACACATACTTACATACTTCACCACCAGAAATTTCTCAATACTCACCATACCTTTCCCGCCATTCATTACTCCTTTCATTACTTTCTCTCTTTTCAACTTCTCCATCTTAGACGACCAAAAAAAGGAAAAACACACTCTCACAATTTGTTTCATCCCTCTATCCGGAGCTGGAAACACGTAGTATAAAAATAACAGAATCGGAATCACAACAGCCTTCACAATCAACACCTTCCCTTCCAACGATAAAGTCCTTAAAGACCAAAAGTCAATTTTCTTTTTAACTTTCACCAAAGCATCCTGCCAACTCTCTCTCCCATACAAATCAGAATCAAACTTGACACCTAAAATCCTCACTCCTCCCTCACAAAACTTCCAACCACACTGTTCAGTCCCCCTCCATACACCAAACAATTTACACTCACTTTTTCCCATATTCACACTGAAACCACTTGCCATACAAAAAATCTCAATCAACAACTTCACTCTTTTCAGTCCTGCCATATCTCTACAAATCACTGTAACATCATCCATATATCCTATTACTTTCAAAACCCTACCACCACTCCCTGGTATTTCCACCCCTCTCACACACTTATCTTTCATCAACATCCTCAACAAAGGTTCAATCACACAAATAAACAACACAGGTGATAACGGGCAACCCTGCCTCACACCCGACCTAATGCTTATATCCTTCGTCATCCACCCATTCACCAACAGCTTACTTACCATACCTCTGTACAAACACTTAATCCACCCAATCAGCACCTCAGGTAACCCCATTCTCCTCAATACTTTAAACATAAAATCATGCGACACTCTGTCATACGCCTTTTCAAAATCCACAGCCAACACCGCCACTTCCTGCTTCCTCTCCTTACAAAACCATAACACATCCCTCAAGTTCACCAAGCTCTCTGCAATAGACCTCCCAGGCACCGCACACGCTTGCTCCTCCCCCACCAATTTCTGTTTCGCCAGTACCTTCGCCACCACCTTATAATCCACGTTCAACAATGATATCGGCCTCCAATTTTTCAACTCTTGCTTGTCACCTTTTTTATACAGCAAAACAATCACGCTTTTTAACATAGATTCAGGCATCCTCCCCTCTTCCAAAACTTTCATCACCATCTCATACACATAGTCACCAATCACTTCCCAAAACGTACAATAAAACTCAACTGGCAAACCATCACTCCCAGGCGTCTTACCTTTTTTCATACTCCCCAGACATTCATCAACTTCACCTTTACTCACTTTCTCCCCTAACATACTCTTATCCTCCATATCCAGACACATCTCCACCTGCTCCAACACTTCCTTCTCAACCCTCTCATCCCTCTTTTTTTCCATATATAAATCGGAATAAAACTTCCAGATTTCATCTCCCAACCTCTTTTTCCCACTTACCACCTGTCCATTCTCATCCAACACACTTGACAAATCCACCTTCCCACCATATACCTTTTTAAAGAAAAAACGCGTACACTTCTCATCCTTCTCCTTCACTACCATCCTTGCTTGCGACATAATCTCTCTCCCCCTCCGCTCCATAAAGACTCTCAATTTTCCTCTTGCTTCCACTAATTCACACCCCACATTCTCTCCCCATTCCCTTAGTTCTTCCAAATATTCCAATCTCTTCAGCCACCATTCATACGCCTCACGTTCCTTTTTCGCTATCTCACAACCCTTTCTTACAAAAAACCTCTTAGTCTGACCTTTCACCCACTCCCACCACTCGATCACACTTAAAAAATCATTCCTCCTCTTTTTAAGCTTCCCAAAAAACTCAACATACTCTCTTTTCACACCCTCATCTTCCAATAATTCCACATTCAACTTCCACACACCTTTACCATACGTTACCTCTGATTCCATACTCACAACACACTCGATCCGACCATGGTCCGAGAAAGGCTCCCGCTGAATCATAAAGGATTCCGGCTGCAAACTTTTGGAAATAAAATAAAAATCAATTCTTGATTTCACATTACCCTTATCGCTAAAATAAGAAAAACCACCACCTTCACCCACATCCTTTAACCCAAACAACCGCAAAATCTCACCCAATTCTTTCCCAGACTTATCAACATCCCCACCACCACCTCCCTCCCCACATCTATCCCCATTACGTAAAATACAATTAAAATCCCCCAACACAATAATAGGATCCCCCCCCCCCAAAAAAACTTCATTTTTTCAAACAATTCCAACCTCCCCTTTTTATCAACCGGTGCATATACACAAAATAATTTAAAACAAACACCCCCATACTCCAAAGTAACAAACAAACATCGTCCCACCTCCACCTTCCTTAAAATCTTAATTTTTTTATTTTTAATAAGAATCCCCACACCACTATTCCTACTCCGACCCAATGACCATACTGCATCCCCCTGGGTCCATCTTGCAGTATGTGGCTCCTCCCTCATGTTGCAGTCCTGTAAGCAAAAAACATCATTAGCATAGCCAGACAAGATTTTAAAAATTGCTGCCCGTCTAGATGCCGTCCCAATGCTTCTGCAATTGAGGGAAGATACCCGTAAGGCCATAGAAGATTAGGATGGGATCATGTTCCTGTCATGACTTTTTCTTTTTCCCACTTTTATCCCTGGCCCTAGTCCTTGGTCCCACCCCTGACCCAAGGTACACCCCGCCAGATTTTTTCTTTGCCTTCCCCTTTGGCAACCTGCAGTACCCCATCACCTCCTGCAGCTCGGACACCTGACCAGTGCTTACATAAGATGGTGCCTGCGAGGAGTCCGAGTCGATCACCACATCCGATGCTTCAGGGCCCGGAGAGTCCGGGAAGGAGCCTATGACCTGGGAGGACTCAGCCATCTTTCTTTTCAGGGAGAGCTGCCCCACCTCCATCTCCTCCTCCTCCTCTGAGTCATCCGATTCCTCACCGCTCCCCTCCGACTCCCCCTCGGTCAGGAGGTGCCCAGGGACACTCTCCTCAGGTGCAGGAGAGGCCCCCTCCTCCCTTACGGCGTCAACAGTGGAGGGACCTGGCTCACTCTCCATAGGTAGGCAGACATCAGCCCGCACCACCACTTCCTCGGGTAGCACTATGGTCTGCTCAGAGTTCACCGCGGTGGCAGGAATGGATCCCAGTCTAGCCACATCCGCGTAGGACAGCACCTGCTTGCCCCCCGTCTCCACAGCTTTAACCGCCTCAGCTTCTGGAGTGGGCTCAGACGCTCTGTTAACCTTCGGGCACTGTCTTGCAAGGTGCGTCCTACTACCGCAGATGTGGCAGCTCTTCTTCTCCGGACACTGACCGGCTCCGTGACCCTGCTTGAAGCAATTGCGGCATGTCAACCCGGCCTCGCACTGGTCTTTGGTGTGTCCGAAGGCAAAACACTGCCTGCAAAAGAGGGGCTGGCCAGGGTACCACAGGTAGCCACGATTCCTCCCAATGGAAAAGGACTGAGGGGGGTGCCTGACACCACCTATACCCTCTGGATCCGCCCTAAAGGTCACTCAAAATTTACGCTGCCCGTTGAAGGTACCTAGCACATTCGTCAGTTTCACGCCTGCTGAAACTGACTCGCAGTACCTGAACAAAAAGGCAGCGATTTCCCCATCCTGTACAAAAGGATTGTACATATGCACAGTGATGGGGACCCGCACTTTCGTCTCACTCGACAGGAACACGATCCTCTCCAGCAGCTCGTCGCCTTCCTTCTCGCTCTTCCGTAGCAAAACTGTCTGCAGATCTTCCTTTTTCCAGAAAGTAACATCATACATTCCAGTGGTAGGAAAGCACTGCATGCAAAAAATAGCTTCTCTCGGCATCCCAAAAAAGTCTTCAATCAACTGCTTCTGAATGAAGTGCAAACCGACATCATTCCTTCTAGGCTCGGCCACGACCAGCCTCAAAGTGTTTGGTGCGCTCGGCGGCCCCACCATACCTATGCCCACCAATCCCACAGCCAACTCATGGATGGTAGGGAAAGGCGATCACTCTCGTGCACTCACGGTGGCGTCCCCCCCAATAGCAGCATGGGATGCACCCGAAGGAAACACCCCAAGGCCGAGAGGGACTGGCACCGGTCATTACCTAATGACAAGAACAAGGCAGAAACTACACTTGATCTTAGCCAAAAGGCCGAGAAGCCATACAATTAATACAGTAAGCTTCAGTGTAAAGGCTAACCACTCCAAGTGTATTTCAACATTTAATTAAAGCAGCAGCACCCAAGAGCACCTGAGAGCTGATGGAAACATTGGCTGGGGTGCTAGCATCGCTGGATTCCAGGACAGGTAAGTGTCCTAATATAAAATTCAGCAGGTACAGTATGTGTAGCTGCTGACTTTTAATTATTTTTTTGGGGGGAGTGGGGGTGGAACTCCGCTTTAAGTAAATGAGCAACAGGCAGGTAAGTTTCTTTTATTGCAAAGGAGACATTGCATCTCTCGTTTGCAATAAAGCGCCTGCCTGTTCACATGTGTTTTTTTTTTCCCTTAGTTCTGCTTTAAGTGTTCCTGATAACCCTGAAAAAGCACTTATTTATTACAGGTAATTATATAGCAACACAGAGTTTTATATACGTTATTTATTATTGTACATTCGAGTCAGTTCCTGCCCTCAAGAAGCTTACACTCTAAGGTTCCTAACTCACATTCATACACATACTAGGGCCAATTTAGACAAGAGCCAATTAACTCACCAGCATGTCTTTGGAGTGTAGGAGGAAAACAACACAGGCACAGGGAGAACATGCAAACTCCTTGCAGGTAGTGCCATGGTTGGGATTCAAATTGACAACCCTGGTGCTGCTAGGCAAAAGTGCTAACCACTATGCTGCCCACTTTCAAATAAACTCTGTACATATGTCTGGGACTGCATGCAAAAAGAGAAACTTATTTTGTGGCTATCAGCGCCAGATTCTAACTGTCTCTGTTAAAACACACACATTTCTCCTTAGTATGAACCCCTAACTTTCCCTGCCTGCTGTGAACATTTCTTAACTACTCTATGCCTGTTGCGACACACACTAAATCTGGGCTCTAAGGGACACTGACTTTTATTTGAAGGGGATTGGTACATTGGTAAAACCCCATGATTAGCTTTTCCACGCTACCTGACTACAGTTCAGAGGCCCGAAAGTGCATTACTGGCAATAATTGCTATAGGAGAAACAAATGCAAGAGGTTTTTCTTAAACTGTGAACATCTTTAGAACTTATGGTCAGGCTGAACTCCAAGCTTATCCCTAATAGTCATGTGTGGTTTTCAAATGAAAAGAGACAAATGGGTCATGCAAAGCAACCTATTTCTTTTCAACTGTTTTTTATTGAAGTTTAGACCATGAAAAATTACATCAATTGCATTATAACGGACAGTAGGTTACAGAGGCATTCAGCATGTAGTACCACAATGAATACAGTTAGTTGGAAGAGCATGCACATCCTACTTCACTTATGTGGCTGCCACATACAACATGTGTAGTCTAAAAAATAAACGTATTATTTATAAGTAACAGAGAGTTTTGAACCTATACCTCAACTTAAACAGAAAAAGAAGATTGTGCCATAATATGGGAAATGCTCCTTTATCCACCTACACGTAGAGATTGTTATAATTAGGATTTAGTCTTCATCTGGAAAACATGAAGTCCATGGGGCCCATTGTGGTATGAAAGTGCCTAAATTACTAGAGTAGACTGCAAAGTGTTTTTCATAAGAGTATTGTGCCATAACCCTTTAAATTACTTCAGTGACATTAGGTAACATATTGGATTTCCATTTTGCTGTTATAGGTAGGCGTGTAGCATTAAGTATATGGGTTATCAGACTTCTATATTGGGTAGGTATAGTGTTGATAGAGAGGTTGAGTAGTGCAGTGAAGAAATAAGATTAAAAATGGCGTTCCAGAAGCTACAGTCCCAAAAAATGTGTAATATGCTACATCTTGCATCACAATTCCTCCAACAGGTCACAGATTTGAGATAGTCTCACTGGCTCTAAGTAGCACCTGTTTAGTATTTTCAGCATAAGTTCCCAGTGGTTAGCACAATGGGAATGGCGATAATATGAATGAATAGCGTTTTGCCACTCTTTAGAGGTAAAGGTGGAAAGAAAGGCTCCCTTTCCCAGTTAGGCATTTTGAATGTCCTAGTGGAATTTTTTTTTTGTTGGATAAGGGAATAAAACCAGCATAGGCCTTTGGTTTTGTCTAAGCAACCTATTTCATCCGTGTTGCCATGGAACAAATTTCTCCATGAATACTCTCCTTAAGAATATTTCAGATCGGCAGCTCAGTGTTACAGGCAGTGCCTCTGGGTTTGCAAAAGGGTGTCAATGGGTCCACTTACTTAAGGTCTAGTAGACCCTAAGCTCTGATGGAAGAAGATAGCATTAGGAGAATGTGGGGAAAATATATATCAGATGTAGTAGTGATATGTAAATACCATACAAAAAGCTAAAGACACATCTAAAATACAAAGACAGGGACTGTCCACCAAAGGATTTTCAATTCTATTCTATTCAATTCTATCCATCCAGTCCTTCCACATCACAAGGCACAGCACTGCCACAATACCTGCTAGGAGTTTAGGTTTAAATGTTAGATAAGGCTTTTTTTATTTCTTTTTCTTAGATCTGAACTCCTAGTGTGATTTTACTTACTGTGGCTTGGACCAATGTAAGCATGCATACAGTGCCTTGTGTTACAGTGATCTCCACAATCTTTGACAACATGTGCCCGACACTGTCACTATTTACAAAACACCTCTATATATTTCACTGATTACAAGAATCCACATTTTGTCAGATAAATACATATATAATAAGGGTGTAACTGCCTGTAAACCACACTGTATGCAGGATAAGACCATCTAGGGTACATTGTTTATTTGGTGGCTTTATGAAGAAGATTAATGTATTGCTCAGCAGAAATTTCTCATATACATCAGTGTAGTTGAGAGTTGGTACCAGATGCTGTTTATAGTGATTATCACATTGAGATGTCAACTGGGTAGGATTTCTAATATGCCTGACTGATTTCATGTTTTTTGGGTACCCTAAATCCACCCAAAACACATTTATCAGTAATGATATGAATGATGCTAGCATCTGAGCACTTGTTTTAATGCTCTGGAATTCCAAAGGCAAAACCTCCCTGGTGGATTCTCTATTTCCACCCAGGCACTATAGCCATTGCAATCTAACTTGGAAAGGGATTGGGCTTTCATTTGGAAGTTTCAATAGTCTAGGCCAGGGGTCTCAAACTGGCGGCCCTCTATCTGTTGAGGAACTACAAGTCCCATGAGGAATTGCAAGGCTGACAGTTACAAGCATGACTCCCACAGGCGGAGAAATTATGGGAATTGTATTTCCGCAACAGCTGGATGGCCACCAGTTTGGGACCCCTAGTCTAGGCACTTTAATTCCCAAGATAACTAACAAACATATAGCATTCAAGCTACATGGCTTGCACCCAATACCAAAACATCAGCTTTGGTGGACATTTTCTGAAAAAAAAAAATAGTTTTAGGTCTATAGCCTAGTTAAATGTAATAATATTGGCAGGTTTGCCTTGACCAATTTACATTTATTTCTGAAAGTATACTTTTTCTGGTATGCAATTTATCTATGCTGCAGTGCCCACTTGTGAGGATCTCTTTATGTACCTACAAATATCCATGCCAACATTTAATCTTGTTCCATGTTTTTCTTGTTTACCACATCTAAAACTGGTTTGATGGCATTGCTTTTCCTTTCATCTTCCTCTACATCACTCGCAGTTTTGCTGAAGCTTGCAAGATCTGTACAGTGTAGAGAAATTACTTTGCTTTTAACTTACAGAATCCTTTCATAGGATACTTTTAATACTTCTTGTGTTTTGTTCTGTGCTCATGTGTCATGTTCCGATTATTAAAAAGGAAGCACTATCACAACTTGCAGCTCATCAGTGAATTTGTTAAGCGGCTGAAAGAGACCAGTGTTTTTGAAATGTACACTTTCTAATGAGAATGCAAAAGTAAATGAATGATCTCTTGTTCTAAATTCTAAATCTAGTTACATTAGGTTGACAAAGATAGGACGTTAAAAGAAACCTGTTCTGAAAGAACACACAGACTGACATAACTAAACTCTAGTTTGTAAAATGTTAGTTGCTTGGCTGTTAAGCTAATCCAAATACTGCAGTATTTTCTGAGTCACTTGCTTGAAACATGTTTTTCCTCTGACCTCACTTGCTGAGTGATTGTTCTGAGTCTGTGACATTGAGATGAGGCCAGGATGAGGAGACTAACATTTTCAAAAGGAGATCAGTAATGGCTGCCATATTTATGTCAATACAGGTTTCCTTCAATCAGCCTTCTTCTACTAGAATCATCCAGCCCAACCATGGGAGATAACGTAATAATGCAGATGGAAAAAGAGCTTATATTGTATATGCTATAATGATGAACACACACTTTATAGTCAAATTGCACAATCTAAAATTTCTATTCCATTTAGTAACAATATGTATTGTTAGTACATACCTAAACAATCCACTCTATTTATGGTTGTACGACCAGATTGTAACCAGTTTGCCAAACATGGTACAACATAGCCATTCCAAATGTTGCTAGATCTTAATTACTGAGCACCATGGGTGCCAGGCATACAAATTCCCCAGCCTGAACATCAGTGACAATCAAAAAATAACTAAACATTGTGTTCCAAATAGCTTTATGTGGTATTACAATGATGTGTTTAACAATATTCATTACGTTTTAGATGAGTATTCATTCAGTTCCAGCTAAAACGTGAAACTGAAAAAATATGGGAGATTTTGCACATCAATTATAATAGGCAGGTTTAATCATTACTCATATACATTTAAAGGTATACTAAAGTCTCTTTTTTTTCCTGTTAAAAATGACAAACTTGTTATACTAATCTGCTCTGTGTAATGGTTTTGCAAAAAGCTGCCCAGATCCTCCTCTTCTGGGGTCCCTCTTCACTGCTCCTGACCCCCCCTCCTCTTGAGTGCGCCCACAGCAAACAGCTTGCTATGGGTCACCCGATCTGAGCCACTGCTCTGTGTGTTCATTCAGACACAGAGCCATGGCCCGGACCCACCCCCTTTTTCTCCTCACTGACTTTGATTTACAGCAGTGGGAGTCAATGGTGCCGCGCTGCTGTCTCAGCCAATGAGGAGGGCAGTTCTGGAAAGCCGAATCTCTTATGCAACATCGCCGGATCTAGATAAACCTTAGGTAAGTATTGGGGGGGCTGAGGGGGGCTGAGGGGGGATGCTGCACACAGAAGGTTTTTCATCTTAATGCATAGAATGCATTAAGATAAAAAACTTTCTGCCTTTACAACCACTTTAATGTTTATTAGTGGGCAGATACAGTGACAACTTGAATACAACTCAAAGAAGTCCAGTAATCGTGTTGACCCCTTGATGATACAAGGAGAAATGGACAATACTGTAACTGAAAGTTTGTTACTAAAACTAGCACTCATTGCAAACAGATGAAGCAGCTGAATGAATAGAGGGGCTGTCTAGTCCTTTTCAGTAACAACAATGTAGCTCACGGTGTGAAATACAAAATTACCACAATCTGGGAAAATTCTACTAATGGTTGATGTCATATCATACTGATAGCTTACTGATGGCTGTCAATTTGTTAATCTTGGAGGATTCCAGTCTGAAGTCATTTCAGTCAAGTTCCGTGTTCCTCAGGGCTCAATCCTGTGTACCTTACATTTTAGCATGTACATGTTTCCACTTAGCCAACTGCTTAGATTGCATGGGCTCAATTATCACTTCTATGCTGACGACACTCAGATATACATCCACACTAGACTGGATTCTACTTTGGCTGCTTCTCTCATATCTAACAGTATTTGTGATATACAAACTTGGACGACCCACAATTTCCTTCAATTAAACTTTGACAAGACACCCCACGTCAATTATGTAAGGCCAGTCCTGATGGCCTATCAGAAAATGGCACTATACTTGAGCTTCAGTTTAAATAAAAAAGTCTAGGGGTGCTATTTGATGCTAGTTTAACCTTTGATTCAAAGGTTCAAAATATTGTTAGAACATCTTTTTTCTACTTGAGAAACATTGCTTGGCTGCATACTATGCTAATATACACTGTAACTAAAAAGCTGATCCATATATTTGTATTCTCTTAACTTGACTACTGCAATGCTCTACTCGCTGGTGTTCCTAAATCCACTATTAATCAACTACAATATGTAAAGAATTCTGCAGCCAGAATCCTGGATAGTGTAATATAGGGGGGAAAATAAATGCTATATAGCGTAATATTGCTTATAAAAGTTTATTAAATAATCCACAACATTACACTCCCCCCATTTAAAATCTGCGTACCAAATACAAAAGTGTATTAGAGCATTGAAAAGTGCACTGTGCCTGTTTATTCGATCTCCGGGAGGACCGCCAGGGATGCGCGCTGTAAACAGCTGATCTTTTTCGCTTCCTGGTTTCCTTCCGTGGAACGCACACGTCACTTCCGGTAGATTGCGACCCTGACGCGTTTCGTCACTTCCGGACGTCGTCTGAGGGCGCAATCTACCAATCGTGAGGCCGGCCTCACGATTGGTAGATTGCGCCCTCAGACGACGTCCGGAAGTGACGAAACGCGTCAGGGTCGCAATCTACCGGAAGTGACGTGTGCGTTCCACGGAAGGAAACCAGGAAGCGAAAAAGATCAGCTGTTTACAGCGCGCATCCCTGGCGGTCCTCCCGGAGATCGAATAAACAGGCACAGTGCACTTTTCAATGCTCTAATACACTTTTGTATTTGGTACGCAGATTTTAAATGGGGGGAGTGTAATGTTGTGGATTATTTAATAAACTTTTATAAGCAATATTACGCTATATAGCATTTATTTTCCCCCCTATGTTACATTTGCCGAGAGGGTATTGCACCATCTGGTGGTTGAACCAAGGAGACGAAGAGGTTTTCAAAGATTATTACCTAAAGGCTTGTGGTTATTGAAAATGTGGTGAGTGCATTCTCACGGGGGGTGACCCCCTCACGCGGTGATCATCACTGGTGGAAGGATTTCTACGCACATCTTCATATCCACAGACCTCAGCTTTATTTTGAACTTTCCTGTCTCTTTAACATCTGCTCTATATATAGTGTTTTGCAACATCGGACACTTAGCGCTGCTTCAATAAGCATAATTGTCAGAGACTTGGCGCGTTGTGTATGATTTTAGACTTATTGTGTGATTACATGTTCTATTTTTAAAGTAGCTGCTTTAGCCTGCTGCAGTAGATTACGGAGTTATTTCAAGGCGCGGATTAATGTGAGGCAGAGGCGGTTTACATTGTCCACACATTTTTCAGTTTTTAGAATCCTGGATAGGTCTGGTACAAGTGACCATATGTTTTGCTTGCGTCTATTTAGCAAGGTTACTCTGTGGTATAAGCAAGGAAGCTGAGCTTTCTGCAGTGTGTAAATGTGCTTTTACTATACTTTTACTATATGTGCTGTACATACAAAACTATTACAATATTAGGAATACAATACAAGACTGACAGATATCTATAACAAGCAAAAATACCTAGCAAATGAACAGCCTATAGTCTATACCAGTACAAATACACTTAAAGGTTACTTATCTTTTGTTACTGTATGTTCGTGATCTCCATTGGCAACGATTCTCCTGGAGCTTTAGGCACCTTTCTTCTATCATGAGTCACTTCTGATCTTACAGCATGATGGTGTGTGTCTGTGTCCGTGTTTGTCTAGCTTATGCCTGAATTCCCCTTTTATGTGTCAGGCTGTTTACCATAGTTACCAAACAACAGAAAACATACCTGTTTACTGTAGCTGTAGAAACAATGGACTGTTGAAAACTGTATCTATGTACCCATTCTCTACTCAAGCCAACACCTGACAGTAATCTAATAGTCATTCTTTCAGTTTGAGAGCTGAAAGAACCTCAAACAAGTAAATCTCTTACTTGTGTACTGTAGCTATAGAGACAATAGCCTGTTGAAAACTGTCAATTGAATACAACAATGGTATCTAACCCCATTGTATGAAACAGCATTTGTTTGAGAAATCTACTCAAGCCAAAAAAAACTGACAGTATCTCTATGAGCAACAACTATTGTGTAATGTTATGTCTGATTAGTATAAAAAAAATCATATTTTAACAAACGCAACACACCATATTACCCCTATCCTGAAGTCCTTGCACTGGCTACCAGTCAGGTTTCACATAGACTTTAAGATCCTCTTGCTCACCTTGAAAGCTCTTCAAGGCTTGACACCTCATCATCTGTCTGTATTTTTATCAATTTACCCCCCTTGTAACCTCCACTCCTCAAATTCTGGTCTTCTGTGTATCCCTTCTACTCACCTACACTTGTTGGGAGACAGAGCTTCTCCTGCTATATTCCAAAACTCTGGAATTCACTTCCAAAGAACACCTGAGTCATCTTCTCTAAACTTATTCAAATCAATTCTAAAAAAAAATCTTTTTTAGACAAGATTTCACATAATTGTCAATTTTTTCCTTTGTTTTATCCTGTGTATTTTTGTGTTTTCTTTGTACAGCGCTTTGAGAAGCTACCTTTATCCACTTAAGGACCGCCCCATGCAGGTATACTGTGGCAGGGCGGACCTCCTGCGTAAAATCATTTACCTGTGCATGATTTTGTGCACAGGGTCTGTGGCGTGTGTGTGATCCACCGGCAACCCACTCCCACTGTGATTGGACACAGCAAGAGCCAATCAGCGGGTCCGGCAGATGCGATGTCCACCGGGACCCACCGATCCTTGACAGAAGAGGCAGAACAGCAGTCTGCCTATGTAAACAAGGCAGACCACCGTTCTGTCAGAGAGGAACATGGAGATCTTGTGCTTCTTCTAAGCAGAAACACAAATCTCTGTCTTCCTCCAGTTAAGCCATCCCCCACACAGTTAGAAGCACTCCCTAGAAGCACACTTAACCCTGTGATCGTTATTCTCTGCCAGTATCATTAGTATAGTGACAGTGCATTTTTTTTAGCATTGATCACTGTATTAGTGTCACTGGTCCCCAAAAAGTGTCACGATTTGTCTGCCGCAATGTCGCAGTCCCACTAAAAATCGCTGATCGCCACCCTTACTAGTAAAAAAATAAATAAAAAAATAAAAATTTCATGAATCAATACCATAGTTTGTAGATGCTATAACTTTTGCTTGTTGGGATTTTTTTTTTACTAAAAATATGTAGCAGAATACATATTGGCCTAAACTGATGAATCAATTTAATTTTTTACATTTTTTAATTGGGCATGTTTTATAGCAGAAAGTAAAAAATATTGTTTTTTTTTTTTTTCATAATTGTCAGTCTTTTTTTGTTTATAGCACAAAAAAAATGCAGAGGTGATCAAATACCACCAAAAGAAAGCTTTATTTGTGGGTAAAAAGGACATAAATTGTATTTGGGTACAGCGTCACCTGTCAGTGCAATTGTCTGTTAAAGTAGCACAATATGAAAATGTAGAGAGCTGCCCATGGGACTTTTTAATGAAGCGCAACACACTCATTTGTAAAAACAACAATGTAGAGATTTATTTAATGTAATACCAAAAGGTCAGCAGAAAATGGTGCCATGTTGCAAAGCAAATTGGACCAAATATGCATATCCATTCCATAGCTAAATACAGTACAGTACTAAAATCAGTCCATGATTAATGTAACATTGCATAATCTGTATACTGATGCATTTCGTGGCTTGGTTCTCACTTCCTCAGGGTTTGATGCATATACACATATCTATAAGGTAAAATAGTTTAAGGCTGTATGACAACAGTAGTAAAAATTGTACTACATGAATGCAAAATGTAGGGATCACAATAAGGGACCCATACTTACAAAAATGCAGGATGTCTCATGCTCATTTCCCAATGGCAGCCACCAGGGACGTCTGACCCGGGAGCTGTGGGTATAAAATCCAGAGGGGACCAGCAGCGCAAGCAGGAAAGATTGAAGTATCGGGCAGTAAGAACAGTCCAACACAACCTCCAAGGTGATGGCTGGAGAAAAATGTGTATGCATGATAATGTGCACAAAAAAAAGAAATATTTCAACCAAATGTTGGCACAATTGTATCAAATAATAAAGGTGACTTGCATAACTATATTATAAAAAAAAATCCACATATACACTATTGTTAATGTGCAGGAAAGTAAAAGTACAGCCTAATAAGTTTTACCACAGGTATATTGTATATCCCAGTATTGCAGGGTCAGTGAGTCAGTGTATGAAGCAAAAAAGAAGTAACCTACCATAGTCTGATGTGTGCAGACAAGGAATAGCATGTGGTGTTGCCAACCACCTCATGTTTTAAAAAAAAAACACAATCTCTGAGGGAAAGGAAAAAAAAGAGAAAAAAAACACACACAAACAAATGTACATGGCAATGGTAATAAAACATACAACAAAAGCCATACCGATATCATCGCTATATTGATGGTATTTTCATCATATGGACAGAAGGTGAAGAAAATCTAAAACAGTTTTACTCATTGATCAACACTTTTCACCCATCTGTCAAACTGAAAGTAGATTATTCTAACTTCCTAGATACCACAGTATACATCAGGAATGACAAGCTTCATTCTTTGATATACGGGAAACCGACTGACAGATGCAACTATCTCCATAGTTCCGGTTTTCAACCTCAACACACTAAACGGTCCATCATACACAGCCAGGCCATCAGATACCACCGAATATGTTCAGACCCAGAAGACCAAGATAAACATCTCAGAACACTAGCAGACTCCTTCCATAAGAAAGGTTACAAAGACAAAACCATCAACAACAGCATAAACACAGCCTTGAAAACCCGAAGAGAAAATCTCCTCCAGTACAAACAGAAAAAACAAATAACCGTGTACCTCTAGTCACCACATACAATCCAGCACTAGAAGGGATAAAAAAGATAATCAAAGATTTACAACCCATCCTAACAGAGGATGAAACTCTAAAAGAAATATTCCAACAACCCCCAATATTGGCTTTCAGACAACCATCCAACCTCAGACATAAACTAATCAGCAGGAAGCTTCATTCTGATTATGAAGTCATAAATAATGGAAGCAAACCCTGTAATAAAAAATGCTGCAAACTGCAACCAGATTAATCTATCTAAAAGTGTCACACACACAAATGGGACCTTTAACATCAAGGGATTATACAGCTGTACCTGCAGTAATATTGTGTACCTCATCCAATGCAAAAGATGTAGCAAAGGATGTTATGTTGGCGAAACAGGACAGACGTAAGCGAGGATGAATTTGTACAGACATCAAGGAACATAAAGAAGATGAGTTCTGCCAGGCCCGGATTTACTCCCTTTGCCACCCCAAGGCCGGGTCCTTCAATGCCGCCCCCCCCACACACACACCACCATTCTCGTCCTTTATCGATGACTGCTACAATAGATCAATTAAAAACATATCTCCACACACGAGAACACTGAAAATAACTGGCTTTAATTGTACTTCAGAGTAAGCGCGCGGGGTAACGATTTTTCGCGGGCAATTTTTCAGGGCAATTGCTGGTGTTAGTGCCATGGTTGGTATGGTGTCAGGATGATTGAAACACATTATTTCTATCATTACATTGTAATGTAAAATGAAATAGTTCAACTCACCATAATGCAGAATCATTGGGAGCCCTGAGCATGTCACTTGCCACCATCGCTTGTCACTTGACACTATGCCTGCCACCAGATGGAGATGTCACTTGCCATGCTGCCCCCACATGGGGATGTCACTTGCCACACTGCCTGGCTGCCACCAGATGGAGATGTCACTTGCCACACTGCCTGCCACCAGATGGGGATGTCACTTGCCACGCTGCCACCAGATGGAGATGTCACTTGCCACACTGCCACCAGATGGAGATGTCACTTGCCACTCTGCCTGCCACCAGATGGGGATGTCACTTGCCACGCTGCCACCAGATGGAGATGTCACTTGCCACTCTGCCTGCCACCAGATGGAGATGTCACTTGCCACTCTGCCTGCCACCAGATGGGGATGTCACTTGCCACGCTGCCACCAAATGGAGATGTCACTTGCCACACTGCCACCAGATGGGGATGTCACTTGCCACGCTGCCACCAGATGGGGATGTCACTTGCCACGCTGCCACCAGATGGAGATGTCACTTGCCACACTGCCTGGCTGCCACCAGATGGGGATGTCACTTGCCACGCTGCCACCAGATGGAGATGTCACTTGACAGGCTGCCTGGCTGCCACCAGATGGAGATGTCACTTGACACGCTGCCACCAGATGGGGATGTCACTTGCCACACTGCCTGGCTGCCACCAGATGGAGATGTCACTTGCCACGCTGCCACCAGATGGAGATGTCACTTGCCACACTGCCTGGCTGCCACCAGATGGGGATGTCACTTGCCATGCTGCCACCAGATGGGGATGTCACTTGCCACGCTGCCACCAGATGAGGATGTTACTTGCCACGCTGCCACCAGATGGAGATGTCACTTGCCACACTGCCACCAGATGGAGATGTCACTTGCCACGCTGCCACCAGATGAGGATGTCACTTGCCACGCTGCCACCAGATGGGGATGTCACTTGCCACGCTGCCACCAGATGTTGATGTCACTTGCCACACTGCCACCAGATGGGGATGTCACTTGCCACACTGCCACCAGATGTTGATGTCACTTGCCACGCTGCCACCAGATGGGGATGTCACTTGCCATGCTGCCACCAGATGGAGACGTCACTTGCCACACTGCCACCAGATGTTGATGTCACTTGCCACGCAGCCACCAGATGTTGATGTCACTTGCCACGCTGCCTGTCTGCCACCAGATGAAGGAGGGCGGAACAGCAGTGCTGGCAATGAGAGATGTCATCTCTCTCCCCCCGCCACCGCACCGCTGACATTACTTCTTAATCTTTTCAAAAATGGCGCCGGGCGTCGAAATCACGCTACTGCGCATGCGCCGCCCGGCCGAGCGCATACGAGCTTTCCCGAGCACGGCCGCTTCAGAACTGCGCATGCGCAGTAGTGGGCGGCTCGCGGCCATCTTTTCTAAGGGCACCGGTGCCCTTAATCAACTTTAACGAGCAGCCCGAAAGTCACCGCAGGAGCGGCGCCGCCCCTGCACCACTGCCGCCCCTAGGCCTGGCCTCGGTGGCCTTGTGGCCCTGAGTTCTGCACACCTGTGGGACACCATTTCTCACAATTGGACCACACTATAAAATACCTCAATGTTTTAGTTATTGAAGGAAATTTCAGAACTATCCATGAAAGGAAAACTCTTGAACTAAGAATGATACTCCTATTTGATACAAAAAATAAAGGCCTAAATTTAGATACAGGTTTCCTTACTCATTATCCTACAGTTTTATGCCCTCCTCTGTGACTATCATCCCATCCCCAGTCTATAGCTCTCCCTCTGTCTTATTTCACTAACTATGCTAGTTTTATTACCATTGCCATGTACATTTGTTTGTGTGTTTGTTTCTCTCGTTTTTCCTTTTCCTCTGAGATTGTGTTTTATCTTTTTAACATTCTGCTAAAACGTTTGTGAATCAGTACTGCTTGGACCTTGAAGATTGTATGTTAGTGCAAATAGAAAATGTATCAAGGACAGTACTCAATTGCACTAATACAGCTACAATCACCTCAAGGTTTGGGTTATTACAAGCAAACAGACTGTGCACTTTGCAAAGGGCAGTTGCACTCTGCAAGTGTAGTGGCTCCAGAGCTTAGTAAATGAGGTAAAGCTTCATTTTGCAATAGAGGTACCCAATCACCTGCAAGGAAAATTTAAAAAAAATGCATTTTTGCTTGCATATGATTGGATGATGGAAGTCAGCAGAGCTTCTGCTCGTTTACCATGATGTGGAGCAACTGCTCTTGCAGAGTGCAACTGCACTTTGCAAAGTGGGCAGTGCTTTTGCCTTAGTAAATCAACTCCTTTATATCTGCATTTGGTGTTTGGGTTCATTGGGTAATAAGTAAGCGCTGGTGAAAGCATGAAACACATTTACTCTCTTGTCCCCCAGTGTGTTTGCTATCTACTGTCACTTGGATTTTCCCTGCAATGCAGTGGAGCGTCAGTGTGCCATCAACCAGACTTTTCTTTGTTTTTTATTGTACAGCATACAAGCTGGGCTTGCACCTGATTGGAGGTTGTGTTTGGGGATGATTCAGGAGTGAACTCACCTAGGAGCAGTAGTCCATTCTTGCTAATTATGATCTGTTTTATTAAAATACATTTTATGAAATTTAGAATGGTGACAACCTTCATGATGCCTTGGAATCTCCTAAAAATCTGTCTCTTGGTGTCATTGGTATCAAGACCTGAAATATGTGTGTGTTATTAAATATATATATATATTTTTTGTGATGGTCTAATAAATGCCAGATGTTTTTGCTAAAAAGTAGGGATGAGCCGAACACCCCCCTGTTCGGTTCGCATCAGAACATGCGAACAGGAAAAAAGTTCGTTCGAACACGCGAACACCGTTAAAGTCTATGGGACACGAACATGAATAATCAAAAGTGCTAATTTTAAAGACTTATATGCAAGTTATTGTCATAAAAAGTGTTTGGGGACCTGGGTCCTGCCCCAGGGGACATGGATTAATGCAAAAAAAAGTTTTAAAAACGGCCGTTTTTTCAGGAGCAGTGATTTTAATAATGCTTAAAGTCAAACAATAAAAGTGTAATATCCCTTTAAATTTCGTAGCTGGGGGTGTCTATAGTATGCCTGTAAAGGGGCGCATGTTTCCCGTGTTTAGAACAGTCTGACAGCAAAATGACATTTCAAAGGAAAAAAGTCATTTAAAACTACTCGCGGCTATTGCATTGCCGGTCCGACAATACACAGAAGTTCATTGATAAAAACGGCATGGGAATTCCACACAGGGGAACCCCGAACCAAAATTTAAAAAAAAAAATGACATGGGGGTCCCCCTAAATTCCATACCAGGCCCTTCAGGTCTGGTATGGATAGAACCCCGGCCAAAATTAAAAAAAAAAAAAGACGTAGGGGTCCCCCTAAATTCCATACCAGACCCTTCAGGTCTGGTATGGATTTTAAGGGGAACCCGTGCCAAAATTAAAAAAAAAACAGCGTGGGGTCCCCCCAAAAATCCATACCAGACCCTTATCCAAGCACGCAACCTGGCAGGCCATAGGAAAAGAGGGGGACGAGAGAGCGGCCCCCCTCCTGAACCGTACCAGGCCACATGCCCTCAACGTTGGGAGGGTGCTTTGGGGTAGCCCCCCAAAACACCTTATCCCCATGTTGATGAGGACAAGGGCCTCATCCCCACAACCCTGGCCGGTGGTTGTGGGGGTCTGTGGGTGGGGGGCTTATCGGAATCTGTAAGCCCCCTTTAACAAGGGGACTCCCAGATACCAGCCCCCCCTGTATGAAATGGTAAGGGTACCCCTACCATTTCACTAAAAAACTGTCAAAAATGTTAAAAATGACAAGAGACAGTTTTTGACAATTCCTTTATTTAAATGCTTCTTCTTTCTTCTATCTTCCTTCATCTTCTTCTTCTTCTTCTGGTTCTTCTGGCTCTTCTGGTTCTTCCTCCAGTGTTCTCGTCCAGCATCTCCTCCGCGGCGTCTTCTATCTTCTTCTCCTCGGGCCGCTCCGCACCCATGGCATGGGGGGAGGCTCCCGCTCTTCTCTTCATCTTCTTCTCTTCTTCATCTTCTTCTTCATCTTCTTCTCTTCTTCATTTTCTTCTCCGGGCCGCTCCGCACCCATGCTGGCATGGAGGGAGGCTCCCGCTGTGTGACGCGTCTCCTCTTCTGACGGTTCTTAAATAATGGGGGGCGGGGCCACCCAGTGACCCCGCCCCCTCTGACGCACGGTGACTTGACGGGACTTCCCTGTGATGTCACGGGGAATGCCACAGGGAAGTCCCGTCATGTCCCGTGTGTCAGAGGGAGGCGGGGTCACTGGGTGGCCCTGCCCCCCGTTATTTAAGAACCGTCAGAAGAGGAGACGCGTCACACAGCAGGAGCCTCCCACCATGCCAGCATAGGTGCAGAGCGGCCCGGAGAAGAAGAGAAGAAGAGAAGAAAAGAAGAAGATGAAGAAGAAGATGAAGAAGAGAAGAAGATGAATAGAAGAGCGGGAGCCTCCCCCCATGCCATGGGTGCGGAGCGGCCCGAGGAGAAGAAGATAAAAGACGCCGCGGAGGAGATGCTGAGTGAGAACGCCAGAGGAAGAACCAGAAGAGCCAGAAGAACCAGAAGAAGAAGAAGATGAAGGAAGATAGAAGAAAGAAGAAAGAAGAAGCATTTAAATTAAATAATTGTCAAAAACTGTCTCTTGTCATTTTTAACATTTTTGACAGTTTTTTAGTGAAATGGTACCATACCTTACCATTTCACAGGGGGGGGCGGGATCTGGGGGTCCCCTTGTTAAAGGGTGCTTCCAGATTCCGATAATCCCCCCACCCGCAGACCCCCACAACCACCGGCCAGGGTTGTGGGGATGAGGCCCTTGTCCTCATCAACATGGGGACAAGGTGTTTTGGGGGGCTACCCCAAAGCACCCTCCCAATGTTGAGGGCATGTGGCCTGGTACGGTTCAAGAGGGGGGCGCTCTCATGTCCCCCCCTCTTTTCCTGCGGCCTGCCAGGTTGCGTGCTCGAATAAGGGTCTGGTATGGAATTTAGGGGGACCCCCACTTCATTTTTTTTAATACATTTTGGCCGGGGTTCCCCTTAATATCCACACCAGACCTGAAGGGCCTGGTATGGAATTTAGGGGGACCCCCATGTCATTTTTTTTTTTAATTTTGGTTCGGGGTTCCCCTGTGTGGAATTCCTATGCCATTTTTATCAATGAACTTCTGTGTATTGTCGGACCAGCAATGCAATAGCCGCGAGTAGTTTTAAATGACTTTTTTCCTTTGAAATGTCATTTTGCTGTCAGACTATTCTAAACACGGGAAACATGCGCCCCTTTACAGGCATACTATAGACACCCCTCAGCTACGAAATTTAAAGGGATATTACACTTTTATTGTTTGACTTTAAGCATTATTAAAATCACTGCTCCTGAAAAAACGGCCGTTTTTAAAACTTTTTTTTGCATTGATCCATGTCCCCTGGGGCAGGACCTGGGTCCCCAAACACTTTTTATGACAATAACTTGCATATAAGCCTTTAAAATTAGCACTTTTGATTTCTCCCATAGACTTTTAAAGGGTGTTCCGCGGCATTCGAATTTGCAGTGAACACCCCAAATTGTTCGCTGTACGGCAAACTTGCGAACAGCCGATGTTCGAACTCAAAGCTCATCCCTACTAAAAAATTAAAAGAACACTTTATAACCAATTTCCAGTTGGATAGTAATCTTTAATCACTACTGACCTGACAGTAGACGGAAATGTTTTGCTTTGTGTAACTTTATATGTTTTTTTCTATAACAAAGTTAAAGACATAGAAAATAAATGAAGAACTACCTCCAGGATGCCCAATAAAACAATGTATAATGCAAGCTAATCATATTTATTCTTGACGTGCCAACTAATGTACACTTTTATGTTAAATAAATTACCAACTTAAATTATATTTAATTAACAAGCCTTAATAAAACTGTAGATGGATAGAATTACATTCGCCTTTAAATTAGTACATTAGAAAATATAAAGAAAATAATTTAGTCCTTGCAGTCTTAATAAGCATACCCCAAATCCAAAAATGAAATGCATAAATACAAATAGTACACAAATCCTTTTGTTTTAATCATCATTAGGCAAAGTTCAAGAATTCATTATTCTTCAATAAGCCGGCCGGCTTTAAAGATTGTTGTGTTCGGTCACTGTAGTTTGCAATTTCAAGTGGATGGTAATTTGATTAAATACAAACATGAGCATTTATCATTTTTAACTTCACTTTCATATTTGTCGACACATTCATTTTCTTGATGAGAGAGTTCAGGAGTGTGAAATTAAAAATGTTTCAGGGGAGATTTTGTTTTATGATTTTGCAAATGTGTTTAGAAGTTGTACTGTAGGTGTAGTTGTACAATTTTAATATGCAGATGATTAGTATGGTGGAAAAGTAAAATGTTCTGATATGGAGTGAGGTTTTATGATTGAAATTAGTTTTGTCAGACACAACAGCTTCTAAATCAGAACTTTTGGTAATTTTTAGAAATCTAGAGTAGGCGAGATCAGCTTGATAGCTGCACAATTATATGTTTGTCATAAAAAAAAGTTTTGTAATAATTGCAAAAAAAACCCTCCTCTGTATGTGCTGATTTCTGGTATATGAGAACTAAAAAAAGGGAGGACCATCATTCACTAATCAGAAGCTTTCCTTCCAGCAAACATTCTACCATGCAGGGAGGGTTAGGCTCACTTTGTACAGTTAGCATTCACTTTGTACAGTAAATATTAGTCATTATTATTAAAGTGGAACTAAACATTCTCAGGAAATATTAACTATTTTTATTCCTAATGCTGATAACATTAATAAATAGATAGGAAGGTATATTATGTTTACTAGTTTTAAACTTTCTTTTGATTTCTTCAGTTGCTTCCTTTTTTTGGGCTAGGCCAAAATTATGTCATACATTCCAGGAGTCTTCATGAACATTATTATTATTTCATCTGGAGGAGGGGAGTAGGGGCTTTCTCACAAAAGCAAACCCTTCTTCCTGCCTGCCTAGGCTAAGGGCAGATGGATTCCTACCAGGGGCGGATCCGGGGGGGGGCAATTGCCGACCGACTCCTGAGTCTCTCTCACATTTAGAATTAGCAGTAGGCCAGCAGTGGCACCGAGAGATATCCTCTTGTTGTTGCACCACCGTGCCATGCTGCACTGCTGGCCTGGCCTCTACTGCCTGCCGCACTGGCTGCTATCGCCTGCCTCCTGACATCTAGCAACCAGTGACGTCACGTCCGAGTTGGGAAGGAGGAGAGCGAGGCCCTAGCATTCAGAGCAGAGCCTTCTTCCTCCTCTGTGCCTAGTATGAATGTTGACTTCACCCACCTCCTCACTCCATCTTCTCCAGGCTCCAGCGTGAAGACAGAATGAAGCATCTGGCTGTCTGATGCTGCAATCCTGCTCATCTTTATAGCTTCTCCAGATGGGAGCCCCTACCCCCACCAGAGCACCAAAGTATGAAAGTGAGTACAAGCATTAACAATTGTTTAAAATTACAGAATACAGGTACTGTATGTATGCCATTATTTATGAAAAAGCACTGCATTTTTAGTATCGACATTTTTGTCTTGTTCAAATTGTAATCTAATTATAATGCAGGATATTGATTTAAATGTGGAGCTGCAGAAGAGCAAACAGCTAATATGGAAACACAGTACCTGGCACTTTCATAAATTCTGGCTACACTCACCTCCACAGCTACATCACGTTGGCTGCTAACACTTTGAACTGCCATTTAGGTCTGGTTCACACTAGATGTGGTGTGCATTCACAGCGAATTCCCTGCAAATCTGCACCGCATCCAAATCGCAAACCTGTTCATGCGAACTGATTGCAGAGTGTATGTTACATTAATGACACCCCGTAATTACTTTGCAAAATGCAGTGCGAATTGCAAAATCAGATTGCATGGGTGTGAACACTCATGTGATCCGATTCTGGTGCAGACAAAAAAGGGTCCTGCATGAGTTTGGTCCGAATGCGATGCAAATTCAGCCATACAGTTTATATGGCTGAATTTGCAGCGCACAGACATTGCATGTGATCTGCACATTTTTTGGCAGTGCCCCTGCCGAGACTAGACTCTGGATCTGCCCCTGATTCCTACATGATGTTACGCAAGATGGCCAAGGCAAGAAATGAAAGGGGTTGCTAGAAGGGGGGGTTCAAACTGATTTCTTCGCAACATAAAGGATGGGTGGGTTTGTTTTGAACCTTTAATGTGAATTAAATAGCTGTTTCAGTGTGTGGTGCTCAGAGTTTAGTTCTGCTTTAAACATGAATGCTAATGAAGTTATAAACCTACAGAATCAAATATCATTTATAGAAGCAATAGATGTAAGTATTGGATGAATTGGAGAATTTCTAGTACAGTGTGTTCTAACAATATGTTGAATTCTACAAATATTTCAGTAAAATATTTTAAAAGTACAGATGCATAAAATAAGCATATTAAGAAGTCTAAAATGCCCCAATAAATAATCTGGCAGAACATAAAGTGCTGGTAAACCCCTAACAATGAGCTTTTCTTATCTGTCCCCTTTTACACGTGCGTTCTGATCAGGTCCGCCTGTTTTTCAGCGATTGGAACCTCCATTCTTCTTTATAGAGCGGAGATGTCAGTGGACGTGTCCACTGACACCCACCGGCATCCAATTTAAAAACAGAAAAGTGGAAAACTATCTCCCATCCGTCCAGCGCATTGGATCAGATGACAGTCGGATGTAAACAGAAATGCGTGTTGTGTCGGTCCGTGTCCACTTTGCATCAGCAGAGCGGACATGGACCTGTCATCTGCCTGCTCCTCAGGGATCAGCGGAGGAATCCACCTGCTGAGCCGGTGGATCCGCTGCCAGGTCTGCCCCATGTGAAAGGGGCCTTAAAACTAAAATTTTGTTATTTTTATTTTTAAATTAGCACAAGGGGCAGTACTGATAATGAACATTTTTTTTTCCTGGTATTAATAAGTGGGACTCTCTGTTCATTGAAATAAAGATTTTAAAAAACAAAGAAGCCACCGCATCCCTGGTGCTGATTTAAAAAAAATATTAACTAAAACGTCAGCTCTAAAATTGTTTTGTTATATCTGTTCGATACGTTCATACATTTTGTTGATCATAACAGGAATCTAGTGGTGTGCCCTGTATTGTGCACACTTCCTGTGTCATCTCAAGAAGTACTCTTATCATTACGCTTATCAGTTCTCTTAGGGCAGGAAGCAATAGTACATCTTATGAATAGAACAGAGGGGCAGAAAGAGCAGGCATAGTTGGCACTTTTGTTGAGTGCCTTTAACAGGTCCCGCCGCCATATTAACACCTGCAACACTTCAAGATTACATCTGCAGGGATAACTGGGAAAGGCGGTTGGTGGAGGAATGAAGATTTTAACAAACATAGCAGCCACCACAACACAAGGAACACTTTTTTATTTATTGTAAATACAGTACCTGGTGCTGATTAAAAAAAAATATTAAAAAAACTTCAAAGTTTAAAACTTTAAAGTGATACTAAACACACACTTTAATTTACATCGTCTCTTGTATTTCTGTATATGGATGGTGGCACTGTAAATTTTTTATAAGAAAGTATCTTCTTTCCTAATCGACATAAAGCTGTCATGTGACCCAGATCTTTCCCAGCCTGTCTGTAGGGAAACAGTGGCAGGAGGAGCTTCTAGTCCTCTGCTACTCCTTACATGTTAAAAAAAAAAAAAATAGCCATGGAAATACAGAGTAAAAATAAATAATTAATATCAATAAACTGTCATACAAATAAATATTTGAAAACAAATCTTTATTATTTTTTTTTTTGGTGATAACATGGTGTGGGCAGATTTCTGCCTATCACAAGCTGTGCCTCCTCCATCAATCAAGATGTCATATCACAACCCCATTGTGTTTATTTGGTTAGTGGGCATAGAGGAGGGAGGGATTGGGCTGTCATTTACAACTGTGTATGCCCACATGTGTCACTATAGTCACATGGGCTGCTCAGATGTGATAGGAAAGAAATGCTCAGAGTAGAAATACACTGAAAACTGATTATGTGCACTTGCTCCCAACACTGCTCTGCAAAATCCTTTATTGCAGTAGGGACACGGACAGAAGGAAGCAAAGGATCAAGCAGGTTTTTTGCAGAATACAGAAAACTAAAATCATAGTCTGAGTATGAACAGAATGTAATACTGGATTTATTGATAGTCTTTATTGATATGGGTTTATTGACACTTTAAAGATGTTTTGTTATATCTGTTCAATAAGCGCAAAGAAAAACCTGTTGATCATAAGAGGAATCTAGTGATGTGCCGTATTTTGTGCATACTTCCTGTGTCATCTTAATAAACCTTATCAGAAGAGGTGATCTGTAGTCCTGCAAACCACACAACTAGGCAGGGCTGACACGATTTTCCCAGCCCATAAAAGGAAATTAGGAGCTGACTACATTTCTGCCAGGATCAGCGGGTATTTATTTGTGCTTGCATGGTTTTACATGTGGAGATATGCATACTGTACATTGCAAAAATGCACTGCTTATGTTTTTTTTTGTTTTTTTTCGGGAGTGGTCCCTTCCCCTGGCATACACATTAAGTCAAAAATGTGTAAGTCACCCACTAATCCATCACGATGAGTGTAGAGGTTCTTGCCCCTTCTTAGGACACGTTCAAAGCAAACTTCAGCAAAAATGTGTGTATTACACTGTAACAAATGGGAGGGAATAAACACTGAGGCATGCTTGGCAACATGCTTGATTAAATAAATGTACAATACAGTACTAAATCGTTGCAAAACCACGCATGGGTCTCTTCCATTGTGATCAAAACCATATTTCCAATTGAAGTTGAATTGGAAAAACTAGGCCTGAGGCCCAAAATGCAAGTAATTAGGTCAAAAATCATTTGATATCACATTTGCGAATATGGAACTGGTAAAAATCCTATATCTTTTTTCTTTTCAGATTAGATCAGACAGATAAACAAAACTGTGCAGTACATATTTTATTGTCTCTTTGTTAAAGAAGAGTCTAGGTTAAATGATCCAGCACATGCATTAGAAGTAACATTGTTTCACTTTTTTTTTTTAATTGTGTCCTACTTTCTTTCAAAATTACATTTTCAATCTGTTATAATAATGAATATTTTTTAGCTCTACCATAAAAATAATTATAAATTATGGCAAAATACAAAATGAAGCCTTATAAGCAATTGGAAGAAGTCAGCTTATTGGGATTTTTTTCCTGAGCATGAAACAGAGAAGGAGCTGAAAGTGCTCAGATAATGAATTCCATGTAAAATGTATGAGATACTGAGCCAAACACAGAGCTGACATCTCTTAGGAAACAAGTTTTATATCTCTAGTGCGCTCAGGCTTAAAACCGCTAGAAAGAAAGACTTGTGTTTCTCCGCCTCTAAATGGATATTCTTTCTCTGCCTCCTTCAGTATTCGGTAGTATTACATTGCCAAGCATAATCGGCTGCAAAGGAAAATATTTCAGCCCAACTGAAATTGTGCATTCACTTTGCATCTTTAGGTGGTGACATCAGAAAGAGACCAGCAGTTAACCTTTTTATTCATTCTGTCAAGAACATATAACCATTTGAATAAGACAGAGAGAGGAGACATACTGTAGGTGAAATATACTGACCCCATTAACCCAAGACTAATATGAACGTTGACTGGAAAAGCTCAGAAAGATGGTAATATAGGCAGTGGTAATGTTTTAAAACATGACTTGTTGATTTAGAAGGTCTAGTTGGAACAAGGTTAATTTAAACAAATGGCGCAATGTGAAGTGAGGAAATGTGTTATAAGGTGTTGGCAACTTCGGTATCTGCAGGGAATATATAAACTGTCTACATAAAATAGAACTGAGGCAAGCAACATGTAATATTATACAACTGAAAAGGGTTTTAGTTCTCTGTGAGGAACATCAGATTATTTTTTTTAAATAGTGTCTAGGCACGATTTCTACAGGTATTTAATGTTCAATACAGAAACACTACCCGACAATGCCTTCAGCTGCTTTTCTCATCAGAAGTATTCTGCCATCTCTGTCTAGGCATCATTCAAGGCCACTTGGCCATTTCCTGGACTGAGATGCTATCCTAATAGAAGACACAGTCATGCAAATCCCGATGCCTGTGAAGTTCTTGGCTGGGGTCCCAAATGTCTAATGCAGATTAGTACTGGTGGTAGCTTTTCACCATGTAAGTTACTACAACGCTACAATGTAGCAGTCTAGGGGAAAGGGGACAAAGAAAATGTTTCCCCCTGTCTACAGCAGGCTACTCTCCACAATGCCATTTTAGATCTGAACTTCCCTAGATTCCATGAGGACCCCCATTTACATTGGCCATGAAACACCTCAAGAATCCCCTGGCTTTCTACACTGCATCCAGGACCGATCAACAGGGAATAGCCAGTCTGCTTTACAAAACTGACTCTGTTTGAGACAGTGGAACATTTCTCCATCTCGACTTCCCCCCTTTTTTCTGGATCACGGGTGCTGTTATCACGCATCCATAGGGAACTTTCCTAGCCCCTTCCCCCTACAACAAGGTCAGAGCAGTAACCACTAGCCCCCCCCCACTCCCCCTTTTCTTTGTCTGATTCCCACATCCAGGCCCCCGTGGATGGCTGACTACCAGACTTATAGTTCACAGTCCCATATTTCCTGAACACCCCAAACTTTTCACCAATTCCCTAGTTTACTCTTGGCTTCTGATCTACCTGTTAGAGTTCCTATGGGGCTTGTACCCTGATTGTTTGTGCTTTTTTTAGCTATAATTTAGGTGTGTGGAGGATGCAGCGGGTCCAATGCACCTCCTCCTGTACTCAGAGTCTTTAAAAGTTTTTTTTTTTTTACTCCTAGTCAGGAACTCCCCCACTAGTTGGGGGACACCATGATTGTCTCTCCAGGTGAGGTGGATATGTTCTCCCCTCACCCACGGAGCTTACTCCTACCATCTCTCTTTACTGTTTTCTCTCTTTCTCTCCTACCCTTTACCTTTCTTTTTTTTTCAGTGACGTGTGTGGTCTCGCTCCTTTGCAGGACCCTAGTGGGTGATGCGGTGAACTCGTTGCAGCTCGCACACTAGGACAAGCCTCTGATACAAAGGAAGGTGGTCGGGGGTCATCAGCTTTTTCCTCTGCGCTGCTCCATGGCTAATCTTGCCACACATAGACCCGCCCTTTGCATTGCCTCTCACAATGTGAAGGGACTTAACTCCCATGTTAAACGCCGGAAAATTCTCCAACATTATAACAACCAAAAAATAGATATACTGTTGCTGCAGGAAACACACTTCCCTAAATCTTACACCCCAGATATTCAGGAATATTTCCTATTGAACGATGTTAACAACATCTCCCTGTCCTCTCTGTATGCAGCACATACAGCCACAATAAGGGGTAAACTGATCCAAATTTCTTCTAGGCTACGCAAAGCTCGCAAGCTAGATATTGACTTGTTAAAGAGGGAATTTTCTTCCTTAAGCTAAATACATAAACGCAAACCTTCCTCAGGTTCCGCAGAAAGACTGGAATCGGCACGCACAGCCCTTAACCTGGCTCTTACTGCGATAGCGGAAAAAAGTCTTAGATGGGAGGGCGAACGGTTTTTCCACCAAAAAGACAAACTTGGTTCTCTATTGGCATGTAGGGTGACCCCTAAAACAAGATCCTATACCTTACCTAAAATAAAATTGAGCAATGGCTCCCTCACACAGAACCCCCAATGAATGAATTTTATTGCAATCTGTACAGCAAGCAAGGGAAGGAACCCTCCCCCTGGCTTAGACTCCTTCCTGGGATCTGTGAAGATCCCTAAGATCAGGGAACAGCACAGGGATGACTAATGCCGCGTACACACGGTCGGACTTTTCGTCTACAAAAGTCCAACGGACGCCGACGGACTAAAGCTGGCTGGTAATCCGTTCGTGTGTGGGCTTCTCCGGACTTTCAGCAGACTTTTTCAGCCTCAAATCCGACGGACTTTAGATTTGAAACATGCTTCAAATCTTTACGTCGTAACTACGACGGACCCGAAATCCGCTCGTCTGTGTGCTAGTCCGACGGACAAAAACCCATGCTAGGGCAGCTATTGGCTACTGGCTATGAACTTTCTTATTTTAGTCCGGTGTATGTCATCACGTACGAATCCGTCGGACTTTTGTGTGGTCGTGTGTAGGCAAGTCCGTTCGTTAGAAAGTCTGCTGCAAGTCCGCCGAAAGTCCGCCGGAAGTCTGTCGGACAGGCTGTCGGACTTTTGTAGACGAAAAGTCCGACCGTGTGTACGCGGCATTAGAGGCACCGATCTCAATAGAGTAAGTTGCACAGGTCATTAAAAACCTTAAAAATAACTCGGCTCCAGGCACTGACGGCTTCTCTGTCCCGTATTATAAGCATTTCTTCCCAATACTCTTTCCCTATTTTGCCCGATTCTTTAATCATCTCCGATCTGGAGCTTCACTCAATAAGGCATCAAACTCTGCATTTATCACAGTGCTCCCTAAGCCAGGCAGGGACCCCAGTTGAACTTCCAATTATCGCCCCATTTCATTGATCAACAAAGATCTCAAAATCCTAACAAAAATTTGGGTTGACAAAATATCCAACTTTATTGGTCTTTACATACACAAGGATCAGGTTGGCTTTATACCTGGGCGGCAGGGCCGGACCAGATCAGGAGAGCAATCAACGTTGTTTCACTATTGGGGTCTGGATGGGACAAGGGGCCCCAGCAAAATGGGTTTCTTGCTCTCGTTGGATCTCATGAAGGTGTTTGATTCCCTCTCCTGGTCTTTTCTGGTCCCAGCATTGCAAAGATGGGGATTTGGCCAGTTTTTCATGAACATAATAAGTGCTCTTTACTAAAGTCCAGAAAGCGAAAATTAAGATGCAGGGATTTTATTCAAATCCCTCTCCAATCCTCCGTTGTACAAGACAGGAATGTCCCTTGTCCCCACTGATCTTTGCCATGGTCATTGAGACTCTAGCCATTGCCATCAGAGACAACCCTGATATACAAGGGGTGAATTGAGGACCACATACCAACAAATGCGCACTGTTCGCTGATTATATCCTGTTCTTCATCTCCTCTCCAATTACATCCTTACCTAATATTTTGCAGGGTACTCGATGACTTTGGCAGAGTTTCTGGACTTAACATAAACTACTCAAAATCCTTAGCTCTGAATGTCAACCTACAAGCCTACTTGGTTGCACATCTTAAAGACAACTTCAGGTTTAGGTGGACGAGATGGCAATCCCCTATTTAGGGATTAATCTGACTGCCACAATAGATAAACTCTACTCAGCTAATTTCCCACTGATCTTTCGCAAACTGGAGAAAGACCTCTTAATTTGGGACAAATTGGGCCTTTCCTGGCTAGGCAGGGTAAATTCTTTAAAAATGACCCTCTTACCCTGCATCCTTTATCTATTCCGATCGCTACCTATCCCCATCCCCAGGGACCATCTCAGGAACTTCCAATCTATAGTCGTAAAGTTTATAAGGAGACCGAAGGGGTATAGAATCGCTAAGGGGACACTCTTTTGAAGTAGGAATCAGGGCGGAGTAGGTGTTCCAAACCTTCTCTGGTATTATCAAGTGGCGCAATTATCCCAGCTATCCACTTTATATTCTAAAATTGCACACCCTGATTGGGTACACATGTAAAGGCAAGCCATACCCCAATATACTCTAGGCTATATACTCTGGTGTCCAGTCAAAGCTAGACTGGCTATCATGGCCCAAAAAACTTTCACACTCCTTAGCACTATGGGATTCCCTCAAAAATACTCCACTGGCACCCGCTATTCCACATTTTCAGAAATCCTCTGTTTCCACCTGGACAGGACATTAAAGACTTCAAGTGGTGGTTAGATAAGGATTGGACATTTTATTAACCCAGAGGGGCCTCTCACCCTCGCCCACTGTACAAGTAAACTTGACATGCCAAGGTCAGAAAGGTTTAGATTCCAACAAATCTCCCATTTCATCTGGTCCCTATGGCCCTCTAAACACATACCTCTATCTATCATGGACTATGAAATGTGGTGAGGTCAGGCCATGGAACAGAGGCGGGGATAACGGTGATTTACTGAGCCCTTGATAGGGCTGAATCTAAAACTAGATTGGGAGAATGACCTACAACAACACTGGAACCTAGCTGAATGGCACAGAGCTGCTGTCAGAGCTTCAAAGGGCATTCTCAACATAGCACTAGTTAAAGCTAATTAGTAGAGGAGAGCCGATCGGTGGCTCTCCTGATGGGGGGGTCTGCACTGATTGTTTATCAGAGCAGTCCCCCTGTGGATTCCAACACTGGACCACCAGGGAAGCCGCCGGGACCACCAGGAAAGCCCCCAGCATGTGGATGGCCAGGTATGTACCCCATGGCCATCCACATATAAAAAAATATGACTAATACATGCCAATCAGTGCCCACAAATGGGCACTGACTGGCAACATTATGGATCAGTACAGACAAGTAATGCCCAGCAATGCCACCCATCAGTGTCATCAGTGCCACCCATCAGTGTCCATCAGTGCCACCTCTCAGTGCCCATCCATGCCCATCAGTGCCTACCTATTAGTGACCATCAGTGCCCATCCATGCCACCTATCAGTGCCACCCACAAGTATTCATCAGTGCCACCCATAAGTACCCATCAGTGCCACCTATGAGTGCCTATCAGTGCCACCCATAAGTACCTATCAGTGCCGCCTATGAGTGCCCATCAGTGCCACCTATGAGTGCCCATCAGTGCCACATACCAGTGCCGCCTATCAGTGCCCATCAGTACCGCCTATCAGTGCCCATATTCAGTGCCCATCAGTGCCACCTCATTGGTGCCACCTCATCAGTGCCCATCGATGCCACCTTATCAGTTCCCGTCAGTGCAGCCATATCAGTGCCCATCATTGAAGAAGAAAACTTACTTATTTACAAAAAATTTTAACAGAAACAAAGAAAAACTTTTTTTTTCTAAATTTTTTTTATTTGTTGCGCAAAAAATAAAAATTGCAGAGGTGATCAAATACCACCAAAAGAAAGCCCTATTTGTGGGAACAAAATGATAAAAAATGTGTTTGGGTACAGTGTTGCATGACCGCGCAATTGTCATTCAAATTGTGACAGCACTGAAAGCTGAAAACTGGCCTGGGCAGGAAGGTTTATAAGTGCCTGGTATTGAAGTGGTTAAAGTGGTTAAAATCTACCCATGTGCTTTCGCAACTGCGGGCATATCGGCTCAATGCTACACGTTTGGTAGGATTGCCCCAAAATCAGGGGTCTATGGAACAAAATTTTTCCTTGTCAAAAGAAGTTTATTGAGTATACAATGTTATAAAGATACATAAAGTAAGTTTACAAGGATCTATAAAGTAAGCTCATTGTTTTACAGTAGGGTTTATATAGGTAAATATCATGAAATTTCAAATATTAAACATTGGGTTCACGTAAACCAAAATTAAAGATATATATCATTTCCTTAGTTACTTTTGTAGGTATTTAAATGATTTATACCTACTATACATATTGTTTACAAGTAGAGTGTATATAGGTCAAATAAATTCTGATAATGAGCTTTAATCGTAAGGTGGAGAAAAGGAAAGAGAAAGAAGAAAAAGGGTTGAAAGGTAGAGGTATGGTCCACAAGGTTGTCCCGCTCGTCAGTTTATTATTCTTTTTAGTTCTCTTTGAAGCCTTAGAATGGGTGTCTCTGTAAGTCATTTAATCTGTTACCATGGCAACAGGACAGAGTCATTGAAGTTTGACAGGAACTGTTGTTTTATCTAAGGATGCCAAAGTTTTTCAAATTTTGGAATTTGATTTTGATCGATGGCTACCATCTTAGCATGGGACATTGTATTATTCATTCTGTGAATTGTTTCTGCTAGTACCAATGTAGGAGATTTCCATGTCTTGGCCACTGTTTGTTTTGTAGCCGTTATTAGTTGGATCATAAGTTTGAATTGAGAGAGTGTTAACCATTCCGGTTTTAGATTAAGTAAAGTTAACCTCCCTGGCGGTATGATTATTTCGGATTTTAGGTGCTGAAAGCGGTACAATTATTTTGCATGGAAATTTGGCGTTTTATATTGTAGGTCTGTAAATCTTAACAATAACACACTTAAATCTGTCCAAACCAGAGTCTAGTAGATATCCCGGGTATGATAAAGTTTGAAACACAAAAACATAAATTATAATATAATAAATAAAAATAAATAATTTAAAAAAATTAAAAAAAAATAGTAATAAAATAAATTTCCCCACAATTCACTATCGCTCAATTCTGCAAGTGTTCTAATTTACTATCGCTGTTTTCTAGCTGGTCTAAAGCCACTTTTGACGTAAAGGGACACTTTTTGGTTGCTATGGACAATCTCCAGTTTCCAGGCAGAAAGAACAGTGTATATCATGTAAAACTGCATGCAGGGCATGGGCCAGAGCACTGGGGACAAAAGGGATGTGAAATCATTTCATACAGTACTGTAATCTGTAAGATTACAGTACTGTATGTGTTATGATTTTGACATTTTTTTGAATTTGCCGCCAGGCTCCGCCCCTGTGCGTCGCGATGCTCGCAGGGAACGGTGCCTGGCACGGAGAGGCTTCGGAGGAGGACGGAGCCCTCGGACACTGCGGGGGACATCGCAGGATCCCGGGGACAAGGTAAGTAACGCTGCCCCAGGATCCTGCAATGCGATCCCGAGTGTGGCTCGGGGTTACCGCTAATGGTACTGAATTTTAACCCCGAGCCACACTCGGGAAAACCGCCAGGGGGGCTACATATGGATCTGGTTGTATTATTTTTTTTAATATTTTAGATGCAATCACGAAGACTTCCTTCCAGAAGGTTTGGATTACTGGGCACGTCCACCATATGTGTAAATATGTGCCTATTTCTGGGCATCCTCGAAAACAAAGAGCTGAGGTATTAGGTGAATATTTTGCCACTCTAGCGGGTACAAGGTACCAGCGAGTTAGGACTTTATAATTTGTCTCCAGTTCTAAGATGTTGGGTGAAGATGACTTAGATGTGAGCCATATGTTAGACCAGTCCGTGTCTTCTAAAGTTCGTCCCAGGTCCTCCTCCCACCTCTGAACGTAAGAGGGTCTATTAAGATTTGCTACTCCATATAATTGATTATAAAGTGATGAAATTGTACCTTTAGCAAATGGATCTTTTGTACAGATTGATTCAAAAATGGATAATTGGGATAATGGTGTATCCCCCTTTAGGAATGGTGTATAGAAATTTTTGATTTGGAGATATCTAAATATCTCAGAGTTTGGTAGATCATATTTTTCTCTAAGCGATGGGAATGAAAGGAATGATTTAGATGCTATGAAGTCATTTAGTGTCTGAATGCCTGATGTTGTCCAAGCTTTAAAAGAATTTGGGTAGATCCATGCCGGATAAAAGGCTGGATTTCTGATAAAAGAAAGGAGAGGATTGTGTGGAGATTGTAACTGATATTTGGTTTTTAGTTTATCCCAGAGAGATAAGAAGTGTTTAGTTATGGGATTATGAATTTTAAAGCGGTCTTTAGGATCAAGCCATAATAAATTTGATATTAATAGAGGGTCATTTTCTGAAGCCTCTATAAATACCCATAATGGGATTTCCTGTTTTGCATGGTATTTGGACAGACTGGCCAAATGTGCTGCTCTGTAGTAGTTAGTAAAATTAGGGTATCCCAGGCCTCCTTTATTTTTGGGAAGATGTAGTGTGTGTATAGGTATACGTGGTTTAGAAGAGCCCCATATAAACAAAGTTGCTCTTTTTTGTACTATTCTCAAAAAATAGGAAGGAATTGGAATAGGGAGGACTCTGAATAGATAAAGCAATTTGGGTAGAATAGTCATTTTGATTGCATTAATCTTCCCTATCCAGGATAAAGGAAGTTGCGACTATTGTTTTATTAGATTTGTGATCTGTCTTAATACAGGAGGATAATTGGTTGAGAATAAGTCAGAATGAGATGCTGTTAAATGAATTCCAAGATATGGGATTGATTTTTCTGCCCATGTGAATGGGAGTGCAGCCCTAGCCGGGATCAATTCCATGTTTGTGAGTGAAATATTAAGCACTAGGCATTTCTTAGGATTAATCATAAGGCCGGATAGGGCTGCAAATCCATCAAGAGCTGGTATTAAGTTAGGACCAGAGACCTGTGGTGATGATAGAAAAAGTAATATATCGTCTGCAAATATACATAATTTGTGTGTAATACCTCCTACTTCAATGCCAGTTATAGTTTGGTTTGTTCTGATGTATTGGGCCATGGGTTCGAGTATAAGGGCAAATAATAAGGGAGATAATGGGCAACCCTGTCGGGTACCTCTTTCGATATTAAAGGCTTCAGATTTGTATCCAGCATATTTTATATAGGCTTTGGGTTTATTATATAATGCTTTGATCCATGTTAAAAAGTGGGGTCCAAAACCCCATTTTTGTAATGAATATTGCATTTATTGCCAGGATACTGTGTCAAATGCCCTCTTAATATCGAGAGATAGAAAACATAAAGGGATTTTCCGTTTTTTAGCCAATAACACTGCCCTGCGTATATTATCGCCTGCCTGTCTATTTGGCATGAAGCTTACTTGATCTCTATGTATTAATTTTCCTATAATGTTATTGAGGCGTTTTGCTATTATTTTTGCTAATAATTTAATATCGAGGTTTAACAGAGAGATAGGCCGATAATTCACACAGGAAGTATCATCAGAAAGGGGTTTTGGGATCATACAAACAATTGCCATTAGTGTTTCTTGCCGAAAAGAATGTCCATCTAGAAGTTTGTTAAAAGTTTCAGTGAGAATGGGAGAGAGTATTTCTGAGAATGTTTTATAGTATAAAGCCGAGTAGCCGTCTGGGCCTGGTCTTTTGTTAAGTTTTAGGTCTTTTATGGCGTTAGCAACTTCATCTATAGTTATAGGCTCATCCAAACTGCTTTTTTGATTCTGAGATAACTCAGGTAAGGTTATTTTTGAGAAGAAGGATTCAGCCTCTGTAGGATTAAATTCATTGTTTGTCTTGTATAAAGTTGTGGAGATGTGAGTGAAATTTATGGACTATTTTAACTGGATTACAAGTGTAAACATTTTTTGATAATTTCAAACGTATTGGTTTGAAAGATTTGTTAGTTGAATTTAATGCCCGAGCCAAATATGTACCTGGTTTGTTTGTATTCATGTAGAAATTGTGTTTGGAGCGTTTGAGGGATTTATCAACTGACTCAGTGAGAAATAGATCGTATTCCAATCTAGATTTTTCCAGATGAGATTTTGTACTCTGGGATGGATTATCTTGAAATGATATGTAGGCTGCATTAAAATTGAGTTCTAGTTTTTTTGCTAGATTTTTGCGTTCCCGTTTAAATAGTGCCATTTGTCTTTGTATTGTACCACGCAAGACAGGCTTATGAGCTTCCCACAGTGTTATTGGGGAGATGTCTGTTGTATTATTAATTGATATGTATTCCTTTAAAGCTTGTTCAATGGCCATCTGATGTAGTGGGTGTTTGAGCATTATGTCCGGTAAGTACCACGTTGGGTCATGCACTTTTGGTATGGCTGAGGCTATAGTAGTGTATACTGCATTATGGTCAGACCACGGAATCGGAATTATATCTGATGCAATAATTTCTGGTATCATTCCTATTGTTAGAAAAATATGATCTATTCTGGTGAAGGTTTGATGAGGGTGCGAGAAATAAGTGAATTTCTTTTTCATTGGGTTACTTTCTCTCCATGAATCTACCAGATTGTATTTGGAAAGAAGTTGAGAAAAAGGTAATCTAGAGGTTATTTTGGATGGTGTAAAAGGTGATTTATCTAGAAATGGGAGGAGGACCTGGTTCGAATCCCCACACATTATCACTGTTCCTATTTTGTGTGTATTAATCACTTGTAATATATGTGAGAGGAATGGTGTAGGTTGTTTGTTAGGAGCGTAGTAGGAAATCACCGTGATTGCTGTATCCATTATATAACCCATGAGTATCAGGTATCTACCTTCTGGGTCTTTAATTTCTGATGATAAGGTGAATGGTGTGGATCGGTGAAATGCAATTAGAGTTCCCCTTTGCTTGGTACAGGCAGAAGCCGTGTAAATTTGTTGATAAAAAGGAGAAATATATTTTGGAGTAGAATCTTTGGTGAAGTGTGTTTCTTGGAGGCATACTATGTGAGCCTTCTTGTTATGGAAAGTACGGAAGGCTTTGGTCCTTTTTTGAGGGACATTTATTCCCTGAACATTCAGGGAAAGTATATTCAGTGGTGCCATGGCAATAGATCAAATAGTTTTGACTTACTTTTTGTTATGCAGAGCTGACTGCGCAGATCAACCTGTGTGGACTGAAGAGATGAATAGATAGAAAAGAAACCAGTGAATTCTGGAGTAAAGAGTAAACAAAAAACATATGAGATTAGATGATACATTGTATAAATTATTTTTTGCAAGTAATCACAATTTACCTGTGAAAGAGAATAAATATCTCTCTCAGGGGAATAAGTGCCTTCGTCACACTCCCACATAATATGGTTGGGAGAATGAAGAGGGCTAATGGGGGTACACGGATCTTCCGCTTACAGGAGAGAAGTGCTATGTCAAAAGACATCAAAATGATGTTTCATTAATTGGAGTGCAGAATATAGTTTTTGTTGAAATTATTTATTCCAGGGTGGTTGTATATGGTTAGTCTTGCCCTAGGCTAAATAATTCAGTTAGAAAGGTACTGTTAATAACTTTGGTATTGATGAAGATAGTTTGAATTATTTTGGGATTTTAACTCTTTTAGAGTAAACAATTACATATTTTATTCATATGTAACTGTTTAGATATGTTAACTCATAAAATTGAGGTTGTATTGCTTCAGATTAGAATAAACAAAAACATAATTCTAGGAACTAGTTAGGCAATAATATATTTGTTTTAAGAAAAGAAAGAAAAAGCTTCCATTACTTCTGGATTATTGAACATATTTGTCCTAAAAAGTAATAAATCTATTGTTATTACCTGATAATATATAACTGAACAAGAATTTCCTTATTTCACTTATATATTCTAAGGCTATATGAATCAGAAGTAATAAGAAATATAACTGGAATGTAACATGATCCCACACAGTGTGTGACTATCAGAATGCAGGTACATTCAGTTATAAATACAGGTTTTTTATAGAGAACCATCTCTTAGTATAATAATTGAAGAGATATCAGGAATTAGGATGTCAGTCCATTGAATCTTCTTGGTCCATGGATGATGTGGCATAACGGCCTCTTTTGTGAGAATGATGATTCCCATTTTGTTCTGAAATTTTCTGGGTGCTGCCTGAAGGTGAAGATGATGCCATTCTTCTGCATGTGGGAGTGTTGCTGCTTGTGGGTTCTGTCAGATTTAATTTTAAAAGGGTTTGTTGTAGTTCATCTGCTGATCTGCTTCTGTAAATTGTACCTTGGTAGTTAAATCTGACTGAAAAGGGGAAGCCCCATTGATACATAATGTTGTGGCGTTGCAGTTCCATTAGTTGGGGTTTCATGGATCGTCTTTTAGTAATAGTAAGTTGGGATAGGTCAGCAAAAATTTGATAATTGTGTCCTTGAAAATTAAGTTCCTTTTTTTCTCTTGCAGCAATTAGTATTTGTTCTTTTGTTCTGTAATAATGAAATTTTGTGATTATATCACGTGGGGGTCCATCTTTCTTTTTGGCTGTGAGGGCTCTGTGTACTCTGTCCAGTTCTAAACGTTCAATAGGGATATCTGGCTTTAGTTCTTGTAATAGAGCAGTAATAGTAGATTGCAGGTCTGTCACAGTTTCAGGTATTCCCCTTATGCGCAAGTTTGAACGTCTGGCTCTATTTTCGTAATCTTCGAGCTTAGTTTGAAGTATTAAATTCTCTTTTTTTAATTGTTCCAATTCTGTTATATTTTCTTGGGTTGTAATTTCAATTTCATCCATTTTTATTTCTAAGGCTGCGGTGCGGTTTCCCAGCTCTCTTATTTCTTTGGTTAGGCTTTTTGTTATTTGGTCTGAGGTTTGTTTTAAAGCCTTATGAAGCATCTTTTCAAATTGTAATAATATTACGGGGGATACTGAGGAGGCTTGTGGAGAAGTTTGTGAGAGGATTTGTTCTGTATCTGACTCAAATGGAGAGTCTTGCTGTGACATTTTCTGTCTGTGAGAGCGCCCTGATGCTGTATCTTGTGAGGTGACTGGAGCTGCTTCAGCTGCAGTGAGTGCCTGTGAGCTCTTTGTGAGGTGATTTTTATTTCTGCCATGGTTTCCTCCCAGTACCATATTTCCTGCCCAAACTTTCACAGTTTGTTCCCTGGGGCAAAAAGGTTCAAATGGATACCTTTTGAGCCTGCAGGCTCCGCTTTGTCCTTCTCTTCTCTCCTCAGCGGTGTGGAGCTCTAACAATGCATGTCTGCTCCGCTAGGCTCCGCCTCCTGCCCCCGGAACAAAATTTTTCATGCTATTAGGAAAATTACGAATTTACCCATTCCAAAAACCCCGCAGTATGCACTGCTAAACTTTTCTAACCCCGGGATCCTGAAATTAGCCAAAAGACTTATTAGATTTATCCTTCTCGGGACCGAAAGATTGCTCTAGCTTGGAAACAGCCCACTGTCTCATTTCTGTTAGTCAAAAGAAAGATCTTCTGGATTATGGCTCAGGAAAAAACAGTCAGCATTCTCTTGGACACTGTTGACAGAAATGATACCATCTGGGAACCCTGGGCCAGATACATTTCCCTGTTGCCTGCCCCCTCTGCTCCACCTGGTTAGATGTAGAGGAGCGAGTTCCACACCGTCTTCCAACTCTTCATCATCTTCTCTCTTTTTCTTTCTCTCCTTCTTCCCATAGTCTTTTCTGTCCTTTCTCTCTATCTACCTTGTACTCATAATGCACAGGTACAGCTTTGACCTAGATTAATCGCATGTTTCATGTGTAACTAAGCTCTAAAAGATACCCTGGGGATGACTTAATTTATCTTCCTCCTGGATCACCGCTCTGGTTCCCCCAAGCTAGCATTCCTTGCTGGTCTGTTAAAACACGAGCAACAGGCGAGTGGCCATTTCCAGGGAGGTGACACCCCTCGATTCCCAACACAGCTAGATCCCATTAGGGGTGTTGGGATTGAGGAGTCCTCGTCTTTTTCAGGTACTGGCGAAGGCTATAGTAAGGGCAAGATGAGCACATAGGACCCTGTATGCTTTTGAGATGTTGCACTTGTTGCTTTTAATGTATTCTACTGGAAGTTTAAATGCTTGTTTACGCTGTACCTTTGTTACAATTTTCTTGCTTATACCTCAATAAAAATCTATTGAAAGAAATAAAATTTGTTATATTTATAAAAACTTTTCTGTTGTGGTGCCTAAAAAGTCTGTTTTTCATGCTATACTTACCACAGAAGGTAGATGTTATACTTGTGTCTCAGATATATCAATTTTCTCCTATAGTGGTTCAAAGATAAGAGGGCTGATGTTATCATGGCCTTTTCAGCTAGAATATTACCAAATATCCCAGTCCATGTTCCAATGAGAATCTAACATTAATATATGAGCGTTCTATTTCAGCCCTAATATTTTGTAGGCTCCTGTTTTGAAGTCCACAATCATCCATCATCCATTAACCACTTTTCTTTCCTTCAACCATGGGTTGTTTGCATTGCTTGGTTCCCCATCAGCATATTCAAGCAGTATTAAACCCAAAAGCAAACCTTTATTATATTGCAGCCTAACAATTCTTAAATGTGATGGCTGTATTTGTTTTTTTTTTAGGGGGGCTTTCTTTCTTCTATTGCCATCTGGTAATCCAGCCAGCAAGTCTGTTGTTTTTCACAGCATAAACTCTCCAGCAGAATGTATCAGTTTACATGGATGAGACAAACCACTTACCACTGGCAGGGATGATTAAAATTATCTGCTTTTTTTTATTTGTGCAAAACCTTTTTCCCAAAAGGAAAAAACTGTTTGCTGTAACTGATTATAAAGTGTGAGCTGGAGTTTGGCTTCAATTTGTTAATGTTTCTAAATCTGCTAATACATTCAACACCCCCCCTCCCCTTCCCCCTCAGACTGATAATGCTGCAGCTGCTGACTTTTAATAGCCGGACACTTGCTGATGTTTCCATTGTGAGTAAGTGAACCTGTCAGTGAAGCCTTACAGCTTCACGCCGGGAAACCTACTGCACTTGCGCGAGGCTCCGCTTCTCTCTCCTACTGGCCCAGTGGCTGGGGAAGGAAGAGGGAGCCCGGGCGGTGACGTCAATACCCGTGGCTGAGGCTCCCGGAAGTGGGAACAGCATACCTGTGAAAGACAGGTATCCTCTGCCCCCCTCCCTCCGAAAGGTGCCAAATGTGGCACCGGGGGGGGGGTACAACGAGTGAAAGTTCCACTTTTGGGACCGAGCCTCTTTCTGGGATTTGGTGTTTAAAAGTTAAAAACTGTTTTTTTTTTTGCTAGAAATGTACTTAGAACCCCCAAACATTATATATATAAATATATATATACATATATATATATATATATATATATATATATATATATATATATATATATATATATATATATATATATATATATATAATGGCGGTCACTGCAATACTTTCTGTCACACCGTATTTGCGGAGTGGTCTTACAAGTGTACTTTTTTTGGAAAAAATACACTTTTTTGAATTAAAAAATAAGACAACAGTAAAGTTAGCCCAATTTTTTTTTTATATTGTGAAAGATAATGTTATGCTGAGTAAATTTATACCCATGTCACGCTTCAAAATTGTGCCCTCTCGTGGAATGGCGACAAACTTTTACCCTTAAAAATCTCCATAGGTGATGTTTAAAAAAATCTGCAGGTTGAATGTTTTGAGTTAATGAGGAGGTCTAGAGCTAGAATTATTGCTCTCGCTCTACCAATCATGGCGATACCTCACATGTGTGGTTTGAACACCGTTTTCATATATAAGCTCTGCTCACATATGCATTCGCTTCTGCACGCGAGCTTGGCGGGATGGGGCGCATTACATTTTTTTTTTTTTCTTATTTATTTTACCTTTCATTTTTTATTTTTACACTGTTCTTTTAAAAAAAAAAAACGGTGTCACTTTTATTCCTATTACAAGGAATATAAACATCCCTTGTAATAGAAAAAAAGCATGACAGGACCTCTTAAAAAAATTAAATGTAATTAAAAAAAAAATAAAAATGTTGCTTTAAGAGCAATGGGCAGAAGCTTCCGCCCAGCAATGGTATGGAGATGGGTGGGGGCCATCTTCCCCTCACTCATATCCATACTAAGACAGGGAGAGGACCTGATCAACCTCTCCCACCGCTGATAAAAGTGATTTTGAATCCACCGCAGAGATCACTTTTATCTGAAACCGGACTGATCACTGAAGAAGGGGATACCGGGGCTATGGTAGCTAGCTGCTGCCATAACAATGATATCCCTCTTCAAAGTGCACTGCCCACATATAGTGGTGTGAGCCGTTCCGGAAGTGGCTAGAGTTGTGTTTCACTAATACAGGCCAGATCACCAGCTGAAAACGGGGAAAAAAAAGCCAAAGAAAAGAAAACTGATACATCCATCACATCTACTGATTGGTAAGCTGCAATATAATACATTTTTGGTGTTGGGTTTAATACCGCTTTTAGTGTTGATGGGGGAATCTGCCCCACAGAGCTATTTTATTCTGACAATGGGAGGTTGTCATCAGAATACAATAATCATTGTTTGCAGCTATAGCGGCCGGCAGTGAATGTAGGAAAAAATCCGACAGGCTGGTTGTACTGAAGTGAATCGATGGATCGGCTTCAGCCTGCCCTTAGATGGAACAAAATGTATCTGGTTCCTGCTGAACCAGCCAAATTTAAATAAGCTTGCTATTCCTCAAAGGAATTATGTCAACCACCCATAAAATTTAGTGGTGGGTGAAACTGCAGCAATGTCTTATGCCTTTATGTGTGTGAGAAGAAAGTGATTACCAATATCATCTCTCTGCTGGAAATGCCAGAGTTTTCTCCACACTTCGTCTGCTTTTTAAGAGCAATTCATACATTAATGGCCACTGTGTAGAGCCTTTGGTGTCCCACAGAGTGTTCTCTGCATAGTACTGCAAAGAAAAGTCTAAAACTGGAGGAGATGTTCTCTTCTCTAATTTTATTTTCTTCATTGACATGAATAGGACATTGCTTGCTGTGGAGTAAAGTAAAATGAAAAGCACATTTGTAAAGTACATCACAGTACTTTAAAAACATGTCCATTCATCTTACAAAAGTTGTTACTTTTATGTAGGCTGGGAATTTTGACATGTTGTAGCAGCTCTGTTAGGGCGGCACATAAAAAAGTACCAATGGACATCCTATGGTCCCATATGCTTGAGGTAGGGGGCACAGATTAAAACAAAACTAAACTTTTGGTAGAAGTGACTTTGAAAGTCTTTTATGCCCAAGAAACTGCCTGCTAGCAATTACTCTATTTGTGTACAATGCATATGGCACATGCACAGTGCAGTGTACACTTATGGCCCACTTCTGGCATTTTACAGAGATGGTGTTGGGGCAATATATCTCCAGGCCCATGCACATGAGTTTCATCATTAGTGGCAGACCACTGGAAGAAAAAAAGTGCCAGTAACATAATCCTAACTTTCAGAGATTATTACTAATCAATAATATTTTTCTTCTCATCAATCATCTAACTAATTGTAATGCTATTTACATGCCTAATTACAAAATAGTAAATAGTTTTTTTTTCTCTTTTTTTACATATTTTATAATTGGCTTGTTGTAGCATTTTACAAGTAAGTAAGTGCATCTTTCATTACAGTTATTTTGTTTAATTTGGCGCTCTGTTTTATTTTTGTTAAACATTCCTGCCTTAAAGGGTCAGCCCACCTTCCCTCTCCAGCTTCAACTTTCTTTCAGGAGTTCCAGTAGTAAGATATTCTGCTGTTCACAGCTTTGATCATCCCACCCAAAAGTGTCACTAAAAATCAATCTGTAATGTTAAAGGCTACCAACCACCAATACAGTCCTCTACATACAACTCACAACCCAAACCCTTCCCATTGTCTGGCAATTCCCTACTTCCCAGATGCCTGTGACTCGCATTATTCCTAACTATCTTACTGATCCAACCTGCAACACTCCCTAGGGGCATTATCAACTTGATACCCCTACTATCCACAACAACTTTGTTGAACTTCTCTTCACCATGAAGTTATTTGTGGGTTTTTCTTTTCATCAAGAAACAATTTTACTGGCAGTCGTGGCTGAAATTTTAGTTGGTCTACCTGACCGTGGTTTGGTTTCAACAGAACCCCTCATTTTCCACTTCTTGATTAGAGTTTGAACACTGCTGATTGAAATTCTCAATTCCTTGGATATCTTTTTATATCCCTTTCCTGTTTTATACAATTCAACTACCTTTTCCTGCAGTTCCTTTGACAATTCTTTTGCTTTCCCCATGACTCAGAATCCAGAAACATAAGTGCAGCACTGGATGAAAGATGCAAGGGTCTGTCAGGAGTCCAGAAACTCATTGACCCTTTAAAAACACTAATTACAAGCAAACAGATCACAGGAGAGGAGGGTTAACTTTAATAGCCATTCAAAACCCTTTATGTCAACTTGTGTGCATATTATCAGGCCAAAATCACCAGGGTATGTAAACTTTTGATCAGGGTCATTTGGGTAGTTTCTGTTGCCATTATGATTTAAAAAGAGTAAACACAGTTGATTGATAATACACGGCTTCAACCAAACACTAACCACGAGTGAAAGAAAAGTTGCTGTGTTATCATTCATATTCTTTGAAAAATGGCCAAGAAATCATCAATTCTGCCGGGGTATGTAAACTTATGAGCACAACTGTTTGTACAGTAATTGAGATTTTTCTTTCCTCACTAACCTGTTACCACACATTATATAACAAAAAATTCCGCGCTAGAAGCATAAAAAATAAGCAGCAGTAAACAGTGCGACAACACCAATCAGAACAAGAAAAATTAATAAACTGCGCTAAACAAAAATCTTATGTTTGAAGTAAAGTGATAGTATAACCTAACACCAGCAAATATTTAGAAAATAATATAAAGTCCAAATCTTCACAATAGTAGGATATTCAGTTTGAACGTAAATAATAATCCAAATGCGACGCTACCACGAGACCAGGAAGTAGGACGAGCTTCGCTTCCATGTTTGTATGCCGGCCGGCGACTTATATTCTATGCGATACAAGTGTTTTTATTCTGTAAGTGCATTACTTTACTTATTAAACTCGATTTTATACGTACTTCACCATGGAAAGTTTATCATTTGTATTCTGGGTGGTGTACTGATGATGTGGACTTCGGGCTAATGTGGATGAATCAAAGTGTTCCTTGCCAACTTTTGTTCCGCTTCCAACTCATTTAGAGCCTGCTTATCACCGTGAGTCGGTAAGCACAATCTACAGCCACGGTGGTGGGGTTTTTTCTCACTTCCCTCCCCCCCCTTTTTTTGGTTGTTGTTATGTGCACACCAGGGTGTTTGGTATGTATGTCTGTCCATGCCTAACATTTAAAATACTACACTATGGCCAGTTTTCTTTTGTTTGTTTTTTCTCCTGCATCCACTGAGGGGTTTTTGATTTGAAAACGGACGGTGCTGACTGGTCTATCATTCCAAAGGCCCTGGCAGGGTTTTTTTGCCATCCGCTCATATCACTGGTATTTCTGGTAAGAGCAATCATAGCTCATTTGGATTATTATTTACGTTCAAACTGAATATCCTACTATTGTGAAGATTTGGACTTTATATTATTTTCTAAATATTTGCTGGTGTTAGGTTATACTATCACTTTACTTCAAACATAAGATTTTTGTTTAGCGCAGTTTATTAATTTTTCCTGTTACCACACATGTTGTACCCTTAGTTAGTATCACAATATGCACTTAGCCTATTCTTTATTGTATCTAATTGTAAAATGAAATACAATTGTGTAAAAGAAACATTAAGGCCTGCCACACACAACGTGTTTCCTATTGCTCAGGGAGTTTTTTCCTAAACTGTTTGAATTTTTTTTTTTTTTGCAAGTTGGTCCATGGAAAAAAGTGAATGATCTGGAGTATTACTGCATCAAATTCATCTCCACATATCATAGTGAGTCTCGGGACTCACTAGAGTTGTGTAAGAACACACACACACAGTATCTCCCCACCTGTTGTTCTTTGGAAAATATTCCATCTATGGGATTAACATTTATACTCATTATGAGAGGAGATTTTTCTGAGTAAAATGTAACCACTTCAGCCAAAGAAGATTTGGCAGCTGAATGACCAGGCATTTTTTTTGCGATTCGGCACTGTGTCGCTTTAACTGACAATTGCGTGGTCATGCGATGCTGCACCCAAACAAAATTGACGTCCTTTTTTCCCACAAATAGAGCTTTCTTTTGGTGGTATTTGATCATCTCTGCGGTTTTTATTTTTTGAACTATAAACAAAAAAAAGAGAGACAATTTTGAAAAGACACAATATTTTGTACTGTTTGCTATAATAAATATCCCCATTTTTTTTAAAAAAAAGCTAATTTTTTCTCATTTTGGGCTGATATGTATTCTTCTACATATTTTTGGTAAAAAAAAATCACAATAAGTGTATATTGATTGGTTTACGCAAAAGTTATAGCGTCTACACATAGGGGATAGATTTATAGTACTTTTATTATTATTATTTATTTTTTCTTACTAGTAATAGCGGTGATCTGCAATTTTTTTCGGGACTGCAACATTATGGAGGACACATGGGACACCTTTGACACATTTTTGGTATTTATACAGCGATCGGTGCTATAAAAATGCATTGATTACTGTAAAAATGTCACTGGCAGGGAAGGGGTTAACACTAGGGGGCGATCAAGGGGTTAACTGTGTTCCCTGTGTGTGTTTCTAACTGTAGGGGGAGTGTACTGACCTAGAGGAAATCACAGATCATGATTCCTAGCTATTAGGAACTCACGATTTGTCTCTCCTCACAGAACAGAACAGGGATTTGTGTGTTTACACACACACGTCCCTGTTCTGCCTCTCGTGCCCACGGTCGTTCGTGGCTGGCGAACATCGCGACCATCGGCCACAAGCATCGGCACCCCTGCGGTGCAGCGGGCACATGCGCGCGCCGCCGCCCGCCTACTATCCCGCTTAAAGTAGCCGACGTATAGCTACGATGTCTCGTGGGATAGTGCCAAATTGCAACAGTATAATGATGGTGGGTGGTCGGCAAGCGGTTAAAGCCAATGGGGTAGATTTTCTAAAACTGGAGAGTGAAAAATCTGGTGCAGCTCTGCATAGAGACCAATCAACCATTCCATTTTTTTTCTCAAAGTTTAATTGAACAATATAAAGTTAGAAGCTGATTGGCTACCATGCACAGCTGCAGCAGATTTTGCATACTCCAGTTCTAGTAAATCAACCCTACTGCCAATTTCCCAATTCATTTTCTTTTTTTTTTTTTTTTTTGAATCATATTTTCATTGAAAAACTTTCCAAAGAATACAGTCACATATTTAACAACGTAAATACGCTATATCATGCGGATTGTACAAGCAGAGGAAGAAGTAAGTATAAACAAAGAGATCAACAATTATAACAAATAATAATTAAAAGAAAATCATAAAACATAAAATAAGTCAGTATCAAATAAATCATAAGGGAACACAAAGCAAAAATTTAGAGCAAGGACAAAATGGGGTGGGAGCTAGATATCATATGAGATCAGGTCCGTGTGGGGGGGCTTGGAGCTGCACGACACCTGGCGCACCAGGGGCCTCAAATAACTAAAGGTAAGGTAAAGGGCGAGCTATCCCAAGGGGCCCATATTTTATCAAACCTATCTGTTGTGTCCTCCACCATAGCCGTCAGGTGTTCCATTTTGCGTATATCTTTAATACCTTGCAATAGCTGTTCTTGGGTTGGGGGATGTGTGGACAGCCAGCAAGCAGGTATGGCTCTTTTTACTGCTAGCAAGATGAAGGAGGTGAGTTTGTTCGGGGCCTTCCCCTGGGAATGGGAGGCTTAAAAGGAAGTGAACTGGGTCCATAGGGAAATGGAAATCAAGTATCTGCTGGAGCACTGTTAGTACCATGGACCAAAAAGGGACAGTCAATTTGCAATGCCAGAAGATGTGATATTGATTCCCCCTAGCCTTCCCACATCTCCAACACAGAGGAGAAAGAGAGGGATCATAACGGTGTAAAAACTCTGGGGTCCTATACCGAAAATATAAGACTTTATACGCTGTCTCCTTCTGTGCCACACATCGAGATATCTTAGAGGTTGAGGACCAGATTTTAGTCCACTGTATGTCAGAATTTTGTTGGGTGTGTTGCGCCCATTTGTTCATGTAGGAGTGGGGGGCCTTTGAGAGAGGGGCATTCTCCTGGAGAATTTGGTATATACTAGAAATGAGTCGTGTTTGGTATGGACCCTGAGAGCATAAAAGTTCGAAGGACGTTGGCTTGGCGAGAGTGAGTGCGGGGGAGAGTTTTGAAAGAAAATGTGTGATTTGGAGGTATGAATATAGCAAATGGTTTGGGATTTGGCTATTAGATTGAAGGTCTTTGAAGGGTCGAAGTTTGCGGGTGACTGGGTTAACAAAGTGTCAGAGTTGAAACATACCTTCCCTAGCCCAGGGGAACATTCAGGGATGTGAGAGGCTATCAGGGATTAAGGGGTTAAAAAGTACATTGGAAAGGGGGGGCATATGGAAGAGAGAGAGAATTTGGGGACAAGAATGCCATATCTTGAGTGAGAATAGCATGGGACCTAGGCAGAGATTCTGCAGCCCGAGGTCCGAAATTAACTTAGGGGAGCATTTGAGACTAGGGAGCATGGGAGGGTCGGAAAAAGAGATCCCATCTCAATCTCTGCCCATTGGCTTGGGGGTCTCAGACTGGACCAGGCCACTACTGTACCGAGGTGGGAGGCTAAGTAGTATTTATAAACGTCGGGGGCCCCCATACCTCCCTGACTTCTAGCGGAGAAGACCACCGAGCTGGCCACTCTATGGGCACCTCCTCTCCATATAAAGTTAAGAAATCACCTTTTAAGTATTTTCAACTGTGCCATTGGGATGGAAACCGGGAGTGTTTCAAAGAAATATAGCAATTTTGGCATAATGGACATCTTTAGCACGTTAATTCTACCTATCCAGGAGATCGGGAGAAGATTCCAGCGAGTCAGCATGGCATTTATATTCCTAAACAGGGGGAGATAGTTGATCAAATAAAGGGAGAAGTATGTAGGCGTAAGTTGAACCCATAGATATTTGAGAGATGTTGTGCACCAATGATATGGGAATAATTTTTTAAGCATTAGGAGCTCATCAGGGGGTATGCGAAGAGGTAAGGCTTTAGTTTTTGATGTATTAACCTTGTATCCAGAAAGGGAGCCAAATTGGGATAGTAAGGCCTAGAGGGATGGTAGGGAGATATGAGGGTTTGTTAGGGTAAGGAGTACATCATCAGCAAATAGGGATAGTTTGATTTCCCTTTGACGCATAAGAACCCCTCTTATGTCAGGATGGAATCTGATCGCCTCCGCTAAAGGCTCCAGGCATAAGATGAAGATAAGGGGGATAGGAGACAGCCTTGTCTAGTTCCATTGGACATGGGGAACAAACGGGAAGTGAAGGAAGCCAGTTGGACCTGCGATGTGGGGTTGGAATAAAGAGATTGCAGGGCTTGAAGAAGGGGACCTTGAATGCCAAATCTAGAGAGAGTTGAAAACATATAGGGCCAACTTAATCTATCAAATGCCTTTTGGGCATCAAGGCTTAATATCAGGGCGGGACGGCGGACTCTGTTCAACATATCAATAAGATCAATGGTTCGTTGAGTGTTATCTCCTGCATGTCTGGTGGGGACAAAACCCACTTGGTCTCTGTCGATTAGTTTAGTCAAAAATTGCAAAAGGCGGTTGGCCAAGATTTTTGTGAATAGCTTATAGTCTGAATTCAGGAGTGCTATTGGTCTATAATTGTCTGGGAGCGCAGGGTCCTTGTCAGGTTTCGGTATGAACGTGATATATGAGTGAAGAAATTGTTGGTGGGGAAGTTTTCCCTGGAGTAGATAATTATATAGGGAGAGCAAGTATGTTGACAGGGTAGGAAGGAAAAACCTATAGTGGGAATATGGAAGACCGTCTGGGCCAGGGGCTTTATGATTTGGTAAGGACTTGACAGTGTCAGCCAGTTCCTCTACCGTGATAGGGGCGTTTAATATTTGTACGTCTGAGTCTGATAACTCAGAAGTCGCACGTTGGACATAAACTCTTCAAAAGCTGACATTTCAAATGGGGGATGGTGGTTGGGTGTGAGACAGTTATAAAGTTTGTCGTAGAACCCACCAAACACCTGGGTCATAGTCTGCGGGCAGTAAGAGGGAGTCCTGTCAGGGTGCTTGATGTGGTCTGGAAAGGGAAGAAAGGGTCTAGGGTTAAGTCTAGAAACCAACATCCTGTGTGGCTTATTTGAAAACTCATAGAACTTTTGTTTAGCCCATAGGAGCGATTTGTCTACTGTTGATATGTCTAGGGATTTTATACGGTGACGTAAGAAGGTTACCGCACGCAGCCGGCCCACCGTGGGAGCAAAGATTTTTCAGCAGCTGAAAGTTGAGACAGCAAAGATGATTTCAAGTGGGCTTTGTCTTTCTTCCTTCGTGAGCCAACAGCAATACACTGTCCTCGGAAAAATGCCTTATGGGCCTCCCAAAGGGTGGATGGGCTGGACACGGAACCTGTGTTTAAATGAAAATATTCAGTTAAAGCTTTGGAGAGTGTGTCTTTTGTTTCGGGACGTGTTAGTAGGGATTCATTGAGTCCCCAATGACATTTCCTAGGAAACGCACTGGAAAGGCTAAGATCTAGAGATAAGAGAGCGTGATCTGACCAGGTAATGGGTCCCAATTCGGACAACACCATATGCGATAGTAGTAGGGCAGAAACCAGGAAGTAGTCTAATCTAGAAAACATCTTATGAGGGGGGGAGTAGAACGAATATTGTCTACCAGTGGGATGTTTGATCCGTCATGTATCAAACATGTGATGTATTCGGATCAGTCGCCTAAAGGAGGTGGCCAAGGAGTGTGTAGCGGAGGATGGGGGGGCCAGAAACAGAGATTTCCTATCTCGGGTGGGAGAGAGAACAGCATTAAAGTCACCACCTATTATTGTAAAGGCTTGGGAGAATTTTTGTAGGCGGTTAAAAGCATCAGTTAGAAATTTAACCTGACCAGAACTGGGTGCGTATATATTCATAATCGTTTTAGGGTTAGACAGATAAGTGCCCTGTAAAACTATATAATGACACTGGGGGTCCAAATGGGCTGACTTGATCTGGAGAGGGCATGAGTGTCTTACCAGAACTGTTACTCCCGCCTTTCCAGATGGGTCAGATGCCAAGAAGGACAGCAGGAAGTATTTAGAGGCAAATTTCAGGGAGCCTCCAGCTCGGAAGTGTGTCTCCTGAACCAGGATCACGTCCGCACCGGAGATCCTGAGTTCCCGCAATGCCAGCCATCTTTTCTTAATAGAATTCAGGCCTTTTACATTATATGACATTAATTTTAGAGCCATGTTAGCAAAGCATTTAAGCCATAGAGCATTCAAACCAATGGGCGCTAGCCCAACAATGTGAAGACACCAAAATAAGCTGTTAGCAAACCATAATCTGCCATGGGACTTACTGTAGCGAGGGTAGTCTACAATAAGGCTGATAATGTTAATACTGACAAGAAAAAAATAAAAGTAAGCATAAGGATATAAATAATGACAATAATTAAAAATAAAATAAAAATAATAATAAAAAATTAGTAAGAAAAAAAAACCTCTGGAAAAAAAAATGTGTATCGGTTCAAAACAAAAACCAAAAAAGGAACCAATTTGGAATGTGTAGCATAACAACAAACAGGCCCGTTGGGCCCAAAAAGAATAAACATCAGGAATAGCCCTGAGAGGCAAAAGCCTGTCAGGGGGCCTCGGCCGCAGCCTGAGGACCTGTAGGGGAGCAAGGCAGTCTCCAACATGGGGGAGTGGAGCGTGACATCCCGCCATGAAGATCTGAAAATGCTGCTAACACATCAAGACCTCCTTAAAGCGTCCGTGTAGCGAGCAGTTATGGAGGGGAAGAGCTCCCGTTAGGCAACAGTTCAGGGTATAAAAAAAATGTTAACACATGCAACAAAAAAGTCAATGCATAGGTACATTGTAGAAAGCTCAGTCGATCCCCATACGGGATCGACTAAAGAATTGTGATCCCACGGGAGAGGAAACAAATGAAAATCCAATGGGGACTCCGCAGTAGATAAAGTGGGTGGTCTGGAACGTTGAGAGCGTTGAGGAGTGGAGTAGGCCCTCAAACCTCTTCCTCTCAGTGGGGTCCAAATCCTGGCTGGAGCCACAAGGTGCCGTGGAGTGGCAGGAGAGGTCTGGTTGGTCTCTGCAGGAAGCAGGGGCAAGCCAAGGCGTTTAAGAAAGGCATCTCCCTCCATGAGGTCACGTAGGGTGTGCTGGACCCCTTCCATGGTGACATTCAGGCGGAAAGGAATAAGGAACTTTATGCTGTTGGAGATGAGTGGTGGTGTGCCGGAGAGAGCGTCGTTTGGCCAAGGTGATGGGAGACAGGTCACTGAACAGTTGGAGCTTGTCTCCCTTGTACTCAATGCTGGATCTGTTACAAGTGGCTCTTGTCAGGGCCTCTTTGCTCTCATAAAAGTGGAAACATACCACTATATCACGGGGTCTGGCTCCTGCAGGGGGTTTAGGGGCCAAGGACCTATGAGCACGGTCCATACGCCAATCAATGTCCACTATTTCAGGAGCCAGGGCATTGAAAAGGCCGAGAAGGTAGTTATGTATTTTGTTGTCAGCAACCTTTTCAGGGACTCCACGTATTCTAAGGTTTTGGCGCCATTCTCTGTTTTCAAGGTCCTCTTGCTGTAACTGTAACTGAGATACAGAGTTTTTAAGAAGAGCATTCTCCTCTTCAGGGGCCTGTACATACTGCAGAGTCTCATCAAACTTTGTCTCCAGTGTTGCTGTGCGCTCTCCAAGGACATCAATTTCCCCCCTAAGCTCTCTGGAGATCTTTCCCATCTCCTGGGCAATGTCCCTGGTTACTTGTTGGGCCACGGCCTGGAGCTTGAGATCCATCAGCTCAGGAGTCAGCATTAGCTGAGAGGTGGAGGATGTGTGAGGGGGAAGGCCTGCTGGGAGGGAGCCTCCGCCATCAGCGTACTGACATAGTCCTCCGGATCCCCTTGTGAACTTGAGACCGGGGATTGAGGCCCAGATAGGAAGCGATCCATAGTGGAGGCAGGCCGCATGGGCTGTGGGGGATGATAGACCTCTGATCTCCAATTTTGCCCATGTAGTGCCGGGGGGCTTGAGGAGACGTTGAAGTTTACCCCTGAGTCGATCGGTGGCTAGTGTAGCTTGCCAGGGGCCGCAGATCTCGGGACGGGACCGGAGCTCTCGAGTCACGCGTCCGCCATCTTGGAAAGCCGCGCATGCACCCCCCAAATTAATTTTCTATGTAAAGGAGCCTTCCTTAACTCACCGATACTGACTTTGCCAGATTTCCCCAGCTACTCTTTCCTAAGCATCTTTCACTGAAAATACATGATGTTCTTGACCTTGATGGAGCATGTGACCTCCTTTCATGTGACTCTGCTTGAGTCTAGCTCCCCTTAGTCTCTAACACCAGCTGACACTGGGGAGAATGGTGCTAGCTGCAATGATGGAAGGAGCTGAAGGAGAAGTGCTAGAAAGGTAAATATCAGTGGTTTGGGAAGGACCTGTTTACACAGACACTATCATTTTTCCTTTAAAGGTTAAGTTGACAGTGTCCCTTTAAATGTATTCATGTGTATCTTTGCTTATGAGGAGCTATGCTTATGAGGATCTATGATAACTTTATCTTTGACATTTACATATCATTTATGGAATCTCTCAAACCTGTAATTTAAAAGTTTTGAGTATCTTTCATGTCCCCCTCAAAGTACTTTGAAATAGCCCCTCCGCTCTCTGTATGTTTTTTTTTTTTTTTTATCGGTAAAGGTTTCCCACAGCCTAGCTTTCCTAGCAGCCCTCTAAATGGCCACAGTTTGCCATCAAAATTGACCGACTTCAATGCAATTTGCCACAAAGTTCACATTCATCAATTTTTTTGATGGATTTGCCGAACTCTGTGTGAAACAAATTTTGGCTGATTCATTCATCACAAACACAAATGGTTGCTACTAAGGTCCCTTTTACACTGGGGCGGTGGGGGTGTCGGCGGTAAAACAGCGCTATTTTTAGCGCTGTTCTACCATCGTTTTTGCGGCTGTATTCGGCCGTTAGCGGTGCGGTTTTAACCCCCGCTGGCGGCCGAAAAAGGGTTAAATCTGCTCGTACAGCGCGGCTATAGCTGTGGTATTACCGCGGTATAGCCGCGCTGTCCCATTGATTTCAATAGGCAGGAGCGGTTTAGGAGCGGTGAATACACCGCTCTTTCACCGCTCCAAAGAAGCGGTTGGCAGGACTTTTTTTACCGTCCTGCCAGCGCACCGCTTCAGTGTGAAAGCCCTCGGGCTTTCACACTGAACAAACAGCGGAGGCTGTTTAGGGGCGGTTTGCAGGCGGTATTTTTAGCGCAATAACGCCTGCAAACCGCCCCAGTGTGAAAGGGGCCTAACTCCCAGTGATCTTAAAGCAGGATAGCCTCTGAGTACAAACCAAGGTGTGAGTCCAATAAGGAAATCAGCTAATTTGCAAGTCAGCATTAACACAAAGAAAAACCAAGGAAAAATTGTTAATCCTTTTTATTTACATATTTGTCTTTATTAACAAGAAATAATTTTTTATAATCCTGAAAGTGGGACTAAAGTCCAAAAACAAAAAAAAATCAGAGAGATGCAAGGTCTCTAAACAAAAAAGAAAAAAAAATTCCCCTGGCTCCTTTTTGTTGTTCTGTGTAGATCTTGGCATGCAGAGAATAGAGCCAGATGCTGGAGACAATGTAACCCCTGCGATCATGTGCAGAAGTTACATCAGTGGCTATTTAAACTGATTGTAAAGTCTTGTTTTAAAAAAAAAAAAAAAATGTTATACCTACCTCCTCTGTGCAGTTGGTTTTGCACAGAGCAGCCCGAATCCACCTCTTCTCAGGTCCCTCTTTGCTGCTTCTGGCCCCTCCCTTCTATCGAGTGCCGGTAGGAGGGAGGGGCAGGGAACTGCAGCCAAGTCACAGCTCCGTGTGTCCATTCAGACACGGAGCCCTGACCCAGCTCCGCCCCCTCTCTCCCCTGATTGGCTGACTGACTTTGATTGACAGCCGCGTGAGCCAATGGCACTGCTGCTGTGTTTTAGCCAATCAGGAGGAGTGTCCCAGATGGCTTAGACATTTGTGGACATCGCTGGAGGGAGATGGGGCTCAGGTAAATATTAGTGGGGGTGCTGGGGTGGCTGCCTCACACAGAAGGTTTTTATTCTTAATGCATAGAATGCATTAAGATAAAAAAACCTTCTGCCTATACAACCCCTTTAAACCCAGAAAAAGTGGTAGCAAAGATGGTAGTGGTGGACACACAGCAGTGACAGGGAACCTGGACCCATCAATGCTGGAGGACAATACAGTAGAAAGTGGGTATGACATAATGTGCAAGTATACTGTACTTACTTGTACGTTACACTAAGAGCTTACCTCCTTCAATAAAGGTTTAATTCCACTTCCCATCTCTTTCTCTGTAAGGTATAGCTGTATAGAATTAGTAATTCGCCAGACAATGAATTTAATTATTGAAAAACAGTTCAGGTATTTTCTTAGGGATAGATTCCTGCATTTTGAATTGCCCCGTCTTCTAGGTATTCTAAGTAACTCTGGAACTCCATTAGTAACAAAATAAAGAAGCAGCGATACAGAACCTTCCTTTTAACTGCATTCGGAACCCTACCTGTAATAAGCAGCTTGAATTGGATATAATAAAATTCAAATAGAATTTCTCAGATCTCCATGGGCAGGTGGAAGGTTCCAGTTAGGTAGCACTGAGTTATAAATCACCTTTGAACAGATTACTAAAGGCAGATTTTTTTTTTTGTTTGTTTTTGAGCTGAGACGAGAGTTAGTTAGATTAAGCAGCTTAGTCCTGAACTGCACTCCCAGGATATTCTGCAAATCCTTGCAAATGTACGGCAAGAATAATAAATGAGTTCCAGTGGAAACAATGCAGATATTTCCATTCAGATTGCTTCTACTGACATTACTGAAGCCAGATGTGAGAGCGTTCTCTGTCTCTTACACCCATCTCTGATTTGATAAAGGATATAGACTCAATTTGTTATGGAATGAAAAACATTCACAATCCCAGTCGTTTCACTACAGAGAGAGATAAATTATGCATGGATATAGCTTCAGACTCAAGACTCGCTGTTTGGAGAAAAAGGGATAGCGGTGGTAGTACTGCTGTGTTAACAACTTGTCCATAAGGTCAATTTGATTCTCAGGGACCTTTGAACACTTCATAAATGTATAACAAGTAAAGCCATACAGTGTAAACTAGGTTTACTTTGATATTTTTGCTCTTAAAGATGTCAACATCTGGAAAGGTCAAAACATACATTTTTAATGAAACACCAGTAGCAGATGCCACCATGGAGACTAAATCAAAGTATAAGTTACTGAACTAATAAAAAAAAAAACAACATAGGTATGGGTACGACCACAGATCCCAACTGTTGCTCATTTGGAGGGACTGTCTGTTTTTTTAAACCAAATTCCTCAGTCCCTCATGGGGCCTCTTTTTGGTCTGATGTTTACATCTCTATACAAAATGTATTATTTCTACGACCAAAAGTGTTATGCTATACTAAACTTTGCATCCGACCTTTTTATTACTGCATTTGTTATTTTGAAAACCCAAAATAAATGGAAAAAAGGAGGTAAAAAACGCACTTGTGTGGTTTAGCCAATTATTTCCTGTATATTAGAATATTGTGCTCTGAGGCCAGGGCCGATCCTAGGGTCACCGATGCCTGGGTGCAGAAATATTTCTGGCACCCCACATGGGCGTGGTCATCTTACTAACTCCTCCCCATTACAAATGTTTCTATGTCAATGACTCAAACACAGAGATGCTCCCTAAGGATTATTCGTTACCCTGGGATCCTCCCATGATCTCTTAACAATAAACAAATTACAGGAAGAGAGTACTCTAGTGGGACCTGGAGGGGGAGTCTCTCTGATGGACACAGAGAGGGCTTCTGTTAGAGAGTCTGGTAGAAAGAGCCCCCAGACATACTACAGACATACCCATGTAGTACAGGAGATGGTCAGAGACTGCAGACATGATACATGAAATGGACATAGACTGGAGACATGATACAAGAAATGGTCAGAGAATGCAGACATACTACGGAAGATGGTCAGAGACTGCAGATATGATGATACAAGAGATGGTCAGAGACTGCGGACATGATACAAGAGATGATCAGAGACTGCAGACATAGTACAGGAGATGATCAGAGACTGCAGACATGATACAAGAGATGGTCAGAGACTGCAGACATAGTACAGGAGATGTCAGAGACTGCAGACATAGTACAGGAGATGGTCAGAGACTGCAGACATAATACAAGAGATGGTCAGAGACTGCAGACATGATACAAGAGAGTGTCAGAGACTGCAGGCATAGTACAGGAGATGGTCAGAGACTGCAGACATGATACAGGAGATGGTCAGAGACTGTAGAAATGATACAAGAGATGGTCAGAGACTTCAAACATAACCCAGGACTTTTTTTCTTCTCAGAGAATAGGTGCAGGTACTCACCCCCCATATTGTACAGAGTACAGGGTTCAGGAGTGTTCAACACACAGGGCTTAGGAGTATGCATTGCACAGGCTGCAGGGCACAGGAGTGAGTATCGCACAGAGCACAGGAGTGTGTGTTACACAGAGCATAGGGATAAGAAGCGCATACTGCACAGAACACAAAGCACAGGAATGTGTTTTACACAGAAAGCACAGGAGTGTGTTTTACACAGAAAGCACAGGAGTGCGTTTAACACAGAAAGCACAGGAGTGCGATACGCACAAACAGCACAGGAGTGCGATACGCACAGACAGCAGATGGTTCAGGAATGCGTATTGTACAGGTGTTGGGCTGAGGTTTGATTGTTTTGCTGGGCTGAGGAGTGCATGGAGTAGAAGGTTCAAGTGTGTGTTTCAGACAGTGCTCAGACGTGTGCCATGCACATAGCACAGAGGTAACATACTGGCCAGTGTACAACAAATATTGCCCCCCTTCCCATTCCCAGTACAGACTATCCCCTTAAATTACCTCAATAGACAATTTTCTCCTGGCTCTCCCTCAAGTCTGCAGAGATGGTATAGCATGTTGTGTGTGACTTACTTCTTACACCCCACTGTCTGGAAGGGGGGAGTGTCAGGTGGACAAGCTGAGTGACTTGCTTATGTGTCAGCCTACTGCTCACCCCTTACAGCTTTCTACATTAATGGTAAGGGTGGCCAAGTCAGGGGGAAGTCAGTGAGGAGCTCAGGTACATTCACTCTCCACCTCCCCCCCTTCATTCCCAGGCTGTTCTGAGTAGCATGCAGTGTACACAGACATTCTGTCTTGCTGCTGGCTGCTGCTAACTGATAAAGTAACAGGCTCACTCACCCGCCCCTCCCCCTGCACTTACCTGCAATCACTGGGCACAGCAGAGGAAGCCTTCCTTTACACTTTACAGACTTCTTTGCAGATCTTCCAGGACTTCATGTCCCATGATGCACTGCTAGCATCTTCTGATTGGCCCTCCACTGTGGCCAATGGGGACGGAAGCAAATCAGGCATCAAGCTGAGCAGCTAACAAGATGAGAGCCATGCTCTGCTGACAGGAGAAGGGGGGGCGAGCGGGGGAGATACGCTGACATCCACCAGCTCACCTCCCCCCTGTCACAGCACGGCCGCTTGTGTTCACTGGCGGACTGCACCGCGGCCGCCTTCCCCATAGCGACGCTACTTCACAGAACAAGGAGAGGAGGAGGGAGCCAGGAGGGGAGCACTCTGACACTTCAGCGCCCCTCTTTCTGCAGCGCCCGGGTGCAGAGCACCCCATGCACCTGCCCAGATCGACCCTGTCTGAGGCCATGGCACAAAGGCGTCCTTTGCTTATAAACTGTGCTAAAAGGTGTCCCTCTCTAACTTAAGAAAATGTGGAAAAACAATTGAGCACTGTCCATGATACTTTTTTAATTTGCACTAACATACATTTTTTTTACAATACAGCTACAATCACCTCAAGAAAATGTGGAGGTATAGTATGACTGACCATGCAATATTTACTTGGTATTTCTTTCTTGTAAAATACTACAGTTTAAAACCAGTGTGCAGTTGATACAGCATTGCATTATCTAGGTTACCTATGGGCAGTGGGCACTGTCCATGATACTTTTTTAATTTGCACTAACATACAATTTTTTTTTACAAGACAGCTACAAGCACCTCAAGAAAATGTGGAGGTATGGTATGACTGACCATGCAATATTTATTTGGTATTTCTTTCTTGTAAGATACTAAGGTTTAAAACCAGTTTGCAGCTGATACAGCATTGCATTATCTAGGTTATTCTGCTTGTGGGCAGTGGTTATTTAACTTTCCCCAATAGCTACAGAGCTCCTCAGGAGACATAACTTCAGCTTTATGCCTAGAAACATAGTACCACCCAGGGGCTTCCAATAGCACAAACCCTCATTGTGCAGAAGTTTGTATGCAGAAACTCAGGCAGTTGCTATCTGGAGATGCCAAAGTGGAGTACACCCAGAACAAAATATTCTGTGTGAATAGCCCAGAATTTGCTAGTCAATTTTTTACACCCAAGAAAGTTACCCTCACCGTCTTTTAGGATTCCATCCGGTACTCCACAATTTATGGCAGTACCTATTCTTGTTAATATTGAAACTACAACTACAATTCTTGCACTAACAATCCTACCTTATACTAGGTAAACTATCCAGCAGCTACGATACCTCTTCCTGATAAACACAATAAAGTATACATACATCAGTGCATACTATGTAGCGATCCCACTCTTACCAATAATATCAATAATCCTTGCTTATGTGTTATGAGGATGCATGTGAGAATTATTATTATGGATAAGAATAGAAAAACTACATATTATGCACTGATTATTGTTTAATCTTATCTTGATACACCCACAATTGTGTGGTTGCTCTGCAAACCCTTTTCTGACAACACCGTCCCCAACTTCTTGTCACACTCAAACTTTCACAGGTTTGGTTCTCTCACAATGCAGCTTGATCAACTGGACACATTCAATTGTCTGGATGCAACTCTTTACTAGAAGTCTTGATCATAAGGCATTTTTTTCATGACTAATACATGTGCTAATCTGGCCACAGATTTAGCAGTTGCAACAGGTACTCTTTGTAAACAGCTGGCTTTGTAACAAGTGAACTTCATTGTTCAGGAGTCCTTCCTTGGAAGTGAGGCATGCTCCCACAACTTCTTTGCTTGGAAGCTCTTGCAGGTTCCTGAAGAAACATAGTCCCCAGGTCTGTATCCCTGATCCCCCCCCCAGAGCTGGGAAAAACACATGCTGGGTCTGGATTTCTTTCTTTACCAAAAGATAATGGTGCTCCTCTGGTTGTCTTTGCTCACTGACATCTACTGCTCAGGAACAGCTACAATTTTCCCTATTTGGGTGACAACTTCCCCAATAAGAGAACAGAATTTCTGTTCCCAATCTGGGGTGAGAGAAAAGTGATCAAATCTTTGAAAGGTCCTTACATAATTATCAATTACATAATATGGTCCTAAATAGCTTGCAAGGGCCATAACAATCTTCAAATTATCCATTTGCCACATCTACATCAGAGATCTACAGTATTTTACCACATGTGTAAGCTTTAATCTTCTAGTATTTTTTAATACTTTTTAAAACTATTTAGAGACTCTTGATTTATTTTTCAAAGCACAATCACCTCCAAGAAAGATAATATCCTGGCAAACCTCTCTGTATGGAACAGGATCCGAAAAGGACAAAGATATGAATGCTTTAAAGGGGGGGGGGGGGGGGGTTAAGAAGGTACTTTAAATACAGTATTGTAATGCCACCCCGAGAGCTGCTTGGAAATTTTGGGTTCTCTGTTCTGCAACTCGACTCGAAGAGCAACCTCAGCCCCTCTGACACACCTGGATTATACACTGCAAGCATGTATAAAGGAACAAGTATACATACAGTACCTTTAACCTGCCTGTAGGATACTACCAGAAAATAGACACACACACCTATTTAGTGGTAGATGCACTCACCCTATTGATGCAAGTTAGAATAAATGGGTGTTTGAACATAAATGAGCACACAGCAGGTGAATTTGGAGAGTAATAACTATACCAAAGTAACTAAAAATCGGGTTCTATCCCATTAAACTGAAATCAACACGTAAATCAGCAAATTAGCAATAAATGCTGCAAATCTAAGGGATTGGCTAGGGTATGGTGTAACGTCTCCAGGGAGACCTCTTCAACTAAACAAAAAGAAGGGAGTATGAAGGTCTCCAGGTATCAACTGTTAAGGGACAGTCTTTAGTCCTCACTATTTAGGGGCCAATGTTGAGGCCCAGTAACCATTGGTGAGATTAGAGACAGTCAACAAGCCCTGCAGGCAGTAATATAGCTATGAGGTAGCTTGTTAGCTAGCTCCTAAGAGCTCAGTCTCTAGTAGTAGCATTACGTAATGTCCACCAGACCCTCTCAACAGACCCAGTTACACAGCATTAGTAGTCCCTTTGACTAGGTGTTCGCTCACTGTGGGTTGCCTGTGGTGACTCCGGTAGGCAGTACAGTAAAGTTTTATCCTGGCAGTGGCTCCATCCCTCTGCACTCAGGTCACAATGGGAAAACACATTCTGGTTTCCCACATGGTGACCACTGAATGGCTTATCAGTGGTTTAGTCTCTCTCTTTAGGGAAGTCCTCACAGCGTGGTTCTTTCAGTTTCTGTCCACGCTACACTGAACTCTCTGATAAAATCTTTGCCCAGGCAAATCCTGTTATCTTCTCTCAGTCCAGGGAATTGCAGTTTCTGTAGTTTGGCAGCTATTAACTTCTATTGTACAGCCTCCTTAGGTAACTAAGGTAATTCCCAGTGTTTGTTGCGGGAGACACCATCCTTATCCCCATTGCCACTGATTGGTGAAGGTCTGCGGCTGCCAGGAGAGGGGGGGAGCTGAAGAACAAGCAGGGATTTCACATCCACACAGCCAGCAGCATATACACACTCCCCACCCCCACCAAAGTATCAAAGAAGGGACTGAGTCCAGTGCCATTTAAAATGTCCGTAACCTGGTACATGCTTTTTGAATATACTGTACATCAGGAGACAAAAGCAAGTTAGTACACATATGAAAACAAATTTCAATTCAGATAGGAATCTGGCAAGTGAACCTCCCACCATTTGTCAGAAGTTGGGGGGTTGGCTTGACCATATACCACTGATACTAGTAGGGTATACCAAGGTATATCATAGGGTAAGCTAGAGTCTCCCCCCACTCAATCTGTAGTGGGAATGATCTGCGTTTTGTGAGTCCTTTGTAAGGTAAAGATGACTTTCTTAGAACTTTCACCTAGGGTATCATAGGTCAGTGTTTGAGGGAGCCAAATTGTTTGCTTCTCTCTTTGTTCTTTGGGCTCTGATGGCTCTGATCCAGCTGGCTCTTCCTCTGATTCTGTAGGTGGTTGGATAGCTTCTGTGTCCTCTGTAGCCAGGGTGGTTAGAAAGTATTCTTGACTTGGCATGGATTGGCTCAGGGGTATAAATTCTGGAGCCTCAGGCCTGAGGGTTCCAGTATTTGTCTTTCTAAAACTAGGAGGGTTGGCAGTCTCTGACAGGGTAGACAGCCACAGCCAGTCCATACCCATCTTTTCGTCCTCACTGTCCTCTTCATTTGTGTTTTGTGGCAAAGATTGAGACCTGGTTATTGAGCGTGATCTTTGGGAGGTGGTTTGAATAGGCCGTAGATCTGGTTGTTGAGGCACATTAACAGCTTCTGACAGGGGCAGTAGGTGAATATGGTGCAAAGTTTTTACTGGGCCCATGCTTTCTTCTGGGCAGATCTGGCATATGATATCCTAGGAACTGCTTACAGATGATATAGGTACATGAATATTGCTCTAAGGCAGTTTCTCTTACCCTGCTGCTCCAAAAAGCCTCTATCCCACGTGGAGGGTGGGAGCCCTGTATGCAAACAGATACTTAGAAGAAAAGAAGGCTGGACAGCCGCACTCCTATGCAATTTTTTTTTTCAAGTGCTTCACAAAGGTGAACTACAGGTATCAGCTTACATGTTTCACACCAAGGTTGGGTGCTTACTCATAGCTCAAGCTATGATATAGGGCTGGAGCATCCAGTGATTGGCTAGCCTGTGTTTCCCAGGGTTACCCAGCTTCCCCAGCAGCACTCTATCACCAGGCTTCAGGTCCAGCACTCTTACTTTCAGATCAAAGTTACTTTTGTTTTGTTGCCCCTGGGTGTCTGAGACAGCCTGGGCTTTTATCATATGCTGTTTTTTTTTCAAAATAGATTTTTATTACTTTTTTGCCAGTTGACAATAACGTAATACAGATTTACAGTATATCTTGCAGTAATTATTCAAAAGCATTAAAGAACAGTATTACACATGTTACAATGTATAAAACAGAAATGGTGGTACAATAACAGTAGTGTAATATAGGGTCATATTTATGAAGTGGGATGAATAGAATAGTAGGGGTATGGGAGGGGGAGGGGAAGGAAGGAGAAGGGTAATGAGAGCATTATTTGTAATATGCATATATTAGGACGTCCATTCATGTGTACAACATTTCAGAAGAATAATTTTGTGAAAAGAAATTTATGCTATTCTGCTATTATACCAGTTTTTCCATTGAGACTAATTTGTTTGGACGTTGTGATGTGATGCAGAACCTCTTGTTCCTATGAGTTCGTAGGTGTAGTGTGAGTGAACTAGGGTAATCACTTCCAGTATAGTGGGGACGTTATGTGTTTTCCAGTTTCTGGTTAGAAGTAGTCTGGTTGCTAGGAGAATGTGTTTGAGGATTGTTTTGAATGTGTGGGGAATCGTATCTGGTATCATGTTTAGTATGGCCAGTTGTGGCGTTAGGGTGATATTGAAGTGTCCTATGTCTTGTATTAAGTGTGTTACTTCTTTCCATAGGTTTGTTATTATTGGGCAGTGCCATAGAATGTGGAATAGAGTTCCTGTGTGGTTGCATTGTCTCCAACATAAGGCTGAGGTGTTGGTTTGGAATTTAGCTAGTTTGAGTGGTGTCAAGTACCAACTGAGTGTGATTTTGTTTGTAAGTTCCCATAGAGAAGTGCATCTTGTGGCTTTGTAAACCGTTTTTAGTGCCTGTATCCATTGTTGGTCTGAGTATTGTTCGTGGGTGTCTGTTTCCCAGTCTGTGAATGGTTTAGATTTGTTAAAGGCATTTTTTTCTTGTAGTGTGGAGTAGATAAGAGAGATGCCCAAAGATTTGGATTCTTGTGTGAAATAGAAGCTCCAGAGTTTGTTTGGTAGGGATCCCTCTATATTTGGGTTTCTAGATAAGCATGATTGAATACGCAGGTAGGTGAGAAAGTCTGATGTGGGTGCTTTGTGGGTGGATTGGATTAATGTAAATGGTTTATGTTGAATTGTGTTTCTAAGTTCTTCAGTGGATGACGTCTGTGAGAGTAGCCAGTTGGGGATGGTTAGGTCAGGAGATAGTAGGCATAGGGTTTGTATTGGAACCTGTATAGGTTTAGTGGTTAGTGATGACCATTTAGTGTTGTGGAAGATTTTCCAGGCTTTGACTGACGACTGAATGGTTGGAGAATACAGATGAGTATTCGTGATCAGAGCAGATGTACTATATAGCCAGCATGCGAGGTTTGGCCGGGTGTGGCATTGTTTTCAATGTTGCCCCATAGTGTATTTTGGTGGGTTTGAGTACATTCTTGGAGTTGTGACAGGATAGTGGCTAGGTAGTAGTCTTTTATGTCAGGGTAGCCCATTCCCCCTACTAGTCAGTGTTTGATGATCTTAGAGTGGCTGGATCTCCTTTTTTTATTTTGCCAAATATAGCGACTAATTATAGTTTGCAGAGAGTTTAGGTAGGAATTGGATAATGGAATAGGTAGTGTGCGAAATGTGTAAAGTATTTTAGGTAGTATGAGCATTTTGAAGGCTGCCAGCCTACCTGACCATGTGTTTTCAAATTTGGCTAATTTAGTGGTTTCCTGTAGTAGCATTTGTTTAGTATCTAAGTAGTTGCTGTTGAATGTCCTTTCGATGATTTAGTGAGTGTGATGCCTAAATAGGATATACCTGATTCTGCCCACGGGTATATATATTGATTAGGTAGGATATTGCTGGTTACTGCATCTAGGCCTAAGTCTAATATGTAGGATTTGGTAGCATTAACCTTATAATAGGAAATACAACTGAATTTTATTAGTACATCTTGGACCGAAGCCAGGGAAGAAATTGGGTTGGTGAGCATCATTACGACATCATCCGCAAACAGGTTAATTTTATGTTCTATATGTCCGATTTTGAAACCAGTGATATTTCTATGAAGTCTGATGTGCTCCGCCAGGGGTTCCATAATTAGGTTGAAAATAAGTGGCGATAATCTCAGGGTGCGCGGTGTGCCGGAATCGGTTACCGATCTACAACCAACTGTACAGAAGATATTCCAATCTCTCTTGCCTGACTCCCCGTTGACGGCCTTTTCCTGTGACAGGATTCATAGGGCCTTACGCCCTCCCCCTCCTCCAGAGAAACCACCAAGAGACATAGTACTTTGCCTTAAGGACTTCTTGATCAAAGAGGAAATTCACAGAGCTTCCAGAAACACCCCTAATATTCGCCTGGAAGGCACTCCGATTCAAATCTACCCGGATATCTCCCCTACCACCCTAGATAAGCGCAGGAAGATGAAAGAGGTTACATCAGTCCTTCAATATGCCAGTATTCGCTACTGCTGGGGCTTCCCATTCAAGCTTCAAGTGCCCCATAATGGCACGACCTACACCGTGACCACGCTAGCAGAAGGAAAGGAAATGCTGGTGAAGTTGGGCCTCCTTGATGCGTCCTCTCTGCCCAGGCTACCTTCCACTCCATGTCACTCAGCTATTTGGGCAACCCCACCACCCAGAAGAAATCGCCGAGATCAACGCCGTGACTGACAGCAATGCTCTTTTTTTTCCCTTTTGTTTTTTTCCTTCTACCCTTTTTTCTTTTTGTTTTTCTCCCTCAAGGTGGCGAACTATGATCATCTCCCACCATGCCCAGAGGAATTTGGACTCCCCCAGCTCATTACGGACTCCCGGTCGCGTCCGCATGATTGTCCCTACACTCTTCAACATCGGGGGCAGGCTAGCTCTCCATCTGATCAGTGATGTCTGAGCGGGTTGACCCCCTACAGGTAAACTCTTCCGACAAATTCAAGTTTGTACGGATGACACGGTCACAAACAATCAGAGTGTTGGACCCCTTGGTCCGAATAGACACTTCTTTTTGGGTTTATGGGATGTCTTTCCCCATGACCCCCCTGTGCTATGTTTGGCCATTTTTTGGCCTGGTTTTCAGGTTTCTAGTTTTTTTGTTACTATTTGTTTCTAGTTTTACTTTTTTGCTTTTTTTTTATGTTATGTTTATCAGATGGTTCCGTCATAGTGATACATGTGTTACTAACTCAGTCTGATGATGCACACACTCTTGCGGGGCTGTGCGCCCTGGCTGTGTCACACCTTGGGATGGGTTATGCTGTTGTTTGGCTGCTCCCTCTCGGCCTGGACCCCTTATTGATCCTAACTGTTCCACCATCAATATATCATGGGTATTAGAATAATTTCCCATAATGTAAAAGGGTTTAATACCCCTCAAAAGCGGAGAAAAGCATTTAAAGCTTATAAGTCTCTTGGAGCGGATGTTATTCTACTTCAGGAGACTCATTTCTCCAGAGATAACCACCCATCATACTTTGATAAAACTTATAATCAAAGCTACTTCACCACATATGGGTCCAGGTCTAGAGGGGCGGCCATCTTTATTAAAAACTCTGTGATGTTTCAGGCTCAACGGATATTTAAAGATCCTGACAGTCGATTTGTGATAATTCAGGGTTCCATCCAGAATAAACAACTAACCTTGGCCTCAGTGTATGCCCCAAATGCCTCACAGGCTACATTTTTCCAGACCCTAGATAGGTTCCACCCCCCCATATGTTAATTGGAGGTGATTTTAACCTAGTGGCCCACTCAGGACTTGATAGAAGCCGAACATGCCCAACCTCTAAGGCCTTCCTCAAATCCCTTCAACATTCCCTGAAGTCCTCTCAATTTATAGATGTTTGGAGAGCCCACAATATAGGCTCTAAAGAATACACTTTCTATTCCCACCCTCATGATAGTTACTCCCGCCTGGATTATATTTTCTGCACACCCTCTCTGACAGTAAACTCTACTTCAGCTAACATACATATTTGCCCCTGGTCAGACCATCACATGGTATCCACCCATATCTCCTGTTTAGGCCTTCCACATACAGCCAGGTCCTGGCGCCTTAACGACGCACTACTCACTGATCCTGTGATCATGGCACAGCTGCTTGAATGCCTCAAAGAATATTTTAGGCTTAATAATGTGGAGAATATTTCTCCCATCTTCCTTTGGGCAGCCCATAAAGCTGTGATGAGGGGCCACTTAATTGAAATTTCAACGACTCAAAAACGCCAAAAACAACAGGACACTCATAAACTCACCCTAGAATTAGAACAACTGTACCATAGACACACTCAGACTCCTTCGCAGGAGTTGCTCCTCCAGATCACTGAAAAGAGGAGGGCCCTAGATGACATACTTTCAGGACACATTGAGAAATCTCTTAGATGGTCTAAAGCTCGTTTCCTCCTTTATAGTAACTCCGCTTCCACGATGTTTGCACGAAAGCTCAAACAGTCCACCCAACCGACTCACCTTTACAAATTAAAAGATCATCACGGTAACTTCACCTCCCATCCCAAACATGTTCTAAAAATTTTCTCCTCCTTCTATCAAAAACTTTTTTCTGCCCAGATCCTTCTCCTCCTCCTCCCACGCAGTCCTGGCTAGATGCCCTCTCGCTCCCTCGGCTTTCAGAGGAGCAATTGGGTATCCTCAATGCCCCCTGCTCATCAGAGGAAATAGCCTCTATCATTTCCTCTCTTAAACCCTCCAAAGCCCCAGGCCCTGATGGATTCTCTGCCGTTTACTATAAAAAATTTGCTGAATCCCTACTTCCTACACTGTCTCAAATGTATAACCATATTCTCAAAGGGAAGCGATTTCCGGAAGAAATGTTGCTAGCAAACATGTCCCTAATTCCAAAACCAGGCAAGGATCATACCCTCCCCCAAAATTTCCACCCCATTTCTGTTATAAATAATGACCTAAAAATATTTGGGAGGATCTTGGCAGACAGACTGGCTAAAGTTATAACGAACCTGATATCACCCGATCAAACCAGCTTTATCCCTTCGAGGCAGATCACAGATAATATCCGTTTAGCCACCAATATACTACAGGACGCCCATATGCACTCGAATCAAGTACTACTTTTGAGTTTGGACATAAATAAAGCATTTGACAGTGTCCTCTGGACATATCTGGACACAGTGTTATCCAAATTTGGATTTAGCGGGGCATTCATACATGGCTTTAAAGCCCTTTACCATAACCCGAAGAACCGTATTAAGCTTCCAGGGTGTAACTCAGATTATTTTTCCCTGAAATGTGGCACTAGACAGGGGTGTCCATTATCCCCGCTTTTGTTCGCGCTTGCCATGGAGCCCCTGTCTAGATCCATCTCCAATGACCCAAACATTAAGGGATACACAAAAGGGGATAGGGAATTTAAACTTAGCCTCTACGCAGACGACGTAGTTTTATTTATGTCTGACCCTCTACTCTCCCTCCCCAACCTCATGTCCTCCCTTGACTCCTTCCATAAATTAACGGGCCTGGGAATCAACCCCTCTAAGTGTCCGGCTCTACCAACTCACCTCCCACAACTTTTATTGACTACTCTTAAAGATAAATTTAAATTCTCATGGAATCATGTCTCCTTGCAATATCTAGGTATTAAACTAGCCCCTTCTCTGAAACAGTTATATTCCTTGAATTATCCTCCAGTTTTTTCTAATGTCAAACACCTTCTAAATCAATGGTCCTCGTATCGTATATCATTTTTAGGGAGAATTCAGGCAGTTAAAATGAACATCCTCCCCAAACTCCTATTCCTCTTTAGATCCCTACACCTATATGTTTCTCGCTCTGTTCTACAGATGATCCAAACAGATCTGCTTAGATTCATATAGCAAAACAAAAAACCATGAATGGGACGTATGCTGATGTATAGAGCTCAGGTGAGAGGAGGCTTGGGTTGCCCAGATTTGTGGAAGTACTTCCTGGCATCGCATCTTATTCAAATGGTGCAATGGCATACCTCCCCTGCCTCTGTACCATGGCTACAATTTGAGCACATCTCTGTGGCTCCTTACTACCTCCCGGGTCTTCTTTGGTCCCGCTCAATATCTCCTAAAGACGTCACCCCATTAAATAATATAGTAGGCCAATCACTTTATTTATGGTCTCTCTACTGTAAAAAATTTAAGTTACAATCAGACGTGCCCCTTTTATCCTCCTTTGTAGGCAAACCCTCATTCCCCCCAGCCTTTTCCTCTAAATTTCCTTTCCTTAAATGGACTGCAAAGGGCCTGGGGAGTCTTGAATCTCTGTTGCAGACAGTGGCGTCTCCAGCTTTCAAATTTAGGGGGGGCACATGGGGGGACAGGGAAAAAAGTAGGGGGGCAACTATAAAATGCATATATATATATATATATATATATATATATATATATATATATATATATCCTGGGGCCCTTTACTATGACCCCACAACGGGCCCTTTCACATGTTCTGCAGTGAGCTCCTTTCCTACTGTATTGGGGTCCCCCAGGGTGGCAGAAAACAAGAGATATATGTCACCAGCATATCAAGAAAATATAAGGATCCAAAGCAGTGGGAGAACTATCAGGGTTGCAAAGGTTGTCTTGCCTCCGGGCCCTGGTGTTCTGCCACTGTGGGGTTCCCCAGCCTCCTCTTGCTGTCCTGCCCCTGCTATTGACAGCTCTGGTCTGGCATCTCTTGGAATTTACAGGCTGGTCCTCCTGTCCTAAGGACGGGAGAAATCAGTCTGTTTTTTTAGTAACTGAAAGTCCTGGTGGAGTCCTTCCTGCAACTCGCTCTTCTCCCTGCCAATGAGGATGCAGGTGAAGGAGCAGATCAGGCGGCCGTGGTTGTGTGAACGCTCGCATTATGCAGTGTCAGCGAGCAGGGGAGGGGGGAGGAATCACCCGCAGGAGCTGACTGGGGACTCTCTCCCTCTTAGACATTGATTTTTTGTAAAAAAAAAAAAAAAAAAATTGTTTTTTTTTTTTTTGGGGGGGGGCACATGGTGGGGCACAGCATAATGTTGGGGGGGTCAGGGCCCCCTCTGGCCCCCCCCTAGGGTCACCATTGGTTGCAGAATGCCTCCTTTTGTTCCTACGCTCACTTGCAGCAGAACCACGATATGGGCAGATTCAAGTTTCACCAATATTTGCAAATTAGACACTTTTACTCGGCACTTATTGTGGGCGGAGTGGAGATGTCGAAGACTCCGTTTGAGCTTCTATGTGGTGAAGCTGCGAGGGATAAGGGGACCATCTCCATACTTTATAGATACCTCAATGATTATAACTCCCCTCAAAAATCCATGGCAATGGAGGCATGGGAGGTGGAGATGGCCCAAGTGGTCCCTGCTGAGGACTGGCAGGACATGATAGACAACATGCACAAATGTACACGCTCTGTGTCCATTAAGGAAACGATACTCAAACTTCACACTAGATGGTACTACACCCCGGAACGTCTCCATAGAATATATCCCCTGGTTTCTGACACGTGTTATAGAGGATGCCAGGACAGGGGTACGTTGCTACACACGTTCTGGAGTTGTAAAGCCTTAGACGCCATTTGGCACAAGACTACATCTCTTATAACGCTTCTCTCTGGAGTATCGCTTACACTGACTTGTCAAATGTGTTTACTGTTTGCAGAGCTTCCAGCTGTTCCCCTCCCCATACAAAAATTAATCCACACACCCTTTAGTGCGATTCAGTGGGCAATAGCAACGAACTGGAAACGCCCCCACGTTTCTTGGTCGCAGGTAATTTCACGAATGGAGTCCATCAGGACTATGGAAAGAATACACCATACTTTCCTGGACACTATGCACATATTTGACCGAAAGTGGAATATTTGGACAGCCCACCTGCTTAGTGACAGACTAGAGGATCCCTCTGTCCCAGCGGCTGACTCCCATTAAATCAGATCATAATCCTACTTGATAGAACCAATTTGAAGGATGCCTTAAGTGCTCTATTGCATCGATGCTCTTTGTATTACTGAAAATAACACCCTTGATTGTTCGATGGCATTTTCATTTTACCAGAATTGCACATTTGTCACAAATGTAAGCTCCCCTTTTTTTTTTTTTTTTTTTATTTTATCTGATTTTTTTTCATTTCCTTTATGTTTTGTTACTTTTGTTTTCATGGGCTCATTATGTACTGTTATGAGAAATGTTATTTGCATTGTGTGTGATATATCATTTAACTGTTATGGGCTTTCTGGCCACTATTATTTTTGTCACCACTTTGCCTGTACACCCAGATGTTATATTTTTCTGCAATAAAAACGTTTGTAAAAAAAAAAAAAAAGAAAATAAGTGGCAAGAGGGGGCATCCCTGGCGGGTTCCATTAGTGATCTGGAATGGTTTTGGGATCATGCCTTCTCTGTAGACTTGGGCCGACGGGGATGAGTATAAAGCTAGTATTTCTGACAGGATAGGTCCCTGGAAGCCAAATTTGTGAAGCGTCGCTTGTAGGTAGTCCCAGTTGACCCTGTCGAATGCCTTCTCTGCGTCCAGAGATAGGAGCAGAAAAGGCGTTCTGTTGGTCACAGCATGGTGAATTATGTTAATAAGTCTTCTTGTTGCGTCATGTGATTGTCTACCTTTTGTAAAGCCAGATTGGTCTGAATGTATTAATTTGGGCATGATTTGTACTAGTCTAGCGGCTATGCTTTTGGCGTAAATCTTTGTGTCTATATTAAGAAGCGAGATTGGGCGGAAATTTTGGGGCGAGGTAGGGTCTTTCCCAGACTTCGGTAAAGTGATTATTAAAGCGTTAAGCATTTCATTGGGGAGAGAAGAGGAGGAGGCAGCGTCATTGCATACTAGGGAGAAGTGGGGTGCCAAGGTGGTGCTAAATTGTTTGAAATATTCGCTAGTTAGACCGTCCGGTCCGGGTGATTTGTTGGATGGTAATGCAGAAATGATATTTAGGATCTCTAGGTGGGTGAATGGTTTGTTTAGCTCATGAAGTTGATGTTGTGAAAGTTTCGGAAGTTTAATTTCCTGTAAGAATGTGTTGATATCTACTATAGATGGTTGGTTGGTGGTAGTGTCTTCTTTTAAGTTGTATAGTGATTGGTAGTAGTGGCTGAATGCGTCTGCAATAGCTTGCGGGTCAATAAGTTTTTGTTTTGTGGCTGGATGAAAGAGGTGTGGGATCTTTGATTTGATGTGGTGTCCTTTTAGTCTGAGTGCGAGTGCTTTCCCTGCTTTATTGCCTGTAGTGTAATGGTTTGCTTTAAATTTCGTTTGGATTTTAGTGTGGGATTCTAAAAGAATGTTCCTAAGTTCTTGTCTAAGGAGAACTAATGTTTCTTTTATTGTAGGGTCTGGAGTGGATTGGTTCTGTTTATCCAATAAATTAATATTAGATATGATAGTATCTAGAGGCTGTGATCTCCTCCTCTTTTCTCTTGCACTAAGCTGTATAGTAATTCCTCTAACAAATGCCTTATGGGCATTCCAGAGGATTGTGTTGTTTGAAGTCGATCCTTTATTTAGTTCAAAAAATTCTTCCAGGTGATTTCGTATGTATAGAGAGTTTTCTGGGGATTGGATGATTGACGCATTGACTCTCCACATCAGGTGGCGAGGTTGTGAAGGATGGTCAGCTATTTCAATCGACACTGGGGCATGGTCCGACCATGTGATTGTTCCAATGGAGGAATCTGTGGTTTTGGTAAGGGTCCATTTGTCAACAAGAAAATATTCAATCGAGGTGTACGAATTGTGTCTGCTGGAAAAGAAGGAGTAGTCTCGTTCTGAGGTGTGATGACATCTCCAAACATCGTAGAAGTCGTTGTTTCTTATAAAGGTGTTCATAGGGGATGAGGGTCTGGAGGTACGGGATGACGTATCTAATTCAGTGTCAGGTGCTATGTTGAAGTCACCGCATACAATAAAATTTCCCTGGCGAAACTTATCGCGTTTTTTTCTAAGTTTGGATAAAAATCTAATTTGGCCAGAGTTGGGCGTATAGACTAGGGATGAGCTTCGAGTTCGAGTCGAACTCATGTTCGACTCGAACATTGGCTGTTCGCAAGTTCGCCGAACAGCGAACAATTTGGGGTGTTCGCGGCAAATTCGAATGCCGCGGAACACCCTTTAAAAGTCTATGGGAGAAATCAAAAGTGCTAATTTTAAAGGCTAATATGCAAGTTATTGTCATAAAAAGTGTTTGGGGACCCAGGTCCTGCCCCAGGGGACATGGATCAATGCAAAAAAAAGTTTTAAAAACGGCCGTTTTTTCAGGAGCAGTGATTTTAATAATGCTTAAAGTCAAACAATAAAAGTGTAATATCCCTTTAAATTTCGTACCTGGGGGGTGTCTATAGTATGCCTGTAAAGGGGCGCATGTTTCCTGTGTTTAGAACAGTCTGACAGCAAAATGACATTTTGAAGGAAAAAACTCATTTAAAACTACCCGCGGCTATTGCATTGCCGACAATACACATAGAAGTTCATTGATAAAAACGGCATGGGAATTCCCCAAAGGGGAACCCCGAACCAAAATTAAAAAAAAAAATGACGTGGGAGTCCCCCTAAATTCCATACCAGGCCCTTCAGGTCTGGTATGGATATTAAGGGGAACCCCGGCCAAAATTAAAAAAAAAAAATGACGTGGGGTTCCCCCTAAATTCCATACCAGACCCTTCAGGTCTGGTATGGATTTTAAGGGGAACCCCGCGCCAAAAAAAAAAAAAAACGGCGTGGGGTCCCCCAAAAAATCCATACCAGACCCTTATCCGAGCACGCAACCTGGCAGGCCGCAGGAAAAGAGGGGGGGACGAGAGTGCGCCCCCCCTCCTGAACCGTACCAGGCCACATGCCCTCAACATTGGGAGGGTGCTTTGGGGTAGCCCCCCAAAACACCTTGTCCCCATGTTGATGAGGACAAGGGCCTCATCCCCACAACCCTGGCCGGTGGTTGTGGGGGTCTGCGGGCGGGGGGCTTATCGGAATCTGGAAGCCCCCTTTAACAAGGGGACCCCCAGATCCCGGCCCCCCCCCTGTGTGAAATGGTAAGGGGGTACAAAAGTACCCCTACCATTTCACTAAAAAACTGTCAAAAATGTTAAAAATGACAAGAGACAGTTTTTTACAATTCCTTTATTTAAATACTTCTTCTTTCTTCTATCTTCCTTCATCTTCTGGTTCTTCTGGTTCTTCTGGTTCTTCCTCTGGCGTTCTCGTCCAGCATCTCCTCCGCGGCGTCTTCTATCTTCTTCTCCTCGGGCCGCTCCGCACCCATGGCATGGGGGGAGGCTCCCGCTCTTCTCTTCTTCTTCATCTTCTTCTCTTCTTCTTTTCTTCTCTTCTTCATTTTCTTCTCCGGGCCGCTCCTCACACATGCTAGCATGGCGGGAGGCTCCCGCTGTGTGACGGCGCTCCTCGTCTGACAGTTCTTAAATAACGGGGGGCCCCCCTCTGACGCACGGTGACTTGACGGGACTTCCCTGTGACGTCACGGGGAATGCCACAGGGAAGTCCCGTCATGTCCAGTGCGTCAGAGGGGGGCGGGGTCACCGGGTGGCCCCGCCCCCCGTTATTTAAGAACTGTCAGACGAGGAGCGCCGTCACACAGCGGGAGCCTCCCTTCATGCCAGCATGGATGCGGAGCGGCCCGGAGAAGAAAATGAAGAAGAGAAGAAGAGAAGAAGAGAAGAAGATGAAGAAGAAGAGAAGAGCGGGAGCCTCCCCCCATGCCATGGGTGCGGAGCGGCCCGAGGAGAAGAAGATAGAAGACGCCGCGGAGGAGATGCTGGACGAGAACGCCGGAGGAAGAACCAGAAGAGCCAGAAGAACCAGAAGAACCAGAAGATGAAGGAAGATAGAAGAAAGAAGAAGTATTTAAATAAAGGAATTGTCAAAAACTGTCTCTTGTCATTTTTAACATTTTTGACAGTTTTTTAGTGAAATGGTAGGGGTACTTTTGTACCCCCTTACCATTTCACACAGGGGGGGGGCCGGGATCTGGGGGTCCCCATTGTTAAAGGGGGCTTCCAGATTCCGATAAGCCCCCCGCCCGCAGACCCCCACAACCACCGGCCAGGGTTGTGGGGATGAGGCCCTTGTCCTCATCAACATGGGGACAAGGTGTTTTGGGGGGCTACCCCAAAGCACCCTCCCAACGTTGAGGGCATGTGGCCTGGTACGGTTCAGGAGGGGGGGGGCCGCACCCTCGTCCCCCCTCTTTTCCTGCGGCCTGCCAGGTTGCGTGCTCGGATAAGGGTCTGGTATGGATTTTTGGGGGGACCCCACGCCGTTTTTTTTTTTTTTTTTTGGCACGGGGTTCCCCTTAAAATCCATACCAGACCTGAAGGGTCTGGTATGGAATTTAGGGGGAACCCCACGTCATTTTTTTTTTTTAATTTTGGCCGGGGTTTCCCTTAATATCCATACCAGACCTGAAGGGCCTGGTATGGAATTTAGGGGGACTCCCACGTCATTTTTTTTTTTTAATTTTGGTTCGGGGTTCCCCTTTGGGGAATTCCCATGCCGTTTTTATCAATGAACTTCTATGTGTATTGTCGGCAATGCAATAGCCGCGGGTAGTTTTAAATGAGTTTTTTCCTTCAAAATGTCATTTTGCTGTCAGACTGTTCTAAACACAGGAAACATGCGCCCCTTTACAGGCATACTATAGACACCCCCCAGGTACGAAATTTAAAGGGATATTACACTTTTATTGTTTGACTTTAAGCATTATTAAAATCACTGCTCCTGAAAAAACGGCCGTTTTTAAAACTTTTTTTTGCATTGATCCATGTCCCCTGGGGCAGGACCCAGGTCCCCAAACACTTTTTATGACAATAACTTGCATATTAGCCTTTAAAATTAGCACTTTTGATTATTCATGTTCGTGTCCCATAGACTTTAACCGTGTTCGCGTGTTCGAACGAACTTTTTTCCTGTTCGCATGTTCTGGTGCGAACCGAACAGGGGGGTGTTCGGCTCATCCCTAGTATAGACATTGATGATGGTATATCTGGTGTTATCTAAGGTACAGTCCAGCGCCAAGTATCTCCCCTCCTCATCGATCAAGCTATTGTGAAGCGTGAAAGTGAGGGAATTTTTTACTGCTATCATGACCCCATTTTTCTTATTTGGGCTTGAGGCTTTATCACATTTAGAATCTATAGCTGTTTTCCACATAGAGGTTCTCTTGGCTGGGTGATTGAGTCCTTTGATGTTAATCAAAAGGAATTTTGGCATCTTGTGTGGTTTGTGGTGGTGTCAAACAAAATAAGTGGTACTCACGGTTGGAAGAGGCAGCTGTGCGGTCATGGGAGGTTACGCGGAGCGAGTTTTGGTTTTTCTGCAGTAGTAGCTCTCCGGGGGGACGAGTGGAGAATGAGGCAGGTAGGAGAAGAAGAAGGTAGGTTAAACAGTGCTTTACGATATAAGCAGTACTAAGTGTAAATATAACTGAACAACTGCTGCAAACAGCCTGACAACACTAGGCTGTGTTAACTGAGCGGGGTAGAGTTTGTGGTTTAAGCTGCACAAGCAAGGCATCCGACCGGATGGTATGGTGACTGTGTGATCCTCGGTATTGCCTATCAGGGTCGCTTCAGCATGCATTGTAGGTTTGTTTGGGACCTGGGGTCCGTGTAGGACCTCTGTGGGTATTAATTGATACCTCAGGTGCTTCCGGGATAATGTCCCATTGTTTGAGAACTTTTATTCCTTCCTGAACTGTGGTGATGACATGTTTGGCTCCATTTTTGGTGATAATGATTTTTGTTGGGAATCCCCATTGGTATGGGATTTTGTGGTTATTTAGAGGTCTGGTTATGGTATTCAGTTGTCTTCGGAGTTGTCGTGTGTATTGCGACAAGTCTGCAAACAGCTGTAGATTATTGAATGGTGCTGGGAGTTTGCCCAGATGTTTGGTTTTAAACAGGAGTTGATCCTTAGTGTGGAAGAAATGAATCCTCATTAGAACATCTCTGGGTATGTCTGCCGCTAGATGATCATCTTTCTGGCATATGAATTGAGGTCATGTGGCAGGACGGTTTCGGGTATGCCTCTAATTTTGACTTTATTACGTCGAGACCTGTCTTCTGGGTCCGCCATCTTGGATTTCATCCATTGCTGTTCAACATGAGTATGATCTTGTGCATCTACAAGATCATTCACTGTTGTAGTTAGGTCATTCATGTGTTTTTCAATATGGTGGATTTTGTTCCCCATAATGTGTACTTGAGAGGAGAATTGCTTGAACATGGATGCTATTTCAATGTGCAGGGAGCTCTGCAGGGAGATGAGCATCTCCTTCATGGTAGTGTCTAGAACAGGTTGATCTGATGTGGGGAAATTTGCTATAGCTGATGGCTGAGGTAATACTGTGAGAGATGCAGGGCTTACCTCAGTGCCGTTTTCTGTTGAATCCATTCGCATCCTCGCTTTTGCTGGGCTGTTGCAGGCTGAGGAGGAAGGATATTGAAGGGATGACTCTGGAGAGTGTGGATGAGGCATTATTTCAGTGTCATCTGCATCAGGGGGGTCTGTGTAGGCTGATGAATCCTGTGCAGGGTCGCGGGCGCCATCTTGGATTTCTGTGTCCAGCTGCAGTGTAAAGTAATCTGTCGGTTTCTTTGGCGGCCTGTATTCTTTCCTCTTGCGAGTCGGCTGAGACATTGCTGGTCTCTGTGGCAGTGTCTCTGAATGTTTAGGGGTCAGTAGGAGCTGTATGAGCAGCGATGTTTGTATAAATCATTCCGGTCGGTGCAGGAGCTGAGGATTCAGGCATCCATCTTGCTCGGCGGTTAGCCACGCCCCTTTCATATGCTGTTTTCACACTCCTTAGACTCTTCCTCAAACATTCCACATAACCTTTGTGGGATATCATCAAGGTATGATCCAAGGATGTGCTGAATGCTAGGTCAACTAGCAGTCAGGCCTCCCTCCGGACAATAAGCATATATGAGGAATACCTTGTGGCATCGTTCTCTGTACTGTTATAGGCATGTACAACTGCTGAACTATGGTGGCTCCAAAGCTGATTCTTCTCGTCCTGAGCATATCCAACAGCGTGCAATTAAAACGTTCTTACTGTGGGTCTCCTTGCGGATGGTAAGGAGTTGTTCGGGACTTCTGAATGCCTGAAAACAGTCTCTTAATAGATCTACTCCCTTGGTCAGAGTGAATATGTAGAGTCAGGCTGTAGTGGACGAAGGTATTTTCTACCATATGTTTGGCCACTGTAGATACTTGGTGGTCTTTGGTTAGGAATGCCTGGGCATAATGGGTGAAGTGGTCGGTCTGTCCACTTGAATTTGGTTCCAGGCACAAAAAGTCAATGCACACCAAGTCCTTGACCTTGAAGATGGCCCATTGAGACAGCTCTGCTCAGTAAAGTCTTCCTTTGTATCCTTTGTATGCAAGAATGACAATATCCTTCAATTTCAGCATGCATGCAAGGCCAATAAAAGCGGTCTCTCATCCATTTGAAAGTTTGTTAAAGTCCTAGGTGACTTTAGCCTCTTCTCCCAATCGATGCCTGGAGAAACGTACGTTGGGTGGAGCCAGAGGACCCGACGTCACCACACTCTCAGCTGATCGGCTTCGGCATCGGCTGTGTTTTTTAATTGCTACGGTGTTTTACCCTGCCAATGCTTTGATGTTCATTGTCCATTCATGGATTAAAGCATTTTAAACTACTGCACCATGAAGCGCCTCTTTTTCTTTTAAAAATATACTATTTCCTGCTACGAGTGGTCTTGCTGGATCAGCTAATGGAGGAGAGCATTCCTGATTGCCGCTTCTGAAATTTCAACTACCAGGCATGGAGGAAAGTCTGTCTCTACTCAAAGACCAGCTATTCCTGACCCCGAGAGGAGTTTGTTCAGGCTCGTATGATCTCTGTGGTGGGGATCCATCAAATCTGGTAAGCAGCCCCCTTTTCCTATTTCTGCACTGTCTTAGAAGATCCATAGAAGATTTACTGAAGATTTAAAAAGGAATCACACCTCCGGTTTATGATACCATCATTTTCCATATGAACTATAATTTTTTCATTTCTTTATATTCACATTATTATTTGAGTAGCGCACTGAACTTTGTTCTTTATACTGTATAAAACCTCATGTTCAAGGTTTTTTAGTTGCAGCACTCAGGATTATTTATGTTTCATATATTTGCGATGTTGTGCGTTTTTTTATGCACTTTTAAAATAGATTTTCACTAATTTAAATTTCACATTGGGTTATCACAGTTGGGGGTAGCGCGGAACGTTTACCATATATTTATTGTAGTCTACTTACAAGTATAAAAAAGTACATCATCACAGAAAGAAATAGGTCCGCGGCCTATAAGAGGGCAGTGTGACCTGAGATGTTTGCTATTTATGTGGGTGTGCTTGCATCATTGGCCACGCCTCTGATGATATCCACATAGGATGAAACATGTCAGGCTGGCCGATGCAAGCACGCTGTGAGCCGCGGACCTATTTCTTTCTGTGATGATGTACTTTTATACTTGTAAGTAGACTACAATAAATGCCTATTTTTTATGCATACGGGCTTCACTATTATTGTTCTTTTCTTACTGGGTTATCCTGCTGGTGACTGCGCCATCCATTCATCTTCCCATGTGTACCTTGATGTCCTGATGATATGTGACCATCTGGCTTTTCCCATCTTTTGGCTATCTGTGATGGAGTGTCATTCCGAGTTACTGTTGAGCCTTGGCATCATTTGATTACATTGCATGTTTTTTACATTGTTCTGGTAAGCAGATTGGCAGCACGTGGGTGTGGTGTGCTTTCTTTGTGCACACTGAAGTTTGGTGGAGGCTTCACGTCATCTCTACTCTTCTAAAGTTCTTATGGACTATTTTTTATTTATATGATCACTTTGTTTAATTTAGCGCTGCATTTTAAATGTTTGTATATATGCCTTTAATCTTAAGCCACAGAGGAAGTCCTTTATCTGGTCCTTTCTTAAAGCTGAGTTCTTTTGCCACGTTTGGCACCTTTTGGCGGGAGCGGGTACCTGTCTTCTACCCCCCTCCTCCTTGCCCACCCCCCCCCCCCCGCAGCCGGCCCAATTAGAGAGTGCAGCACAATTCGCTCATGCGCAGTAGGAAACTGGCTGTGAAGCTGCACGGCTATAGAAAGCCCTAGTGGAGATGGCAGTGGCAGCACCCGAGAGCCGATTGAAAAATCGGCTCGGGTGAAGACACCACTGTATTCCTGGACAAGTAAGTGTCCTAATATTAAAAGTCAGCAGCTACAATATTTGTAGCTGCTGACTTTTATTTTTTTCTGCAGGACCCTTGAGCTGCTCTTAATGTCTTTTCTTGAAACCTTAGGTAAGGACAATCATTAAACTCCTCTTTAACTGATAGAAAAGGCTTGCTTGCACTAATTAATCCACTAGTCTTGGATTTATTTCTGGACTTCCTGGGTCCTCCAGTTTGTTTGAAGGGGTTTGGTAAGTCTGAGTCATCATCCACACCCTCATCCTTCAACAACTCATTGAGGGTCCAAGCTATTTTAGCAAATCCCTCAACAAATCTTCTGGGGGTCATTGGCCACGCCCTCAGCTGAGACAACATGCCTGAGATAAGTGACAGAAGGCTGTGGAACTGATACTTCTCTAAGGACAGCATCTTCTCCTCCTGAAATCTCTTCAGCACCTTCTTCAGGCAATCCTCATGCTCTTCGAGGGCTCTTACAATGACACTGATATAGTCCAGATACACCAGCACTTTGATCAGGTGCATGTCCCCTACTGTCTTCTCCATCAATCTCCGACAGACCCTGGGGAATTCTGTTGAATTTGAAGAACCCTAGTGGGGTGATAAAAGCCATTTTCTCTCTATCTTTAGGGTACATGGTGATTTGATACTACCCACTTTTTAAGTCCAGCACACTAAACCACTTTACTCCAAAAGTGCTCTGTAAGGCATCTTCTATTCTTGGAGTGGTGTACTGGTCAGGTATAGTTCTCCTGTTGAGCGTCTGGTAGTTGATACATAACCTCAAAGAACTGTTCTTCTTCTGCACCACCACTATGGGGAGGGTTAAGGCCTCCATGGTTCTCTAATGATGCCTGCTTTCTTTAGCTCTGTCAATTGCTTATGAAGATATTTCAGATCACCCAGTGGGATCCTTCAAACTCCCTGAATGGATAGTCTTCCTGAAGTCGAATCCAGTGTGGGGCACTCTTTGCACACCTCAGATTGAATTCACTTTTCAAAACATCTCCTGCCATCTTAGAAACTGAGCTTTGACTCTTTCTTTCCACCCTGGTGAGAGCAAGATGTTCTGTGGGTAAAACTTTTAAATATTAATCCCATCTAGTGCTCCCCCCACCAAATTAGAAGGTCGAGACTGGGGTAGCTGGATTCACTTGTCCTAGCAGCATTTGGGCCCGCAATTTCACTGGTGAGTCAGCGATGTGGCGGACACTGACTGAAATCTTCCCATAACTTTGTTTTAAGTCCCTTGTTGACACTACTTCTTGGATAACCTCCACCCCGTGTCCTCTTCCCAAGAGTTGGCTTCAAGGACATCAAAGAGTCCCACTTGATCCCAGTTGAACTTGACCAAAGCCCATAGACATGCTACTTCCCCTGGATGTAATATGTTCCCACTTCTGTCTAATTGCCAAAACTTCTCCACTGCTCCACTGCTTTTCCTTTCTTGAACCAGGCACTGATACACTTGTCATAGCATGAGGTGTATACTCTCGGTTGAGGTGTCATGCGTTGAGAAGAGTGAGTAGTCTCCTGATGAGGTCATTGTTGGTTCCTACTATTAAGGACCTGTTATTGGCTCCAGATGGGTGAGGGCACACAGTGGCTAATGTATTGAATGTCTTTTTTTGCCCAGCCACATAGGAGTCAAAAGTCAACTTGACTGGTAGGTATTCATCATATTTGGCCCCAATTTCTAGTTCTTCCAATTACTGTAGGGGTAGATGTTTAAGGTGTGTGTTATAAAAGTCTCAGTGTCACTTGTGCTGCTATGTTTAAAAAGGCCTTTGTATGGATGCCTTCTACTTGGATTAGCATGATGGGTGAGGGTTCCACTAACTTGTCAGGGATTTTGCTAAGAGCAGCAAGGGTAATAGGCCCTGCTGTTTGTACAGGCTCTCCTCACTTAACGATCAGGTTCCGTTCCAATGACCAGGTCATTAAATGAATTGGTCATAAAATGAGGATCCACAAGTAATTAATATTTTAAGCATCCTTAACTACTGTATTGTACTGTATTGTGAAAAAAAAGGTCTAAACACAAAACTCCAGCTCAATAGGGTTGTTTTAATTTGCATAAGTACAGAACACAAACGAAAATTCTCTACTGTACTGTATAATACAATGATGTACACCGCGTCGTTCGAGTGGGGAGAGCTGGTCTTAAGTGCAAGCGGTCGTTAAACAGGTAAGTCCTTAAACGAGGAGTATCTGCATTTATGCTCCCTTCTTAGCTGCCTGTTTTTGTTGGTGTCTCAGCTGAGCTCCAGGAGGCTGGTGTGCACTGACTTTCCAATGCTCTATACCCGAGGTCAAGGAGAACCAGTTGGACAGTCACTCAGAAACAGAAAAGGGGGCCCTCTGCAAGGTTTTGGACCTCTGCTATTGTTTCCTTGCATCTTTGAATTTAGAGATAGCTGTTATAGATGGGCACCTGATTGGCTCCTTCACTGGGACACTGAAGTTTCCAGACGGTTTCTGGCACTGGCTTTCATACTTTGGTGGGCTTGGACAGTTGCGTCAGTAATGCCCCACTCCTCTGCATTTGAAGCAAACTCCATGATTTACTGACTTCTCAACAAGGGCAACTATAGGAGCCAAAGACTAACTGGGTCCTGGAGTACTTTCGTCAAGCAATATGGTCATTTTGTCCACTAGCAGATTCATCATCTCCATCATTTTGAACATCTGTGAATTTGTTGCACCCACTGACCCAACTTCAGCCAGGGATGCTGATGCTGGCCTGGCTACAACTTTCTTAACCTCAGATATGGCTTCCTCCTCCCTGACTACTAGGGATGAGCTTCGAGTTCGAGTCGAACTCATGTTCGACTCGAACATTGGCTGTTCGCAAGTTCACCGAACAGCGAACAATTTGGGGTGTTCGTGGCAAATTCGAATGCCGCGGAACACCCTTTAAAAGTCTATGGGAGAAATCAAAAGTGCTAATTTTAAAGGCTAATATGCAAATTATTGTCATAAAAAGTGTTTGAGGACCCAGGTCCTGCCCCAGGGGACATGGATCAATGCAAAAAAAAGTTTTAAAAACGGCCGTTTTTTCAGGAGCAGTGATTTTAATAATGCTTAAAGTCAAACAATAAAAGTGTAATATCCCTTTAAATTTCGTACCTGGGGGGTGTCTATAGTATGCCTGTAAAGGGGCGCATGTTTCCTGTGTTTAGAACAGTCTGACAGCAAAATTACATTTTGAAGGAAAAAACTCATTTAAAACTACCCGCGGCTATTGCATTGCCGACAATACACATAGAAGTTCATTGATAAAAACGGCATGGGAATTCCCCAAAGGGGAACCCCGAACCAAAATTTAAAAAAAAAAATGACGTGGGAGTCCCCCTAAATTCCATACCAGGCCCTTCAGGTCTGATATGGATATTAAGGGGAACCCCGGCCAAAATTAAAAAAAAAAAATGACGTGGGGTTCCCCCTAAATTCCATACCAGACCCTTCAGGTCTGGTATGGATTTTAAGGGGAACCCCGCGCCAAAAAAAAAAAAAAAAACGGCGTGGGGTCCCCCCAAAAATCCATACCAGACCCTTATCCGAGCACGCAACCTGGCAGGCCGCAGGAAGAGAGGGGGGACGAGAGTGCGGCCCCCCTCCTGAACCGTACCAGGCCACATGCCCTCAACATTGGGAGGGTGCTTTGGGGTAGCCCCCCAAAACACCTTGTCCCCATGTTGATGAGGACAAGGGCCTCATCCCCACAACCCTGGCCGGTGGTTGTGGGGGTCTGCGGGCAGGGGGCTTATCGGAATCTGGAAGCCCCCTTTAACAAGGGGACCCCCAGATCCCGGCCCCCCCCTGTGTGAAATGGTAAGGGGGTACTTACCCCTACCATTTCACTAAAAAACTGTCAAGAATGTTAAAAATGACAAGAGACAGTTTTTGACAATTCCTTTATTTAAATACTTCTTCTTTCTTCTATCTTCCTTCATCTTCTGGTTCTTCTGGTTCTTCTGGCTCTTCTGGTTCTTCCTCTGGCGTTCTCGTCCAGCATCGCGGCATCTTCTATCGTCTTCTCCTCGGGCCGCTCCGCACCCATGGCATGGGGGGAGGCTCCCGCTCTTCTCTTCTTCTTCATCTTCTTCTCTTCTTCTCTTCTTCTTTTCTTCTCTTCTTCATTTTCTTCTCCGGGCTGCTCCGCACCCATGCTGGCATGGAGGGAGGCTCCCGCTGTGTGACGGCGCTCCTCGTCTGACAGTTCTTAAATAACGGGGGGCGGGGCCACCCGGTGACCCCGCCCCCCTCTGACGCACGGTGACTTGACGGGACTTCCCTGTGACGTCACGGGGAATGCCACAGGGAAGTCCCGTCATGTCCCGTGCGTCAGAGGGGGGCGGGGTCACCGGGTGGCCCCGCCCCCCATTATTTAAGAACTGTCAGACGAGGAGCCCCGTCACACAGCGGGAGCCTCCCTCCATGCCAGCATGGGTGCGGAGCAGCCCGGAGAAGAAAATGAAGAAGAGAAGAAAAGAAGAAGAGAAGAAGAGAAGAAGATGAAGAAGAAGAAAAGAGCGGGAGCCTCCCCCCATGCCATGGGTGCAGAGCGGCCCGAGGAGAAGAAGATAGAAGACGCCGCGGAGGAGATGCTGGACGAGAACGCCGGAGGAAGAACCAGAAGAGCCAGAAGAACCAGAAGAACCAGAAGATGAAGGAAGATAGAAGAAAGAAGAAGTATTTAAACAAAGGAATTGTCAAAAACTGTCTCTTGTCATTTTTAACATTTTTGACAGTTTTTTAGTGAAATGGTAGGGGTAAGTACCCCCTTACCATTTCACACAGGGGGGGGCCGGGATCTGGGGGTCCCCTTGTTAAAGGGGGCTTCCAGATTCCGATAAGCCCCCCGCCCGCAGACCCCCACAACCACCGGCCAGGGTTGTGGGGATGAGGCCCTTGTCCTCATCAACATGGGGACAAGGTGTTTTGGGGGGCTACCCCAAAGCACCCTCCCAATGTTGAGGGCATGTGGCCTGGTACGGTTCAGGAGGGGGGGGCGCACTCTTGTCCCCCCCTCTTTTCCTGCGGCCTGCCAGGTTGCGTGCTCGGATAAGGGTCTGGTATGGATTTTTGGGGGGACCCCACGCCGTTTTTTTTTTTTTTTTTTTTTTTGGCGCGGGGTTGCCCTTAAAATCCATACCAGACCTGAAGGGTCTGGTATGGAATTTAGGGGGAACCCCACGTCATTTTTTTTTTTAAATTTTGGCCGGGGTTCCCCTTAATATCCATACCAGACCTGAAGGGCCTGGTATGGAATTTAGGGGGACTCCCACGTCATTTTTTTTTTTATTTTGGTTCGGGGTTCCCCTTTGGGGAATTCCCATACCATTTTTATCAATGAACTTCTATGTGTATTGTCGGCAATGCAATAGCCGCGGGTAGTTTTAAATGAGTTTTTTCCTTCAAAATGTCATTTTGCTGTCAGACTGTTCTAAACACAGGAAACATGCGCCCCTTTACAGGCATACTATAGACACCCCCCAGGTACGAAATTTAAAGGGATATTACACTTTTATTGTTTGACTTTAAGCATTATTAAAATCACTGCTCCTGAAAAAACGGCCGTTTTTAAAACTTTTTTTGCATTGATCCATGTTCCCTGGGGCAGGACCTAGGTCCCCAAACACTTTTTATGACAATAACTTGCATATTAGCCTTTAAAATTAGCACTTTTGATTATTCATGTTCGTGTCCCATAGACTTTAAAGGTGTTCGCGTGTTTGAACAAACTTTTTTCCTGTTCGCATGTTCTGGTGCGAACCGAACAGGGGGTGTTCGGCTCATCCCTACTGACTACCAAATGAGCTTGGAATACTTTATTGACACAGTACCAGCTAAAGTCTTCAGCTGGATCCAGATGGGGTCAGAGAGTAAAGCACATCTCACAATGCACTTCATTATAGCTTATTCTTTGGCTGAATTTTCCATTCATTTCTTCAGCATGATTTTGTTCAGCATTGTTTAATCATGTGATATACTCAGACAGGCGTTTAGCCTGACGTTGGAGAGCATGCTCAAATTGATAAATAGTCTGAGGCCTTCTCTATTTGCTCAAATTCCTCTTCTAGCATGGAGAGGTAGTCATACTCTGTACAAGTGGTTTGACTGAACTTGAGATTTCTGATAGGCTTAGCAGCAGCTTCTCTCAGGCTCTCGGCGATGCGCTATTTCTTTTGTGCTCCTGGGATATCCCATTCTTCCAGGGCTTGCATAGCTTGCTCCATCCCAGTTCCATGGTCTTCTTCCCCTGTGGGCACTGGTTGTGCCCCGGAAAAGGCTCTCAATTTTCTGGACCCAGTGTATGTTGGGTTATACTTCTGGCACTTCACCATAAAATCTTCAAAGGCTGTAATTAATTTTGGTTCTTTGATCTAGTTTCAAGTCCAGTATGAATACCTTCTGGTCAGGGACTTGTGCAGTCACTGCTTGCTGGATCTGCCCCTATGTCCAGGCCCTTCCAGGGATGTCAATTGCCACGCTTGACTCCTGGTGGCCATTTGCCTTCTTGTACCACTGGTTTGCAGCAGCGGGGTCCATCTTAATGGTCTTTGGTGTGTTTTCTTGGTGACTTTTTCTTGTAGAACAGAGGGATCCGTGGCAAGCACAGAAGTGTAACACTACCCCCAAGGAACCACTTGGTAATTTTAGGTACTAAGTTCTGCTACGATTTCAAGAGCAACCTCAGCCCCCCTGACTGTAGGTTACTACCGGAAAATATACACACCTGTTTAGTGGTAGATGCAGTCAATCTATTGATGAAAGGTATATACAATATGTACGGTAAATGGTTGTTTGAACATGAATAAGCACACAACAGTGTAATAACAGAGTAATAACTAGGGATGAGCTTCGTGTTCGAGTCGAACCCATGTTCGACTCGAACATCGGCTGTTCGCCCGTTCGCCGAATTGCGAACGATATGGGCCGTTCGCGCTAAATTCGTGTGGCGCGTCACGGCCCATAATTCACTGCGGCATCGCAGTGCATTGCTGGCTGATGATTGGCCAAGCATGCACTATGACCCGCATGCTTGGCCAATCACAGCGCCGTCAGTAGAGAGAGCTGTAATTGGCCAAAGCCAGGGTGGCTTTGGCCAATTATGGTTCAGGGGATTTAGTACACACCCCACACTATATAAGGCCGCCTGCACGGCGGCCCTGTGTAGTGTGTGTTCCGGTGTGCTGAGAGATAGAGAGAGAGAGAGACAGTGTCATTTGATTTGAGTTAGATAGATTAGGCAGAACAGTCAGTCAGTTAGCTGCACTTACAGTGTATTGTGTATATATATGCATCCCAGGTGTTGCATATATATATATACACTGTATTCAGTTTAGCTAGATCCGTTCCTGTTATCTTCTATCTAGACTATTTACATTTAATGCAGTGCGTCCTGCTCACAGTGTTCAGCTAGATCCGTTCCTGCTATTTACATTTAGTGCAGTGCGTCCTGCTCACAGTGTTCAGCTAGATCCGTTCCTGTTATCTTCTAGACTATTTACATTTAGTGCAGTGCGTCCTGCTCACAGTGTTCAGCTAGATCCGTTCCTGCAATTTACATTTAGTGCAGTGCGTCCTGCTCACAGTGTTCAGCTAGATCCGTTCCTGCTATTTACATTTAGTGCAGTGCGTCCTGCTCACAGTGTTCAGCTAGATCCGTTCCTGCTATTTACATTTAGTGCAGTGCGTCCTGCTCACAGTGTTCAGCTAGATCCGTTCCTGTTATTTACATTTAGTGCAGTGCGTCCTGCTCACAGTGTTCAGCTAGATCCGTTCCTGCTATTTACATTTAGTGCAGTGCGTCCTGCTCACAGTGTTCAGCTAGATCCGTTCCTGCTATTTACATTTAGTGCAGTGCGTCCTGCTCACAGTGTTCAGCTAGATCCGTTCCTGCTATTTACATTTAGTGCAGTGCGTCCTGCTCACAGTGTTCAGCTAGATCCGTTCCTGCTATTTACATTTAGTGCAGTGCGTCCTGCTCACAGTGTTCAGCTAGATCCGTTCCTGTTATCTTCTAGACTATTTACATTTAGTGCAGTGCGTCCTGCTCACAGTGTTCAGCTAGATCCGTTCCTGTTATTTACATTTAGTGCAGTGCGTCCTGCTCACAGTGTTCAGCTAGATCCGTTCCTGCTATTTACATTTAGTGCAGTGCGTCCTGCTCACAGTGTTCAGCTAGAGCCGTTCCTGCTATTTACATTTAGTGCAGTGCGTCCTGCTCACAGTGTTCAGCTAGATCCGTTCCTGTTATCTTCTAGACTATTTACATTTAGTGCAGTGCGTCCTGCTCACAGTGTTCAGCTAGATCCGTTCCTGCTATTTACATTTAGTGCAGTGCGTCCTGCTCACAGTGTTCAGCTAGATCCGTTCCTGTTATCTTCTAGACTATTTACATTTAGTGCAGTGCGTCCTGCTTACAGTGTTCAGCTAGATCCGTTCCTGTTATCTTCTAGACTATTTACATTTAGTGCAGTGCGTCCTGCTCACAGTGTTCAGCTAGATCCGTTCCTGTTATCTTCTAGACTATTTACATTTAGTGCAGTGCGTCCTGCTCACAGTGTTCAGCTAGATCCGTTCCTGTTATCTTCTAGACTATTTACATTTAGTGCAGTGCGTCCTGCTCACAGTGTTCAGCTAGATCCGTTCCTGTTATCTTCCTACTGACAGGCAGGCTTGTCTGGTTACAGTATATAAAGCTACCTGAAGAAAATTACAGGTGTTCTATTTGATCCTATTAGTACCACGGTCAGGCAGCTAGACTATTTACATTTAGTACAGTGCGTCCTGCTCACAGTGTTCAGCTAGATCCGTTCCTGTTATCTTCCTACTGACAGGCAGGCTTGTCTGGTTACAGTATATAAAGCTACCTGAAGAAAATTACAGGTGTTCTATTTGATCCTATTAGTACCGGTCAGGCAGCTAGACGATTTACATTTAGTACAGTGCGTCCTGCTCACAGTGTACAGCTAGATCCGTTCCTGTTATCTTCCTACTGACAGGCAGGCTTGTCTGGTTACAGTATATAAAGCTACCTGAAGAAAATTACAGGTGTTCTATTTGATCCTATTAGTACCACGGTCAGGCAGCTAGACTATTTACATTTAGTACAGTGCGTCCTGCTCACAGTGTTCAGCTAGATCCGTTCCTGTTATCTTCCTACTGACAGGCAGGCTTGTCTGGTTACAGTATATAAAGCTACCTGAAGAAAATTACAGGTGTTCTATCCCAGCTTAGTGCAGCTACAGGCCATTAGTATGTCTGGAAGGCCAAGAAGGAGAGGCAGACAGTCACAAGCCAATAAGAGAGGGCAAGCAGGCTCTGTGTCTAGTGCTGGTCGTGGAGACGGTGCATCCTCATCAGCACGTGGCCATGGGACACGCTTGGCCTTTTTTTCGGCAGCTGGCCGTGTTGAGCCGCAACATGCGGAAGACTTGGTCGCGTGGATGACCAAGCCGTCCTCATCCTCCTCATCCTCTCTCACCCATGCCCAGGGTGCTTTGTCTGGCAAAGCAGCGGCCTCTTCCCTCAGCTCAATGTCATCAGTGACTCCTTCCCTAGCTCCACCATGTCCTCATGAGGATTCCCTCGAACTGTTTGACCACAGTGTTGGGTACATGCTCCAGGAGGATGCCCAGCGTTTGGAAGGCTCTGATGACGATACTGAGCTCGATGAAGGCAGTAACATGAGCACGGACAGAGGGGGTGCCCAAGAAGGACAGCAATCTGGCAGTCATGCTCCCCCTGCTGCAGCATACTGCCAGGTTTGCTCCAGTGATGAGGAGGGAGGGGATGATGAGGTCACTGACTCAACGTGGGTGCCTGATAGGAGAGAGGAGGAGGAGGAGGAGGAGGAGGAGGAGGCGGCGGCACATCACCAACGAGGCAGGATGCCCTCCAGGGGCCAGCCTAAGGGCAGCACATTGACTGCATCACACCCCAAAGCTCCACATGTGCAGGGCGCTGCAGTCTCTGCGCGTTATTCAAAAAGTTCTTTGGTGTGGGCCTTTTTTGAGACGAGTGCATCAGATCGCACCGCTGCTATTTGCAACATATGTCTCAAGCGTATCTCGCGTGGCCAAAACATCTCCCGCTTGGGTACCACATGCTTGACCAGACATATGTTGACCTGCCATGCAGTTCGTTGGCAAGCGTATCTAAAAGACCCACACCAAAGAACAAAGAGGATCTCTCCTTGCTCCTCATCAGCTGAGATTTCCAACCCCACTAGACCTTCAGTCCTCTCTGAGACCTGCAGTGAGAGGAATGAAGGTGTAGAATTAGGTGTGTCACAGCCAAGTACTTGTGGGCAATCTGCTTTTGGTACACCGACGTCAGATTGTACCAGGCAAATTTCCCTGCCCCAGCTGCTGCACCGCCGAAAGAAGTTTGCTCCCAGCCATCCACATGCCCAGCGGTTGAATGCTAGCTTGGCAAAATTGCTAGCACTTCAACTGCTGCCTTTTCAGTTGGTAGACTCTGCCCCCTTCCGTGAGTTTGTGGAATGTGCGGTTCCTCAGTGGCAGGTACCCAAACGCCACTTTTTCTCACGGAAGGCGATTCCGGCTCTCTACCGGCATGTGGAAGGCAATGTCCATGCCTCGCTGGACAGGGCGGTCAGCGGTAAGGTGCATATTACCGCTGACTCATGGTCCAGCAGGCATGGACAGGGACGTTACCTAAGTTTCACGGCGCATTGGGTGACTCTGCTGGCAGCTGGGAAGGATGCAGGACAAGGTGCAGTAGTGTTGGAGGTTGTTCCGCCACCACGCCTCCAAAATGCTGATTGTGACACACCTCTCTCCTCCACCCCCTCCTCTTCTTCTTCCTCCATGGCCTCTTCCTCGGAACCAGCGGTGCTCCGTAGGCGTTCAAGGGGCTACGCAAGTACGCAGGCCAAAAGATGCCATGCGGTGCTTGAGCTGGTGTGCTTGGGGGACAGGAGCCACACTGGGGCAGAGGTTCTGTCAGCTCTGCAGGGGCAGGTTCAGAGGTGGTTGACGCCACGCCAACTTAAGGCAGGAATGGTGGTTTGCGACAATGGCACCAACCTCCTCTCTGCCCTCTGACAGGGACAAATGACCCATGTGCCCTGTTTGGCTCACGTCCTTAACTTGGTGGTGCAGCGGTTCTTGGGCAGGTACCCGGGCTTACAGGATGTCCTGAGGCAGGCCAGGAAAGTCTGTGTGCATTTCCGCCGGTCATATAATGCCAGTGCTCGGCTGACGGACCTCCAAAAGGAGTTTAACCTGCCCAAGAACCGCCTAATCTGTGACATGCCCACCAGGTGGAACTCAACGTTGGCCATGCTGCAGCGGCTGCACACGCAGCAGAGGGCCATCAATGAGTACCTGTGCGACTATGGCACCAGGACAGGGTCAGGGGAGCTTGGTTTTTTTTCCCCACGCCAGTGGGCCATGATCAGGGATGCATGCACTGTCCTGTCACCATTTGAGGAGGCCACGAGGATGGTGAGCAGTGACAGTGCATGCATCAGTGACACTGTCCCCCTTGTCCACCTGTTGGAGCACACGCTGCGTGGAATAATGGACAGGGCACTTGAGGCAGAACAGAGGCAGGAAGAGGAGGACTTCCTTAGCTCTCAAGGATCCCTTTATCCAGACAGTGTTCCTGCGTGCCCGCCGATCACACAGGAAGAGGACGAGGAGGAGGAGGAGGAGGAGGAAGATTGTGTCAGTATGGAGGTGGAGCCTGGCACTCAGCATCAGCAGCAGTCTTTAAGGGATCAGTCCCAAGGAACACATGGACTTGTACGTGGCTGGGAGGAGGTGGCTGCGGACGTTGTTGTCCTTAGTGACCCAGAGGACTCCGGACCGAATGCCTCAGCAAACCTACGCTGCATGGCCTCCCTGATCCTGCAAAGCCTGCGTAAGGATCCTCGTATTCGTGGTATCAAGGAGAAGGACCAATACTGGCTGGGAACCCTCCTTGATCCACGTTACAAGGGTAAGGTTGCGGACCTTATCTTGCCATCGCAGAGGGAGCAGAGGATGAAACATCTTCGGGAGGCCTTGCAGAAAGGTCTGTGCAACGCGTTCCCAGAGACTGGGAGGTTACAAACTCCTGTTTCTGGACAACGTGTTGCTGAGGCTTCGGTCAGTCAAAGAAGGAGCGGTGGAGAAGGTGGCCGTCTGACCGATGCGTTCAGACAATTTTTTGGTCCGCAGCCCCAAGGTATGATCGGTTCCAGCAACCATCGCCAGCATCTGTTTTACATGGTGCAGGAATACCTAGGGGCAAGATCAGACTTGGACACCTTTCCCACCGAAAATCCTCTGGGTTACTGGGTCTTGAGGATGGATCACTGGCCAGAGCTTGCACAGTATGCAATTGAGCTACTGGCCTGTCCTGCATCCAGCGTTCTTTCGGAACGCACATTCAGTGCTGCTGGAGGCGTGGTAACCGATCACAGGGTGCGTCTGTCCACCGACTCGGTCGATCGGCTGACCTTCATAAAAATGAATGAGTCTTGGATCACCACCAGCTACCAAGCACCTGATGCTGATGTAACCGAATAATTTTTTTTGAAATCTCAGATCCCTTCAATGACTGCCTATGCTGATGCTGAGTGACTATCCCTGAGTAATTATCCTCTTCCTCCTCAATCATCACGCTGATAGCTTGTAAGAACATTTTTGGTTCTGGGCGCCACCACCAGTGCCTAAGGCACAATTTTTCAGCCCCTGTTTAACAGGGGCGTGTAATTACAATTTTTGATGTAATACTTTGCAGCAGGGCTCGTTCCTGCATTCCAACTAGAGTGTCTGTGAGGGGTTGCAGTGTTGTGGCACCAGCACCAGTGCCTAAGGCCCAATTTTTCTGCCCCTGTCTAACAGGGGCATGTAATTACAATTTTTGATGCAATACTTTGCAGCAGGGCTCGTTCCTGCGTTCCAACTAGAGTGTCTGTGAGGGGTTGCAGTGTTGTGGCACCAGCACCAGTGCCTAAGGCCCAATTTTTCTGCCCCTGTCTAACAGGGGCGTGTAATTACAATTTTTGATGCAATACTTTGCAGCAGGGCTCGTTCCTGCGTTCCAACTAGAGTGTCTGTGAGGGGTTGCAGTGTTGTGGCACCAGCACCAGTGCCTAAGGCCCAATTTTTCTGCCCCTGTCTAACAGGGGCGTGTAATTACAATTTTTGAAGCAATACTTTGCAGCAGGGCTCGTTCCTGCGTTCCAACTAGAGTGTCTGTGAGGGGTTGCAGTGTTGTGGCACCAGCACCAGTGCCTAAGGCCTAATTTTTCAGCTCCTGTTCAACAGGGGCATGTAATTACAATTCTTGATCTAATATTTCACAGCAGGGCCCTGTGAGGGCTTACAGTGTTGTGGCCACAGCAACACCTAAGGCCCAAATTTCTGCTGAGTATATAGGGCAGGACCCTACTTTCAAACATCTAACTTACAAACGACTCCTACTTGCAAACGGAAGGAGACAACAGGAAGTGAGATGAAATCTACCCCTAGGAAGGGAAATTCTCTCCTGTAAGAGTTAATATGGGAAAACAATTTCTCCTTTCCACTGATGCTTTCCAATCCTTGTTCCACAAAAAAACCCAAATTTTCAAAAAACATTTTTCATTGGGACAAAAAAGTGAGGTGAAATCTTCTGAAGAGGAGGAAAGACAGCAAAACAAATGTCACAGGGGTGATAACCCTTCCCTATGTTTTCCAAAAAGCTTAGAAAAGATTTTTTGGCTGGAGCTAAACACGTTAAAAATGTTCAAAATTACAAACAGATTCTACTTAACAACAAACCTACAGTCCCTGTCTTGTTTGCACCGCCTGTATACTGCTGTTCAGAGTATATAGGGCCTGGTGGCCCCACACCTTTCCTTATTTTAATTTGGGTGCGGGGTTCCCCTTAATATCCATACAAGACCCAAAGGGCCTGGTAATGGACTGGGGGGTACCCATGCCGTTTGTCTCACTGATTTTCATCCATATTGCCATGACCCGACATGACATTAAACCCGCAAGCAGTTTTAAATGAGATTTTTTCCTTTAAAAATGACATTTGGTGCAGGGACTGTTCTAAACATGGGAAACACGTGTCACTTTACAGGCATACTATAGACACCCCCCAGGTACGATATTTAAAGGAATATTTCACTTTTTTTTTTTTACTTTAAGCATCATTAAAATCACTGCTCCCGAAAAAACGGCCGTTTTTAAAAGTTTTTTTTGCATTGATACATGTCCCCTGGGGTAGGACCCGGGTCCCCAAACCCTTTTTAGGACAATACCATGCAAATTAGCCTTTAAAATGAGCACTTTTGATTTCGAACGTTCGAGTCCCATAGACGTCAATGGGGTTCTAACGTTCGTGCGAACTTTCGGTCCGTTCGCGGGTTCTGGTGCGAACCGAACCGGGGGGTGTTCGGCTCATCCCTAGTAATAACTACACCAAAGTCATTAAAAATTGGGTTCTAACCCACTAAAGTGGAATGAACATGCAAATCAGCAATAAATGGTGCAAGTAAACGTTATTGGCAATATGAATAATAATACTACACTAAATTAGAGTGCACTCTAAGGAATTGACACAAATGCAAATAAAAAGTGTAGCACAACACCACTGTGCCTCTATTGCCATGTACACATGGGCGGATTTTTCGACAGAAAATGTTCGATGTGAGCTTGTTGTTGGAAAGTCTGACCGTGTGTATGCTCCAGTGAACATTTGCTGTCGGAATTTCCGACAACAAATGTTTGATAGCAGGTTCTCAAATTTTCCACCAACAAAACTTGTTGTCGGAAAGTCCGATCGTGTGTACACAAGTCCAATGCACACAAGTTCACGCATGCTTTGAATCAAGCAGAAGGAGCCGCAGTAGCTATTGAACTTCCATTTTCTCAGCTCTTCGTACGTGTTGTACGTCACCACATTCTCACATTCGGAATTTTTGGCCAACATTTGTGTGACCGTGTGTATGCAAGACAAGTTTGAGCCAACATCCTTCAAACAAAAATCCATGTTTTTGTTGTCGGAAAATCTGATCGTGTGTGTACGCGACATTAGTGTCTTACTATGTGATGATAAATTCACTACACAAGTAAATAAAAATGTGCTCCATAAAGATCCCTATAAAGTAGTACCACAAAATTATATATAAAAAAAATCACACTATTGAATAAATGAAGTAATAGTATGCACTCTCATATAATTATAAACCACAAAGAACACTTATTGTCCATGACACCACAAAAATGAGTGTAAATCATATAAAAATGTCCTTCGACTGAATCACTTCAATACTGCCTTATCCAAACAATGTAACAGAGTAAGTAAGCAACAGTGTAAGTAAATGCCTGCACAGCATTGCTCCTGCAATTCCTGCAAATCGTTCACAACACCTGGGATAAATGCACCTGCTGGCCTAGGTCTGGATGCTTAAGGGTGGGTGGGCAGGGTGTTGCTTTCGATACACTGAGGAACTGGCGGTACCCATCACATGCCTAACTTTAATGCTCACACTAATTCTCATTGTAACTTTGACACTAAATTTCATGTGACCCCCCCAACCTTAACCTTCACACGTTATACTTCCCACATTGCTAAGCTAACACTACTGCTCACATTAATTCTCCCTGTAATCCTCTCTGTAACCCTAAAGCTTACCCTCATATCAATCCTTCCTGTAACACTAATTCTCACACTAACTCTTTCTGTAACACTGACCTTCACATTTACCCTCTCTGTAACCTTCATCCTAATGCTTGCACTAACGCCTCCCCCTTGTAAACCGAACATCAACTCTTCTTATAGCCCTAGCGCTGACTGTCAACACTTGCCCTCCCTGTATCCTTAATACTAACTTTCAAAACAATAAAACAATGGACCCCATAATGGTGGACCTTTAGGGCACTTGGAGAAAATATTACAAAATATTAATATCAATGTAATTTATTAAATTTTAACATTAAAAACAGTAGTAATATACCAAATACTATACAGAATGCATAACAGACATTTTTACATATATGTACACAGTTTCAGAAGTATTCTTGTATCCGACGCGTTTCGGAGAAATTATACCTCCTTCCTCAGGGGTGGGTGTAAGTTATAGACATTTTTATTCTAAAAAAGGGTATATAAGACAAAATAGAAATATATGTCAACATTCAAACATATATATCGGTATAGCAATATGGTTTAATCTCCATGTATTTTTACACTTACATTATTGTGGTGTGTTACTGACTTGGCATTCCATATAATTGAAAATTAAAAACAACAGCAGGGACACAGTCTGTCGACCATAGAAATTCTTAGTTCCAAGAGGTTTTTAATTGTTAGAAATTTGTTTGGTATCCATATTTGGTATTAGGGAGTCCATTGTTTTATTTTTTAGCTTATCACTGGATGTGGCACAAAAAATATACAGTAAGCTGCCGTTCCATAACAGAATCCCTAATACTAACTTTCATGCTAACCCTCTCAGTAACCCCAACAGTAACCCCCACATACACCCTGAAACTTTAATAATAACTAATAATGTAACCCCTAACACTAACTCTCACACATACTTTCCCTGGAACTCTAACATTAACCTTCACACTGACCCTCCCCGTAATCCTTACACTAATTCTTCTCTATCTACAGTCTCAGAAAACATTCAGTATACTACTGCTGAATATCCTTAATATAGTATATATAAAACCAAACTGAATCTTCTGCACTCAAGTACATTTTGCCCTCTGATTGAATATGTCAAGATCAGGTCTATTATTATAGTTATTATCTGAATTTTAGCTTAGTCTAAATGAAATGTGTTATACTGTTGAAACACTGATGGATTTGTAAGAAGTCTATCATAAATATTTCTGTGTATTTTATTAGGTAATTTCAGTGTTTTCTCATTTTACTACAATACATTTTTTTCTGCAACACTGGTTAGAATTACTGCTTTTAACTACTACTTTCTGTTTCAGTAAGCATCAATAGTGGAAATTATGCATGCCAAAACAGGATGACTCAAAGTACTAGAACAGCCTGTATTGGCTCACTAAAATTTATTGTACCCTAAAATTGGATAATTTTAACTGTGTCTGGAGGAATTTAGTAATTCTAATACAAAAAATACAAAAAATATCAAAACAGAAAAGTAAACTACAGTTCAGCTATGTAAAAAACACATTTAAATAATTAAAATGCGTGTTTGGTTATTGTATTCTTTTCTCTGTTTCAGTATAACCCAAATGTACTCTTTCTGTCCCACCCATTTATTAAATTATGTAATGTGGGAATCTTCCAGCTCCATTAGTCACAGCCTCAGTGGAATCTACACTGTCCCTATCACAGATGTACAGAAACAATCATTCTACAGCCAGTTTAGACAAAAGCTGATTCATTTACCATTATTTCTAAAATGGGGATCCTAGGAAAGAATAACAGAGGCAATGGGGACAGCTTACTAGACTGCACATGTTCATTTAACTGTATTCGTTATTTTGTCTCACAGTAAGTTTCACATGCATAAATATTGCACACGTGAGCAAACTTTATTTTTTCATGTGAAATGGCTATTTAACAATTGAAAGCCTTTATTTCTCATAATTGTATATTTTCTCACAACTTTTTTTTTTCAAATAACCACCAAAAACAATCTCATTCTCTGCTCTTGTCAACAGACACCATAAACTGGCAATATTCACAAACATAGACTAATTTTAGATTAAATCAAACCTATTATTTTCTTAGGCAGGGCAGGTAACAGATTTGCTTTAACTCCCCATTTCACAGCAATTGCAATTTCTTCCACGAGATCTAGCCGTACCTTGTGAGAATCGAGTTATCAGAGGCATTAGAGCAATCTGAGTCCCTAATTAACAGTTCATTCTGGGTCCTAGGTTGCTATGCCCCTTGACGCCAGCCACCAGAGCGTCTTGAATTAAAGGTGAACTGCGCGCCCCCTGCAGGAGGTGTGTGGCACGGTCTGTGTCAATGACTCAGGGTCTGTGTCAATTACTCAGTGATCACAGTCAAACCCCTTAGCATGTGATCAGCTGTCAGCCAATGACAGCTGATCGCTGACAGTGTGAGGAGGAAAAAAAACAGATCACTGGCTCCTGTGTAAGGGACATCGGTCCCGAAGAGGAAGAGGCACAGCCACCTCATCTGTGCCCACCAGTGCTGCCTGCCAGTGCCACCCGCCAGTGTCCACAGTGCATATCAGTGCCACCAATCAGTGCCCACCAGTATATATCAGTGCCACCAATCAGTGCCACCTATCGATGCCCATGAGTGCCACTTATCAATGCCACCAGTGGTGCCAAACAATGCCTCATCAGTGTCACCTACCAGTGCCCATCGCTGTCCATCACTGCCACCCATCAGTCCCCATCACTGCCACCTATCAGTGCCCATCAGTGCCAGCTATCAGTGCCACCTATTAGTGTCCGTCAGTGCCACCTATCAATTCCCTTCAGTGCCACCCATCAGTGCCACCTCTGTGTCCACCAGCGCCACCTATCAGTGTCCACCAGTGCCACCTCATCAGTGCCCAAGTGCCGCCTATCAGTGCCCATCAGTGCCCATCAGTGCCGCCTTATCAGTGCCCATCAATACAGCCTATCGGTGCCCATCAGTGCACCCTATCAGTGCCCATCAGTGCAGCCTCATCAGCATACATCAATGAAGGAGAAAAATTACCTGTTTGCAAAATTTTATAACAAAATATATGTTTTTTTCAAAATTTTTGTTCTTTTTTCATTTTTCTAACAAAAAATAAAAAACCCAGAGGTGATCAAATGCCACCAAAAGAAAGCTCTATTTGTAGGGAAAAAAAGAAAAAATTTCATTTGGGTACAGTGTTGTATGACCGCGCAATTGTCGTTCAAATAGTGGCAACACTGAAAGCTGAAAATTGGTCTGGGCAGGAGGGGGGTTTAAGGGCCCAGTAAGCAAGTGGTTAAAGCAAGAACAACTTTTACTCAAAATTCAGCATAACATGTACAACAGTGTAAACATCATTTCGCTAACTATCTATAGTTGTGGTTGCCCCAGAGTACCTGTGCAGGTAAAGTCCTTTTGGGTATAGTCCGTAGTTGGAGAATCTCAAATGCTCCTGTGGTGAACCACAGGTCCCAGCAAGATTCTGCAAAACTCCCATCCTTTAGTCCGCTCTGTCGGGACCCAAACCTCTCCCCTTTTATATATCATGGGAATGGAGCCCCAGAACCTTAGAGAGCCTCAGAACATGACTAGGGAAGGCGGCAAAAACATTAACCACTTCCCCCTGACCTAGGTAGCCAAGTAAGCTAACTAAAAACAGTTGGCAACCTGCCTACAAGCAGGTTTTTTCCACAAAATCTTCCCGTGCAATTCTACTGAATAATACATATCAACTCTCCTAATGGTTCGAATGGTGCATGTTTTCCCATTACACATGCAGCTGTTGAGGAGCCTCTCCATAAAAACCACTAGCCCCTTGATCTTCTTCCATCCTGCTTTTTGCAGGATGGACTGGACATTTAAATGATGTGCCCCCTAGCGACCACTCTGGGTTGTTCAAAATTAGCTCCTCTACAGAAAGCAGGAGTGCACTATGCAAACACATGCAGTTTAAATGCACTGGGCATTTAAACTAGCCTTAGCTACGACTAAGGCTATTGCCGAAACGCGTCAGCTTTATTGTTTTATTGTCACTCTGTTGTACCAATAAACTACACTTCAAGGATTACAGTTTTGCCGGCTCTCCTTATTACTGCTTGTAAACATTGTCGCGGCAGGTGCTGTGTTTGCATCAGCCCCACAGTTCTGACTTTTCATTTATAATAGTAAAAGATCACTCAGTAGTAGGGATGAGCTGAACACCCCCCTGTTCGGTTCGCACCAGAACATGTGAACAAGCAAAAAATTTGTTTGAACACGCGAACACAGTTAAAGTCTATGAGACACGAACATGAATAATCAAAAGTGCTAATTTTAAAGGCTTATATGCAAGTTATTGTCATAAAAATTGTTTGGGGACCCGGGTCCTGCCCCAGGGGACATGGATCAATGCAAAAAAAAGTTTTAAAAACGGACGTTTTTTTGGGAGCAGTGATTTTAATAATGCTGCTGGATGCAGAGTGGCCCAGAAGACGAAGACGCCCGCGCCGCGGAGGAAGATGCCAGACGAGAACACCGGAGGAAGAACCAGAAGAACCAGATGAAGATGAAGGAAGAAACCGAAGGAAGATAGAAGAAAGAAGATAGAAGATAGAAGAAAGAAGATAGAAGAAAGAAGAAGCATTTAATTAAAGGAATTGTCAAAAACTGTCTCTTGTCATTTTTAACATTTTTGACACTTTTTTTGTGAAATGGTAGGGGTACTTTTGTACCCCCTTACCATTTCACACAGGGGGAAGGGCCAGATTCTGATAAGCCCCCCCGCCCGCAGACCCCCACAACCACCGGGCAAGGGTTGTGGGGATGAGGCCCTTGTCCCCATCAACATGGGGACAAGGTGTTTTGGGGGAGCTACCTTAAAGCACCCTCCAAATGTTGAGGGCATGTGGCCTGGTACGGTTCAGGAGGGGGGGTGCTCTCTCGCCCCCCTCTTTTCCTGCGGCCTGCCAGGTTGTGTGCTCGGGTAAAGGTCTGGTATCGCATTTTGGGGAGACCCCACGCCATTTTTTAAAAAAATTTTGGCCGGGGTTCAGCTTAATATCCATACCAGACCTGAAGGGCCTGGTATGGAATTTAGGGGGACCCCCACGTCAATTTTTTTTAAATTTTGGTTCAGGGTTCCCCTGTGGGGAATTCCCATGCCGTTTTTTCAATGAACTTTTATGTGTATTGTCGGACCGGCAATTCATTAATAGCCGCGAGTAGTTTTAAATGACTTTTTTTCCTTTGAAATGCCATTTTGCTGTCAGACTGTTCTAAACACGGGAAACATGCGCCCCTTTACAGGCACACTACAGACACCCCCCAGGTACGAAATTTAAAGGGATATTACACTTTTATTGTTTCACTTTAAGCATTATTAAAATCACTGCTCCTGAAAAAACGGCCGTTTTTAAAACTTTTTTTTGCATTGATCCATGTCCCCTGGGGTAGGACCCGGGTCCCCAAACACTTTTTATGACAATAACTTGCATATAAGCCTTTAAAATTAGCACTTTTGATTTCTCCCATAGACTTTTAAAGGGTGTTCCGCGGCTTTCAAATTTGCCGCGAACACCCCAAATTGTTCGCTATTCAGCAAACTGGCGAACAGCCAATGTTCGAGTCGAACATGAGTTCGACTCGAACTCGAAGCTCATCCCTACTCAGTAGTGTGGGGCTGTTCTCATCTATCTGCCGGGACTGTGTATGTTTACAAGCAGCCGAAAATAGATCACACAGCCTGTGATAAGTGGGGAATGGCAAAGCTGTTTACTTAGCCTCAGCAAGACATACACTATATTACCAAAAGTATTGTGACACCTGCCTTTACACACACATGAACTTTAATGGCATCCCAGTCTTAGTCCGTAGGGTTTAAGATTAAGTTGGCCCACGCTTTTTGCAGCTATAACAGCTTCAACTCTTCTGCGAAGGCCGTCCACAAGGTTTAAGAGTGTGTCTATGGGAATGTTTGACCAATCTTTCAGAAGTTCATTTGTGAGATCAGGCACTGAGTTTGGACAAGAAGGCTTGGCTCGCAGTCTTCACTCTAATTCATCCCAAATGTGTTCTGTCCGGTTGAGGTCAGGACTCTGTGTAGGCCAGTCACGTTCCTCCACCCCAAACTCGCTCATGCATGTCTTTATAGACCTTGCTTTGTGCACTGCTCCAAATCATTTGGTGGAGGGGGGTTATAGTGTGGAGTTGTTTTTCAGGGGTTGGGCTTGGTCCCTTAGTTCCAGAGAAGGGAACTCTTAAGGCGTCAGCATACCAAGACATCTTGACAACTTCATGCTCCCAACTTTGTGGGAACAGTTTGGGGATGGCCCCTTCCTGTTCCACATGACTGCACACCAGTGCACAAAGCAAGGTCCATAAAGACATGGATGAGTGAAGTTGGGGTGGAGGAACTTGATTGGCCTGCACAGAGTCTTGACCTCAACTTGATAGAACACCTTTGGGATAAATTAGAGCGCAGACTGTGAGCCAGGCCTTCTCTCCAAAATTAGTGCCTGACCTCACAAATGCGCTTCTGGAAGAATGGTCAAACATTCCCATAGACACACTACTAACAGTTGTGGACAGCCTTCCCAAAAGAGTTGAAGCTGTTATAGCTGCAAAGGGTTGGCAAACTCAATATTGAACCCTACGGACTGAGATGCCATTAAAGTTCATGTGCATGTAAAGGCAAGTGTCCCAGTACTTTTGGTATTATAGGGTATATGAATAGGACCTACATGCACTTGAGCGCCAAGAGAACCTCCCCACACATAGGCACCAGATGCCCAAGACAACCAACCAGACATTCTAAAGGTGGAAATCAAGTACCTGCAAATCACCAGGGGGGTGTCACACACCTCTCCAGGGCCAAGCCTCCAGCATAGATCACACTAGGTAGCTGCAGGGAGCAATAAGAATGACCTGGCCGAGTGTACGTCTAAAAAGTATAATTATTTGTAGAGAGATTAATTATCAAAAAGGGGGTCAGGTATCCTCCATTAGTTAATGAAAATATATAGGACTAACATAGTCTCAAGTTACTTTACTTACAAAGAAATACTCCTTGAAATTAATAGCAGGACACCGATAGAACCCTAGTGTTGAGGGGAGTTTTTCTCTTTCAGCCACAGCAAAAAACGTATCTCTATGGGTTAAATAGAAAGAGGATTCTATGGCACTGTGAGGTTTTCTAAAGAATAATATGAGTTGCACGTTAGCTATTCCATAAATAAATTTGAACCAGCAAAGGACAAAGTAAATTTAACACTCACCACTAAATATGTATAGAGTGAAATGATGGAGTAAGAAAGAGCCTGCAGCCAATTACAGCGTCAGATGGGATATACTAAAGGACAGAAGATAATGTCAGCAAGGGATAAATCCATTTCTCCCCTGAAAGTAAATAATTCATAAAGATGCCTACCTGATCAGAGAGTAGTGGGTACGTGGGTGTCCTGGAACATCCCTGGCGTGTCTGATGGCCTGGGATGCCGGCGTTCTTATGCCCCCCACACACGTGCGGCGTCTGATGTCACCGCACGTGTGAGCGGACGGAAAAAGAGCCACAGCGCATGCGCCGCCCGCAGATCCATCCAGGCCTACAAGGTCCAGAGGGCATTGCGGTGGTGTCTATGGTGATGTGTAAACACATCACTGACAAACCGCGGTAATCAAACGCCGCTAAGGCAGCGTGATACCTGGAAGTTGGTATCAATTTCCAATGCGCCGTGGCTAAAGCGGGCAGAGGATATTCCAATGCCCTTGGGTGTCCATACAGCTGATTGTGTCCTATAACAGGGGGCCAACAGGGGGCCAACAGCGCCAGATCGAATGCGCAGAAGTGCGGAGATGTCACCAAGGCAATCAAAGGGGAGAGGCAGGGGTGGGTGAAGACAAGCCAAGGATATATGTAAGCCCCAAAGGGGTGCCTGCACACAAGGCATGAAAAATTGGGACAGAAATAGAAAAGAACAGTAGAGGGGGGCTGAATCCCTGGGATGTGTCCACACAGGTCGTCCTGACAGTTCGCAAAGACCATCTTGAGGAATAACATAAAGTATCCACAAACAAAAAATCAAAGAATTATATTTAGAACATATATTTGCAATGATATACATGTCATAATGATTGAAAAAACATAGCTAGGTATACGTCTGTCATATATATTCATGTACTTAATGATAAAGAGTATAAATAGGAAGCAGAGAAGGAAGAGGAGGGGGGGGGGGCTGTGTCCTAATCTAGCATGACTATCTCACACGTGGAGAGGGCCAGAGGGAGGATAAAGAGAGATAAATAAGATGTGTGATAAAGAATATTCGGTAAGATAAAGGATTTTTTGAAAAATCCAAAAGGAAAATATTATATTTAGCCTCCAAGGGGGGGGGGGAGGGGAAATTGATTTTTCCCCCTATAGGAAGGGTTTGAAACTAATATTTTCATTGAGCCCAGGGTATGTGGTAGCATCCAAAATGTGTATCCACTTAGTTTCCAATTGTAAAAGTTTCTGGTCAATGTTTCCACCCCTCACATGTGCAGGGATGTGTTCCAATGCAGTAAATCCCACTACGTGGGGATTGAAGTCATGATACTGTGCTATATGTCGATTAATGGAGGTGGAGGTTTTTCTTTTAAGTAGAGGTTTGATATGGTCACAAATTCTAACACAAAATTGGCGTTTAGTTTTACCTACATAGTAGCTACCACATGAGCATGTAGCAAGGTATACTACACCAATAGTTTGACACGTGATTTTATATTTGATTTTGTGCGTTTGGCCATTGGGAAGTGGTTTCTCGCGTATATCATAGATAAACTCACATATGTCACAATGGCCACATGGAAATGTGCCAGACACCGTTAGAAAACATTGTGGTTTGGGTGTATGATGACTCGCCGTGACTTTATCCCGTAGGGACGGGGAGCGACGGTAGGTGATTTGGGGCTGGGACTGAATATATTTTTTAATAGTGTTATCTGCTGTTAGGAGAGGCCAAAATTTGTATAAGATATCCCTTATCTCCTTATGATGTTGGGAATATTGGGTTATGACCCGGACTGGTTGAATGCCATCTTTCTTTTTGGTAGAGAATATCAATTTTCTGCGATCTAATTTTTTAACTTTATTGAAGGCCTGCTTTAACAGATTATGGCTATACCCTCTTCTCTTGAGTCTTTCATAAAGTTCATGTGAGGCCCTAAGGAAATCTCTTTCATCAGTACAATTTCGTTTGATATGCAAATATTGGCTGTAAGGGATGCTATTAAGCAATGGTTTGGGATGAGCACTGCTCGCGTGTAAAATAGTGTTCCCTGACGTTGCTTTACGATATAGGGACGAAGAGAGATTTCCTTCGGGATCCAGTCGTATCTCCAGGTCAAGGAAAGTTATCCTTGTCTGGCTACACTCCATTGTGAACTTAAGATTATAAAGATTAACTGCCAAAGTCTCCACAAATCTTGAGAGGAGTTCTCGGGTGCCCGACCAAAAGAAAATGATATCGTCTATATACCTGTGCCACGAAATCACGTGGCACAGGAAATCGACTAGATCGTAGTTTGAAAATAGGTCCTTTTCCCACCCCCCCAGGTACAAGTTGGCGTAGGATGGCGCACATTTAGTGCCCATAGCCACGCCTTGCACCTGGAGGAAGTGGGAAGTACCAAACAGAAAATGGTTACGTGTTAAGATGAAATTCAGGAGGTTAACAACAAATTGATTATATGCCTCAGAATTGGGGCCTCTATCCTGTAGCAATTTAGAGATGACTTTAATACCAGTATCATGTGGTATAGTGTTATACAAACTTTCCACGTCCAAAGCCACCATCCAGGTGTTCTTCGGAAGCTTTAAGTTTTCAAAAATACGAAGGAGGTGAACTGTGTCCTGTACATACGAAGGAAGAGCCTGGACATGTGGACTCAAATATTTGTCCACCAGGGCGCTCGCATTTTCTGTCAAACTTGAACATCCTGATATAATCGGACGCCCAGGGGGATTTTTTAAGGACTTGTGAAGTTTGGGCAAGGCATAGAACGTAGGTATTCTTGCATCTTTGACATTTAAGAATTTCCAGGTGTTAATATCTATTGTTCCCTTCTGATAGGCAGAAAAAATAAGTTCATAATATTCACGAGTATAATTCTCAATAAGTGTACGTGAGATAGGTCTGTACCAGTCGGGGTTGTCAAGGATGTCGCGGCACATGATTTCATATGCCGCGACATCCATGACAACCACATTACCGCCCTTGTCCGCAGGTTTTATGACCAAACCTGGGTGGTTTTGAAGAGATTTCAGAGCCTGTTTCTGAGCACCAGACAGATTAGAAGGACATGAGGTGGAAAAATCAGTATCTTTGATGGTCTTGCTTATTTGTTCAACGAATGCCCAAATATTGGGATTCATAGAAAGATTAGGAAAATTTGTAGATTTGGGTTTAAAAGATAAGGGGGGGGGAAAGGATACTCCAGAGGCCACAATGCTGTGGTCATCAGATTGCCACTCGCATTCATCCTCTGTACCACCCTCTTCAAGGAGCGTTAACAGGTCCTCGATGGCCTGAATTTCGGCCATCGTGGGGACACTGTTGTCAGAAACTGAAGCTACCGTAGGGGCAATTGTAGTTTTATCAAAAATGACCTTTTACATCAATTTTCTTGCAAACAATTGTATGTCTTTGACAAAACGAAATTTGTCAAATTCTGCTGAAGGACAGAAGGTAAGGCCTAATTGCAAAACTTTTATTTGATGTTTGGTTAAAGAGAAGGATGAAAGATTGACCACATCTAGATCTAAAGTGTTAGGCAAGGAAGTAGTAGATGCTACAGTGTTGGACTCTGGCTTGAGTCCAAGGCTTGGGATAAAAAAATAGATAGGGGCTAATTTAGGATCAACCGACTGAGATGCTGTAGGGAACATGGTGATTAAAGTAGGTTCACTTACCCGTCTTGCCATAGGAGCAGGGAGTGCAGGTGGTGCCGGAGTGGTGGCAGGGAGTGCCGAGTGCGCAGTACGTGTGGAAGTGAGTGGTGGCCGTGGTAGTGCTCGTGTGAGTGGAGTGGAGGTGCTCGTAGTTTTCGGCCGGGCCCCAAGGGGTTTGGTGGTGTGTGTGATTCCAAAGGTGCATCGAATGGAGTCTGTAGAAGAAGTAGGTAAGTCACTCTTTCTTTTTTTAGGAATTCCATCTTGTGAAAGTTCACGATAGGTGGTGGATGAACTGGAGGAAAAAGAGGTAGAAAAAACATTAGGTGCTTCAGCGTTGTTTTTAGGTGCATTATTTGAATTTGGTTTAGTGAAAGGTTTTTTGGGGGTGTTTCCATCCCATCTATAGGCGTATCCATTAGTATGCGTGAGTTTGTCTCGCAAGAACTTATTTTCTTTGGCATTGATTATATCTATTGTGTACTCCTCCAGGTGAGCGCGGAGGTCTCTCTCCCTCTGGGCAAACCTCGGGGAGGCTACATCTGCGGCCCGATCCGCAAGCCATTCATTAATGGAGACATCTAGTGCAGCTAGTTCCTTATCGTACTCCTGACAAAGCGTATGGATCATATTAAAGGAGCACATTTGTAAGTTGTCTTCCCAAGCCTTTTTGAGGGGGTCAGTGATTTTTTTAATATTGGGGAATATTTGAATTCTAAGTCCCCAAGGGACAATCTGATTCTCGACATATTTTTCAAAGTAAGTCTTGTGCCAATAGACACGGACCTTCTTTTCCAATAGCCGTTGAAATCTAATAAAGTATTTATCCAACTCAGTGTCCGAGACATTTGAGCTTGTATGTGATGTTTGAATTTTAGTCATAAGGTCCTCCCAACCCTCCCCACAGAAATCCGCCATGACTTCAGAGGAAACAGCAAAGAATATTTACAGGAAAATTACACAATTTACAATGTATCGAAGTGCACAAGTTCAATTTCAAAAATTTTTATTTTTTTTTTAAAAAGATAATGGATAATTTAATAAGTAATCATATAAAGTGCATGTCCTGGCACAGACATAAATATAAGAAGGTGACCCAGCCCAGAAAAAGTGTATTGAAACACTCCAATTTCAGGATAGGAGTCCAGAAAGGCCACAAAAATTACTAGGTGGCTGGGCGGCCCTCAATGTAATACAGCACCTCATCCCAAAAATTGAAAATCAAACCAAAGAAAAGGGAATATGAATGTAACATGTAACATGCTGCAAAGGTGACATTAGCCTTTAAAGTGTTTGTTACGCCAGCAATGCATATTCCTGATAAGTTCCTGCTGTACCATGTACTTGTCCGAAAAGTATCCTGTTCTCTTTGTATTGCTTCCTTTGTATGCTATAGCTGGTGTTCCTGGCAGTGCCTCTGCTTTCCTATTAAAAACTGACCACACTAAACAGGAGAGCACATCATGGTCAGTTCTCTAGCTATGTACTCAGTATGCTCGCCTCCAATGATCAGACTTGTCCTAACACTTCCCCTCTACATAGCCTATTACTGGGAAGCTCAGTGTGTTGTTGCTTATTCTCCCCACAGCTCTTATGCAGCTGAGAACAGAGGGAATGAGATCACTTATAAAAAAGATAAAAAAAGTATTTAAAATGTTTTTTTTATTTCTATACACAAATGTTTTGCCTTTCATTTTAGTTTTAAACTGAATGGGTTGTTTTACAAGGTGATAGTTTACAGACATTTTAAAGAGTTTGTTAAGGTACAAAAATAAATCACTGCCAGCCCCTCTATTATACTTAGGCATACCACACTGTATATTTCTTTTCTAAAAACAGGCATGTAAATTGATATTTAGAGCGAACTTCAGGCCGGCCACATGACTGGCAGCAGCTTTTCAGCTACCGATACATGGCTACTGCAGGAGGGGCCGAGCTTTACCTCTGACGTCAGCCGGGGAGGTCACGTGGCCGCTCAGCCCCTCCCGCAGAAGCCCTGTCTCGGAGATGTAAAGCAGCTGTGAGTCACGTGACCAGCCTGAAGATAGCTCTAAATAGGTATTGACAAACCTAATTTTTAGAAAAGACATATACAGTGTGGTGTGCCTGAGTATCATAGAGGGGCTGGCAGTGACCATTTTACGTTTTTGATTTCTACTAATAGCAGTGGGGGGGCAGAGACAGAGACACACAACATGGAGCAGACAGGCAGGGAGGAGGGGGTGAGGGGGAGAGAGGAGAGCTGAGAGCAGGTCTGACAGAGGGACATACTCTGACCATGGTGGTCAGGGCTCAGCAGCCCTGATTTTCATGGTCAGTACAGAGAGGGGGATACAGGAAGTGGCAGGTTCAGACAAGTTTTTTTACAGTTTAGAGAGGGGAAGATTACACAGCACAAGCACTGTGCTGTTTAATCTGCTTTAAGGGACCAGAATATCTATTTTTTTGGGTTAACAAACACTTTAAGTCTTCCTTACTCCATCAAACACTTAAAAAAAAAAATATATATATATATATATATATATATATATATATATATATATATATATATATATATATATATATATATATATTGTTATGAATATTGGAATAGTGACTGATGCATAATGCTGGGACAGATACTGTTAGGAGATGCTGATGTAAATTCCAACACCTGTCTGTCTATTGTCTGCTAAAATGTGTATTGTAAATAAGTTTACTATGGGATCTAAGAGTCATTAGATCCCCATTGTTATTTGTGTTAATTAACTCTGCTAATGTATGAAGAAGAGTCTATGTTGATTGTGATAATGTTGATTGGATTTTCTGAACTACAAGACGGCCAGTCTGGCCTAACGGTCATGTCTGAGTCATCTAGGCTGTCTAAAGGGATTAGTTAATTAGCTCATGTTAATTAGGTTAATTAGGTTACAGCTGTATTGTTAGAGTAATATGAGCAGGAGGTCTGCACTTCCACTTTGAGTGTATAAAAGCCTGTATTTTGGCAAATAAAGAGAGTCCTGGTTGAACTTACATACAGCCTGCCTGGTGTTTGTTCTGAGCTATCACAACTGGGTTAGAACGGCACAGAGCTGTAGTTCTAATCCCGGAGCATTGGATGACCGAAACATCAGACGCTGCAATCTGATTCAATAGCTGCAGAGGAGTGTCGGGAGAGTGGAATCGAGCGAGCAAGGGGCTCGTTACATATATATATATATATATATATATATATATATATATATATATATACATATACATAAACTTTAATAGTTACTGCTAATTTCTTGACTCATTTTCACTCTCACATTTCTCTTGATCTTGATCTTGAGTATCTGTCTTGGAAGAAAATTCTACTATGGCTGTCTTTATTCAACTCTTGTGTATTTATTATATTTGTGGGGGAACTATGTTTGCTTCTAAATGCTTGCAGCACACATTTGCAGAATCATCTCTCTATAATTGTTGACCATCATCTTGCCTTCTAAACTTAATTGAGGCATTTGGAAGGCATTCAGACTAAAAGATGAATACTATCAAATGTTAACTCCAAAATTAAATTTTTCAGATGCTTTTTTTAATGAAGGCTTTACTCTGTAGATATACAGTATTTATTATCTTGGTGTCAAGTTGCCAAGTGATTTAACAAGACTGTTTGAATTCAACTATGCAAATTTCCATGGGATAGTTCAAAACTTGCTGAATGGGTGGAAATCTCATACTTTTAATCTATTGGGACACATGGCAATTCTAGAAATGATGCTCTTGCCAAGATTTTTGTGCCTAATTTAGAATATACCAATTAAGCTCTCTGTGGTCTATCTCAGTCGATTTAAGTGGATAATATCTACCTACCTATGATTTTATAAACATCCACAGATCTTATATTAAAATTGGTAGATTAAAGATAGAGGTGGGTTTTTACCCCAAGAGAACTAACCGCATGCTACAAATATGTACACTCAATAAAGACATATTATTGAGGTATTGGTTATACCAATAAATAAGCCAAATCATGGGGATATAACTTTTATATGGTATATAAAAAATATCAAAAACAAATATGTTTTTGTATATAGCATCACCCTTAAAGTGTATCTAAACCACAAAACTAAAATGTACATTTTTTTCAGCTTACGGGTCCTTAGATGTAGTGGCTGTATTCGTTTTATTATTTCATTGTGAACATGGTGATTAAAGTAGGTTCACTTACCCGTCTTGCCATAGGAGCAGGGAGTGCAGGTGGTGCCGGAGTGGTGGCAGGGAGTGCCGAGTGCGCAGTACGTGTGGAAGTGAGTGGTGGCCGTGGTAGTGCTCGTGTGAGTGGAGTGGAGGTGCTCGTAGTTTTCGGCCGGGCCCCAAGGGGTTTGGTGGTGTGTGTGATTCCAAAGGTGCATCGAATGGAGTCTGTAGAAGAAGTAGGTAAGTCACTCTTTCTTTTTTTAGGAATTCCATCTTGTGAAAGTTCACGATAGGTGGTGGATGAACTGGAGGAAAAAGAGGTAGAAAAAACATTAGGTGCTTCAGCGTTGTTTTTAGGTGCATTATTTGAATTTGGTTTAGTGAAAGGTTTTTTGGGGGTGTTTCCATCCCATCTATAGGCGTATCCATTAGTATGCGTGAGTTTGTCTCGCAAGAACTTATTTTCTTTGGCATTGATTATATCTATTGTGTACTCCTCCAGGTGAGCGCGGAGGTCTCTCTCCCTCTGGGCAAACCTCGGGGAGGCTACATCTGCGGCCCGATCCGCAAGCCATTCATTAATGGAGACATCTAGTGCAGCTAGTTCCTTATCGTACTCCTGACAAAGCGTATGGATCATATTAAAGGAGCACATTTGTAAGTTGTCTTCCCAAGCCTTTTTGAGGGGGTCAGTGATTTTTTTAATATTGGGGAATATTTGAATTCTAAGTCCCCAAGGGACAATCTGATTCTCGACATATTTTTCAAAGTAAGTCTTGTGCCAATAGACACGGACCTTCTTTTCCAATAGCCGTTGAAATCTAATAAAGTATTTATCCAACTCAGTGTCCGAGACATTTGAGCTTGTATGTGATGTTTGAATTTTAGTCATAAGGTCCTCCCAACCCTCCCCACAGAAATCCGCCATGACTTCAGAGGAAACAGCAAAGAATATTTACAGGAAAATTACACAATTTACAATGTATCGAAGTGCACAAGTTCAATTTCAAAAATTTTTATTTTTTTTTTAAAAAGATAATGGATAATTTAATAAGTAATCATATAAAGTGCATGTCCTGGCACAGACATAAATATAAGAAGGTGACCCAGCCCAGAAAAAGTGTATTGAAACACTCCAATTTCAGGATAGGAGTCCAGAAAGGCCACAAAAATTACTAGGTGGCTGGGCGGCCCTCAATGTAATACAGCACCTCATCCCAAAAATTGAAAATCAAACCAAAGAAAAGGGAATATGGATGTAACATGTAACATGCTGCAAAGGTGACATTAGCCTTTAAAGTGTTTGTTACGCCAGCAATGCATATTCCTGATAAGTTCCTGCTGTACCATGTACTTGTCCGAAAAGTATCCTGTTCTCTTTGTATTGCTTCCTTTGTATGCTATAGCTGGTGTTCCTGGCAGTGCCTCTGCTTTCCTATTAAAAACTGACCACACTAAACAGGAGAGCACATCATGGTCAGTTCTCTAGCTATGTACTCAGTATGCTCGCCTCCAATGATCAGACTTGTCCTAACACTTCCCCTCTACATAGCCTATTACTGGGAAGCTCAGTGTGTTGTTGCTTATTCTCCCCACAGCTCTTATGCAGCTGAGAACAGAGGGAATGAGATCACTTATAAAAAAGATAAAAAAAGTATTTAAAATGTTTTTTTTATTTCTATACACAAATGTTTTGCCTTTCATTTTAGTTTTAAACTGAATGGGTTGTTTTACAAGGTGATAGTTTACAGACATTTTAAAGTGTTTGTTAAGGTACAAAAATAAATCACTGCCAGCCCCTCTATTATACTTAGGCATACCACACTGTATATTTCTTTTCTAAAAACAGGCATGTAAATTGATATTTAGAGCGAACTTCAGGCCGGCCACATGACTGGCAGCAGCTTTTCAGCTACCGATACATGGCTACTGCAGGAGGGGCCGAGCTTTACCTCTGACGTCAGCCGGGGAGGTCACGTGGCCGCTCAGCCCCTCCCGCAGAAGCCCTGTCTCGGAGATGTAAAGCAGCTGTGAGTCACGTGACCAGCCTGAAGATAGCTCTAAATAGGTATTGACAAACCTAATTTTTAGAAAAGACATATACAGTGTGGTGTGCCTGAGTATCATAGAGGGGCTGGCAGTGACCATTTTACGTTTTTGATTTCTACTAATAGCAGTGGGGGGGCAGAGACAGAGACACACAACATGGAGCAGACAGGCAGGGAGGAGGGGGTGAGGGGGAGAGAGGAGAGCTGAGAGCAGGTCTGACAGAGGGACATACTCTGACCATGGTGGTCAGGGCTCAGCAGCCCTGATTTTCATGGTCAGTACAGAGAGGGGGATACAGGAAGTGGCAGGTTCAGACAAGTTTTTTTACAGTTTAGAGAGGGGAAGATTACACAGCACAAGCACTGTGCTGTTTAATCTGCTTTAAGGGACCAGAATATCTATTTTTTTGGGTTAACAAACACTTTAAGTCTTCCTTACTCCATCAAACACTTAAAAAAAAAAAATATATATATATATATATATATATATATATATATATATATATATATATATATATATATATATATATATATTGTTATGAATATTGGAATAGTGACTGATGCATAATGCTGGGACAGATACTGTTAGGAGATGCTGATGTAAATTCCAACACCTGTCTGTCTATTGTCTGCTAAAATGTGTATTGTAAATAAGTTTACTATGGGATCTAAGAGTCATTAGATCCCCATTGTTATTTGTGTTAATTAACTCTGCTAATGTATGAAGAAGAGTCTATGTTGATTGTGATAATGTTGATTGGATTTTCTGAACTACAAGACGGCCAGTCTGGCCTAACGGTCATGTCTGAGTCATCTAGGCTGTCTAAAGGGATTAGTTAATTAGCTCATGTTAATTAGGTTAATTAGGTTACAGCTGTATTGTTAGAGTAATATGAGCAGGAGGTCTGCACTTCCACTTTGAGTGTATAAAAGCCTGTATTTTGGCAAATAAAGAGAGTCCTGGTTGAACTTACATACAGCCTGCCTGGTGTTTGTTCTGAGCTATCACAACTGGGTTAGAACGGCACAGAGCTGTAGTTCTAATCCCGGAGCATTGGATGACCGAAACATCAGACGCTGCAATCTGATTCAATAGCTGCAGAGGAGTGTCGGGAGAGTGGAATCGAGCGAGCAAGGGGCTCGTTACATATATATATATATATATATATATATATATATATATATATATATATATATATATATATATATATATATATATATATATATATATATATATAAACTTTAATAGTTACTGCTAATTTCTTGACTCATTTTCACTCTCACATTTCTCTTGATCTTGATCTTGAGTATCTGTCTTGGAAGAAAATTCTACTATGGCTGTCTTTATTCAACTCTTGTGTATTTATTATATTTGTGGGGGAACTATGTTTGCTTCTAAATGCTTGCAGCACACATTTGCAGAATCATCTCTCTATAATTGTTGACCATCATCTTGCCTTCTAAACTTAATTGAGGCATTTGGAAGGCATTCAGACTAAAAGATGAATACTATCAAATGTTAACTGCAAAATTATATTTTTCAGATGCTTTTTTTAATGAAGGCTTTACTCTGTAGATATACAGTATTTATTATCTTGGTGTCAAGTTGCCAAGTGATTTAACAAGACTGTTTGAATTCAACTATGCAAATTTCCATGGGATAGTTCAAAACTTGCTGAATGGGTGGAAATCTCATACTTTTAATCTATTGGGACACATGGCAATTCTAGAAATGATGCTCTTGCCAAGATTTTTGTGCCTAATTTAGAATATACCAATTAAGCTCTCTGTGGTCTATCTCAGTCGATTTAAGTGGATAATATCTACCTACCTATGATTTTATAAACATGCACAGATCTTATATTAAAATTGGTAGATTAAAGATAGAGGTGGGTTTTTACCCCAAGAGAACTAACCGCATGCTACAAATATGTACACTCAATAAAGACATATTATTGAGGTATTGGTTATACCAATAAATAAGCCAAATCATGGGGATATAACTTTTATATGGTATATAAAAAATATCAAAAACAAATATGTTTTTGTATATAGCATCACCCTTAAAGTGTATCTAAACCACAAAACTAAAATGTACATTTTTTTCAGCTTACGGGTCCTTAGATGTAGTGGCTGTATTCGTTTTATTATTTCATTTTTTCCCCTTAATTTTTATCTTCACCTTTTCAATGAGTATAGACATAAAGGGACACATCTTGTCCCTTTATGTCTACACTCATTTCTCCACTGTATCTATAGGGGCAGCCATAGATATTATAAGTCTTTTTTGTTCATCTCTAGGGATCAGCTCTTTCTTTGGTCTGAATTGCTTGTTCAGACATTCAGCAAATGGACAAATTAAGTCTGTATTTGGCTGAGCGAAACCTCTGGTTGCAGCAGGAAATGACACATTTATCAGCAGTATTACTGTTTTTGTCTATATTTGTTCAATGACATCACCTGGGATACCCTACCCCTTCATTTACTTTCCACTGCAGTGACTGAGAGCTGTTATTCACAGTACATTATTGGATGTGTTGGTGGGTTTTTCTTTTGATAAGTTGGAGGGTGTCAGTCATTGTGATTTAATAGGGATCTGCATTGCTGGACAACGTGATTGACAATGGATTTACATTACATTGTGGAACATTTTTTTTTTCAATAAAGGACTATTCAAACAGTGTAGGTCTGTTTACTTTTTTGTGAATGAATAGCAGTACTATGTAGACCTTACTCATTCACATAGCCAGGAGCCAGTATCTGGATGCCCCCTTATTTTCAAAGTGGGCTTCTAGATTCCTCCTGGCGAGGTAGCTCCACATTGAGGGCATGGCCTGGTATGGTTTAGGAGGGAGACAAACGCTCATCTCTCCCCTTTAGGCTGCATTTTTGGATAAGGGGCTGGTATAGATATTTATGGGGATTCCTTATTAACATTTATACTAGACTATCTAGGAGAAGGGTCTGGTATAAAAGAAGAGAATCCCCAGCTTCATTATTTAAAAACAGTAAGAAGCATCTGGATGCTGTCATTTGCTGGCAATGTAAAACAGCATTTTATTTCTTTTGTTATGTTAGTTTTGCTGTAGTAGGTTGCATACATCATAAAACGCATTATTTCATGGGTAGATTAAGGGCATCCCCCTGGCATGCTATTTAAAAGAATTAGCTTTGGTACATGTTGCTTAGAGCAGTGTCTAGCCCTCAACACCACTTTTTTGACAATCCCTTGAAAAAGGGCACTACTGATTTCTAAGATTTGTCTCCCATCGACTTTAATGGGGTTTGGATTTGGCATCCAAACTTCAGTTATGTTCGGTGAAACCGTCCTGAACCAAACCCGGGTATGTTAAGCTCTCCACTATGCATCTCCATTTTGTAATATAATATAAACTGTTAGGAAATGCTGCAGAAGTTACACTTTACAGTCAAGATAGTAATGGACACATGGCTGAGCCCTTCTTGTTTTATTGGAAATGACATGGACACAATGACAAGAAAATGCATCATAATCATATAGTTCTAATAGAGAGAACAATACACTACACATGCATTAAACATAACACTAACACCTAGTGAGGAGCTACTAATCACGGTTTTAATATACCAGGCTAGGAGTATGTATTGTTACACCTACTAGTTGTTGAGGGAAGGCAGGCTGCAAGTGTGATGGATGCTAGGAGAAGGAAGGCTGCAGGTGCAATGGGTGGTAAGAGAAGGGAGCTTTAATCATGGTAGTTGGTGAGAGAATGGGGTGCAGGTGCAATAGGTGTTGAGAGAAAATAGGTGTGTAGATGCTGTGGGTTCTGAGATCCAGGCATTGTGTAGGAGAATGATTTCTTTGAGAATACTGCAGGGGTTGGCTGCCAAATAGTACAGGATAGTACAGGAGGGGATTGGGTGATAATGCAAGGGGGGGGGGGGGGTGCAGGTGCAGAGGGTGGTGAAAGAATGGGATGCAATGCCATGGTGAGAGAAGGGGGGGCCTGCAGTAGATCCAGAAAGAAGGTATGGGTGCAGGTGCCATGGGTGATAAGAGAAGAGGGGGTGCAGGAAAGGTGAATGTTGAGGGAGGGAGTGGTGTAGGTGCATTAAGTGATGAGGCACATGCAGGCATAGTGCATGGCGAGAGAAATGGGCTGCAACTGCAGTGGATCCTGACAGAAAGTAGGGGTGCAGGTGCAGTGGGTGGTAAGAGAAGAGGGTGTGCAGGAAAGGCGGGTTTTAAGAGAGAAGGTAGTGCAGATACAGTGGAAGGTGGGAAGACAGGGGTGCAGGCACAGTGGGTGTTGAGAAAACAAGTGCTGCATGTGCATTGAGAAATGGGAGAAAGGAGAGTGCAGTGGGTTTTAAAATGGGAGAAGTGGGGAGATTAAGTATGATGGGTGTTGAGAGAAAAGGGTTTCAGGTACAGTATAGTGGGTGATAGTTGGAAGTAGCTGGCTGACATTGCAGGATTGGGTTTGGGTGATAATGAGGAAGTTGTCTGACAATTCAGAAGGCGAGTTGAGTGATATTGTAGTGGGTTGGCTGATATCACAGGAGCATTGGGGTGCACTAAGCAGCAGCTATGGTGATACTGCCAGCATGCCTGAATGCTGATAGGGCTTCTGCCTTCCCACAAGAACCCACCCCTTTTCTTGCTCTTATTGCCAGAGAGGATTGCAAAAGTGATGCCAGATTGCTGATTCATCGTACCACCTTTTAATGTAACTGTAATGTCTGCCTTCATTTTGTTAAGCACTGTGCAAACTGTTGACACTTTATATATAGTATGCTGTATAATAATAATAAGTATAATAATAATAAAAGCTTCTATGCTGCAAGAACAGCAGTTTCAGCTCTTTAAGAGCTCTACTCTTACCATCCAGTGCTGGTACATCCACAAACTTCACCCCTGTATGTTCCTGTGTCTGGACTTTGCCCTTCTCTATACTGTATCATTTCAGTGTTTGTATTCAGATAAAAATAAGGAAACATTATATATATAAATATAGATTTCATGAATTATTCTTATTCATGCACATACTGTATCATTCTTCATTGCATGATTGATAGCTATACTTTTATCATATCATCATTCAGATTGTCATCATGACCTTCTTCCAGTAGTTTTGCCAAGATCTTCATATGGTCACCTATTATCTTCTCTCCCTTGTTATCCTTACTGTAATTTAGTGATTGCTCAAAAAGTATAAAAATAAATAAATAAATACATATCTTTTGTAGCTTCAAACATGTCTATCCTGTTAGAACTGAAGGACTGTATATTTGGTATGTATATTCTTAAGAATATGGGGGCAAAAATGTATGATATTTATATACCCAGTTTTACAAATCACACCTCGGTTTCTCCTCCTCTAAACTCCATGACCATATCATAGCCTCAGATACCTCCCTCCCTCTTGTCCATTATACTATAACAGATTACCTTTGTAGATGGAAGCAATATCTGACCACCATATCATTGGTATATAGGTATTGGCACTTTTAAATAATTTAGGATTATGCTGGTATAGCCCTCTTTTAGGGGATTATGAGAAATGGTCCTCCCCAAACAGGATATTGTGCTAAACCTGTAGGTAAAAAAAGAGAAGCAGAACCTTCACTAAGTGGAAGAGTGGGATTGATAATAAAGTAGGCAATGCCTCCACCAAGAATAGGGCCTCTGAACAGAGGGGATTACCATCCTGGGAAGTTAACCAGTAATCTAAACAAAGTAATTGGGAGCAGAGGAACTACTGAACCATCATATACATTAACCATAACTATACAAATGCACCCCAGTATTGAAATAATACAAGCTTTATATAAGAAAATTTGATTAATAGTACATACATTCAAAGTAAAAACAGATAATATAAGCAAAGGGCCTGATAGGAGCCCTGGTGGAATTGTGCACATATAATTATTTATAGAGAAACCTCAGATAATTTTTGCAGCAAAGTCCTGATGCAGAAGTCCCTGAGGATGATGTGGCATCTGACTTTGTGTTGCAGACCTGAAGACAAGATCTGTGGTCATGAGAAACCCTCCAGCCTTTACCTAGCCAGCCTGAAACACATGTATACTCATGTCTTCCTTCTCTCTATCTACTTCCTCCTTGCAGTATATTTTCCACAACAACCCCAGAATCAGAAAGTGACATACATAATTATACATTATAGTACGATACTAGCACACAGAGGGCAGCATATCCCTAAACTGGCCCCCAGTGGATTCTAGGGAAGCAAATTAGAACTGAAATGAAAGTCAACAGGCAAAGTAGATCCACACTAGAATGATCTGTATTGCAACATGGGCAGCCTCCAACATTTAGCTTGGCATTTGGCTAAACTCCAGGCCACCAGTCAGATGTATAGCAAAGTTTTGCTAAAATTTCCTAATTTTCACCAAATATTCAGTGAAATGAAATGGAACTTATTCCTAGTTACAGTTCCCTTGAAAAATATATGTGTCTTTACTCTTTAGCAAGTGTCTAATTTTTTAACACTTGTAAACCCATTATTGTGTGACTGACTATGTGTGTGTGTACTGTCCACATTTGAACAGTTTTGTCCATCTACCTGCTTCCATTATTATGCAGACTCTCATTGTTAGAGTTTTTACTTTCATAAATGCAGAAGCGATCAGTGACATCAGGATTGTATTGCTGTAGTAAAGTCCATGAGACATATTATGCGGATTCAAACTAACTAAAATGTCAGTTTTAGGTGGCCTTTATAATTTGGGATACATTCTGGTTTCTCCAGGCAGCTAACCACATTTTACAAGAGTAATATCTACACAAAAAAAATGGAACTGCACATTCCTTAAAAGAAATAAAAAATAAAAAAATTACACCTCTAGGCTCATTACAGGGCTCCGGAGGCTGCTCAGCAACTTCTTTTCATAAGTTTACAGCTATTTCTGCATACTTTCTTCCATCTCTTTCTCCCTCTAATAAATTCACACTCTGTATGTGTCCTATAAATATTTAACAGCTTTATCATGAAATATTAAATGATAGATGGAGTCTTTACTACACCTGCTAAAGGCACTTCAAACAATCAAAAAACTCACACTTCTTTCCAGCTAATCCCTTTTTCCTGCTGTATGGCTTATGCCCACAATTTTGTGACAGAGGCCTTTATAATTGCTCCCATTCTTATCTCATGCACAGATTAGAAATGCCAAAATGCTGAACATACATCCCTATGGCTGGAGGAAAGCTGTTTAATATGTGCTTCTCAACCCATGGAGCTATTTGTAATGTACATGTGCAAGATACAACAATAAGCAGGCTTACCTTTTCTGGTTTATATTAACCCCACAAACCGGACATCTTCTAAAGAGAGTAAATTATTTTTTTCAAAATGTATTTACATATGTACAGTATTTCAAATGTCAAAACATCTATGATTTTTTATAATATTATGCTTGAGTTCAGTGCTGTTAGTTGAATGCTGTGGAGGTTTGTTGACATCTATAGGTGTGACTGTCATCAGCTGAATCAGACAACGATCTTCTACCTGTAAAGTTTTACGTATGTCATTGTCATTTTCCTTGTGCTCAGATAAACAGTTGTAAATGCAGAAATACGATAATACGGCTTGAGCAGTTTAACCGTACCCATGATGTACAGATATGAGGGAATTGATCCATCAAGTCCAAGGTTCAAAGCTAAGCTCCACTTGTAAAAATTCACAGGATATCATCTGATCAGTTCGCAATCTGGACACAATACTGCCATTTTACAGCACTCCCATTAATTTGTTATGGGTGTAAGAAGAGAAAGTCACATGGTCTACAATTACCAAGTATTTCCCTTAGCTCTGGTTGGCAAGTGGAGGGGTGGGGGAGATAATGGAAGGTAAGTGTAAGCTGAAGGAATGGAGTTTAGGGGTGTGCAAATAAGTGAACCTATTTAGTAGCCCTTTATAGATTAGTAATGTGTTCAGTTTCCGTGGCACTGCCATTGCTGCCTTGTTCTTGAAGGTGAAAGTTCCAAAATTGTCATCCTTTTCCATGTCTCACATTTTAATATTCAAGTTCCTTTTAGGAGGACAATCAGCTCATTGTGACATGGGAATCATTAGCTCTAGTGGTAGGTGTGTTTTCAAGTGAGCTCACATCAGTCAGCACTTTAGTTTTAGGGCATGGCAGCCCATTTTCAATAAAAGGAAAACAGTAGTAGTCCATACTGTAGCTTATAAGGTTTCCCACACAGTGGTTCTTCTCCAACAAAAGATACAAATAGATGGAAAAATGCTAGCCCAGCTAGCGCTTAAGTTCTCACTCAGCTTTAGTCGCAGTACCTCTGCTCTTTATGCTGGTCACCTAGACTATAGGTTTTTCAGTGCAGACAGCTTCCCTCTAGTGCCCACAGCTCTGCTCTGACCTTAGTCCTCAGGCCGTTATCTGTCTCTTGCAGACACACATGCTCTGGTTGCACCATGCAGCCTCTGACTCCTGGAAACCTCCTGTCTTTCTTGGGTGGAGCCCTGATGTATTTCTAAACCTCTATTATAAGAGCTATGTGCACCTGGGCACACACCCTGCTGGTCCTACACAAAACCCAAAAATTGTCCCAAACAGAGGGGGACCAAAAAAGAAAAGTAGGGCTCAAAGGAAAGGCAATCTGGATGAGTATGTATGATCAAATCAGTGTTTAATGTGGTACAAAAATATAAAACGTGGAGATATAAGAGCATACATCGATAATTACATTGCCCTAATAAAATTGATCGATGACATAAATCGATCAACATTATTGCACAGACAGGGGGGGACATAACAACATGTAAAGACTAACAAACAGACCGTCCGGACATCTAGGCTATTGGTGTCTGTGCAACCTACTACAATGAGAAGTGTCCAGCTATGCTGAATAAGGTTGCGAGGCAGACATCAATCCCCCCGGGGGGGGGGGTGTCTCAGATCAGGGAAAAAAGAAGGGGAAAGGGGAAGAGGGGGAAGTGAGTGAGGTGGGGAGGGGATGGGGAAAAGCAGGAAAGGGAAAGGGAGAGAGTAAGGAGCCGTGGAGTGGGGCGCTGATGTAGGTCCTGTTACCAAACACCAATCATCCTATAGATGGACATGTATAGGCCATGCACATATGTAGGAGGTTAAACTGGATTTTGCGGGAGTCCAGGATAGTATGTTGCGAGATACTTCAATCTGTATGGTAATATGTTGAATATAACCAGATGCGCGCTGTTGTGGTGAATCACACAGAGGCTGGTATGAGCAGCAACACACACAAAGCACAGGTGACCAAGTACGTTACCGATACCGGGTCCTGTATGGGGGTCCACAGGTACTTCCGAGGTGTGGTTTCATCCGTGCCGTGAAGTGCACCGCTCATCGCCGCACATGGTGCTGGACGCTTCCTGGGGAATCTCCGCAATCCAAAGGGCACTTCTCAGGTAAATGGATGGCCGGCCATCTAGGTGCGCCTGTTACCACTCGTTCGGCAGTTCCGAGCAACAGGACGGAACACTCCCTCAGTAGGTGAGCCGGCTAGCCCCAACGGGGGATGACAGCAGGCGTGACGTCCGGACGGAGTGACGTCAACACGTTTCACAAAAACCAAGATGTGTAGCTTCGTCTGGACGTAAAAGACATATAGATCTCTTACAAAAAGGGATGTCCTTCTTGCCCACCAACCAGATGGACGAGTTCACAGTTTTTAAGGACGTTACCCTCTTTGTACGCAAGGTCTTCTTACGTTTCATTCACACTAACAATCCTGCATCTGGAACAAACATAAGTACAACTAAAAATCAAGACGAAGAAATGTTGGCAATCCCTAACTCCCTCTTGGAGGAGAATGAGAGAGAGGAAACTGGGTTTGGTCCCTATAAAAGGCAGTCCAAACTCAATATCAAGTCCACCAAGATACTAAGTATAAAATTGATGCGCTTTAAATAAATAGTGCACAATATGCTGCTGCGACTAAGCTTAAATCCAGGAATAAAAAATGCATACATGTGAATAAAATAGATAAATAATTATAGTGCTAATACATGTGTTAAAATTGCCAAAATAAATCTTCAAATTGGTGATGTGACGGTGAATATAAATAAAATAATAATGACACTCTGAGTACAATGTCCAGGCAGAGATAAATAGTGGGGGAAAGTAAAAATAATTAAACAGTTCTTTCCCTTAATCCAGATTGATTGACTCACTGGGTTAGATAGTTTGTATCAGGATATTTAGTTTTTCTTGCATCCCACTTTAGCCATAATACTGCTGGTAATTCGGCTCTCAGGATAAAGGTTTTATGCAAAGCAAGCAAAGAAAAAATAGATCATTGTGCAGTGAACTTACTAGATAGTACATAAGCAAAACAGGGACAAGAGATACACTCACAAACTCCCGGTCTATTAGAAGCATTCAAATATGCAGATTGCAGTCAGCCGCTGTGGACGAGGTTTCCCATAGAGAAACAGCTGCTGTTAACCTTCAGGTGTATTGCAGCACTGAAGGTCCTAAGCTCCTCCCACGCGTTGCATCACTGACACGTGACTTTTTCAAGGATCCTTGAAAAAGTCACGTGTCAGTGATGCAAGGATCCTTGAAAAAGTCACGTGTCAGTGATGCAACACGGGGATCAAGGCGGTGGAAATGTTCCTTGATAGACATTTCCCCAACTATGGCCCACAGAATTAATATCTAGTGGACTTACTGACGTTTGCCCTCAAGAACAACTTTTTCCAGTTTCTATCTAATAACTAACAACAAATCAATGGCACCTCCATGGGAGCACCCTGGGCCCCAGCATACGCCTGCCTCCATTTGGGACTGTGGGAGGAGGACGTGGTTTACACCTCGCCGATGTACCTGAGCCATGTACATACGTGGCTCAGGTACATCGACGACGTGTTTGTCATCTGGAGGGGTGATCAGAATACATTGTCACAGTTTATAGACTAGACCGAAATATTAAATTGACATATACATGGGATCGAGAAAGAATTTCCTTTCTGGATCTGTCAATCAGTAGGAAGGATACATCCCTGGTAACTCACACCTTTCACAGGGAGACTTCTGCGAATACACTTTTAAGAGCAGATAGTCACCATCCGAAATGGCTCAAGGATAGTATCCCTATAGGCCAAATTCTCCGTAAAAGGCGAAATTGCTCTAACAAAGAAGACTATAGACGTGAAAGCGACGAACTGTACAAATGTTTTCGAGAATGTGGATACTCCCATAAGCAGCTAAGGAGAGCCAAGAAAAAGGCAGCAAAACGTGACCGTCCCTCACTTCTAGACAGAAAACCAACCAGTAATTTAGAACTTGCCCTTTCCTCCCCCACCACCCCAGACCCGGTGAGAATCATCACCGAGTACGGGACTCAATGGGACATGGTTAGGTCTATATTAGAGAAACACTGGGATATACTCACTAACACCCCCGGTATAGCTTAGATAGTTGGACCTGCCCCCAAAATGGTAGCTAGGAGGGCCAGAAATCTGGGTGACTGCTTGATTCACTCTGAACATATTAGAAGCACTGATAGTTCTTGGCTATCCCAATTCCCTAGAAGCAAGGGGATGTTCCCCTGCGGACACTGTCAGGTCTGTCCGTTTGTACATAGGACAACAACCTTTAGTGACTCTCTAAACAAAAAGAACTTTGAGATAAAAAGCCTCATCAACTGTGCAACCACTAGGGTCATCTTTATGTTGACCTGCCCATGTAAAAAAATACATCGGCAAGACCAAGCGCCAGTTTAGGATCCGCTTAGGAGAACACATGAGGGAAATCTTGGAGAAAAACCCTGAGAAGCCAATAGCCAGACACTTTGCCCACTATATCACCAGGGCAGGCTGTCTGGCATGTTGGTTAAGGGGATTTATGCCTTAAATCTCTCCTCTAGAAGAGGAGACTTTGATCAAATTTTGCAGCAAAAAGAAAAAAGATGGATTTTCCATTTGGGTTCTTTGGTTCCTCTAGGTTTGAATACAGAACTGAATTTACAGTATTGGCAGTATAAAAACATTGGATGTGGAACCTATAAGGAACTTGCTCTGTAGCTATTGTTCAGTGTTTGCAGTGCTTCCTTAAAAATATTGGGGCTATGTTTGAGCATTGGTATCACTGCTCACCACCCCTCCTTTTCCCCTCCCCTCTCCTTTTATTAGCCAATAGGACCTACAACATGCACAGCACACTGTTGAGAGCATCTTATCCATGCCCCTCTTCTTAGTCTCCTTGGTAGACTTGAAGGGCAAGATCACAGACCATTGTATACGGTTAGGATCTGTGGATATAGATGATCAACTTGTGTGACCCATGTATATGATTTTTTCTCTTTGTTTGTTATAGCTAAGGATACTAAGGCCCATGATGGACCACCGCAGACAATATACACTCAGAGATGCTTACACGGAGAATGACTACTACTATTATGTGGATGCACTATCATGTGGATGTACATCTCTGTCCCCTCTCCCTGCTACCTCCTCCATCTAATTGTCCCCCATCTATATTTCCTCTGTCTCTCCCCTATTCTTTTCCCCTCGATCTGATCGGATTGGTGTTTCAAACGTAATTCCTATGTAAGTACTGTTTTGATATGGGCTATATTTGACAAATAGAACAATAATGGTCTACACAAGTTTTATATACATTGAAGAGATGCTATAATGTAGGGAACTTGGACATCAACTTTATTGACCATCTGTTTTACTATGTTTATTTTTATTTTAGCATTTTTAATGCCTCAAAGTTTTGGCTACATACCCAAGAGATCATATGTCGGGGTTTTGACTACTATAAAAAGAAACTGACGGGGGGCGCATGCGCGAGGCTCAACATGGAGGACGTTACCTCTTAGAGCTCCGCACTTCCCGCCGCAGAATCGGGATCGTATAACGTCCTCAGACCGCCTAACCGCACCTAAACACCGGCGATCACCCCCAGCGTTACCCGAGCCACAACCGGGATGGTTCTGACGGGTCACAAAGGTAAACATAAGACCAAACCGATCAAGGAGGCCCTAGCCCGCGCCTCATCCAAGATGGCGGCGAAAGCCCTCTCCAAACAACAAGCTGCATCTCCAGCCAGAACGGAGCAGGCAGACAGCGAGGAGGATGATGCTGCAGACTCTATATACAGCGGTTCTCCCATCCCTGTACAACAAGGTATGTCACAGCCTGACTTTCTGAAACATATGGAGAAGATGTTAAACAAGGCCCTGAAAGCCACATCTGACCAAATAACAGACTGTCACGGGAGATACGAGAACTAGGTCAGCGCACAGCAGACCTGGAAACCAGAGTAGACGATATAGAGCTTACCATTCAAGAACATGCTCAGGAACAGGCAGCCCTCCGTGAGGAAAATGCTACATTGCTCTCACGCTTAGAGGACGCCGAGAACAGATCTCGCAGATCAAATTTACGCCTCCGGGGTATCCCTGAAGTGGTTGAGGATATGCAATCTTTTACTACAGCCCTATTCCAGGAACTTTGTCCTTCCATACCCATCGAACGCCTGGAATTCGACAGAATCCACAGGGCGCTTACCCGCCGCCAACAAGATGGCCCCCCGCGGGACATAATAATTAAGCTGCACTTTTTCCGCACAAAAGAACAACTACTCGCAGCAGCCCGGAATAAAGATGCTCTCCAGTTCCAAGACCACAACTACCAACTTTTTTCTGACCTGGCACCCCTTACCATTGCTAAACGGCGAGCCATGAAGCCGCAACTACAAATCCTGATACAACATCAGATAAAATATACCTGGCGTTTCCCCTTTTCTCTTCAGTTCACGTACCAGGGGCAGCAACACTCCTCCACATCCCCAGAAGCACTGCAACGTCTTCTTGAATCACTGCATCTGTCTCCCCCTGCTCATCAATCAGAAACAGCGTTACCACGTACTCCAGCCCGCTCTGCAGCCCACCCTTACACCACCACTCCTAAACGGAACCAAGCTGGCCCTTCCTCGATCCGAAAAGGAACACCGTCCCGTCAAGTAAGCCTTTTTGATCCTAAAGCACACACGTCTCGCTGAAGAACCTAACATTTAATGCTCTTATTTAACACCTCAGGAGAACTCCTGGTTTCACGGTTGATATCTCAATGAACTGAGATAGTTGTGAATTTTTCCTTTTTTTTTTTTTTTTTTTTTTTTTCTTCTCCCTTTTTTACTCTTTTTACTATATTACACCATCGAGACTCAGACGTTTGTATCCTGGTAAGATTTCCCACTGTTACGGGACCCAGCATATGTGATCCCCCTAATCCCACTATGGGGTGCATATGTTCTGAATACCCTTTTTTCCTTTTTATTTTCTTTTTGCTTTGTTTGGTTTAATCTTGCTTGTTTAACCTAAGGTTTCAAAAATGCTAATTATACAACATATACAGGCATAGTTAAATTGATACCAATTATCTTTAGATCTCCTTATCCCCCCTGGTGATTCTGGGCTTAGATGTACCACTTGTTTGGCACTGAAACCTTTCTCACCAAAGCGGGATTATTGCCGATATCTTATAATTGAATACAATAACACGGTCTTAGTATGTATTGTTTGTACTTTTTGAGCACCACAGTTCTTTAACTTTTCCCGACCTGCGGCGGGGAATTGTCACTGCACCCCCCTATAGGATGCACATGCTCCCTCGCCAGCTGGCTGGTCTGGAAGTATGGACATCCACTTGTTGGGCTAACATGTCCAACGTACCAAGTGTTATTACACTTCCTTGTTCTCTCTACAAAAAACATGCTCTATCCTCTCTCCCCTTCTTTTTCTTTTCCTCACACCTTTTCTTTCCATTTCCTTCCCCATTCTTCACTAGGTCGGGTGGGCCGCATGATCCTCGGACATCTACCCTTGGTATTTCTCCCTACCCATATCAATGGCCCCTCTGAACATACTCTCCCTTAATGTCAAGGGACTCAACTCCCCAAATAAAAGGGTTAAGGCCTTTCGTACCTTCGCACACCTGAAAGCCAGTGTAGTAGCCCTACAGGAAACACACTTTTCAATCCAAGCAACCCCTAAATACTTTAGTTCCAAATATCCCCAAGTGTTCTCCGCCTCGGCTGCCACTAAACAACGTGGCGTCCTCATTGCATTTCACCGTACCCTTCCATTCACTCTCACAAAAGAAATTAAAGACCCCGAAGGTCGCTATATTATTTTAGTTGGTCATCTACAAGACGTGATGACCACTATAGTCTCTTATTACGCCCCCAATAACAATCCTAACCCATTCTTCAAACATCTCCTACAAGTAATACGAACACACAGCAAGGGTACCCTTTTTATATGCGGTGACTCCAATCAAGTGCTTCATCCGCACCTTGATAAATCTCCCTATACCCCTGAACAATACTCCCCCTCTATATTATTCCGCAAACTATTCCAGCAAGCCTCACTATTAGACACATGGAGAGAATGTAACCCAATCAAGAAAAACTTTACGTTTTATTCATATCCACACAAATCCTTTTCAAGGATCGATCATATTTTTATGCCTGTTGCATCCTCACCTACCCTACTCCACTCAAACATTGTTCCAATTACCTGGTCAGACCACTGTGCAGTGATCACAACTGTCTCTGCCCTGATCCCCCAGTCTAGAGACTGTACATGGTGTATAAATGAGGCATATTTAACTAACCAATCATACTGTATCGATATAGAACTGGCTCTTAAAGAATACATTAAACATAATTCCACTCCTGACATTTCACCAGTCCTATTATGGGAGGCACACAAACCCGTAATTAGAGGGACCTGCATATCTGTATCTACTCACCTCAAAAGAGATAAAAAACTTAGAATCCAGCAATTGGAAGCAGATTTTCACCGCCTTTTCCTCCAATTCCAATCCACTCCAACTGAACCTCATAGAATTTTGTTAGAAAAGACGAAAACAGAGTTGGACCTGCTCTTGGCAGAATCAGCAGACAAAGCCATTCGCAGGTCCAACCACACAATTTATAATAAAGCCAATAAGCCAGACACCTTCCTCGCATTGAGACTACGTCAACCGGAAAGAATGCACAATCCCATTAGACTCAAATTGGCCAAAGATAATTTCACGAGTAACCCAGTGAAGGTGCTTTCTGAATTCCGCAGAAAGCTAGCTGAACTATATACCCCAACACGTACCTTCTCGGCGACACAAGCTGAGGTATTGTTTCAAAACATTACTCTCCCGAGGTTGTCAGAGGCCAATAAAGAGTCTATGGAATCTCCCATCATGTCCGAAGAAGTCCTTATTGCTATAAAGTCTCTTAAACCACACAAAAGACCGGGCCCTGACGGTCTTTCTGCTTCATACTTTAAAAAATTTGCTCCCATCCTAGCCCCCCTTCTCACTAACACTTTTAACGCCCTCCTTAAACAACATTCCTTTGGTCGGGACACATTGACAGCCATTATCTCTATGATACCTAAGCCTAACTCAGACAATACTCTATGGTCAAATTACAGGCCTATTTCCCTACTCAATCTGGATATAAAGATTCTAGCCAAAATTATGGCGTTACGCCTTAACCCAATTATAGGTGGCCTCATACACAAAGACCAAGTAGGCTTCATTCCAAAATGCCAGGCCAGTGATAATATCCGTCGGGTCATCCTGCTCCAACACCTAGCTCGAACACGCCAAATCCCTATGCATCTCCTCTCTCTTGACATCCGTAAGGCATTTGACACTGTCTCTTGGCCTTACCTCCGCTATATACTACAAAGATGGGGATTTGGCCCCAACTTTCTGCAATGGGTAGACTCCCTTTACAACCAACCAAGAGCATATGTTAAATATTCAGGATACCGATCGGACTATTTTCAAATACAACGAGGCACAAGACAAGGGTGCCCCCTCTCCCCTCTAGTGTTCGCATTGGCGATCGAACCACTAGCAGCTCTCCTTAGAGCAAACCCAAATATTAAAGGCTTAGAGGTAGCCTCTACATCACATAAATTATGCCTATTTGCCGACGATGCACTACTATTTGTCACATCCCCACGAACCACACTCCCGAATCTAATTCACCTCCTAGATCAATTTGCGCTAATATCTGGATTGGAAGTCAACCAATCCAAGTCTAAGGCCCTCAATGTGTCCCTTCCACACTCAGAACTAGAACATTTACGAGAATTCTTCTCTTTCACCTGGTCTACAACCACAATTCCTTACCTAGGTATCAAGCTAACCAGCGACCCAAGCCACCTGTTTCAAGCCAACTACCTCCCTATGTTAAAACACATAACTAGTTTATTAGAATCTTGGCGCCCACTATGTATCTCATGGTTAGGCCGGATTGCGGCCGTAAAAATGTCCATGCTACCTAAACTACTTTATTTATATAGAGTCCTTCCGATCCCTATTCCTTTATACTACCACCACATTATTCAGACAAAAGTGTCCAAATATATATGGGGCTCTACTAGACCAAGAGTAGCTAAAGCTATATTACTTCGTAGTAAACTCAAGGGAGGGCTGGGTCTGCCTAACTTCTTGGGATACTATCACGCAGCTCAGCTAGCCCAGATATCTCTATATCATGCAAAAAATGAAACTCCACTCTGGGTTAGTTTGGAAGCCATTGACCTTCACCCCCTCAAAGTGTTTAACATACTATGGCTGCCCCCCTCAACGCGAGGCCCAGTCAGTAACCCCGTCACAGCACACTCTCTTAAATTGTGGGACAAACTCCGAGGTCCATTTAAATTACAATCGGCCCATTCCCCGTTACTCTCATTCCTAGACCACCCAAAATTTTATCCGGCCCAAACCAATCCGGGATCATTTCAAATCTGGCTTAGGGCGGGACTATATCATGTGCGCGATTTTACCACTGGATCTACCATTAAGACATTTACTTCGCTACAAAACAATGATGACATTCCCCCTACAGAACTATTTAGGTATTTACAGATAACCCACTTTATTCGTACAACTATAGGCACACATACCTCACTAGATGATCTAACTATTTTCGAAGGAATCTGCAACTCGGACCCTCATGCTCCGGGACTGATTTCCCTCCTATATACCCATCTGACCTCTCCCCCAACCAACCTTCCCTCTTACGCTGTAAAGTGGTCCACAGACCTCTCATTAGATCTTGATGCAGAGGACTGGTCTGATATCTGGTCCAATACGAAAATATCATCCCACAATATAATGGCTCAAGAAGCGAACTACGAAGTACTCATGAGATGGTACCTAGTCCCGGCCAGGATCTCCAAATTCCTCCCAAGCTATCCCGATACCTGTTTTCGTGGCTGTAACGAAAGGGGTACCCATGTACATATTTGGTGGACGTGCCCAATAGTACAGGAATTTTGGGCTGCAATATTCCGTATGGCTTCCACCTTATTTCAACACCCCCTTGATCCAGATCCGGCTGTTGCATTGCTGAATCTAATCCCCTCGGATTTCACCAGATCCCAGACCCGCCTTCTCCTTCAGCTCACGACAGCAGCCAAACAGACGATTGCTAGGGCCTGGAAAACCCCAAAACTCACCCTAGCCGAAGTTACCAATAGGGTCACACAAGCTATGATCCATAGTAAAATAGAAGCAACAATCCTGGATAAAATTCCCCAACATCTTAAAATATGGAACTCCTGGGCCGAACACTTCTTACCCCCGGACTTCGACAAACAACTCCTCGAACCAACATTAGACAGACTTAATGGTGCTTCTTTGGTTTGTGCGGCCCTCCCGACCACTCCTCCCCTTTCCACTCCTTATTCCTAGTCTCTCTCTAACTATCCTATTCCTGTCACTATCCTCACTCTACATTTTCTTCCTTATGTCTCTCCTCCTGATACATCAATGGTAATGTTTTCTACAAAATACGAAACAACTCCCAGATTTTGACTATGCATATACTCGCAGACGCTCAGTCCGAGCAAACAAGTAAAACATTACGTTTTTGTTATTATTTCAATACCCTTCTAGCTGTTATTCGAAACAGATATGTTACGTCCACAGATATCTCTGCGAGGAATATCCTCTGGACATTATTTTTCTGATATATACTTGTTACCCACTGTAATGCACATGTCGCAGAACAAAAACCTGTATACCTCTTACTACTACATGTCATACAAACATTGCCTGTTGTAATTTATGTATGCTTTTCAATAAAAAACTTTGAATAAAAAAAAAAAAAAAAAAAAAAAAGAAACTGACCACATATGAGAAGCGGTAAACAAACAGCGGGTAATAATTTGGACACACACAGACCGGGTGAATCTCCTTCAGTCAGATTAGTTGGGTGGGCGTGTACGAGGAACGGACAACAATAAGAAGGAGCCCTCGCACGCCACCTACACGTCCAGACGAAGCTACATATCTTGGTTTTTGTGAAACGCGTTGACGTCACTCCGTCCGGACGTCACGCCTGCTGTCATCCCCCGTTGGGGCTAGCCGGCTCACCTACTGAGGGAGTGTTCCGTCCTGTTGCTCGGAACTGCCGAACGAGTGGTAACAGGCGCACCTAGATGGCCGGCCATCCATTTACCTAAGAAGTGCCCTTTGGATTGCGGAGATTCCCCAGGAAGCGTCCAGCACCATGTGCGGCGACGAGCAGTGCACTTCACGGCATGGATGACACCGCACCTCGGAAGTACCTGTGGACCCCCATACAGGACCCAGTAGCGGTAACGTATTTGGTCACCTGTGCTTTGTGTGTGTTGCTGCTCATACCACCCACTGTGTGATTCACCACAACAGCGCGCATCTGGTCATATTCAACATATTACCGTACAGATTGAAGTATCTCGCAACATACTATCCTGGACTCCCGCAAAATCCAGTTTAACCTCCATATGTGCATGGCCTATACATCTCCATCTATAGGATGATTGGTGTTTGGTAACAGGACCTACATCAGCGCCCCCTCCACAGCTCCTTACTCTCTCCCTTTCCTTTTCCTGCTTTTCCCCATCCCCTCCCCACCTCACTCTCTTCCCCCTCTTCCCCTTTCCCATTATTTTTCCCTGATCTGAGCTGCCCCCCCCCCCCGGGGGCATTGATGTCTGCCTCGCAACCTTATTCAGCATAGCTGGACACTTCTCATTGTACTAGGTTGTGCAGACACCAATAGCCTAGACGTCCGGACGGTCTGTTTGTTAGTCTTTACATGTTGTTATGTCCCCCCTGTCTGTGCAATAGTGTTGATCGATTTATGTCATCGATCAATTTTATTAGGGCAATGTAATTATCGATGTATGTTCTTATATCTCCACGTTTTATATTTTTGTACCACATTAAACACTGATTTGATCATACATACTCATCCAGATTGCCTTTCCTTTGAGCCCTACTTTTCTTTTTTGGTCCCCCTCTGTTTGGGACAATTTTTGGGTTGCAGATGTTTAGGGGCTGAAGGGCAATCTCAGATCCAGGGTACACAATATATACGTGGTCAAACAAGCTTCATTTTTCCTTATTTGATTTATGGTCCTACACAAAGCCCAGACACTGGGTTGGAGATTCCGTCCCACCCAAGACACTATGGAGTCTCCAAACTACAGAGCCCCATCCAGGAATACCAAAACGTGGAGAAAGCTGCAAAAGCAATTTTCTCCACTCAACATCTATGCTCTGTAGTCCTGCACTAAGCCAATGTGCACACCCTGTGTCCTTTAACTGACACATTTCATAGTGACAGAGTCTCGTCCTGTCACATATCCCCCTTGCTTCGAGCCAGTAGGGGGCGGAGCACATGAACCCGGCACTGCGGGTGGGACAGCTCTGAGCCAGCTGTTAGCTGCGTAGGCCCAAATCTTTTTTCAGGTACGTTTCCAAGCTCACCCTACCCTGGATCTCAACAGGGTCCTACAGTTCTGTATTCAGCCTTCTTCCTTTATCCTTGGGGTTCCTGAGCTCATTTACCAATGAATTATTCACCTCCATATCATCAATGCCATCATTTACAGTAACATTCAGTAATAAATCACTTATTCTACAATTACCAATACCGTCAGTTCTTTCTTTCTCAGTGTTAGGGCCAGGCCCAAGGAGGGACCATACAGGTGAGGAACTATCCCCTACAGGACCTTTGCAAAACTTCACTTCACCTGTTGTCCAAATCTCTGTGTCCTAACAACTGACACTGATCAATGCATAACCCATTACTTCACACTGGTTTATTCATTACAACATCAGAGTCACAAAAACCATTGTTAGCAGTACCAATCCTTGACCGATCACACTTTTCCATGTCACAATTTATGGTACCCTCAGTACTGTATTTCAAGTGTCCCTGGGTACTTCAACTTGTACCTTTTTGCAGGTGCCATACAGAATCTCTGCTTTTGTCGCAACCATATCAGCCTCTTCATTCTTATGAGGAATAGCAGGTGAGGCAGTATCTGCGCCATTTACTAATCCCTGCCTGGCTGCACCTTGGACCACACACTGTATCAGGCGGAGAGATGTCTCCAGCAGCTCTCCAGAGCACCTTCCATACCAAACAATAACTGGAAGCACTTTTACAGGGAACTTTTAGATCAGTTGCCATGTTGTTAGTAAGCATTGTACCAACCAATTCCACTCATGATTATTGTTACTAAGCACAGCCTGTATTACCTGGCTCCATCCATTGGTACTCCACAATGCCAAAATGTCCAACTGTGGGGGAGACACCTAGGTATACAAGGAGTGCATATTTATCAGTTCAAGAAGTTCCACTAGTAAGGCTTCTGTCATCTCTGTACATTCCATGTCTACATGTGTGACCTCTTCAGGGACCTTTCCCATGTCAGAGATGTGGAGGGGCTCATTTACTGCAGCTTGAGAGGTTGAGACATTTGAAGAGACCTCCACCTGATTGGAGGTACCCATCATCACAGCCTGCTGCTCCCCCGGAGTGCTGTCAGACACATGTCTCCTACTCATCCCCTGTAACCCAACAACAATGAGCCTCTGCAAGTCAACATCAGTTACATGGTCACCTTGACACTTTACATTACCCAGCTGTTCATCTGTGGACAACACATCTGCCATGTATCTGGTCCTTCTGACAGGGGGGGACAACCTTCGCAAGGGCCACCGTGCACTCAGCCACCGGATGCTCTGTGATTCCTCTTTCTGGCATAGCAGTTGTGTCCACGCCCTTGTTGCATAACATAGCCTTGTCTAGCATGGCTATCAATTGTTTGGCCCAACTGTCCCAATCTATTGTGTTTCCATCGTGGGTGCTCAGCGAGCCACATCCACATCACCTGCTCTAGGAGACACCTGGGACTCTGCAGTACAAACAGTACCTTTATCAGTTCTATATCACTTTGTGACAACATGCTTTTACTCATATAACACTGAGATAATGTATCATAAATCAAGGCGGGCTGCAATACATCATTTTGGCCAGCTTGCCCTGGTGGCACTACCGACACACTCAGCTGTGTACTTTCAGCTTTGGTCAGCTGAATTAACCCCTCACCATCTGGGTTACATATAAGACGAGGGGACTGCTCCCACACACTCTCACAGCATGGTGCAGACCACCTCTGTTCCACCAGAGCAGGATCAGTGCTGTCTTGAATATTCTCTGGCTCCAACACATGGAGACCCCCAGCAACCATGCTCAATGCTGTGGCTCTACCTCAGGTTACCAAGAGAGATATGCCCACTTCCTCATTATTAGTGAGTACATCACCATCATAAGTACGTTTATCAACAGTAACACCTTCATCAGTATGATCATTAGCATTCATAAACCTTCATCAACAGTGTTATAAGCTTTAGCAGGCTGTCTGTGGCCATTACCATGTAATGTGTGTGCCACTCAGCATACCAATGTTCCTCCCCAAAGAGATTTTCTTGCCCACTAGGGCGGCTCCACATTTGTCCTGGAAACCCTCTGCTCCATCACTGCAGGCTCCTGGAGGTCTCTTTGGGCATCTCTGCAGCACCTGTCACTAGAGAACCGGGCACACAGACTGTTTTGGTCAACCCTAGGTTAACATTTCCAGCACTCTGCTGGATTACACCAGTCATATACAGAGTCCTCAAGTCTTTTTGAGTCTTTAATCACTTGCCGACCAACCACCGTCATTATACTGCAGCAGGTTGGCACGATCCCCCGAACCATCGTAGCTGTACATTGGCCCTTTAATTGCCTATAGCAGGCACATGCGCCTGCTGCATGGCGGGGAGGTGATGCGTGTGGCCGGTGGTCACAATGACCGCTGGCCACGCGTGATCGCGGGCACGAGAGCCAGAACAGGGACGTGTGTGTGTAAACACACAAATCCCTGTTCTGTGAGGGAAGGAGAGACAGATCCTAGCTAGGAACAAATTTAACCCCTTGATCACCCCCTAGTGTTAACCCCTTCCCTGCCAATGACATTTATACAGTAATCAGTGCATTTTTATCGCTGTATAAATGTCAGTGGTCCCAAAAATGTGTCAAAAGTGTCCGATCTGTCACATGTGATGTCTCCGTTTTCAGGATATTATCCTGAAATGTTTGGGGATTTAATTCTAAATTTAAGAGGGCGATACTTTTTAGATACCTTAAATTACATTCTCTACATATGGTGCTTTTACAGGAGACGCATCTCAGGGGCAGCAAATGTTTGGCACTAAAAAAGCCATGGATTCAGCAAGCCTTTCATTCTTCTTATTCTACATATGCAAGAGGAGTATCGATATTAATCAGTAAATCTTTTCCATGTATAATGGAACAGGTCCATACTGATCCTCTAGGCAAATATGTAATAATAGTATTTACAGTGTGGGGTACGCGATATATAGTAGTAGGGGTGTATATTCCCCCTCCTTTTTCTTCGTCCACCCTATACTCAATTTTGGAGAAAGTAATCTCTTATTATCCGGCAAAGCTGTTGTTGATGGGTGATTTCAATGCCATTATGGCCCCTGACCTGGACAGACCTGTTCCCCCAAAACAATTCTCTACAGATCTACTTACCTGGGCTCAGGTAATGGGCGTAACTGAGGTCTGGAGGTAGAAACATCCTGAGACTAGAGCCTATTCTTGTTTTTCTGCCACATACAAAACTTCTTCTAGTATCGACCTCACCTTTGCTAACCCGACTATGTTGTCTGATGTACTAGATGCATCATATCTACCCAGCGGACTCTGAGATCACTCGCCATTACTTTTTAAGATTCATGCCCCATCCTATAGAGCTGTAGCTCTATGGCTCTTGGGGACCCACTGGCTTTCTCATGTAGACCTGAAGACCAATATTTCACCACGATTGGCGGAATATTGGGAGTTTAATGAGGGATCCTCCTCTGTTGCAATGATATGGGATGCCTTCAAGGCCTTCTCCAGGGGACAATATATCTCTTCTATTGCTGGGATTCGCAGGGAACAGGTAGCCGTTGCAACAGTGCTACAGCAAGCTGTGCAACGTCAGTCTGATATTTATACAACTGACCCTACTAACACCCATTTTGACCTCCTGAATGCTGCAAAACGTAAGCTACATCTCCATCTCACAGAGATCACCAGATTAGATCTACATCGGAATAAACAAATGTTTTTTGAACAGGGGGACCGCAATGGTCGTCTTTTAGCGATGTTGGCACAGCCGGATTATCCTCCAACAGTAATTCCTAATGTGGTGTCTGCCTCAGGTATATCAGTTTCCTTATTACCAGATATACTAGAGGTCTTTCGCCAATATTATAGTTCCCTCTATACCTCTGTGCTGCCTTCTGACTTTCAGCCCAAGGATTTGGCATCCTGGCTAGACACACTGGCACTTGGCTGGCTTTCAGGTAAAGAAAGAGAGTCTCTGGTGGGGCCAATAACCCCAGAGGAGGTACTGAGGGCAATTGAATCATTTCTGCGGGGGAAGTCTCCGGGTCCGGATGGCCTCCCCATAGAGTTTTATAACACACATGGGAATATATTAGCTCCCAAGCTAGCACAACTCTATTCTCAATGCCTGACAGATGGAGCCCTTCCAACTTCTATGAGCCATGCCCATGTTATATTTATTCATAAAGATCTAAAAGATCCTACCTTGTGTGCTTCCTATAGGCCAATTGCTCTACTTAATACAGATTTTAAAATTTTGACTAAACTACTTACCATCAGACTACAGCCACTATTACCATCTGTTGTAGATATTGACCAAACTGGCTTCATGGTCAATAGGTCAACCGATGTAAATTTGAGACATTTGTTCACCAATATACATGCAAAGCATTTGAATGAAGGTACTAGGGTGGTGGCCTCCTTAGATATTGAAAAGGCCTTCAATACTATCGAATGGCCTTTTCTTTGGGAGGTCCTTAGAAGGATGGGGTTCCCCTTGATCTTTATTAAATGGATACAGATAATTTATCAAAACCCCACCTCAGCTATCAAGTTGGGAGCTTATCACAGTCTTTTTCTCTGTCAAGGGGTACTCAACAGGGCTGCCCCCCTCTCTCCAGCCCTGTTTGCCATAGCGATGGAACCGCTTTGCGGAGGCTCTCCGTACTTCCCTTCATGTTAAGGGATTGCGTGTTGGCTGGCTGGAGGAAAGGGTCGCCCTGTGTGCGGACAAGCTACTCCTCTTTCTTAATGACGCAGGACCATCACTTAAGGGGGCCCTACAGGTCCTCAATTCTTTTTCCTCAGTCACAGGCCTTAAAGTAAACTGGAAAAAGTCACTTCTATTTCCTATAGACTCTGCGGCTCGTGCCACTGCTGATATGGATACACGCCTAAGATGGGTGGAGCATTTTAAATATTATTATTATTATTATTATTATTATTATACAGGATTTATATAGCGCCGACAGTTTACGCAGCGCTTTACAACAACATTAGGGCAGACAGTACAAGTACAATACAATTCAATACAGGAGGAATCAGAGGGCCCTGCGCGTTAGAGCTTACAATCTAGGAATACAATCGAGACATGTAAAGCGTGTGTGGGTGTTTTCCCTATTACTCAAAAGTTCTTTATCTCTTCTGGTCAAATGTTCTTAAGGCTTTTTTCTCTTAGGATAGAATGTTACATTCACCCTCGATAATCCTGTCATGAATCTGAAGACCGCCTTCTTTGGCAGCTGGGCCGCTGTCAACTATCTTGGACACGAAAATTCCTTCGCTGGAGGGCCCTTCCTGATTGTCCACACATGACCGTCCACCAATAATATTAAATCCCAGCGATCCAGATTCTCGGTGGAGCACCAGAGTCAATGCGGTCGTCTCTTCTCCCTTGCAGGGAGAATCCACAGCCTTGGTGAGGGAGTCCAGCCTGGCACTATACTCGGTGAACTTCTTCTGGTACCTGAGCGCTGTCATCTGCAGCTCACTCTGCACTGCAGACAGCTGGGACATCAGGGACTTCTCCCTCTTGCCAGACCTCAGCGCCCTCTTCTTCAGCTCGGTCTGGAAATATCTAGGGGTGGTAGTTTCTAGACAGGTTTCAGACTATTTATCCCTAAATTTAACACCTGTGATCCAAGAGACTCAACAAAGGCTGAAGGCATGGGAGTCATTACCCTTTCATTGTTAGGACGCATAAATCTAATAAAAATGAATGTATTACCTAAATTCACATATTTATTTTGACACTCTACTCAGTGGGTCCCTAAATCTTTCTTTGCATGGCTACATCGTATTCTCTCAGCATTCATATGGAGATCAAAGCCCCCTAGGTATAGCTGGGCGACATTGGTACGCCCGACCTCCCAAGGTGGCCTGGCATGTCCAGATTTCCATAAATATTACTTGGCTTCTCAGCTAGTAATTACGGCCTGGTAGCTTAATCCAGATACCTCAAATTCCGCTACTCAGGTAGAAGCAACAGTGCTGGGATCCCTAGAGGCACTGAAATTTTTGATCTTTCGGGGCCCTCATGGTCCATATTCATTGACACCATCTATGCTTACCACGCTACGTGCATGGGGAGAGGGCCTCAAAATTGAACGATATCCCCTACAGGCAATATCACCTAATGCTCCCCTCTGGTTAAATCCCACTCTGGAGCATTTCTATTCACTGCCCGATCCCTATGCCTGGACTAATTTTAAGTTAAAAACAGTGACACAGATCATTTTGGATAAATCTTTGATTTCTTTTTCCCAACTAATCTCTGACTTCAATATTCCTCAGTCGTATTCTTTTCGTTTCCTTCAACTCTCCCATGCCTTCAGCTGTCAATTCTCTGGCTCTAATCTACAACTAGTTCAATGTGCCTTAGAGAAGCTTCTTAGGTTAGATTGTACAAAGAATGCCGCATCTAAATTGTATTTTCACTTAACAAGTGCCTCTCTCCCTGATTTAGAGATTTTAAGATTAAAATGGTCTAAGGATATACCTGAACTTAATGAGGATGATTGGGATAATATATGGGACTCTCCCTTCAACTCTCTCGTCTCCTTGAGAGACCGAGTTATTCAGTTTAAGATAGTCCACAGGGCATATTACACCCCCCATATATTAGATAAAATTAATTCAGACTCTGCTCTTAGTTGTTGGCGATGTGGGGAGACTCCTGGAGACTTAACCCATATATTCTGGACTTGTCCAGCTATTGTAAGGTATTGGGAAGAAATACTAGCTTTTATATTCGAAATAACATATATCCCACTACAACGATTAATGCCAATATGTATTCTAGGTCTCTTAGAGAAATTTATTCCTACGACAGCAGGGCGTACTTTGGTGGGGCTGCTTTTGTTCTATGCTCGTAAAGCTATAGCTCTCAGCTGGAAGAAAATCACCCCCCCATCGCTGACTTTGTGGAAACAACTCATTAATAATAGCTTACCATTATACAAAGAAACATATATAAATAGGGGTTGCCTCCTCAAATATGAAAAGGTTTGGTCCAAATGGCTCACGGACCCCTCTACAGCCTCAATAGCCTCCTAGAGGAATATGACTCTTGGCTATCTCTTCATTAGTTATTGAGCAAGGACTCATGATTATGTGAAAACTCTAGGTGGACATATGTAACATGGGATAACACCTTTCTTTAAAATTAAACCAGGCATGACCAATGTATGTATGTATGTATGTATGTATGTATGTGGGTTTTTTTTGTTTTTTTTTTGTGTGTTTTGTTTTCTATGTATATAGCTTCTTTAATTGCTGAAATTATTCTTTTTTTTTTCTTTTGTTTGTTGTCTGTTTTTTGAAAATCAATAAAAACGTATATTTAAAAAAAAAACCTCCATTATAAGGACAGTGTGCACCTGGGCACACACCCTGCTGGTCCTCCACAAAGCCCAGACACTGGGTTGCAGATTCCGTCCCACCCAAGACACTATGAAATCTACAAACTATAGAGCCCCATCCAGGGATACCAAAACCTTGAGAAAGATGCAAAAGCAGTTTTCTCCACTCACCATCTATCCTATCATCTATGTAGTCCTGCACTGAGCCAATGTGCACACCCTGTGTCCTTTAACTGACAAATTCCATAGTGACAGGGTCTCGTCCTGCCACATCATATACAGTATCGCACAAAAGTGAGTACACCCCTCACATTTTTGTAAATATTTTATTATATCTTTTCATGTGACAACACTGAAGAAATAACTATTTGCTACAATGTAAAGTAGTGAGTGTACAGCTTGTACAACAGTGTAAATTTGCTGCCCCCTCAAAATAACTCAACACATTGCCATTAATGTCTAAACCGCTGACAACAAAAGTGAGTACACCCCTAAGTGAAAATGTCCAAATTGGATCCAATTAGCCATTTTCCCTTCCCGATATCATGTAACTCCTTAGTGTTACAAGGTCTCAGGTGTGAATGGGGAGCAGGTGTGTTAAATTTGGTGTTATCGCTCTCACTCTCTCATACTGGTCACTGGAAGTTCAACATGGCACCTCACGGCAAAGAACTCCCTTAGGATCTGAAAAAAAGAATTTGTTGCTCTACACAAAGATGGCCTAGGCTATAAGAAGATTGCCAAGACCCTGAAACTGAGCTGCAGCATGGTGGCCAAGACCATACAATGGTTTAACAGGACAGGCTCCACTCAGAACAGGCCTTGCCATGGTCAACCAAAGAAGCTGAGTGCTTGTGCTCCAGAGGTTGTCTTTGGGAAATAGACGTATGAGTGCTGCCAACATTGCTGCAGAGGTTGAAGGGCTGGGGGGGTCAGCTTGTCAGTGCTCAGACCATATGCTGCACACTGCATCAAATTGGTCTGCATGGCTGTCGTCCCAGAAGGAAGCCTCATTTAAGATGATGAACAAGAAAGCCCGCAAACAGTTTGCTGAAGACAAGCAGACTAAGTATATGGATTACTGGAACCATGTCCTGTGGTCTGATGAGACCAAGATAAACTAATTTGGTTCAGATGGTGTCAAGCGTGTGTGGCAGTAACCAGGTGAGGAGTACAAAGACAAGTGTGTCTTGCCTACAGTCAAGCATGGTGGTAGGAGTGTCATGATCTGGGGCTGCATGAGTGCTGCCGGCATTGGGGAGCTACAGTTCATTGAGGGAATCATGTGTAGCGCCCTGGGGTTTAATAAGGGAGCGCCTCACAAATTTACATGCCAGGAGTAGTTACCCTGGTCAATTGCTAGAGATCCATTGATTTCTCCCTAAGTTTGACCTGGTTGCACTTTTCTCTTCTACCGCTAGGTGGCCTGGTACTTGGTGGTACTAGATATGAGAAGGGCAACCCAAGGTCAGGTTATGGGTTTATGGGGTATCTCAGCCAATGGGCAGAGGTTTTCTTGAATCCTTTGGCCTGCTGGGAGAGCCTATTTATTCAGGTGAGGTCAGGTGATCTCTGTTCTGTGCCACCTGGATGGCTGTCTGGGTGGACATGTGTCGTACACCCCGGGCTGCTAGCCCAGAGATTGGCCTATCCTGGGGCATATGGCTGCCAGTCTGTGTGAGGGCCTGTGCAGAAATAAGAGGGCAGCGCAGGGTTGGAATTGCGGCCTGCAGTCCAACCAGACGTGACGGTTCTGCTGGCCGGAGAACCTATCATGGTTGGAGGTAGAAGGGAAGCTGTCGACACTAAGGGAGCAATCGCCTTTACCAGGGACCACAATGAGTAACTGAAGCAAGTACCGGAGCAGCATTGTCACTGAATGGGCATGGTGGAAAATCTGGAAACTTTGGGCGGTGATCAAGTCAGGGACCCAACTACCGGAGGTGACGCTTGCAGAGCAGCCTTGTGAGTCAAGCCAGAGACTGAGCTAGTTAGCAGGGGTGAAGCTTGAGAAGTATCTAGAGTGCAAAGTTAGGGACCCAGCAGGAAAGCGCGGGTGACGCTTGAGGGAGATACCACCGCAAAGCTTTGAGGAGCTCCAATGATTCAGAGTCAGTTAATCAGAGGGTCAAGAAGTAGAAGTTGTAGTGAAGCAAAGAGGACTGTAATGATTTGTGTTAGGAACTGTTAAAGACTGTTGCCATAGGAGACCTGCATGTGCAGATGTGGTGCCTTGCTAGGGGACCTTTCCTGTATGGATGTCCTCTTATTGAAGTCTCAGAGTCTGCCAATTGAAATTGCAACTGCTTAAGGGTGTCCTAGCCTTAACCCTCTTTCCCTCTAAAAATATAAAAAGGACTGTTAAAAGAAATAAAACCTCTTTTACATCCAAGAAGTGTCTGGTGCCCAATAACTTCATCCACCTTGCAATCACTATGCCGCACAACCCATTACATACAGAAGGATGTCAGCTATCTTTGGCCCTGAAGGTCCTCATTAAACTGGAGGAGGGTAAAGACTCTGCTACACATGAGTGCCAACATGTACTGTGACTAGGAATGAGCCGAACCGGGGGGGTCTGTTCGCACCAGGACCTACGAACGGACCGTAAATTTGCGTGAACTTTAGCACCCCATTGAAGTCTATGGGACTTGAACGGTCGAAATCAAAAGTGCTAATTTTAAAGGCTAATTTGCATGGTATGGTCCTAAAAAGGGTTTGGGGACCCATGTCCTGCCCCAGGGAACATGTATCAATGCAAAAAAAAGTTTTACGAATGTCCGTTTTTTCGGGAGCAGTGATTTTAATGATGTTTAAAGTGAAAAAAAAAGTGAAATATTCCTTTAAATATTATACCTGGGGAGTGTCTATAGTATGCCTGTAAAGTGGCGCCTGTTTCCCGTGGTTAGAACAGTCCCTGCACAAAATGACATTTTTAAAGGAAAAAAGTCATTTAAAACTGCTTGCGGCTTTAATGGAATGTCGGGTTCCGGCAATATGGATGAAAATCAGTGAGACAAACGGCATGGGTACCCCCCCAGTCCATTACCAGGCCCTTTGGGTCTTGTATGGATATTAAGGGGAACCCCGCACCTGAATTAAAAAAAGGAAAGGCGTGGGGCCACCAGGCCCTATATACTCTGAACAGCAGTATACAGGCGGTGCAAACAAGACAGGGACTGTAGGTTTGTTGTTAAGTAGAATCTGTTTGTAATTTTGAACTGGTACATTTTTACCGTGTTTAGCTCCAGCCAAAAAAATCTATTTTAAGCTTTTTGGAAAACATAGGGAAGAGTTATCACCCCTGTGACATTTGTTTTGCTGTCTGTGCTCCTCTTCAGAAGATTTCACCTCACTTTCTGTTCCAATGACAAATGTTTTTTAACAATTTGGGTTTTTTTGTGAAAAAAGGATTGGTGATAAAGCATCAGTGGAGAGGAGACACGTTTTTTCCCATATTAATTCTTACAGGAGAGAATTTCCCTTCCTAGGGGTAGATTTCATCTCACTTCCTGTTGTCTCCTTCCGTTTGCAAGTAGAAGTCATTTGTAAGTTGGATGTTTGAAAGTAGGGGCCTGCCCTATATATTCAGCAGAAATTTGGGCCTTAGGTGTTGTTGTGGCCACAACACTGTAAGCCCTCACAGGGCCCTGCTGTGAAATATTAGATCAAGAATTGTAATTACATGCCCCTGTTGAACAGGGGCTGAAAAATTGGGCCTTAGGCACTGGTGCTGGTGTCACAACACTGCAACCCCTCACAGATACTCTAGGTGGAACGCAGAAACGAGCCCTGCTGCAAAGTATTGCATCAAAAATTGTAATTAAACTCCCCTGTTAAACAGGGGCTGAAAAATTGGGCCTTAGGCACTGGTGCTGGTGCCACAACACTGCAACCCCTCACAGATACTCTAGTTGGAACGCAGAAACAAGCCCTGCTACAAAGTATTGCATCAAAAATTGTAATTACACGCCCCTGTTAAACAGGGGCTGAAAAATTGGGCCTTAGGCACTGGTGGTGGCGCCCAGAACCAAAAATGTTCTTACAAGCTATCAGCGTGATCATTGAGGAGGAAGAGGATAATTACTCAGGATAGTCACTCAGCATAGGCAGTCTTTGAAGGGATCTGAGATTTAAAAAAAAAATGATTCAGTTACATCAGCATCAGGTGCTTGGTAGCTGGTGGTGATCCAAGACTGATTCATTTTTATGAAGGTCAGTCGATCGATCGAGTCGGTGGACAGACGCACCCTGTGATTGGTTACAAAGCCTCCAGCAGTACTGAATGTGCGTTCAGAAAGAACGCTGGATGCAGGACAGGCCAGTAGCTCAATTGCATACTGTGCAAGCTCTGGCCAGTGATCCATCCTCAAGACCCAGTAACCCAGAGGATTTTCGGTGGGAAAGGGGTCCAAGTCAGATCTTGCCCCTAGGTATTCCTGCACCATGTAAAACAGACGCTGGCGATGGTTGCTGGAACCGATCATACCTTGGGGCTGCGGACCAAAAAATTGTCTAAACGCATCGGTCAGACCGCCACCTTCTCCACCGCTCCTTCTTTGACTGACCGAAGCCTCAGCAACACGTTGTCCAGAAACAGGAGTTTGTAACCTCCCAGTCTCTGGGAATGCGTTGCACAGACCTTTCTGCAAGGCCTCCCGAAGATGTTTCATCCTCTGCTCCCTCTGCGATAGCAAGATAAGGTCCGCAACCTTACCCTTGTAACGTGGATCAAGGAGGGTTGCCAGCCAGTATTGGTCCTTCTCCTTGATACCACGAATACGAGGATCCTTACGCAGGCTTTGCGGGATCAGGGAGGCCATGCAGCGTAGGTTTGCTGAGGCATTCGGTCCAGAGTCCTCTGGGTCACTAAGGACGACATGGTCGGCAGCCACCTCCTCCCAGCCACGTACAAGTCCATGTGTTTCTTGGGACTGATCCCTTAAAGACTGCTGCTGATGCTAAGTGCCAGGTTCCACCTCCATACTGACACAATCCTCCTCCTCCTCGTCCTCTTCCTGTGTGATCGGCGGGCACGCAGGAACACTGTCTGGATAAAGGGGGCCTTGAGAGCTAAGGAAGTCCTCCTCTTCCTGCCTCTGTTCTGCCTCAAGTGCCCTGTCCATTATTCCACGCAGCGTGTGCTCCAACAGGTGGACAAGGGGGACAGTGTCACTGATGCATGCACTGTCACTGCTCACCATCCTTGTGGCCTCTTCAAATGGTGACAGGACAGTGCATGCATCCCTGATCATGGCCCACTGGCGTGGGGAAAAAAAAACAAGCTCCCCTGACCCTGTCCTGGTGCCATAGTCGCACAGGTACTCATTGATGGCCCTCTGCTGCGTGTGCAGCCGCTGCAGCATGGCCAACGTTGAGTTCCACCTGGTGGGCATGTCACAGATTAGGTGGTTCTTGGGCAGGTTAAACTCCTTTTGGAGGTCTGCCAGCCGAGCACTGGCATTATATGACCGGTGGAAATGCACACAGACTTTCCTGGCCTGCCTCAGGACATCCTGTAAGCCCGGGTACCTGCCCAAGAACCGCTGCACCACCAAGTTAAGGACGTGAGCCAAACAGGGCACATGGGTCATTTGTCCCTGTCGGAGGGCAGAGAGGAGGTTGGTGCCATTTTCGCAAACCACCATTCCTGCCTTAAGTTGGCGTGGCATCAATCACCTCTGCACCTGCCCCTGCACAGCTGACAGAACCTCTGCCCCAGTGTGGCTCCTGTCTCCCAAGCACACCAGCTCAAGCACCGCATGGCATCTTTTGGCCTGCATACATGCGTAGCCCCTTGAACGGCTACGGAGCACCACTGGTTCAGAGGACAAAGCACAGGAAGAGGCCATGGAGAAAGAAGAAGAGGAGGGGGTGGAGGAGAGAGGTGTGTCACAATCATTAGTAGTGGCATTTTGGAGGCGTGGTGGCGGAACAACCTCCAACACTACTGCACCTTGTCCTGCATCCTTCCCAGCTGCCAGCAGAGTCACCCAATGCACGGTGAAACTTAGGTAACGTCCCTGTCCATGCCTGCTGGACCATGAGTCAGCGGTAATATGCACCTTACCACTGACCGCCCAGTCCAGCGAGGCCAATTCATTGCCTTCCACATGCCGGTAGAGAGCCGGAATCGCCTTCCGTGAGAAAAAGTGGCGTTTGGGTACCTGCCACTGAGGAACAGCACATTCCACAAACTCACGGAAGGGGACAGAGTCTACCAACTGAAAAGGCAGCAGTTGAAGTGCTAGCAATTTTGCCAAGCTAGCATTCAACCACTGGGCATGTGGATGGCTGGGAGTGAACCAGCAGCTGGGGCAGGGAAATTTGCCTGGTACAATCTGACGTTGGTGTACCGAAAGCAGATAGCCCACAAGTGGCTGTGACACACCTAATTCTACACCTTCATTCCTCTCAGTGCAGGTCTCAGAGAGGACTGAAGGTATAGTGGGGTTGGAGATCTCAGCTGATGAGGAGCAAGGAGAGGTCCTCTTTGTTCTTTGGTGTGGGTCTTTTAAATACGCTTACCAATGAACTGCATGGCAGGTCAACATATGTCTGGTCAAGCATGTGGTGCCCAAGCGGGAGATGTTTTGGCCACACGAGATACGCTTGAGACATATGTTGCAAATAGCAGCGGTGCGATCTGATGCACTCGTCTCAAAAAAGTCCCACACCAAAGAACTTTTTGAATAACGTGCAGAGACTGCAGCGCCCTGCACATGCGGAGCTTTGGGGTGTGATGCAGTCAGTGTGCTGCCCTTAGGCTGGCCCCTTAAGGGCATCCTGCCTTGTTGGTGATGTGCCGCCTCCTCCTCCTCTCTCCTATCAGGCACCCATGTTGAGTCAGTGACCTCATCATCCCCTCCCTCCTCATCAGTGGAGCAAACCTGGCAGTATGCTGCAGCTGCTCACGTTACTGCCTTCATCTAGCTCAGTATCATCATCAGAGCCTTCCAAACGGGGCATCCTCCTGGAGCATGTACACAACACTGTGGTCAAACAGTTCGAGGGACTCCTCAGGAGGACATGGTGGGGCTAGGGAAGGAGTCACTGATGACATTGAGCCGAGGGAAGAGGCCGCTGCTTTGCCAGACAAAGTACCCTGAGCATGGGTGAGAGAGGATGAGGAGGATGAGGACGGCTTGGTCATCCACTCGACCAAGTCTTCCGCATGTTGCGGCTCAACACAGCCAGCTGCCAAAAAAAAGGCCAAGCATGTCCCACGGCAACGTGCTGATGAGGATGCACCGTCTCCACGACCAGCACTGTTGCCTCTAGACACGGAGCCTGCTTGCCCTCTTTTATTGGCTTGTGACTGTCTGCCTCTCCTTGTTGGCCTTCCAGACATACTAATGGCCTGTAGCTGCACTAAGCTGGGATATATATATATGTATGATACTGCAGCTAGCAAAATCAACTGCCTGCCTGTAGTATGAGAACACCACCAACCTTCTACAGGTAGCTTTAGCTGAACACTGTGCAGAGCTCGCAAAAAACTAACTTGTAGCTTATTTAGCTGCCTGTGGTAGTGATAGGATCAGGAAAACACCACCAACCTTCTACAGGTAGCTTTAGGTGAACACTGTGCAGAGCTCGCCAAAAAATAACTTGTAGCTTATTTAGCTGCCTGCGGTAGTGTTAGGATCAGGAAAACACCACCAACCTTCTACAGGTAGCTTTAGGTGAACACTGTACAGAGCTCGCACTACACTAACTTGTAGCTTATTTAGCTGTCTGCGGTAGTGATAGGATCAGGAAAACACCACCAACATTCTACAGGTAGCTTTAGCTGAACACTGTGCAGAGCTCGCAAAAAAATAACTTGTAGGTTTAGCTGAACACTGTGAGGAGGACGCACTACACTAACTTGTAGCTTTAGCTGAACACTGTGCAGAGGTCTCACTACACTAACTTGTAGTTTTAGCTGAACACTGTGAGGAGAACGCACTACACTAACTTGTAGCTTTAGCTGAACACTGTGCAGAGGTCACACTACACTAACTTGTAGTTTTAGCTGAACACTGTGAGGAGGACGCACGACCCTAACTTGTAGCTTTAGCTGAACACTGTGCAGAGGTCACACTAAACTAACTTGTAGCTTTGGCTGAACACTGTGAGGAGTACGCACTACACTAACTTGTAGCTTTAGCTGAACACTGTGCAGAGGTCTCACTACACTAACTTGTAGTTTTAGCTGAATACTGTGAGAAGGATGCACTACACTAACTTGTAGTTTTAGCTGAACACTGTGCAGAGTTCGCACTACACTAACTTGTAGTTTTAGCTGAACACTATGAGCAGGACGCTCTACACTAACTTGTAGCTTTAGCTGAACACTGTGCAGAGGTCTCACTACACTAAATTGTAGTTTTAGCTGAACACTGTGAGGAGGACGCACTACACTAACTTGTAGTTTTAGCTGAACACTGTGCAGAGGTCGCACTACACTAACTTGTAGTTTTAGCTGAACACTGTGAGCAGGACGCACTACACTAACTTGTAGCTTTAGCTGAACACTGTGCAGAGGTCTCACTACACTAACTTGTAGCTTTAGCTGAACACTGTGCAGAGGTCGCACTACACTAACTTGTAGCTTTAGCTGAACACTGTGCAGAGTTCTCACTACACTAACTTGTAGCTTTAGATGAACACTGTGCAGAGGTCGCACTACACTAACTTGTAGTTTTAGCTGAACACTGTGAGCAGGACGTACTACACTAACTTGTAGCTTTAGCTTAATACTGTGCAGAGGTCTCACTACACTAACTTGTAGTTTTAGCTGAACACTGTACAGAGGTTGCACTACACTAACTTGTAGTTTTAGCTGAACACTGTGAGCAGGATGCACTACACTAACTTGTAGCTTTAGCTGAACACTGTGCAGAGGTCTCTCTACACTAACTTGTAGTTTTAGCTGAACACTGTGAGCAGGACGCACTACACTAACTTGTAGCTTTAGCTTAATACTGTGCAGAGGTCTCACTACACTAACTTGTAGTTTTAGCTGAACACTGTACAGAGGTTGCACTACACTAACTTGTAGTTTTAGCTGAACACTGTGAGCAGGACGCACTACACTAACTTGTAGCTTTAGCTGAACACTGTGCAGAGGTCTCTCTACACTAACTTGTAGTTTTAGCTGAACACTGTGAGCAGGACGCACTACACTAACTTGTAGCTTTAGCTAAACACTGTGCAGAGGTCTCACTACACTAAATTGTAGTTTTAGCTGAACACTGTGAGGAGGACGCACTACACTAACTTGTAGTTTTAGCTGAACACTGTGCAGAGGTCGCACTACACTAACTTGTAGTTTTAGCTGAACACTGTGAGCAGGACGCACTACACTAACTTGTAGCTTTAGCTGAACACTGTGCAGAGGTCTCACTACACTAACTTGTAGCTTTAGCTGAACACTGTGCAGAGGTCGCACTACACTAACTTGTAGCTTTAGCTGAACACTGTGCAGAGTTCTCACTACACTAACTTGTAGCTTTAGATGAACACTGTGCAGAGGTCGCACTACACTAACTTGTAGTTTTAGCTGAACACTGTGAGCAGGACGTACTACACTAACTTGTAGCTTTAGCTTAATACTGTGCAGAGGTCTCACTACACTAACTTGTAGTTTTAGCTGAACACTGTACAGAGGTTGCACTACACTAACTTGTAGTTTTAGCTGAACACTGTGAGCAGGATGCACTACACTAACTTGTAGCTTTAGCTGAACACTGTGCAGAGGTCTCTCTACACTAACTTGTAGTTTTAGCTGAACACTGTGAGCAGGACGCACTACACTAACTTGTAGCTTTAGCTTAATACTGTGCAGAGGTCTCACTACACTAACTTGTAGTTTTAGCTGAACACTGTACAGAGGTTGCACTACACTAACTTGTAGTTTTAGCTGAACACTGTGAGCAGGACGCACTACACTAACTTGTAGCTTTAGCTGAACACTGTGCAGAGGTCTCTCTACACTAACTTGTAGTTTTAGCTGAACACTGTGAGCAGGACGCACTACACTAACTTGTAGCTTTAGCTAAACACTGTGCAGAGGTCTCACTACACTAACTTGTAGTTTTAGCTGAACACTGTGAGGAGGACGCACTACACTAACTTGTAGCTTTAGCTGAACTGTGCAGAGGTCTCACTACACTAACTTGTAGCTTTAACTGAACACTGTGAGGAGGACACACTACACTAACTGTAAATAGTCTAGCTGCCTGACTGTGGTACTAATAGGATCAAAAGAACACCAGCAATTTTCTTCAGGTAGCTGTAAATACTGTAACAAGACAAGCCTGCCTGTCAGTAGGAAGATAACAGGAATGGATCTAGCTAAACTAAATACAGTGTATATATATATATATGCAACACCTGGGATGCATATATATACACAATACACTATAAGTGCAGCTAACTCACTGACTGTCCTGCCTAATCTAGCTAACTCAAATGAAATGACACTGTCTCTCTCTCTCTATCTAAGCACGCCGGAACACACTACACAGGGCCGCTGTGCAGGCGGCCTTATATAGTGTGGGGCGTGTTCTAAACCCCCTGAGCCATAATTGGCCAAAGCCACCCTGGCTTTGGCCAATTACAGCTCTCTCTACCGACGGCGCTGTGATTGACCAAGCATGCGGGTCATAGTGCATGCTTGGCCAATCATCAGCCAGCAATGCACTGCGATGCCGCAGTGAATTATGGGCCGTGACGCGCCACGATCGAACAGCCGATGTTCCAGTCGAACATGGGTTCAACTCAAACGTAAAGCTCATCCCTATTAGGCACTGGTGCTGGTGCCACAACACTGCTACCCCTCACAGATACTCTAGTTGGAGCGCAGGAACGAGCCCTGCTGCAAAGTATTGCATCAAAAATTGTAATTACACCCCCCTGTTAAACAGGGGCTGAAAAATTGGGCCTTAGGCACTGGAGCTGGTGCCACCACACTGCAATTCCTCACAGATACTCTAGTTGGAGCGCAGGAACGAGCCCTGCTGCAAAGTATTGCATCAAAAATTGTAATTACACGCCTCTGTTAAACAGGGCTGAAAAATTGGGCCTTAGCCACTGGTGGCGGCGTCCAGAACCAAAATATTCTTACAAGCTATCAGCATGATCATTGAGGAGGAAGAGGATAGTCACTCAGCATAACAGAATAGTCACTCAGCATCAGCATAGACAGTCTTGAAGGGATCTGACATTTCAAAAAAAACTATTCGGTTACATCAGCATCAGGTGCTTGGTGAAAGTCGGTGGACAGGCGCACCCTGTGATCGTTTACAAAGCCTCCAGCAGCACTGAAAGACCCAGCAACCCAGAGGATTTTCGGTGGGAAAGGTGTCCAAGTCAGTTCTTACCCCTAGATATTCCTGCACCATCTAAAACAGACGCTGGCGATCGTTGCTGGAACCGATCATACCTTAGGACTTCGGACTAAAAAATTGTCTGAATGCATCAGTCAGACGGCCACCTTCTCCACCGCTCCTTTTTTGACTGACCAAAGCCTCAGCAACATGTTGTCCAGGAACAGGAGTTTGTAACCTCCCAGTTTCTGGGAACGCGTTGCATACACCTTTCTGCAAGGCCTCCCGAAGATGTTTCATCCTCTGCTCCCTCTGCGATGGCAAGATAAGGTCCGCAACTTTACCCTTGTAACGTGGATCAAGGAGGGTTGGCAGCCAGTATTGATGCCTCTCCTTGATACCTTGAATACAAGGATCCTTCCGCAGGCTTTGTAGGATCAGGGAGGCCATGCGGCGTAGGTTGAGGCATTCGGTCCGGAGTCCTCCTCTGGGTCACTAAGGACGACATGATCCACAGCCACCTCCTCCCAGCCACGTACAAGTCCATGTGTTTCTTGGGACTGTAAATGATCCCTTAAAGACTGCTGCTGATGCTGAGTGCCAGGCTCCACCTCCATGCTGACACAATCCTCCTCATCCTCCTCCTCCTCATCCTCTTCCTGTGTGATTGGCGGGCACACAGGAACACTGTCTGGATAAAGGGGGCCTTGAGAGCTAAGGAAGTCCTCCTCTTCCTGCCTCTGTTCTGCCTCAAGTGCTCTGTCCATTATTCCACACAGCATGTGCTCCAACAGGTGGACAAGGAGGACAGTGTCACTGATGCATGCACTGTCATTGCTCACCATCCTCGTTGCCTCCTCAAATGGTGACAGGACAGTGCATGCATCCCTGATCATGGCCCACTGGCATGGGGAAAAAAAAAAAGCTCCCCTGACCCCGTCCTGGTGCCATATTCGCTCAGGTACTCATTGATGGCCCTCTGCTGTGTGTGCACCTGTTGTAACATGGCCAATGTTGAGTTCCACCTGGTGGGCATGTCACTGATTAGGCGGTTCTTGAGCAGGTTAAATTGCTTTTGGAGGTCAGCCAGCTGAGCACTGGCATTATATGACTGGCGGAAATGCACACAGACTTTCCTGGCCTGCCTCAGGACATCCTGTAAGCCTGGGTACCTGCCCAAGAACCGCTGCACCACCAAGTTTAGGATGTGAGCCAAACAGGGCACATGGGTCAGTTGTCCCTGTCGGAGGGCGGAGAGGAGGTTGGTGCCATTGTCGCAAACCACCATTCCTGCCTTAAGCTGGCATGGCATCAACCACCTCTGAGCCTGCCCCTGCAGAGCTGACAGAATCTCTGCCCCAGTGTGGCTCCTGTACCCCAAGCACACCAGCTCAAGCACCGCATGGCATCTTTTGGCCTGCATGCTTGCGTAGCCCCTTGAACGCCTACAGAGCACCGCTGGTTCCGAAGTCAAATCAGCACAGGAAGAGGCCATGGAGGAAGAAGAAGAGGAGGGGGTGGAGGAGAGATGTGTGTCAGAATCACCAGTAGTAGCATTTTGGAGGTGTGGTGGCGGGACAACCACCAACACTACTGCACCTTGTCCTGTGTCCTTCCCAGCTGCCAGCAGAGTCACCCAATGCGCCGTGAAAGATAGGTAATGTCCCTGTCCATGCCTGCTGGACCATGAGTCAGCGGTAATATACACCTTACCGCTGACCGCCCTGTCCAGCGAGGCCAAGACATTGCCTTCCACATGCTGGTAGAGAGCCGGAATCGCCTTCCATGAGAAAAAGTGGCGTTGGGGAACCTGCCACTGAGGAACCGCACATTCCACAAACTCACGGAAGGGGGCAGAGTCTACCAACTGAAAAGGCTGTGCTAGCAATTTAGCCAAACTAGCATTCAACCGCTGGGCATGTGGATGGCTGGGAGCGAACTTCTTTCTGCGGTGCAGCAGCTGGGGCAGGGAAATTTGCCTGGTACAATCTGACGTTGGTGTACCGATAGCAGATTGCCCACAAGTACTTGGCTGTGACACACCTAATTCTACACCTTCATTCCTCTCAGTGCAGGTCTCAGAGAAGACTGAAGGTTTAGTGTGGTTGGAGATCCCAGCTGATGAGGAGCAAGGAGAGGTACTCTTTGTTCTTTGGTGTGGGTCTTTTAGGTACTCTTGCCAACGAACTGCATGGCAGGTCATCATATGCCTGGTCAAGCATGTGGTGCCCAAGCGGGTGATGTTTTGGCCACGCAAGGTACGCTTGAGACATATGTTGCAAATAGTAGCAGTGGGATCTGATGCACTTGTCTCAAAAAAGGCCCACACTAAAGAACTTTTGGAATAACATGCAGAGACAGCATCGCCCTGCACATGCGGAGCTCTGCGGTGTGATGCAGTCGGTGTGCTGCCCTTAAGCTGGCCCCTGAAGGGCATCCTGCCTCGTTGGTAATGTGCCTACTCCTCCTCCTCCCCTTCTCTCCTATCAGGCACCCATGTGGAGTCAGTGACCTCATCATCCCCTCCCTCCTCATCACTGGAGCAAACCTGGCAGTATGCTGCAGCTGGGGGAACATGACTGTCAGATTGCTGTCCTTCTTGGGCACCCCCTCTGTCTGGGCTCATGTTACTGCCTTCCTCTAGCTGAGTACCATCATCAGAGCCTTCAAAACGCTGGGCATCCTTCTGGAGAATGTACGCAACACTGTGGTCAAACAGTTCGGGGGACTCCTCTGGAGGACATGGTGGGTCTAGGGAAGGAGTGACTGATGCCATTGAGCTGATGCCAGACAAAGTACCCTGAGCCTGGGTGAGAGAGGATGAGAAGGATGAGGACGACTCTACCAAGTCTTCCGCATGTTGCGGATCAACACGGCCAGCTTCTGAAAAAAAGGACAAGTGTGTCCCACGGCCACATGCTGATGGGGATGCACCGTGTCCATGACCAGCACTGTTGCCTCTAGACACAGAGCCTGCTTGCCCTCTTTTATTGGCTTGTGACTGTCTGCCTCTCCTTGTTGGCCTTCCAGACATACTAATGGCCTGCAGTGAGATGTAGCTGCACAAAACTGGGATATATATATATATATATATATATATATAATGATTATACTGCAGCTAGCAGAATGCCTGCCTGTGGTATTAACAGGATCAGAAGAAGCACACCAGCTATAGGTGCAACTGTGCAGGGTACACAGTACCCTAACTGTAAATACTTCAAGCTGCCTGCTTGTGGTATTAATAGAATCAGAAGAAGAACACCAGCACTTGTCTTCAGGTAGCTATAAGTGCAACTGTGCAGGGGTACACAGTACACTAACTGTAAATACTTCAAGCTGCCTGCCTGTGGTATTAATAGGATCAGAAGAAGAACACCAGCACTTGTCTTCAGGTAGCTATAGGTGCAACTGTGCAGGGTACACAGTACACTAACTGTAAATACTTCAAGCTGCCTGCCTGTGGTATTAATAGGATCAGAAAAAGAACACCAGCACTTGTCTTCAGGTAGCTATAGGTGCACACTGTGCAGGGTACACAGTTCACTAACTGTAAATACTTCAAGCTGCCTGCCTGTGGTATTAATAGGATCAGAAGAAGAACAACAGCACTTGTCTTCAGGTAGCTATAGGTGCAACTGTGCAGGGTACACAGTACACTAAATGTAAATACTTCAACCTGCCTGCCTGTGGTATTAATAGGATCAGAAAAAGAACACCGGCACTTGTCTTCAGGTAGCTATAGGTGCACACTGTGCAGGGTACACAGTACACTAACTGTAAATACTTCAAGCTGCCTGCCTGTGGTATTTATAGGATCAGAAGAAGAACAACAGCACTTGTAGCTATGGGTGCAACTGTGCAGGGTACACAGTACACTAACTGTAAATACTGTAAAAACACCTGCCTGCCTGTCAGTATATTAGAAAGAGAATAACAGGAATGGATCTAGCTAAACTGAATACAGTGTATATATATATATATATATATATATATATATATATATATACACACAACACCTGGGATGCATATATATACACAATACACTGTACACAGCTAACTGACTTGCCTGCCTACTCTATCTAACTTAAATCAAATGACACTGTCCCTCTCTCTGTCTAATTCTATCCGCCGCCGCAACACACTACACAAGGCTACCATGCAGGCAGCCTTATATAGTGTGGGGCATGTACTAAACCCACTAAGCCATAATTGACCAAAGCCTCCCTGGCTTTGGCTAATTAGGGCTCTCTGTGCAGACGGAGCTGTGATTGGCCAAGCATGCAGGTCATAGTGCATGCTTGGCCAGCCATTAGCCAGCAATGCACTGCGATGCCGCAGTGAATTATGGGCCGTGACGCACCACTGGAATTTGGCGCGAATGGCCCATAACGTTCTAAATTTGGCGAACGGTCAAACACACGATGTTCGAGTCGAACATGGGTTGGACTCAAACTCGAAGCTCATCCCTACTCAGCAAAATTACCAGGCACCAAAAAAGTATAAAAAAATAGAACTAATAGTGAAAAGTACCGTTGAAAATGGATTTATTCCATATACAAATGGGTACTTACAAAATAGTTGATAAAAACAGGCATGTAAAGGGATTAGAGAAGGATCTAGAGGCTGCTCACGGCGTGCGTTCCAGAAACCAGGAAGTGCGTTCCAAGGAGCAGGAAACAACGTCAGTGCCACCGGAAATATGTCGACATGTTTTGCAAACCTACAGGGCTTTATCAAAGACCCGGCCCACTCAAATGTCTTAAATAGAGGAAAGGAGGAAACATCCCCCACACAGAGGACTAATCACCATCCACATGGGAACCATGCTGATGATGAAATAAAAAAAAGTCACTCCCACAGGCAGAGCACAGCCGCTGGGAAAGACCAAAAAAGTGCAGATAGCAATCTGCAAAAATGATTCCAAGGACTAAAGCCGTCAGTTCCGGCTAAACTATGGAGCACTGGGAATACATTTACATGCAAAATGAAATTAATATACATACAAGTCGAAAAATAAAATATAAAAGGAAAATCTAATATTGAAAATGAAATAAAAATAAAAATAAGAATAAAAATAAATAAAAAATTAAACTAAAAATACAAATAAAGGAAAAAAAAGAGAAAAATAATACAAATAAAATAAAAATAAAAATAAAAATGAAAAAGAAAAATACAATGGATAAAAAGCACTATATTGTTCTAAAAATTAGACAGGAAACAGTTCAGATCCAATTCAGTGTTTAACCCTAGGGGGCTCATCGTTTTTAAATGTTGGATCCACTGGGTCCCATTACAAGAAATAGGATGAGTACTATGCCTCTGATGGATATTATTAGCAAAATTATGGTAACAATCGTGGTTGGGCTTCGTCACAACCCAGGGGAGGCCCACCCTCAAGAGCACAAAGAGGTCACCCTGGTGGTAATTTTAGGGGGGATTTTCACAAGAGGGGGTATGATGGTCCCCATGGAGGGGGAGGGGACCTGCACATCCCAGAGGGAGAGGTTTACAACCTCAAGACAATGGCGGGGGAGTGGAAACCGTGGTACCCCACAGGACCCCCCAGACCATATGTGGCCAAACCAGGTATAGCAAACGGAGAGGCTGCAGAGGAGGTAAAAGGAAAAAGAAAAAGAGAGACCTAACGCGGGGCATCTTCAATTTAAGTGATGCCACTTTTACACCAGATGAGTTAAAAGTTTTAGAGTTAGACCTCAAATTTGCCCCAGATAAGGATCTTAATAAGTTTGACACTTTTATTGATCTTCAGAAATTTATGAGAAAAGTTATTTTTTTAGAGGTGTTCAAATCCTTGGTTCAGCAGGACTTAGAAGGATTGTCAATCAAACCTAGTAGGTGCAAAACAGACATTGAAAGGGGCCTAAAATCCCTAGAAGAAAACAAACAGATTGTCATCCGTAGTGCAGATAAAGGTGGGGAGCTTGTTATTCTTAATAAATCTGACTATTTAGCTGAACCTAACAGACTTGTCTATGATGCTGAAACATATGAAAAACTGAGAGGTAACCCTACCAACAAATTCAAAGCTAAGCTGAGATGTCTGGTTAAAGATGCCCAAGATGAAGGTATTGTAACCAAGAAAGAGGCTGGATATCTGGTACCGGATGCCCCTCGGGTGCCAGTTATCTACCAGTTACCTAAAATCCGCAAGAATCCAGCTAAACTTCCTGGCAGGCCTTTAGTGACTGGGGTGGACCAGAATTGGTGAATACATTAATTGTTTTCTACAGCCATTGGCACAAAGTTGTCCATCCTATCTCAGGGATAGCAGGCATCTCATGGAATTATTTACATTATACCAAAATGAAAAATAAACAAAAGGATTTCCTTGTCCGTGCCCTAGATTTAGCCATGAGCCACAACTTCCTCTGGCATGATAAGCAATTCTTTAGACAGAAGAAGGGTGTGGCAATGGGTGCTAAATATGCCCCCTCAGTGGCAAATTTATTTATGAGTTTCTGGGAGAAGGATGCCATTCTTGGTGCGAACATTCCTCGGCTTAAGTTTTACAAGCGTTATATAGATGATATCATAATTATTTGGGCAGGATCAAAATAGTCTTTTTCTCAGTTTTTATTGAAAATTGGTGAGAATAGGTATGGGATATCATTCTCAGCAACTTCCAACATTCACTGCATCAATTTTCTTGATACAGTTATTTTTAAGGATAACCATACATTGTCCACTAAAACGTATTTTAAGGAAGTTTACAGAAACAGTTACATCCCCCTTGGGAGCTGCCATCACCCTTGTTGGCTTAGTTCCATTCCTAAAAGCCAATTTCTAAGAGTCAGATGCAAGAATCGAGGATTTTGACCTACAAGCGCAAGTTCTGTATGAGAGGTTCTTGGAAAAAGGTTACACCCCATGTGAGTTAAACAAAACCCTATCCTTGGTAAGGGTATGAATAGGGACGATTTGTTTAAAAAGAAGGAAGTTGCCAAAAGAGATTTTGGTATTGCCTTTATGTCAGGTTTTACCCACCAATATAAACAAGTGGAACATATTGTTCATAAGCATTGGCATCTTCTGTTGAAAGATGACGATTTAGTCAGTGTTTTACCCAATAGACCACAGTTCATTTACACCAAGCCTTCTACGCTACGACTCAAGCTGGCACCCAATGTTGTTGACCCCCCGAAAAAGCTATGCACTTTTTTGGACCAGGTGGGTTTTTTCAGTTGTGGGAGATGTGTTATATGTAGGACATCTAAACACAGGGTGAGGAAAACAACTGAGTTTACAGCACACTCCACTGGTCAATCCTATAAAATTAAAAAATGTATTATATGTGGCACTACCCACGTTACCTACCTATTGTCCTGCCCATGTGGGCTACAATAAGTAGGTAGGACCACTAGAGCGTTGGGAGTGAGATTACATGAGCAGGATTAAAAAAGGTTACAAACACCACAGTTTATCCAATCATTTCAGACTAGTTTACGGTAGGGACCCCAGTAGCGTCACCTTCTGTGGCATTGACAGCGTTGAGGGGCATTGGAGAGGAGGTAACCTCAAGCGAGCTATTTCTCGTAATGAGACCCAGTGGATCCATCATTTAAAAATGATAAGCCCCCAAGGGTTAAACATTGAATTGGATCTGAACTGTTTCCTGTCAATTTTTTAGAACAATATAGTGCTTTTTATCCATTGTATTTATCTTTTTTCTTTCTATTTTAATTTTTTTTTTTTTTCGCTTTTTATTTTTATTCTTTTTTTAATTTATTTTATTATTCATTTTTTAATTTTCATTTTCATTTTTATTATTATTTTTATTTTATTATTTTTTTTCTATTTTTCTCTTTTTTTCCCTTTATTTGTATTTTTAGTTTTATTTTTTATTTATTTTTATTCTTATTTTTATTTCATTTTCAATATTAGTTCTTCCTTTTATATTTTATTTTTCGGCTTGTATGTATATAACTTCATTTTGCATGTAAATGTATTCCCAGTGAGCTACATGGTTTATCTGGAACTGACCCCATTTCCTGCTCCTTGGAACGCACTTCCTGGTTTCTGGAATGCACGCCGTGAGCAGCATTCGGATCCATCTCTAATGCCTTTACATGCCTGTTTTTATTAACTATTTTGTAAGTACCCATTTGTATATGGAATAAATCCCTTTTCAAACGGTACTTTTCACTATTAGTTCTATTTTTTTTTTTTATCCTTTTTTGGTGCCTGGTGATTCTGCTGAGAAATTCCAACAATAAATCCTTTGATCTGATGTGCACAACACAACTCATGAGCTTCTCTGGATACCATCTCATAAGCCTGAAGTGACCCCCGGACTGCAAAGCTGGAGGTCATCACCATTTGGTGAGTGGGCACACCTGTGTGGGTGGCGTTTCTGCACCTGAAAAGTCCTGGAGCGTCTGTGGTCCATTGCACTTCAAAAGTTTTTTTTTCCATTGTGGATCAGAACATTCAGCACATTTATTTGGACTTTATTTACATGTTTTTTGCTTTGTATATTTACATCTGCACTCATCTACACTTGGTCATATGTTTAATAACATTTGCGAGCGCCACATTTCCATAATTTTATATTTCTAGTGAGTAGCATTTTGTGTGTGGCAGCTGCTTTAGTTTTCTTTTTCACAGTTTTTTCACCATTCAGCACGAGTTTAAATTTTATATTATTCACTAGTGGACCAATATGACCGCAACTCACTCTTTTTAGTTACGCCCATGATAAGGTATAGGCCCAGGAAGGTCTTAAATTCGCAGACCGTAATAGGTCTCCAATCTCTGGCAAGGGTCAGCTGGAGATTAGCAGTGATGAATTAACCAGCATACAAATTGCTTTGCTTTTTTGGTGAAAAACAGTGAATAAAAATCAAGTGACATAAAATCAACTGTTTCTACCTGAATTCCGGGCGGGGAAGTACGGGTGCTGCAGAAGTGGTGGGTTCCCAATTAGGATTGGTGAATGCAGCAGGAAGGGCACTATGGGCTCGACGGGCCTGTCTTTGTCTTCTTCTTGGTGGCAGCGGGACACTACTTGTGCTTGCCACCTCGCCAGCTTTAACTGCACTTATGGGACTCGCCACGTCACCAAGTGTTACTGCAGTGCTGGATGTATGACCAGGATGTACTAGGCCGCTGGTGCTTGCCAGTTCACCAGAAGGAATAGCGGCGCTAGTACTGGCTCTCTGCTCCATACGAGGGACCTGCGGTTCTTGCACCTCAACGACAGCAGAAGAAGATCGGGGTCTGGTACGCCTGACCTTGGCAGGGACCACAACTCCGTCGTCAGAGCTATCTGTTATGGAGAAGCTGCTGTCTACAGGATCGTATTCCGAGCCTGAATCTGACAGATGAGTGACTTCCTCTTCACTATCTGTCAAGCTCAGAAATGTGTAGGACTCTTCACTACTGTACCTTCGATTTGACATTTGGTCTCTAAATTTACTGATACAGTAGTGAGACTCACAGGTAAAAAAGCACCTAACTGTCAGCGACTGCTTCAAACGCTGCAAATAAAACAGTTAACGTTCACAGGGATCAGGCCTGACTCTGTGAATGCTGCAGTTATGTGTTTTGTAAGTGACAGTGATCGATTGATACTGCACTTGGGTGGGCTGGGCTGGGCAGAGGGGCTAAACGTAGGTGCTAGCAGGTATCTGGGCTGATCCCACTAACACTGTGTTTTTGGAAACCCTAAATTTCTGGGGACGCTATTACAGATTTGATCAGATCAGAAATCGATCCGTTCAGACACTATACTACTAAGTGAGGCGTATGGTGCATGTGTGGGAGTTAGCGCTACTGGCACTAATCTGACGCTGCCTGGGGTGACACAGACCCTATCTGGCACTAAAACCTAACTTTGATCACCCGCCGGGTGACCAGGGGGTTAAACTTTTATTGGGTAAAATATGGCAGGTGCCCTGACGCTATAAAAAAAATCTAGCTAAACTGCATCACCAGTGACACTTATACAGTGATCACAGGTGACAGGGGGTGATCAAGGGGTTAAACCTTTATTGGGGGGGTCTGACGCTGATCTGACGCTGCCTGGGGCGACACAGACCCTATCTGGTGCTAAAACCTAACTTTGGTCCTTTATTGGGGGGGTTGGGGGGGTCCCTAGACCTATCTGGTCCTAAGACTAATTACCCTAACACTGATTTTTGTCGTCAATGACACCAGTACAGTGATCAAAAAAAAAATCTGATTGCTGTACTAGGTGACACAGTGACAGGTGGTGAAGGGGTTAACTGGGGGGGTGATCGGGGGGTGATCAGGGGGTGAAATATTTCCTATGTGACCTGGTGTCAGTGTAGTGTTGTGCAACTCACTGTTAGATGCTCTCTCCTCTCAGTCTGGAACGAGGAGAGATGACATCACTTCCCCTGTCAGTGTTTACAGTTACACAGACAGGGGAAGGATCTCATTCGTCAGGACCGATCACCAGGTCCAGGCCAGATATCATTGGCCTGGGCCTGGGGATTGATCGGTTCCTGATCGAAAAAATGAATTAAATATATTATGGTAAATGTAATAAAACAAGGCATACATTGATGAGGGGGGAACTGCACCCATAGAATGCATTAAGGTAAAAAAAATATTTCTGCCTTTAGCACCACTTTAACTGCTCAATCCCCACTGACACACTTGGTCGTAGACTAAACCCCATTTACAACTCTGTGACTTAAGAGTTAGTAAACTACTACTCTAACATAATGAACAGGAATAAGGCCACAAGCACCTTGGAAATGAAAAAAATGAATTAAATATATTATGGTAAATGTAATAAAACAAGGCATACATTGATGCACAGATATTCACACAGAATTAGGAGCTCACAAATGGATGAATGGTCCATGACCCACTAACTGGCACTCAAAAGACTATAGCAAAGTCAAATTGACCTATAATGAATGCATCTAGTCTCTAGAATGGTAAGAACTTACTCAGAAGAATAAACGGGTCCTTGCATGTACCTTATGCATACAACCTCAATAGCGGATGGGTGTATGTGTTTCTAAGAAATACCCTCTGAAGGTGGCTGAAAGTATCCAGTGCCCAAGATTCAACCTTGGCTGGCTAGGGAAGGAATTTTAGCAAATAGTTTACAGGGGGATGTTTATTTTATTGTGCTCAGTGTGTTAATCTAAAATATTAGGAGGGTTTAATGCTACTATAAGTCTGATCTTCTCAGCCAAAGGGGGCAAAAAAGGGTAGGTAATCCAGAACAGAAGCTCAAATATATACTGTTCACTTCATTGCTAGGGGTGCACCTACACATGGGTTTTGGTACCAGAGCTCACTGAAATTCCCACTACTGCTCCATTCTCAGTTGGCTAAATGGCCTAATTTTGCATGCATTCTGAAACTGATCAGCACTGTTTGGCAAGCTTATGCCAGTGTATGCATATTTGTATGAGTGAGGAGTAAAACAGTGATGTCTGCAGCCCATGGACCATCAATGTACAACCACATATACATCCAGGTTTAGCACTGGTATTTAAAGGGGACATGTAGTACAGTGTCACCTCACAATATAGACATATTGTAAAGTAATCCACTCTCATACACTTACCTGAACCAAGTATGCAGTAAGCCAAAGCAGATTAAAGACTGAGCTCTGATCTGCTTAACTGTTCCAAGCCAGTAATTTAATGGAAATTGAAGCCATTAGATCAGAACAGCTGCCAGGTGACCACCATTTGTAGAATGATAGGTTATCAATGTCTGCATGTTTCTTGAAGTTTCCTTTAACATATTCTATTTCTGAGACATTGGAGTAAAGAAACTCTGAAAGGTTCTATCTGTTCTTAGTTTAGAAGGTTAAACACACCTGCAGAAGACAGCACCTAAAACAGTCCATCCAATTAATTCTATTCAGAAAATGTCAGTTGGAGAACAATTCCAATCATTAAGATGCAGAAAGAGCAACACTACTATCTTGAAATTTTCTTAATGATGTCTTCTCTAACTTCACTTTACCTCTCCTCACTCGGATGTTCTGTCCCTTGGCCATTTTAACCATTGTTAATCTTTAAAGAGATTTTTAATTGCTGCAGCTTTGCTATCGGACATGGCGAGGTGAGGAGGGGAGGGTTGGAAAGGTTTTGTCTGCAAATTCAAAGTTAGCAAAAGCTACTGCTTAATGGAGTAATTTCCCCCAGCTCTGTTAAAGGGGACAGACAGCTGCTCCTGTGACATACAATTTTAATTGGTCACCTTGCAATATTAAACCCATCTCTATAAAATATTACCCAACTCTTGCTGATGAAAAATGCCCCTTTCACTTCAGATTGCTGTGATTTACTCAGTCCTCTAACATTAACATGACTGCAGATAGTATCGTAACTACTTTTCAAGCAGAAAGAACAAAAACACACTAGGGAATTCCGTGTGTATCAGGATTCACAAAATGGTATTTTCACTAAATCGGTGCAAGAAAATATTCCCTTAGTGTAACCATTACATTAAGGGAGAAAACGAAGAGGTGTCAAAGAAAAATCACACAAAATTACATCAGTGATCAGGGTTGTATGGATCATGTTAATCCAGAAATTTCAAGACAAACACACATTAAAGCAATTTAATAGCTTCTTCTACTGTTGGGTTCAATAGCAGTTATATTACACAATAAGTAATGCCACTTAGCAAAACAGAGGAAACCAAGGCTGCAACTCTTTTTTTGTATAAGGTAAGGTGAAGGGGAACACACACTCAAACAGCTTTGTTGTTACTGGACATTATCGTAGATTATAAGAAATATCAAGAGCATATGCTCTGGAGTCACTGAATTATGCATTGTGTCAATTGACAAAAGTATTCTGCTTTAGGTGCATTTAGTTTACATTGGAAATCAGTTTGAAGCTAAACATTTACATAAGGTTTGTAGCTGACCTTCTACATTCATCAAGGTGCTCCAAGCAGGTTTGGTCATTTCCACTGACTTGCAGTGAGAGAAACACAGTTCTGAAGAAAAAAAAGCCTATATATGCAGGCCCTAAATTATGGCAACACCTTTCATACATCCTCAGCGGGCAGAAAATATCTCTTGTTGGTCAATGAGTAGAGTGGCTACAGCTTGTAGGTTTACAAACTTTTTACCTATATGCAATGACATTTTATGGAGTGGCTCAGATGGTTTTGGATTAATTGAATCACACATCTGCTGCAATGTGATCACATCTTGTTTGAGGGTTTAGAAATGTGAGTGTAGTGTCGCACTTTCTTTATCCCTGAAAGTGGTTAGAGACCCCCTGATGGTTCAATGGGCTAGCATTTCACCTCAGGGCAGAATTTTTGAATCTTTGTGGGGTGGAAGATAGTATAACAGAGTTTTTAACTAATAAACCCAGGAGAAGAGGAATTCAGGCACAGGATATGCAAATATATGCTGAATTTGTATCATTAATTACAGCCAGTACAGAAAAAATAGTCCGTAGCTTCTACCCAACTTTTCAGGCCATCCTTTAGCAGACTCATTTTCACCTCTGGTGCACCAATCCAGCTAAGCACCTTTCTGTTCCACTATCACTGGATAAACCCTTTAGCACAGGGGTAGGCAACCTCGGCATTCCAGCTGTGGTGAAACTACAAATCCCATCATGTCTCTGCCTCTAGCAGTCATGCCTGTGATTGTCAGGGTCTTGCAATGTCTCATGGGACTTGTAGTTTCAAAACATCTGGAGGGCCGAGGTTGCCTACCCCTGCAAGATTAGCAGAACTGCAGGATACTTTGGATATCAGGTTTGGACCAATCTGTAACACAACACACCCTCCCCATGCAGCAGGCATGGGAGGACAGGAATACACAGCAGCAAAATACATGCTCCCGGGGAAGAATATGGGGGGCAAAATAGCTTTTCAAGGTCACTTCCAAATATTTATATCCTTCCCGACATATTTAACTGGCAATAAATTGCCTAGTGGTTGTCCAGGGAGACACACGTATTTATAACTCAGGTTATTAGATATTCTTACACTATTGCCAGGGATACTCCACAATACCACACAGAGATAAACAATAACACTGAGCTTAGTGAAAACTGAAAAAAGTAACACTATCAATTAGAGCACAGCCCTTCATCCTAGGGATACTATTGTTTGGGGCAGTGTCACTAATAAGCACGCAAGGTTTTTAATTTATGTTTGTCTTTTGGTTAAACTTGATGGACGTGTTTTTTTTTCAGTCTGAGTAACTATATAAATATTGTCCCCAGGAGCTCCTCATGAAGGCTTTGAACTAGAGAGGAATCCTTAGTGTAGCTATCTTGCCATTCCTTGGTAGCAATCTGACACTGTAGCTTTCTTCACACAACTGCAATCACTTAACCTCTTGGCGCGGAACACAAGAAAATATGTGGCCTCTCAGCAGGTGGGCCTCTCGGCATTCTAAACCCCTTAATGGGACGGCAGGCGCCAGCTTCAAGGGGTTAATTTGTTACTACACAGGTACTTTTGCAGCATTCTTTGATTCCATAGATGCATAAACATTTTTTGCTGTGGAACGTTACTGAACATTATTAATGAGAAACGCAAGATCTGGTACACTCTTAAACACTAGGGACAATGTTCAAATGTGCATCAATACCCTGTGTTTAAGTAGCATTTTGGCAGTGTTTTTTAAAGCCACATAACCACCCTTCAATGCCTGCCATGAATATTACAATGGGCACCACACAATATAGGAGTGGTAACATTGTGTTATGTTAAAAACTAAGCAGCATTCCTTGACCCAAGTAAACCACAAAAAATCTTCAAATAGGCTTTTTTAGGTTATCCTGTACAGGAGGCCCCTAGACACGTGAGGAGATTAATCTCCTTCATATTTATAGTGGCAAAAATTACCATTGTGAGATCCTGGAAATCTGCCATCATTCCATTTGACATGGCTAAAGCTAAGCTATTCTTGGATCACGGTAAATTAAAGACTTTCTGCAATCCTGAACTACAAAATTAAACTGTTTGAAAAGATTTGGGACCCAGGGATTTCTTATCTTTTAGGAAATGCCTAATGCCTAATGCCAATACCACTCATATCATGGAGTGGATGGTCCCTTGATTTTACTTCTCACTCTCTGTCAGAGGGCGTACCTCGGCAGGCAGGGCGCTCGCGGTGGTGTGCGGCAGGGCGCGTCGGCGCGCGTTGGCGCGCGCGTTCCTGTGGGCCCCGCCGTGCGTGTCCCTCACGGTGCTGGTGTGTGTGTCCAGGGTCGTCCTGCTGTGCACGCCGGTGTGCGGGGGCGCGCGCGCGGGCGTTGGCGGGTGCGCGTGCCTGTGTATGCCGGGGCGCGCGCGTGCACGTCGTTTGGCGCCAAAAGCTGCATTTAAGCCGGCGTGCCCCTGTGACCAGTGCTGCCTAATCAACAGCTAGTCGTTCTTGTGCCTGACCTTGGACCTTGTCTGTTCCTGATTACCTACTGACCCGGCTTTGTCCCCCGATCTCTCTCTCTGAACTCTGCCTGTACCTGACTTTTGCTTGTTTGACCATCCGCTTGCCTGCTCCACTGTACCTTTGCCGTTTGCCTGTTACCAAACCCGGCCTGTCTCCTGACCATCCGTCTGCCTGCTCCCTTGGATCCAAGCTGCCTGTCTGTTGTCTACCCAGCCTGCTTTCCAAACAAACCTGCTCAGTCTTGTGCCTGAACTCCAGCCAGCTTCAGCCTTCCCATCTGTTAACCCTGCAGTATCTGGACAGTGAATACAGGCTCTCATACCACTCCGTACTTTCCTGCCTTCTGTTTACTCTACCAGGGGCCGTCAGTCGGACGCGTAAGGGAGCCTACCCTCTGCCCGATTGGACTCGCCGGTCTGGTAAGTAGGAGCCTGATAGTATTAGGCAGCCATGACCGAGTCCGGGCAGGGGGCTTCTCCCATGGATGAACTTTGCAGACATCTGGCGGGTCTAACCCAGGCAGTGAAAAGCCTACAAGAGGGATACTCAAGCTTGGAAGAGCGTGTACAGGCCTTATCCGCACCTTCCGGCCCGCAGGGGTCCGCAGCAGCAACCTCAGCAACCTCCGTGGTCATGTTACCTCCAGAGCCAAAGGTACCAGTACCTGAAAGATTCCTTGGAGACCGAAGTAGGTACCGTGCCTTCCGGAATGCCTGTAATCTCTACTTTGCCCTTCAGCCACGCACGTTCTCCCTAGAAGCCACTAAGGTGGGCTTCGTTATCTCCTTACTATCTGGCGAACCACAAACATGGGCCCACCGACTTTTGGAGCAGAAGTCAGTTGTCTTGGAGAGCTTGGATGCCTTCTTCGATGCTATGTCTCAACTATACGAAGACCCCCAGCTTACCGCCACCGCGGAAGCTACCTTACATGCCCTTCGTCAAGGCCGTCGAGCGGCAGAAGATTATGCTGTCGAGTTCAGACGCTGGAGCTCTGACATGGCGTGGAATGACGCTGCCTTGCGCCATCAGTTTAGGATGGGGTTGTCAGATCCTCTCAAGGATGAGTTGGCACGGGTAGGGGTACCTCAGACCCTGGAAGAGCTCATCAACCTGTCCATCCAAATAGACCGTAGGTTGAGAGAACGACGTACCGAAAGAACCACCAGTACCTTTCGTCCCACCTGGATGCTCCCACAAGTACCCTGTCCTCCCAGCAGATCTCCCGCTCCCTCACCAGCCTCGGCCAGTGATGCACCAGAACCTATGCAGCTTGGTCTACTCCGTCCCTCTTTGACCCCAGAAGAGAAATTACGCAGACGGGCACACAACCTTTGCCTCTACTGCGGGGAACCCGGGCACTATGCCAGCAGTTGCCCCAACAAGACGCGTAAGTGTCGCTCTGCTGATCGTACCTGTGCTACTATTGTACCCACTGTTGGCACACACCTAACTATTTCTGTCACTTTACAGCTTCCCGGAAAGGCTATCCAAGTCCCAGCCATCATTGACTCTGGAGCCTGCAGCTGTTTTATCGACCGGACCTTCGCTTCCCAACATGACATCCCTCTCCAACCCAAAACTCAAAGCCTGGCTGTTCATCTTGCAGATGGCTCTGCTCTCCGCTCCGGTCCGGTCACTCAAGAAACCGTTCCCTTAGAAGCTATCATGGGCCATCGACACCGGGAATATCTCTGTTTGGATGCCATCTCTTCACCCCTTTTTCCAGTCATTCTAGGAATACCATGGCTACAGGTTCACAACCCTCAAATCAACTGGGCTTCTGGTAATGTCGAGTTTCTCTCAGGATATTGTCTACAACATTGTCTGCAAGGGGTCGGCCGTGAGGTTACCCAACTTCTCTGTTTACATCCTGATGTTGATCTACTTCAAGCTATTCCTGAGCCTTACCAAGATTTCGCGGATGTGTTTAGCAAAAAGGGTGCTGAATTACTACCTCCACACAGGCCCTACGACTGCCCTATTGAACTACTTCCAGGAACCGAGGTACCTTTTGGCCGGATCTTTCCATTGACTGAGCAGGAGCTGGGCACCCTGAAGCAGTATCTAGACGAAAACCTGAAGAAAAAATTTATCCGCCCGTCCACCTCCCCGGCCGGTGCTGGCTTATTTTTTGTAGAGAAGAAAGACCGTTCTCTGCGGCCATGTATCGATTACCGCGAATTGAACAAGATAACTATTAAGAATCGTTACCCGCTTCCCCTGGTACCTGAGTTATTCCAAAGGCTGGGCACTGCCAGAATTTTCACTAAATTGGATCTTCGGGGTGCATACAATCTAATTCGCATCCGAGAGGGTGACGAGTGGAAGACTGCCTTTCGCACTCGTTTCGGGCACTTCGAGTACCTGGTCATGCCCTTCGGTCTTTGTAATGCCCCAGCTACGTTCCAGCACTTTGTGAACGACATCTTTAGAGAATTCCTGGACCTCTACGTCATTGTCTACCTGGACGACATACTCATCTTCTCCTCTTCTTTGGCTGATCACCGCAGGCACGTCAGGAATGTTCTTGCTCGGCTCAGGCAACATGGCCTATACGCTAAACTTGACAAGTGTGAGTTCGAACTTCAAAGTATCCAGTTTTTGGGACTCATTATTTCTGTAGAAGGTATCAAGATGGATCCACAAAAAGTGTCGGCCATCCTAGACTGGCCTGCTCCTACAGACAAAAAAGGGGTCCAACGTTTCGTAGGATTTTCTAACTTTTACAGGAAATTCATTAAAGACTTTTCTAAAATCATTTCGCCAATAACGGAACTTACAAAACAGGGAGCACGATTCTGTTGGACGTCCAGAGCACAAGCGGCTTTTGAGAAATTAAAGGGACTGTTCACTTCTGCCTCTATCCTTAAACACCCTGACCCTGCGCTACCGTTTGTGCTGGAAGTTGATGCTTCGGAGATCGCAGTGGGGGCAGTACTTTCTCAACGCCAGGGCCCCAAAGCCCTTTTGTTCCCAGTAGCATTCTTTTCCCGTAAACTCTCGTTGTCTGAAAGGAATTATGATGTGGGAGACCGGGAACTTTTGGCCATCAAGGCGGCTCTGGAGGAATGGCGCTATCTGCTGGAGGGTGCCGTACATCCTGTTCTCATCTATACCGATCACAAGAACTTGGAATACCTAAGGTCAGCCAAGCGACTTAAACCACGACAGGCTAGATGGGCACTTTTTTTTTCCCGCTTCTCCTTTCACATCACGTACAGACCCGGATCCAAGAATGGAAAACCTGATGCTTTATCTCGAATGTTTCATGATTCCAAGGAAATTGCTCCTCCAGATACTATCCTGCCAGTGGGAAATTTTTTACTCCTGCAGGGATATTTAATTTCCAGAATTAAACAAGCCTCCTCAGAAATTCCTCAACCTACTGGGACCAGTTTAAGTGATGGGTTGCTCTGGCACGAAGGCAAGATTTTTGTACCTGAAAAACTTAGAGTGCTGGTATTGGAATTGTGCCACGACCACAAGCTGGCGGGTCACTTCGGAGCCCGGAAAACGACGGAATTGGTGCAACGCACCTTTTGGTGGCCACGATTATTGGAGGACTGTAAAAAGTTTGCGGGTTCCTGCCACACTTGTGCCCGGAATAAATGCAACCGCTCAAGGGCCTGGGGTTTGTTGAGACCCTTACCGATTCCTGACAGGCCTTGGAGAATGTTATCAATGGACTTCATCGTGGAGCTACCTCCTTCTGAAGGTTTCTCGACCATCTTTGTGGTGATCGATAGACTATCCAAGATGGCACACTTCCTCCCCATGAAGGGTACACCCACAGCCGTAGAAACGGCGAAGATATTTGTCAAAGAAATAGTGAGACTACATGGGGTACCCGCGAATATTGTATCGGACCGGGGTGTCCAATTCACCTCCCGGTTCTGGAGGGCACTGTGTGGTGCTCTGGAAATTGAATTGGCATTTTCTTCGGCCTACCACCCTCAGACAAACGGCCAGACAGAAAGAACTAACCAGACGCTGGAGCAATACCTCCGTTGCTTTTCTGTGTTTACGCAAGATGACTGGGTGTCCCTGTTACCAGTCGCTGAATTCTCTTACAACAACTCCCTACACTCAGCCATCAACCAGACTCCTTTCTTTGCCAATTATGGATTCAACCCTTCCTTCCTTCCCAGTTCTATCCCGGAATGTACCCTACCTGCGGTAACTGAAACAATGGAGTTCTTCTCTAAAAACTGTAAGATCTTGCAGGAGACCATGGCCCAGTCCCAGGCTTCCTTCAAGAGGATGTTTGACAAGAAAAGACGAGGAGAACTTGTCCTTGAACCTGGCAACCAAGTGTGGCTCTCCACAAGTAACTTAAGGTTGGCTTGTCCCTCCAGGAAGTTGGGACCTAAGTTCATGGGTCCGTTTCGGGTGAAAAGGAAAGTGAATGATGTCGCATTTGAGCTTAGTCTGCCGGAGTCCCTTAGAATTCACCCGGTTTTTCATGTGTCGTTATTAAAACCAGTTATCCCTGATTCCTTTCCTGACCGTAAGGCCAAGCCACCGGAGTCTGTTATGGTCAACAATGAGGAGGAATTCGAAATCGAGGCAATCCTGGATTGTAGAAAGAGGCAGAATCAGCTCCAGTACCTCATTAAATGGAAGGGGTATGGACCCGAGGATAACTCTTGGGAACCCGAAAGTAATCTCCATGCTAACGAATTGTTACAAGCTTTCAAGGACTCCCATGCACCCAGGTTGGCCCAGCTGGGCATCCAGAGGCTGCCCTTGAGGGGGGGCACTGTCAGAGGGCGTACCTCGGCAGGCAGGGCGCTCGCGGTGGTGTGCGGCAGGGCGCGTCGGCGCGCGTTGGCGCACGCGTTCCTGTGGGCCCCGCCGTGCGTGTCCCTCGCGGTGCTGGTGTGTGTGTCCAGGGTCGTCCTGCTGTGCACGCCGGTGTGCGGGGGCGCGCGCGTGGGCGTTGGCGGGTGTGCGTGCCTGTGTGTGCCGGGGCGCGCGTGTGCACGTCGTTTGGCGCCAAAAGCTGCATTTAAGCCGGCGTGCCCCTGTGACCAGTGCTGCCTAATCAACAGCTAGTCGTTCTTGTGCCTGACCTTGGACCTTGTCTGTTCCTGATTACCTACTGACCCGGCTTTGTCCCCCGATCTCTCTCTGAACTCTGCCTGTACCTGACTTTTGCTTGTTTGACCATCCGCTTGCCTGCTCCACTGTACCTTTGCCGTTTGCCTGTTACCGAACCCGGCCTGTCTCCTGACCATCCGTCTGCCTGCTCCCTTGGATCCAAGCTGCCTGTCTGTTGTCTACCCAGCCTGCTTTCCAAACAAACCTGCTCAGTCTTGTGCCTGAACTCCAGCCAGCTTCAGCCTTCCCATCTGTTAACCCTGCAGTATCTGGACAGTGAATACAGGCTCTCATACCACTCCGTACTTTCGTGCCTTCTGTTTACTCTACCAGGGGCCGTCAGTCGGACGCGTAAGGGAGCCTACCCTCTGCCCGATTGGACTCGCCGGTCTGGTAAGTAGGAGCCTGATACTCTCCTTTCACTCTCTACTGCTTTCTCTTTTTCTTTTATTCTTCCTCTCGGGGGGGTAAAGGGGACTGTCCTCTGACCTGGCATGGTGTCCCATGATAGAGCCTAGCTCTTGAAGAGGGACGTGGCAGCGGAGGGATGCCCCCTAATACAGGCACGTTTGAGCTACTTTAGAGTGTCACATTGAACTGAGACTAATCCTTTAACCACATTAACACCAAGCACTTTTACCCCCTTCCTGCCCAGACATAATTTTCAGCTTTCAGCACCTTCACACTTTGAATGAGAATTGTGCGGTCATGCATCACTGTTCCCAAAAATTGTTTTTATCATTTTGTTCACACAACTAGAGCTTTCTTTTGGTGGTATCTAATCACCACTGGTTTTTTTTTCTTTTTTGATAAATAAATGAAAATGACTGAAAGTTTTGGAAAAAAAAAACCCACGTTTTTCTTAGTTTCGGTTATAAAATTTTGCAAATAAATAATTGTTCTTCATAAAGTTAGGCCAAAATGTATTCTGCTACATTTCTTTGGTGCAAATAACCCAAATCAGTATATATTTCTTAGTCTGTAGGAATGTTATAGAGTACACAAACTATGGTAGATCTGAAAATTGAGTCATTTCTTGAGCCCAAAAATGTCAGGACAGTACAGCTATCCCCAAAATAACCCCTTTTTGGAAAGTAGGCAGTCCAGGGCATTTAGTAAGAGACATGGTGAGTTTTTTGGTGAGTTTTTTAAAATTGTAATTTTTTGTCATAATCTTTTGGAAAATTAAGAAATTAAAAAAAAAAATCATAATTATTTTAATTTTATTTTACAAATTATAATCTTTCTCAATTACATTTTTTTCCTATATTTTTTTAACACACTGTGACCAGAGCAATACAATGTTACCATAGTAACATTGTATTACTCTGGGGAAGTGATCAGGATTTTTTTTTTTTTTACACATTATGATTACTTATAGCAGTGGATTTCCTTGCAAGCATTTTACTGAATAAAATCAATTAATTCAGTTTGTTTTGTTGTGATTAGCTGTGATTTGCCACAACTAATCACATGGTACAGATGGGCTTTGATTGGCCCTGTCTGTGCCATGTGATCACTGGGACCAATCACAGATAACAACACAATTGTAACAATGAATGGCATGAATCAGAGCCAGTAATTGTTTACAAATGTCATGTGATCTACTGTGATTGGTCACAGTGATCACATGGTATCGGCAGCGTGCCAGTACACTGATCAGTCATCAGCCAGTGACAGATTGTGCCCACATCATGGCCTGTTCTGAGAGGATGTCATATGACGTCCACCCGGAATGACGAAAGTCCTGCTTGGCTGTCAAATTGCTATCGGCTGGGCGGGAACTGGTTAAGCATACTGATGCAAATTCTATGTTTCCACATTGATTTTGAATGCCTCTGTCAAAATATTTGATGTTATTTAAGCTGACTTATATGTCACCGCCCGCACATGACTAGAACTGAGAAATACTGTATGTAATAACCTTTTTAATCCTCTCTATATGGGGCATTGCTTGTTTTTTTACATGTTAGCAGTAACAGAATCCACTGGGAAATAATAGAAACACAGAGCAGCTGCAATCACTTCCTGTTTGTATAGAACAGCCGTGTGGTAACAATTTGTGGTAAAGCACATGAAAATACCCCTTAGAAATTCGCTGCAAGACTATGGGGCTGTTTTACTAAAACTGGAAAGTGCAAAATCTGGTGTGGTTGAGCATGGTAGCCAATGAGCGTTGCTTTATTCTTCAACACGCATGTGAGCAAGCCTTTAGGCTTCAATTACACTTGCTATTTAGGGGGTGATGAAATCCAGTGGTTGAGCCACGTTCTTACTGCTCCCCCTGTTGCTGCTGAGGCAGCGGATGGGGGTGTACACATGCCATGACTGGGATGATTTGCTTCGCGTCAGGAATTATACCGCTTGTAGCACTGGGCAGGCAGTACCAAGTGAATGGGACCATTCTACAAAAGCCCCCACAACCATGCACAATGCATACAGTTGCAACCCGGTTATCCAATAATTAGAGGGTTAAAACAGGCAGTGAGGAGGCAATACAACACCTCTTCACTGCCTGTCTATAGCTCAATGAAAAGTGATCTGTGTGCAGATTGAGCTCTTACTGAATTTTGGCTGTTGCATCTAGTATTGCAAAATAGTTTTAAAATGTCTCTCTATCTTTCAAGGCATTAAAGATCACCAAGAGAACATGGTCCTTGACCCATAGGGTCATAGCAGGCACTGTAACCCTGTAATATCATTAACATCCCCTATTCTAACTGTGCAGATGGTGGCAGTGCTGTTATTTATACAATTAAATTTTACCATCAGCAGAGGCCTTTACTAAGTAAGTTTTCCTTGAACCTTGTATTCTACTACAAGGACCACATCAAGACGAGGGTTATGCCTAACAGCCTTTACACTAAATGCCTCAGCATTTTGCCTGCTGCCAGGTTTAGACTCCTGACCTTGTCCTTGATTTAGGATCCTGCCTGTCCTGGGTACCCCCACACCCTGCTCCTCACCTAGCCAATAATGGTGCTTTGCCCGGGAAAATCATTTATTGTATTTTCGTGTGGCGCAGTGAGCAATATCTTGATTCTTTGTTTTGTTTTATTTTTTTCATTCCATTATCTGTGGTTGCTGTATTTGACTTGCTGACTTTATATTTAAAAGAGCCCCAGAGAGATATAAGAACCTATCTAATTTGGAGAGACTAATGCCTCGTACACACGGACGGATTTTCCGACGGAAATGTTCGATATGAGCATGTTGTCGTAAATTCTGACAACAAATGTTTGAGAGCAGGTTCTCAAATTTTCCAACAAAAAACTTTGTTGTCGGAAATTACGATCGTGTGTACAGGGCATAACACTTAGACATTTTTTAGGACCATCTCATATACTGTATCTATCTTTTTTCAATAATCTTTGTTGTTTAAAGCTAAAATACATACTAAATACATCATATATAATATAATATAATATAATATAATATAATATAATATAATATAATATAATATAATATAATATATAATAAATCATATAATATTTAATATAATAAGTTGAAATACATGTATGGGAGCTTTCAAATGGGTTTGCATGCCTGTCTACCAAGTAATTTATCACCTAACACAGCTGGCCTGGGGACTTGACCTTTGTCAATTGCAGTTAAGCAACATTGCTAGGTCATCTCCTGCCCTCAAGCCTATGACTGGAGAGTATAGGAGCAGCAATAGAGTGATAAGATCATCTCTCTGCTCTCCCCTCCTCTCAGTATGTTCCATGTTATGACAAGTAAAGTCGGGACACCTGATTGGCTCCTAGCCTTGGCCCTTCCTCTCTGCCTGAGTGTTGTCCTACATGGGATTTAAAGGAGAAGTACAGCCAAAGCTTGTTTGGCTGTACTTCTCCTGTGGATCACAGGAGTGCAGTTCATTCTGCACTCCTGTGACCTGTTTTCAGCAGACAGTGGGCTGAAGCTCACTGTCGGCTCATGTCACAGAGTTGGTCCAGGCTGGGGCAAGATCGTGATAATATGGTCAGAATCCGCCCACAACCCTGGACCGGCACCTGGCTCTCTGCTCACGGAGCTCTGAGAACTGAGCAATCAGTGGTTTTTGATCGCTCGGTTCTCAGTCTTATGCCCTGTACACGCAATAGGATTTTCCGATGGAAAATGTGTGATAGGACCTTGTTGTCAGAAATTCCGACCGTGTGTAGGCTCCATCACACATTTTCCATAGGAATTTCCGACACACAAAATTTGAGAGCTTGCTATAAAATTTTCCGACAACAAAATCCGTTGTCAGAAATTCCGATCGTATGTACACAAATCCGACGCACAAAGTGTCACGCATACTCAGAATAAATTAAGAGATGAAAGCTGTTGGCTACTGCCCTGTTTATAGTCTCGACGTACGTGTTTTACGTCACCGCATTCAGAATGATCGGATTTTCCGACAACTTTGTGTGACCATGTGTATGCAAGACAAGTTTGAGCCAACATCCATCGGAAAAAATCCATGGATTTTGTTGTCGGAATGTCCGATCATTGTCCGACCATGTGTACAAGGCTTTAGAGCCAGCGGGGAACAGATGCACCATCAGAATGATGCTGCATCCACTTAGGTAAGTAATTCATGAAAAAAATGCCGAACTAGAGTAAAATTCAGATATTGTTACTAGTCAAAACAACTGTTAGAAGCTGTTATTGAAGAATGAAGTTTCGAGCATAGGCAATGTGAGCCAATCAAACTTCACTGCATTGAATAATTCCTTTAACCTAAAACTGAACTCTAGGTATGGTTTTTATTGTATAGTTACATTGGTCCAGCTTGGACTAATGTAAGTTTCAATATCTAATTTCATAAGCAACCCTGTAGTAGTAAGAGCTACAGTGATAGCAGCGATCTTCAGGGCCCTTCACTGAGTGTCTTTTCTTCAGCATAGTAACCACAGGCGGCCACAGTCACCATACACAGAAAGCCTTGTATTTTTATCAATGAATGCAAGGCTGAATGTGGTGGAGATTGTGATATCACCGCACCACCTCTCCACATCCTCCAATCAGAGAGTGCCTTGTATTCACTGAAAAAATCCAAGGTGTTCTGTGAATGGTGGCAGTACCAAGCAAGCACCCATCCCCCATCCTCCCTCCCCTGTGGTTATTATGCAAAAGAAAAGTCGCTTAACACCCAGAACATCACTGCTATCGCTCCTGCAGTGCCCACTACTATAAGGATTGTCATCTTCCCCAGTGATCGCTCAGGGACGAGATATGCATACTTACATTGGTGCAAGCTGGACTAGCTTAACTAGCAGCAAAAATCATATCTAGAACTCAGTATTAACATATTTAAGGCACCGGAGGATGAAGGAGATGGTGCTTGGTGAACAACCCATGAAGGATACCTACCTGCATGCTTCACTTACATTATAGTCAGCAGGCTAGAGGCAGTTGACATAGGAAGCTGCAATGCTGAAATAATGAATTGTGATGTCACCCCCTTGACTTTATGATGTGGCAGATAGGTTTGAATCACAGGACCAGCAAAACTTATAACATTTTGTCAGTTATGTATCTTGGTTGTGTATTTAACTGTTTGTTTGGCTAAAGTTTTGCTTCAAATGTACATGGCATTATTGTGTCAGCTTTCAGAAACACAACAAAGCTAAAGATTTATCCACTAAATGAGACAATGCATGAGTAATTATTTATTTCTAGTGAAAATTAAATGGTTAATTAACTCACCATGTAGGAATCTCACTACTTTCCTGACAATAAAAGTAAATGCTTGGGTTAATTAATTTAATGCTATGAAATGGCTGAATTTCTTTATCCAGCCCCCAGTGATAGAGGGATTAATTAGCCAGAAACGAATAGAATCAAGGTAATTGTCCAGCAAAACCCACTTAGAGACAGTGGAAAGTTGTCTGTGACAGAGGCCACTGGATATGGAGAATTTTAATGACTCTTAATTAATATTAATACACTCTCTTACCTGGTCTTTTACTTTGCTAAGTAAAATGACAATGCCCTCACTATATTCACTATATTGTTTTATATTGCTTCACTTAAACATTCCACATTATCGGCTCTCATGTTAAATCTGTTATGAAGTACCTTTTAAAACCCTGATGTATATAAAAGGTAGTTTACTAACTCCATCAACTCACTAAAACCACATGTGTACCTATACTTTTCTATACTGTAATCATTTCTTTGTCAACATCACATCACTCTGTATCAATACATTAAAGCTGTATATACACTTATATTACCAAAAGTATTAGGACGCCTGCATTTACACGCACATGACCTTTAATGGCACCCCAGTCTTCTGGGAAGGCTGTCCACAAGGTTTAGGAGTGTGTCTATGGGAATGTTTGACCTTTCTTCCAGAAGAACATTTGGGAGGTCAGGCAATGATGTGGACGAGAAGGCATGACTCGCAGTCTCTGCTCTAATTCATTTAAAAGGTGTTCTATTGGGTTGAGGTCAGGACTCTGTGCAGGCCAGTCAAGTTCCTCCACCCCAGACTCACTCATGCATGTATTTATGGACCTTGCTTTATGCACTGGTCCAAATCATTTGCTGGTGGAATTATGGTGTTGGGTTGTTTTTCATGGGTTGGGCTTGACCCTTATTTCCAGTAAAGGGAACTCTTAAGGCATCAGCATACCAAGACATCTTGGACAATTTCATGCTCCCAACTTTGTGGGGTCAGTTTGGGTATGGCCCCTTCCTGTTCCAACTTTACTGCACAGCAGTGCACAAAGCAAGGTCCATAAAGACATGGATGAGCGAGTTTGGGGTGGAGGAACTTGACTGGCCTGCACAGAGTCCTGACCTCAACCCGATAGAACACCTTGGGATGAATTAGAGTGGAGAATGCGAGCCAGGCCTTCTCGTCCAACATCAGTGCCTAACCTCACAAATGTGCTTCTGGAAGAATGGTCAAACATTCCCGTAGACACACTCCTAAATATTGTGGACAGCCTTCCCAGAACAGTTGAAGCAGTTATAGCTGCAAAGGGTGGGCCAACTCAATATTGAACCCTACAGACTAAGACTGGAATGTCATTAAAGTTGATATGCATGTAAAGGCAGGCGTCCCAATATATTTGGTAATACAGTGTATGTATCTATATTTAAATGCAAGCAGAGTGAGTAACTTGATTAGCTATCAGTCTCTTGCAATATCCTGTACAGCAGAGCACAGCCTGGGAAAAGCAAGCAGAAGCAGAAGGCACCAATATGTTGTGCTCATGTACAAAGCAGGGGTGTGCTGATAGGAGGAGATCAGAGAGTAACAGAAAGATGAGCTCAGCATTTTGCTGCTTCTCTTTTCACTGCCCAGTCAAGGTTGGAAAAGGAACAAGACCTGTTAGTGTCAGTTTACTGCAACAGAAACAAAATCAGGTCTTCTGCCCTGCCAGAACAGCCCATTCTGTGTGGTAGTGCTGTGTAAATATCAGGACTAGATTACATAAATACAAATCATGTTGATAGGTAAAACAGCTCTATTATATGATTTCATCTGCATGTTTAGCTGTTTTCTTGTTATTCAGTGTTAAACCCAATTGAGCCAAAATGTTTTTGTTTTTGTTTTGGATAGAGTGGAAACACATTAGCGGAAAATACGCAGAGAGTAATAAATGCAATATATATTGCACAGAGCAGACAGGAACCCCTTATATTGTTCTCAGCGGACGCAGAAAAAGCTTTCGATAGGGTTGATTGGACTTTCCTTGAAACAACTTTACAATATATTGGATTGGGTGAGGGAATGCTGAGCTGGTTCTCAAACCTTTACTCAATTCCAAGTGCGAGGGTTAAGGTTAATGACAGATTGTCGGATCCGTTTGTGATACAGAATGGAACGCGACAGGGATGCCCCTTATCACCAATTATCTTTATTCTCACACTGGAACCTTTTTTAAGGAAGATACGCGCTGACTGCAATATTAGGGGTATCAAGACAGAGAGAGAGGAACACAAGTTAGCAGCATATGCCGACGACTTGATCTTCTTTATAACCTCTCCTATTATATCCCTCCCTTCCCTTCTAAGTGAGATAAATAATTTTGGAGATTTAGCAAATTATAAGGTAAATTATACTAAGTCCGAAGCCATGGGGTTGGAAATGAAGACAATTGAAATACACCAGATAAAATCACAATTCAATTTCAGGTGGACAGACTCCCACATAAGTTATTTGGGGACTAAAATCCCAAAGAAGCTCAGTAGAGTGTTTCAACTAAACTATGCCCCGTTGTTAAGACAAATTAAACAAGATTTTAGGAGATGGGACAGGGAAACCTTCACTTGGTTTGGAAGGACAAATATTATAAAGATGAACGTGATGCCGAGAGTCCTTTATTTGTTGCAAACATTGCCAATAAAGATCCCATCGAACTTCTTAAAAGACCTTAGATCAAGGTTCTTGAGGTTCATTTGGGCAGGGAAACCAGCAAGGGAAACATTTTAGCACTCCCAAAAGGAAAAGGAGGTATTGGTTTTCCAGACCCAGTACGATACAGGGAGGCCTTACAACTAGCGAGAGTGATGGAATGGTGTGCCTCCGTTAGGAAGCCACACGTACAGCTAGAACAAGCAACGACTAAAATCCCATTGGAAGGAATAGCATGGATAGAAAAATCAGAATTACCTACTATAGTGAAAAAACATCCGTTAACAGGGGCAACCATCTGCTCCATTTATATGATCTTTAAAAAAACAAATCTTTCACCAAATCCGAGCCCAATGACTCCGGTACTGGGCGCCCCGGATTTCTTACCAGGCCTAATTGACCGGAGGTATGAGGCATTAAAACATAAAGGGAAAAGTAGGCTCATAGACTTTTCTAGAGACTGCCGTCTGATGACACGAGGCGAGATAGAGGGAGAAGTGACAGAAGACCTGGACTATTTTAGGTCCATGCAGCTAGGAGCGTATATTCACTCAAAAATCAAAACATTCCCAGTAATACGGGGGCTATCTAGCTTTGAGCGGAGTTGTTTAAATGGTGAAAGTATGAGGCACTCCCTATCATATTTCTACGAAATATTAACAAATCTGGAAGCCCCACAGGAGCTCAATTTCATGCAAGCCTGGGAGAGAGAGTTAGGAGTAACGTTCACCCAAAAACAGAAGGCCAAAATGTTAAAATCAGTACATAAAACATCGATTGCTAGCAGATATCAAGAGGGAGGGTATAAAATCCTTACCAGATGGTACAGAACATCATCAGTTCTTCAAAAAATCTTTCCACAGGTATCAGATAGATGTTGGCGATGTAAGAGAGGGGTGGGTACGATGTTACACATATTTTGGGATTGTGAGGAAATTAAGAGCTTCTGGGAAATGGTTGAGGAAACGATTAAGGATATTACAGGTGTGTCTCTTGGGAGAAACCCGGCTGCATTTTTACTAAATGACGTTCCCCTATCGGTGGAAAAATATAGGAACTCTCTGCTTAAACACCTTCTCACTGCCGCAAGGGCTTGTATACCGGCTCTGTGGAAGAGTACAGTCCCTCCGACCAAATTCCAGTGGTGGGCTAGAATCATAGAAATTCAACAAATGGAAAATTTGACTATGACGCTGAAAGAACAAGATGAGAAATATCGGAGGATTTGGTCCCCCCTAGTAGAGTACAGAACTAGAGAACAGGAGAAGGGGGCTAGGTAGGATCGAATGGAACCGAGGAGGGGGGGGGTCTCTCCCCCCTCCCCCCCTTTTTGGGGGGGTAGAGAGAGGAGGGGAAAAGGGAGGAGAGGAATAATATATATATAATTTTTTTTTTTTTTTTTTTTGTGGGAAGGGGGGGGGGGGGGGGGATATAAGGGATATGGGAAATGAAAGGGGAAAAGATATGCTTGCCCTTGGAACAGAAGAGATTTAGAATTATTTTGTAAGGAAACGAGTTAAGTAGGTATATTATGACAAAAAGAAGCTGTATATGTTGATATGATGTTTAAAAGAAATGTTTCATGTGGCATGTGATATATGACTGTCAGAAAATAAAGAATTTGAAAAAAAAGAAACACATTAGCGCTTCCGTTCAGGTTTTTTTTATTGCTGTCTATGACTTAGGGAGATTTTCTATGAGGGACAGGAAGTGATGGAACATCTCCTTATTGGGGAAAGAGAAAGCATCACAAAACAATTTTTAGTTGTGAAATTCTAGAACCTCAGTCAGATTTGTATTGTTTTTTGTGCTATCCTTTCCTAATGACCCCCTATCCCCTCCTTTCTTGTCCTGGTTCAAAAGAGTTTCATGCATTGTGGGTAATTTTCTCAAATGGAGGCACATTCAGCTGTAAAAAACTGATAGAAGCTCCAATCCTTTCCCACTCTATTCCAAAGTAACTAAAACCTGGCTGGGCTTTAATAAAGGGATTGTGGTCCTGTGGAGAAGGGAAAGTCTAGGTGCAACATACTGGTTGGACAGTATAGCATCCCTCTTAGTAGGTCCCATTACCAACCACAGGCATATTTACGAGAGCAAACCTCCACCAACCCACAGTATGTAAGAATTGCTTGACTCAAAACATTGAACACAGTAGGTCAGAAAGACAATCAAACAACAGTAATTTTTAGAAGAAGGTTAGTAATGGCAGTTGTCATGTGACTTTCCTCTTAGATTTACAATGCATGTTTTGTGGGCTTCCCAGGTATACAGTTAATAAATTCATCAAAGAATGATTGACTTAAGTAGCTAAATATCCCATTGCATTTGTCAGATCTGCTAAACCTGCATTGTTAGTCAAGCCTGAAGATTTGAAAACCTTAGATTTACAGTGTGTGTTAACTGAGTATTGGTTACAGACAGAAATTGGCTGCAGTATATAAAACTAATGGAAGAATATCAACTGTAGAGACAAATTGTAAGAAAACCGATGTCAAATGTACCATGCAGCTAGGTAATTTAGTTTATTATACAAATCTATTAATACCTTTCCTTTTCTAATTCAATATTCCAACTAGATTAATTCTAATGACTTAATGGAGAAAAGAAGCCCATTCAATAAAACAACTAATGAGTACGGACTGCTTTTATATTGACTAAAAACAGTAGAATTTGATAGTCATTATAGGAAATGTCCTTTGCATTTCTTAATGATTGATTATATGATTAACCCTGCAAAATCACTATGAAAAATTATTTAATGTAAAAAACAATAAATACTGTTTTCAAACAACCTTTTTATGCACTAGACCAGTTGCCCTGCATAGAATAGAACTAGTTTAGTTGCTACCTCGGGTGATCAAAAAAGAGACAGAGTAATGAGCAGTTATAAGTCCGGGAAAATGCAATTTATACATAAATCGACTGTGAGAACAGATATTTAGCTGTAGACATTCAGCAAGAAATTAAAGGTAAAGTGACACGTTACTGTTTCTGTCATTGTATGAAAAAACAAACCATTGTACACATTAACAGAGAAGTATGAGAAATGGGGTTTTTCCAGAATCATACTTACCTAGGTGGATGTAGCACCAGTCCAATGCTGCATCTGTGCCCCGTCAGCTCTAACACTGAGTGATCAAAAACTGACGATCACTTGGTTTTCAGGGCTCCCTGAGCAAAGAGCTGGTGACTGTCAATCAGCAGCTCTCTGCTCTGCCCCCCTCACTCAATAGAGCACTGGGCTGTAGAGGGGGTGGGAGCAGCCAGCTCAGGCTCTCAGCAGTTTGCTGAGAGGCTGAGCCGGGTGCTGGTCCAGGCATGTGGGCGGATCCCAACCATATGGTTGCGATCTTTCCAGAATCTGGAACGGCTCTGTGACATTAGCCAACAATGGCCTTCAGCCCGCTTCCTGCTGAAAATGGGTCATATGAGAGCAGAACGAACTGCACTACTGTGATCCATAGGAGAAGTACAGCCAAATGAGCTTTGTCTGTACTTCTCCTTTAAGGGGCACTCTAACAGTATACCTTCCCCTACCCACTAAATGCAGCATTTAGCAACTCATTTGTAATGTTAAAGTATGGCTAATCCCAATCATTCAAATCTTATATAAGCTTTAAAGTAGACTTTTTATCTTAATTGTACAGTACACAAGCTTAGTAATTTATAGACCCTGGATTATGGGCTTGTACCTTCAGGTGATTGGACACTGGAAAAGCTTTTGAGGACACATCTCCAGGGCTGCTCCCGTATAACTCTCCGCCAATCTGTGAGTCCTTTTGCTGTTTTCCTAAAGTGATGGACCTCTTCTCCCTTGAAGAGAAATCACTCTTCGCTTAAATAGTTTGTTATTGTATCTTTGAATTCTTCAACCAACTTTTCAGTCAACTCCTTTCTGTCTTCCCCCCCCCGCGGTTCCATTCACAGCAGAACATGCGAACAGCCAAAAAATGTGTTCGAACACGCAAACACCATTGAAGTCTATGGGACACGAACGTGAAAAATCAAAAGTGCTAATTTTAAAGGCTTATATGCAAGTTGTTGCCATAAAAGTCTTTGGGGACATGGGTCCTGCTCCAGGGGATATGTATCAATGCAAAAAAGTTTTAAAAACTGATGTTTTTTCGGTAGCAGTGATTTTAATAATGCTTAAAGTAAAACAATAAAAATGAAATATTCCTTTAAATATAATGCCTGAGGGGTGTCCTTAGTATGCCTGTAAAGTAGCACATTTTTCCTGTGTTTAGAACAATACCACAGCAAAATGAAATTTCTAAAGGAAAAAAATGTAATTTAAAACTACTCACGGCTATAATGTATTGTCGGGTTCCGGCAATATAGATGAAAATCATTGAAAAAAATGGCATGGGTTCCCCCCTCAGTCCACTACCAGGCCCTTTGGGTCTGGTATGGATATTAAAGGGAACCCCGCACCCAAATTTTAAAAAGAAATGGCGCGGGGGTCCCCCAGGCACTATATACTCTGAACAGCAGTATATATACTATATGGCCTGCCCTATATACTCTGCAGAAAATTGGTCCTTAGGTGTTGGTGGTACCAGAACACTGTAAGCCCTCACAGTTACTCTTGGTGGGTGCAGGAACAGCCCCTGCTCTGAAATACTATATAAAAATTGTAATTACAAGCCCCTGTTAAACAGGGGCAGAAAAATTGGGCCTTTGGTAGTGGTGGTGCCACAAAACTGTAAGCCCTCATAGTTACTCTTGTTGGGCGCAGGAACGGGCCCTGCTGTGAAATTTTATATGAAGAATTGTAATTACATGCCCTTGTTAAACATGGAAACCAAAATTGGGCCTTTGGTGGTGGTGGTGGTAGTGGTGCCACAACACTGTAAGCCCTCACAGTTACTCTTGTTGCACACAGGAACAATCCCTGCTGTGAAATATTAGATCAAAAATTGTAATTACATGCCCCTGTTAAACAGGGGCAGAAAAATTGGGCCTTGGGTGGTGGTGGTGGTGCCCTGAACCAAAAATATTGTTGGAAGCGAGCATCATCAAGATTGAGGAGGAATAGGATAGTCAGCATAGGCAGTCTTCAAGGTATCCCATATCCATATGAAGAAAGAAAAAAAGTGTAGCGCTGTATTATACTTGTAAACATCAGTGTAGACCTTTGTGTCAAACACCCGTGTATATATCTATACTCGGTCCTGCTAATCCAGCAGGAAAAAATTAAATTAAAATCTTGAAATAACACCATATGTGCAGAAATCTGATGGTATAAAAGATTAATTGCACCACCCTACTACATAATAGATGTTGATAAGAACTGTGTGATCACAGTGAAATAATCCCAAAAGCCTCAAATAAAACACAAACATGTGCGATCAAACTTAGGGTGGGATTGATAGCTAGTCTCCGGGATATTGAACAGTTCATCCAATCAAACAGATATTTCCTGGAACATAAATATGAATCTCACAATGATATCTATTCGTATCCATGGTAGACTTTTCAAATATTCAGCAAGGCAGGAAGTAATGTAAAATGCCCTTACCAGACGTGGTGGACTCACAGGCCATTGGCGGTGAGTCGTATAGGCTTTCACCATTTTGATGGTAAGGTTACAGCTGTCCTTGATCCATAATGGAGGGTCCTAGATGGGTCCCCAATCTTGAACAGTACCATGGATTCCTCTTCCGGTGATCACTTGATCTCACTCAGATGAAACAAAAAAAAAGGGAAAAAAAGGCTCCACGTAGCATAAAATCCGGGTAACCAGGAAGTTTTATTGTATTGGTTAATACAATAGGGTGTGTGACGCTACCACAGCCATCTGATTTTACTGCGCTAAATGCACTACTTTGTTCATATGAACTTTGTTTTAACCTGATTTTTATAGGAATTTTTAACCAATACAATAAAACTTCCTGGTTACTCGGATTTTATACTATGTGGAGCCTTTTTTTCCCTTTTTTTTAATTTCATCTGAGTGAGATCAAGTGATCACCGGAAGAGGAATCCATGGTACTGTTCAAGATCGGGGACCCATCTAGGACCCTCCAAGATGCTCCAGAAAGCACGCTGGATGCAGGACAGGCCAGTAGCTCAATTGTATATTGAGCTACAATATCTCACAAAAGTGAGAACACCCCTCACATTTTTGTAAATATTTTATTATATCTTTTCATGTGACTACACTGAAGAAATTACACTTTGCTACAATGTAAAGTAGTGAGTGTACAGCATGTATAACCGTGTAAATTTGCTGTCCCCTCAAAATAACTCAACACACATTAAGGTCTAAACCGCTGGCAACAAAAGTGAGTACACCCCTAAGTGAAAATGTCCAAATTGGGCCCAAAGTGTCAATATTTTGTGTGTTATTTTCCAGCACTGCCTTAACCATCTTGAGCATGGAGTTCACCAGAGCTTCACAGGTTGCCACTGGAGTCCTCTTTCACTCCTCCATGATGACATCACAGAGCTGGTGGATGTTAGACACCTTGCGCTCCTCCACCTTCCATTTGAGGATGCCCCGCAGATGCTCAATAGGGTTTAAGCCTGGAGACATGCTTGGCCAGTCTATCACCTTTACCCTCAGCTTCTTTAGCAAGGCAGTGGTTATCATGGAGGTGTGTGTGGGGTCGTTATCATGTTGGAATATTGCCCTGCGGCCCAGTCTCCAAAGGGAGGGGATCATGCTCTGCTTCAGTATGTCACAATACATGTTGGCATTCATGATTCCCTCAATGAACTGTAGCCCCCCAGTGCCGGCTGAACTCATGCAACCCCAGACCATGACACTCCCACTACCATGCTTGTAGGCAAGACACACTTGTCTTTGTATTCCTCACCTGGTTTCCGCTACACACGCATGAAACCATCTGAACCAAATAAGTTTATCTTACATTGCCAAATAAACTGGAGGCAGTGAACTATTGACTCCTAATGGACATTATAAGGAAGGCATGGGACATACCAATCCATTTATACAATAGAAAAAAATAGTTATAATAAATAAGCACCCACTGTCCTCCTGCACACCCACATATTAATTAATAACAAACCTAAAATCATTGCGAATACACAATGCAATCAAATATAAATAAATATCATAACAAATATGTACCATTCAAAATTCATAAAAGAGATTTTATTAAAACTATTTTAAAATTGGACCATAGGAAGCTACTACCTATCGAAAAAGAAACAATTTAGGTTGAGATCGACATTTAAGCCATCAGACTTTAGAACCTTAGCATCAAAGATCCAGAATGATTCCCTCTGGCTTAATCGATGGATATAATTACCCCCCCTCCAATATCAACCTTCTCTAGACCCAAGAACTTAAGACCCCTGGGGTCTCTATCATGACCAAACTCTAAAATGTTTGGAGACACTATGGGACCTTAATCCCTTCTTAATATTGTTAACATGCTCCCCAATTTGTACGCTTGGGGTTCTCAAAGTCCTACCAATATACTGGAGTCCACAATTGCACTCCAGCATATATACCACCCCTTGGGTATTGCATGTGATCAAATTCTTAATCTGGTACTTCTGATTTGTAGAAAAAGAAGTAAATTCTGCATTTTTTTATATTACATTTACATTGTGTGCATGCTATGTATCTACCGCAAGCATAAAAACCTGTCAAAAAGTTCAAAGTTAAAAGTTTTCTTTAAACATAGATGGGTCAATCACTCCAAGGGCACTCTTTGTGCTGATTGTATTCAATTTTGATTTATTATCTTGTCTTTTCACATCACCTTCAGCAGCATTATGGAGTTTTTTCAATATTTAGAGAACCGAGAAGTCAAACTAGATGAGGTTTTCCCTAATGTTGTTACATCTAATAACTTTGATGATTTACCTTCTTAGTTTTTATAAAACCTAAAAAGTTAGGTTTTGTATTTGAAAAGAAGATAAAAGCCTGGTGCAACATTGCCTCTTTTGAGCAATACATACATTGCAAGTTGGTGCTTAGGTGCCTGAGATGGGATGTCCTCCCTAGTGATGGCTTGTTAGATGAGGAGTCTATGATAGAATGGTTCGGGTTTTTTTTACAAAAAAGGTTCAGAATTATTGGAATTTTTATTAAAAAGAAAAAGAAAAAAGATGAGGTTACTTGAGAAGCAGATCGTGGAGATCAATCTCAAAATAGAACTGCATCAATTCTCTCCTGATTTTCCTAAACTTTCAGGAGAACTTAAAAATCAATTGATTAAATGGGATTGGGAGTCTCAGGAGAAAAAGAAGGGAAAATACATTAGGGATGCAGGGGACTCCTATCGGAAAGAGGTATATAAATGGCAGGCTAATGTCACCTCCATAGATAGTGTACCTAGTGTCCACCCTCCCTCCAACCTATTGGGTAATGTGCTTCCCAATATTCCGAGACTTGCCCCTAGACCTAATCCCTTTACTTATGATGCGACTGGTCGGGTCGCCCCATCTCTCTTGGTTCATAAGGGCTTGAAGTATAAACTTCTCACTAAGAGAGAGGCTAGTTATCTTGACCCTAGTGCGTGAAGGACACTGATCATTTACTGTTTGCCAAAAATTCACACCCCAGGGTGACCAATTGTGAATGGCATTGATTCAGTGTTCTCTCGCCTTGGACAGTATATAGATTTTTTTTCTCAAACCCTTAGTGTGTACTACTCCTGCTTTTCTTCGCGATACCAAGCACATCATACAGATTATTGAATCCATTCCTTGTACTAATGGTAGTGTATTAGTTATGGCTGATGTAAGCTCTTTATATACTATCACTGGGCATCAGGAGGATATAGCATTAGTTAGATGGGCTTTGAATAAATCAACTTTTGATTGCTCACATAACAAATTTCTCCTACAGTATCTAGAATTCTGCCTTATGCCACGTACACATGACCGGTTTTGCCGTCGGAATAAACTCCGAAGGTTTCTCCGACGGAACTCAGACGGACTTCCATTCAATCGGTCTTGCCTACACACGGTCAAACCAAAGTCCGACCAAAGTCCCACCATCCAGAACGCGGTGAAGTACAGCACGTACGACGGGACTAGAAAAAAGGACGTTCAATAACCAGTAGCTAATAGCTTCCGTCTCGTATTTGCTTCAGAGCATGCGTTGTTTTTGGCCCGTTGGAACAGCATACAGACGAGTGGTTTTCTTGATAGGAATTGGTTTCGTCAGAAATATATAGAACATGTTCTTTTTCTAGGTCCGTTAGAATTTAAAAAAAAAAAAAAGTCCAATGAGGCACACACACGATCGGAATATACAATGAAAAGCTTCTGTCGGACTTTTTCTGTCGGACATTCCGCTCAAGTGTACGCGGCATTACAAAAAAATACTTCTAGTATGACAGACAGTTCTTTTGACAGATTATGGGCATGGCCATGGGGGCTAAATTTGCCCTCAGTGTGGTGAACTTATTCATGTCCCTCTGGGAAGAAGAGTCTATTTTTCATAATCGCCCAGTTAGTATGCTATCAATGCTATATCGATGATTTGATCATGGTGTGGGAAGGTGATATGCTCAGTCTTGAAAACTTCTTATCAGGGTTGAATGATAATACCAAGAATATCTCCCTCTTTTGGAACATTGATACTGTATGTATGACGTTCCTTGATTTAAAAATCTTCAAGGATGGGGATCATTTTAGAACACGTAATTACTTCAAATCCACTGAAAGGAATAGATATATTCCACTTGATATCTGCCACCACAACACTTGGTTATGTAATATATTCAGGGGCCAATTCATCTGCCTAAGACGCAACTGTGCCCTCGATTCTGATTATCAGGATTAATCCTTGATCCTGGCTAACAGATTCCTCCAAAAGGGTTATCAACCAGAGCAGGTGAATTCTGAGAGAGAAAAGATAAGGAATTTGGAGAGAAAAACATTGGTCGCTGACTCCAATGGAGGAAAGCGTGAATATAAACAGCATTTTAAAATGGTTCTTATATATGGTACTATAATGTGCAATATAGACAATCTGAGAGAATCATTTTAAAGCATTGGGATGTACTTAGGAAGGATAGGGTACTGGTTGAAGCCCTCCCCATAAGCCCCCAATTTATTTATAGACCAGCCCCAACACTTAGAGATGTCATCACCCCTGGAGTGATTGACCCACCTATTTTTAGAGAAAACAGAATTTCCAACTTTTTGACAGGTTTTTATGCTATCCACTGTTTAGGAGATATTTACTAAAAAGATGATCGCCGATGTCATCGGCGCATGCGTGCCGTTTCTAATAGGGGTCATGCCGTGACTGGCGGCTCCTGCGCACATGCGCGGGAGTGATGTCACGCGACTCCGGCCAGTCACAGAGCCTGAGTTCGCGGCCCCAGAAGAAAGAGGGGCGAAGATGGAAGCTCCCTGCTCGCGGGGACAGCGCGGGCTTCGGTGTCAGGTAAGTGACACATAATGGGCTACTATGCTTTACCTTTGCAGAGAAATAAAGAGGAAGTAAAACCCACCAGGGTTTTCTTCCTCTTTAAGCCCTGATATGTGCTGCACTACTTTGTATAAATCCATGTCCTTCTTCAGCAAACTGTTTGCAGACCTTCTTGTGCATCATCTTTAGAAGAGGCTTCCTTCTGGGACGACAACCATGCAGACCAATTTGATGCAGTGTGTGGCGTATGGTCTGAGCACTGATAGGCTGACCCCCCACCCCTTCAACCTTTACAGCAATGCTGGCAGCACTCATACGTCTATTTCCAAAAGACAACCTCTGGATATGACGCTGAGCATGGGCACTCAACTTCTTTGGTCGATCATGGTGAGGCCTGTTCTGAGTGGAATCTGTCCTGTTAAACCGCTGTATGGTCTTGGCCACCGTGCTGCAGCTCAGTTTTAGGGTTTTGGCAATCTTCTTATAGCCTAGGCCATCTTCATGTAGAGCAACAATTCTTTTTTTCATATCCTCAGAGAGTTTGTCAGATAAGGGTACTCACCGAGGCCGAGATGCTGAGAGCAGTAACCTCTTGCGACTGAGCGCACTCCACTCCTGGAGATGGTACAGGGGGTGAAGGGCACAAAGAGGCACGAGTCACCAGCAGGCTGGGCAGGTCTTGCGTGAAGGTCACCAGCAGGGAGAGAGATGTGCAGGACTGGAAGATGCTGAAGCTCAGGAAGGAGGATGAACAGCTGATCCAGTAACAGGCCGAGGGTCAAACACCGTTGACAAGTAAGAGTCTCTAGATAGGCAAAAACAGTCTAGTGCAAGGACTGTTAGCAGGTCTGTCAGCAGGCTGATGACTAGTACTGAAGACTGATAGCAAAAGTCCGTGGGCAGGCCGAGGGTCAAACACAGGTGACTAGAAGCAAAGTCTGTGAGCAAGCCAGGGGTCGAGCACTGAAGACAATAGCAAAGTCCAGGAGCAGGCTGAGGGTCAATCACTGGAGACAGGAAGCAATATCCGTAGACAGGCCGAGGGTCAAACACAGTAAGCAAGTGGAGAAGTCCGAGAGGCAAGCCGAGGGTCAGATGCAGGTAGAGATCAGAGCAGGTCAAGGTCAATCCGGGTCACAACAGGTAATCAAGAATCAGGATACAAAGCAGGAAACACACGGGGAGCTGAAAGACAAACCAGCAATCTGGTCATGGCACAGAGTGGCTTTTATAGGCCAGTGGGAGGCTCATGTTGTGCTCGCTATTGCGTACGCACGTTCGCCATTACGCTGAATCGCACACGTGCATTAGCCGTTTCGCTGAATTGCACACAAACATTAGCCGTTTAGCCGAATTGCGCACGCGCATTAGCCGTTTCGCTGTATTGTGCCCAGGGATCCGCTGGAGTGCCGCTCTACCGCGCACGTGTGAAGGAAGGCAGCAATATTGGCGAGACTGGTACTTGCCTCTTTCCTGACAGAGTTCTTTGCCATGAGGTGCCATGTTGAACTTTCAGTGACCAGTATGAGAGCGGGAGAGCGATAGCACCAAATTTAACACACATGCTCCCCATTCACACCTGAGACCTTGTAACACTAACGAGTCACATGACATTGGGGAGGGAAAATGGCTAATTCGGCCCAATTTGGACATTTTCACTTAGGGGTGTACTCACTTTTGTTGCCAGCGGTTTAGGCATCAATGTGTTGAGTTATTTTGAAGGGACAGCAAATTTACACTGCTATACAAGCTTTCCACTAGCTACTTTACATAGTAGCAAATTGTAAAAAAGATATAATAAGTTACAATAAAATATTTACAAAAATTTGAGGGGTGTACTCAGATACTGTAATATATATATATGTATATATATATATATATATATATATATATATATATATATATATATGTATATATATACTGTATGTATAGTATCTCATATATATCTCGAGTTTGGGTTGGAGGAATTTGTCTGCCCCACACAGAGTCCTGACCTCAACCTGATAGAACACCTTTGGGATGAATTAAAGCGGAGACTGCAAGCCAGGACTTCTCGTCCAACATCAGTGCCTGACCTCACAAATACACTTCTAGAAGAATGGTCAAACATTCCCATAGGCATACTCCTAAACCTTGTGGACAGCCTTCCCAGAAGAGTTCAAGCTGTTATAGTTGCAAAGGGTGGGCCAACTCAATATTGAACCCTACGGACGTATACCCCGTACACACGGTCGGATTTTCCGATGGAAAATGTGTGATAGGACCCTGTTGTCGGAGATTCCGACCGTGTGTAGGCTCCATCACATATTTTCCATCGGATTTTCTGACAGACAAAGTTTGAGAGCAGGCTTTAAAATTTTCCGACAACAAAATCCGTTGTCGGAATTTCCGATCGTGTGTACACAAATCCGACGCACAAAGTGCCACGCATGCTCAGAATAAATAAAGAGATGAAAGCTATTGGCTACTGCCCCATTTATAGTCCCGAAATACGTGTTTTACGCCACCGCATTCAGAACGATCAGATTTTACGTCAACTTTGTGTGACCGCAAGACAAGTTTGAGCCAACATCCATCGGAAAAAATCCATGGATTTTGTTGTCGGAATGTCCGATCAATGTCCGACCGTGTGTATGGGGCATAAGACTGGGATGCCATTAAAGTGGTTGTATTTCTAAAAAAAAATCACTCTGTGCTGGCCGGCTGACTTCACAGGGGAATCTCAGCCCCTCCTGCTTCTCTCCATAGATCGGGACCGGCCTGTACAGGGGGATCACTTGACCGCACAGCTGCAGTGTGACAAAGGTATTTAGCCTTTTCATTCTTAAAAAAACAAATTCACTATAGTGAATGGCAGCATGGGATACATGTAAAGTCACATAGTGTGCGTGTAAAGGCAGGCATGCCAATACTTTTGACAATATAGTGTATATATGGCTTATAGCATGGCTTTAATTTGCGAAGTCTATCTAAATCTCTTAGTCCATCTAATACTACTCTCTACCCGATTGATTATGCTGTTGTCCAAAGGTGTCTCCATTGCTCATCTAGACAGGAAGTGTGCTACTGACCTGATCACCAGATAAAAGTAAGGGAAAAAGCTTTAAAAAAGAAAGCTAATATGCTGTAATATTTATTACATTTTTGTTTTTGGGTTTACAATTTACACTTTACAATCTTTTCATTTTCTGCTAAGATAATTGAATTTTGCTTTCAGAGTATTTCTATAAACAGAAGTAAAAAAGGCTTCGCCATTTTATATGCATCACTAGGAAAGCCAGGGAGGACCTTAAAATTGGTCAGCTGTTTCATGTTGAGTACAATGGTGAGCTCATGTGGCAGTTGTCCACTTAGACTTTGATCTGCAACTTTTCACAGATGCATCTGTTAATGTGGGCTTAAAGGCATATTTTCAAGAAACCAGGGTCGCTGGCTTGCGGGGTGGGCAGAAAAGGCCCTCCCCAGGAACTTGGCATTTGTAGAATTCTTTTTCTTTGAGGTGGCTGTTGTAGTCTGGGGTCCTAGGTTGGCAAACAAATGTGTGTTTTTCGCTCTGACAATATGGCTTATGTTTCAGGCATTAATAAGCCAACAGCTCACTTTCCTGTATTAATTTTAAAGGCTAAGTTTACTTTTGGAACAGGTTACATGTTACTCACATATATATGTCAAAAACTGACAGCCTGGCATAGACATCTTACTTGTCCTAATTAGTAGCCACAGCATGCATACATATTATTTATATGTGACAGATTATTTTTGTCACATGTAAAGGTAAACCTGAAAATGTATGATATGTTTGTTAACATGCTTAAATTTCCTGTGCTAGGTAACAAACACAACCCAGCTGTTGACACATGCCCTATAAAAACATTGTTTAGCTTCCAAAACATATATTGAGGTCTGATGAGCCCCAAACTATGTGAGGAGAATAGGGAAGTTGTAGTCACCCTTATTTTCCCCAAAATGTTGCTACATTTTTACTAATCCCAGGACCCTGCATTCACTATATCTGGTCACAGTAAATAGAACATGGAAATGCAATTATTTTAGTAAATATAAATGGCTAAGTACCTTTACTCGTCAGCAGTATATAGCAGTCTTGTGACTTTTATCAGTGTCCTGCCAAGCACTAGGGGTGAGCCAAACACCCCCCAGTTCGGTTTGCACCAGAACTTAAAAACAGGCAAAAAATTTGTACGAACACGCGAACACCGTTAAAGTCTATAGGACACGAACATGAAAAACCAAAAGTGCTCATTTTAAAGGCTTAGATGCAAGTTATTGCCATAAAAAGTGTTTGGGGACCCTGGTCCTGCCCCAGGGGACATGTATCACTGGAAAAAAAACGTTTTAAAAACGTCAGTTTTTTCGGGAGCAGTGATTTTAATAATGCTTAAAGTGAAACAATAACAATGAAATATTCCTTTAAATATTGTGCCTGGGGGTGTCCTTAGTATGCCTGTAAAGTAGCGCATTTTCCCCATGTTTAGAACAGTACCACAGCAAAATGACATTTCTAAAGGAAAAAAAGTCATTTAAAACTGCTCACGACTGTAATGTATTGTTGGATCCCAGGAATACAGATAAAAATCATTGAAAAAAAACGGCGTGGGTTCCCCCCCAGTCCATTACCAGGCCCTTTGGGTCTGGTATGAATATTAAGGGGAACCCCTCACCAAAACTTTAAAAAAAATGCGTGGGGGCCCCCCAAAAATCCATACCAGGCCCTTTAGGTCTGGTATGGATTTTAAGGGGAACCCTGTGCCAAAATGTAAAAAAAAATGGCATAGGGGTCCCCCTAAAATCTATACCAGGTCCTTCAGGTGAATGAGTAGGGGTACATTGTACCCCTACTCATTCACCAAAAAAGTGTCAAAATTTTAAAAATGACAAGACAAACTGTATCTTTTAATTTCTTTAAATATTATTTGTAAGCAACTGCCATTTTAAAATGGATGTACCCAGTGCTAACCCGCATAACAATAATAATCAGGTAACAACAGGTACAGATGGATGTTGTCCCTGCTGAAGAATGTAGAGAAAACCTGATAGAGTATTTGAGATAAATGTCGGTGCTGTATGGGAAGAACTCAAACAGACGAATAAGAAAAATAAGATGAAGCTGCAGCTTTTTCATCCTGCACTGATCAAAGCCATGGAGAGCTCATTAAATAACAACATGCTGAAAAAAAGGAACAAAACTTCACAGCTTCTATAAAATCCCAGCTTTTCTTCTACCTTTCTGATCCATCTCCCCCACTCCCCTGTCATACAAATCCTGCTCAGCTGTCACTCCGATAAGAACATGGCTGTGTTATTGCCAAGCCTGCTATTGAAGTTGCACATGAAGACATTGATGAATTTGCACATAATTGGGGAAAGTTGGCAGAATTCTGCTTATGGAATATTTCAGGAGGCTTTGTGATTAGAAATAGTTGGGCTTGGCTATATTTTTTTTAAAGCTAAAATGTAAACAGTGTATAAACTATTGAAGCTAAAATAGTTTAATTCCATGAGGTATTATCACTTAGTTGAAGATACAGATAACTTACCCCTATTTTAAATTTTAAGTATGTTAGGATTTACAGGGCAGTTCTAGGACGATATTAATAGCCAGATGAAGTCACCATCTCTTCCAGTGGAGTCTTTACTGGAATGGATAGCAGCATGTGTGTTTAGTATCCCTTTAGCACCAAACTAGATTGTACATTTAATGGGAACTCTTAGAACTCTCAGGCTGGGTTCACACTAGCTGCGGCCGTGGCTCACAGTGGGGGTTTCGGTGCGTCCCTGTTCTCCATTACGGGGGCGAATCAGGTCAGAGTTTTTGACTGAATTCGGACCTGAAACAGAACCAAAGACGCACAGGACCCTATTTCAGTGAGGACTGCAGCCGCCCTGGAGATGTGGGAAGCGGCTCCATTGAAAGCCCGTAACACTCTCCAGTGATGCAAATTGAATGCGGCGGAAATCCACATCCAATTCACATAAGTGTGAACACAGCCTAAAGGCATCAGCAATTGCCAGCAACGTGTTAACTTGCTGGCACCGCTGTGGACTGTTGTGGTGCCCAGATACATAGGGGTTGATTTACTAAAGGGCAATAGACTGTGCACCTTGGAAAGTGCAATTGCACTCTGCAAGTGCAGCTGCTCCAGAGCTTAGTAAATTAGGTAAAGCTTCACTTTGCAAAGAATACCCAATCACATGCAAGGAAAATAAAAAAAAAAAAAAATTTTTGCTTGCACATGATTGGTTGATGAAAGTCAGCTGAGCCTCTGCTCATTTACTAAACTCTGGAGCAACTGCTCTTGCCGTGTGCAACTGCACTTTCCAATGTGCACAGTCTTTTTGCCTTTAGTAAATCAACCCCATAGTGTACAGGCTTAAATTAATTCACGTTATTTTATTGAGTTCAGTGAATTACATTCAACAGAAACTTAGGCCTCATGCACACTGCTGCTCCTAAACTCATGTTTAGGAGCTTTTGTTTGTTTTTTTAACTCAACTCAATAAAAGCCTATGGGGTTGATTTACCATAGACTGTGCACTTTGAAAAGTGCAGTTGCATTCTGCAAGTGCAGTTGCTCCAGAGCTTAGTAAATGAAGGAGAGCTCTGCTGGCTTCCATCATCCAATCACGTGCAAGCAAAAATGTAGTTTTTCTTATTTTCCTTGCATGTGATTGGTTGTTCTTTGTAAATCGAAGCTTTACCCCATTTACTAAGTTCTGGAGGAACTGCACTTCCAGAGAGCAACTGCAGTTTCACAAGTGCACAGTCTATTTTCCTTTAGTAAATCAACCCCAATGTGTCAATATACACATAGGGGTTGATTTACTAAAGGCAAAAAGACTGTGCACTTAGGAAAGTGCAGTTGCACACGGCAAGAGCAGTTGCTCCAGAGTTTAGTAAATGAGCAGAGGCTCTACTGACTTTCATCAACCAATCATGTGCAAGCAAAAATGCTGTTTTTTTTATTTTCCTTGCATGTGATTGGGTATTCTTTGCAAAGTGAAGCTTTACCTCATTTACTAAGCTCTGGAGCAACTGCACTTGCAGAGTGCAATTGCACTCTCCAAGGTGCACAGTCTATTGGCCTTTAGTAAATCAACCCCATAGGCTTTTACCAGAGTTTAGGAGCAGCAGAGTTTAGAGGCAATAAAACGCTCCTGAAGAATCGAGTTCAGGAGAGGAATGTTGTGACAGAAAAACACCAAATGCGGCAAAAATGTGCCTAAACATGCTTAAAAGCTAGGCACATTTAGCACTTCAGCATTTATTTCAATGGCTAGAATAAAGTAAAATTGTGGGCAGTTAAATAAATAGATGCCTAAACACTGCAATACTGTGCTAAAATTACCTTAAAGTGTTTGTTACCTCAACATTTCATATTCCTGATATGTGCCTGCTGTACCATGCACTTGTATAAGAAAGTATCCTGTTCTCTATGAATTGCTTCCTGTGTGTGAAATCACTGGTGTTACTGCCAGTCCCGCTGCTTTCCTATTAAAAACTGACCACACTAAGCAGGAGAATACACTGTGTTTAGTTCCCAAGCTATACCGGTAACTCAGTGAGCTCTCCTCCAATGATCAGACTTGTCCTGGCACACCCCCTTTGTACAGCTTTTCACAGGGAAGACCAGTGTAATGTTGCTTCTCCCCCCCAGCTCTTACGCAGCTGACAACAGTGAGAATGTGACCACTGAAAATGTTTTGCCTTCAATCTCGATTTTAACCACTTCAGCCTTGGAAGAATTTACCCCCTTCCTGACCAGAGTGTTTTTTGAGATTTGGCACTGCATCGCTTTAACTGACAATTGCGTGGTCGTGCGACGTTGTACCCAAACAAAATTGACGTCCTTTCTTTCCCACAAATAGAGCTTTCTTTTGGTGGTATTTGATTGCCTCTGCGGTTTTTATTTTTTGTGCTATAAACAAAAAAAGAGCGACAATTTTGAAAAAAAAATCACAATATTTTGTACTTTTTGCTATAATAAATATCCCCATTTTTTTTTTAAAAAAAGCTAATTTTTTCTCAGGTTAGGCCGATATGTATTCTGCTACATATTTTTGGTAAAAAAAATCGCAATAAGTGCATATTGATTGGTTTGCGCAAAAGTTATAGCGTCTACAAAATAGGGGATAGATTTATAGCATTTTTATTGTTTTTTTTTTTTTTTACTAGTAATGGGGGCGATCTGCGATTTTTATCATGACTGCAACATTATGGTGGACACATGGAACAATTTTGACACATTTTTGGAACCATTGGCATTAATACAGAGATCAGTGCGATTAAAAATGCATTGATTACTGTAAAAATGTCACTGGCAGTGAAGGGGTTAACACTAGGGGGTGGTTTTCACTGCTACGTGATTCTAACTGAAGGGGGAGGGACTAACTACAGGAAGTAACAGATCGTGGTTCCTAGCCAATAGGAACACACGATCTGTCACTCCTGTCAGAACAGAACAGGGAAGTGTGTGTTTACACACACTCGGCCCTGTTCTGTATCTCCTGGTCATGATCGCTCGTGACCGGCGGTCATCACTGCTGTCAGCCGCAAGCATCGGCACCCTCCAGCGGCGCACGCACGCCTGCTATCCCGACACCGTGAGCCAACGTACAGCTACGTGGTTTTGTGCAGGGAGCCAACCTGCCGCAGTATAACTGCAGTGGCTGGTCCGGAAGCGGTTAAACTGAATGGGTTGTTTTACAAGGTGATTGTTTACAATTATTTTAACTGGCAGCTTAGGTGAGTTTATAATGCTGATTTTTCACCTATCAGGAGGAACAGCGTTTACAAGAAACCAGTGTGCATGAGATTTTATTCCATCTCACCTATCTTCTCAGAAAGTTTGCAAGTACAAGGCAAACCAAATTTTTGGAAGACATCTAAAACCAGTGAGAACCTGAAATATGAGAAAAACTCCTATTATAAACTATGACAATTGATATTTACACTGTATAAACAATATGTAGACATTAACAATTCTCATAACAAGTAATCTGCCTGCCTTTACAATTAAAGACTCAAAACAGAGTTGCAAAGGAGTTGATTTACTAAAGGCAAATAGACTGTGCACTTTGCAGAGTGCAGTTGCCCTCTCCAAGTGCAATTGCTCCAGAGCTTAGTAAATGAGGTAAGGCTTGACTTTGCAAAGAGTGCCCAATCCTGTGCAAGGAAAATTAAAAAAACAGCATTTTTGCTTGCACATGATTGGATGATGGAAGTCAGCAGAGCTTCTCCTCATTTACTAAGCTCTGGAGCAACTGCTCTTGCAGAGGGCAACTGCACTTTGCAAAGTGCACAGTCTTTTGACCTTTAGTAAATCAACCCCATAGTGTGATCATGCCTAGGATTATGCCTGGGTCACCCTGGGATAAAACAGTAAAGTAAGTTCTGCATTGTAAGTAGCATGCCGTGGCGAATGATATAAATGGCCAGATTTTGCCAGATAATAAAGGAGCATCAATAAACAGAATTTGAGGTCAATCACTATATACACTGTGTACATATAAAAGTTCTTGTACCCACAAAGTACTTATAATTACTGTACCTCAATTGACAGCCTCACAGACACAGATAAACCTCAAGGAAAAGGATCATTTTAAAAACCTTTTCATTACATATGTTTTTCTGCACACAGAAAGGATATAATTTTGTCTGACTGAACCTACTTTAGGGAAAAACTGTTGGGACAATGTATAGAGTGCAGGGGTCAGAAGTAACATGCAAAACAAAAGTGCAGCAGTCAGGATGAACTCTCTATTCACATCACAGTCCCCAAGTTACATCAGAGTCCCTCCTTATATCAAAGTCCTCAGAATCCCCCCTTACATCAGCAGTCCACAGCATTCCCCTATATATCAGGGTTCCCAGAGGTTCTTCCTATATTACAGTCCCTATTGTTCCCAATTTACATAAGAGTTCCCCTTTACATCAGAGTCTACAGAGTGCCCCTTAAATTAGATTCTCCCCAGCATTCCCTCCTAACAACAGAGTCCCCAGCATTACCCCTTACACCAGAGTCCCCCTTTACATCAGAGTAGAGCCCCCTTACTTCAGTTCTCCTTTACATCAGTGTCTACAGAGTTCCACCTTTGAATCAGGGTTCCTAGAGCCTTCTTTACATCCCCCAGAGTCTCCAGAGTTCACCTTTACATCAGAGTTCCCCTTTACATCAGAGTTCCCCCCTGACACAATAAGGGGAGCTCTAGGGACTCTGATGTATGGATGAACTCCAGAGACTCTGATGTAAGGGGGATTCTGGGAACTCTGATTTAAAGGGGGAGGGCGCTGGGAACTCTAATATAAGGGGGAACACTGCAGACCCTGATTTAAAGGAGAACAATATGGACTCTGGTGTAAAGAGAAACTCTGATGTAAGGGGTTCTCTGGTCACCAGAGTCTCCCCTTACATCAAAGTTCCCAGAGTTCTCCCTTAAATCAGGGTTCCCAGAGTCCCCCTTACAGAGATCCCAGAGATCTCACCTTACAGTGTAGGGGGGAACTCTGGGGACTCTGATGTAAGTGGGATCTCTAAGGACTCTCTGTGGGCTTTGGTGGTGTTCAGAGACCCTTTCACATGAGGGTTCCCCTTTATCCCAGAGTCTTTAGTGTTCTTGATTATATCAGTGTCCTGACGCCTCCTCAGGCACTTGTTCTAGGGTCACAACGCAAAAATACTGAAGTCAAGGGTGGAGTGCCAAACAATGAATACTTCTAGAAGGGGGTCAGCTATGGCAGCCCCTTCACAGCACAGGGTTCTTTTACATTACGTAACCCCCATGCCCCCTTAGTGTGTGTGTGTGAGAGTATTGCCCTCGTGTCTCCATAGGACTACAAATTCCAGCATAATGGGCTCCCATTTCTCAGCTCCCCACAAACCGCAGAACTGCACAAGAAGATGTCACCCTCCCCTATCCCTCTCACCACTCTCCCTCCTGATACTCTCTCTTCCTGCTGCACACTGCCAGCACCGTGCTCTTCCCCACTCTCCCCTTAGTGTCCTGGTGGGTCTCCCTTCCCTCAGAGCCAGACTCCAAGTTTGTTTTTAGCATGGCTGAAGCTTATATCTGAAGCTGGCAGATGGTTTACTAGAAGGAGGAGCAAGTCTGAAAGAGGAAGTTACATCCCCTCCTCTGAATGCTGAGGACCGTACATGCATGTGATTGGTTGCTAGAATGCCAGCCTAGCAAGCAATAGTTTTGACAGGTGGGCAGTGGCAGCGGGAATTGGGAGTGTAAACCGCCATGGAGATTACAGGTGGAAGCCATCCTCTGTATCTTTATGGACAGTTTTGTCCCATTTACAAACTTTTACAGACAAGAAAAATCAGGGTGATTTTTACAAACTGTCCATAAAATGACAAACAATTGGCAACCTTGCATATTAGTGACACAGAGGCTGGTGGATAGAAAATGGTAGCTAATACTTTTAGAGGTCTGGGATTTCAGCAATGGCTATAGCTCTGCAACAGAGAAAAGATTGAAGTCACTGCCTACCCTTTTTCAGAGTGTCTCTAGCTTTTATTTTCTGTATTTTTTAGTTATGTATTGCTTTTATATGGCTGTCACCTTTGCTCACAATATCTCTTCTATCTCAAGCCTAGCATGTGGTGTGATTTTTTACTTCTGATGAACTAAACCCATTGGGTTATGTGCTGTTTCTAATGAGTAAAGGATTAACCATGCTGTGATCTCATGGCTCCATTAAATTCTCTGTCTGTTCTACTGTGGTGTTAATGTGCTTGGTTTCCTTTTTCATAAGCCTTGTGTTTAATTATTTATGACTGATGGCAATCTGTACCCCACAACAATATGGATAGGCAGGATCAAGGAAAAAGGCTGCAGCTCCCTATGGTTGGGTTAGTGATGTACATACAGTATATCTGATGTACACGGACATCAAAGAGTACCTGTCAAGGATAGGAGTATAGAAGCTACAACTGCTAAATGTTTGTGAAGGTATATGCTTCTGGGATGTTAACCTGATCCTGACCTAACCATGCTGTATGTCATTGACTGTAAACAAGTATAAAAATATCATCATTCAAGAGTTTATAGTGAACTAGGTGGCTTGGGACAAAGAGGAAAACGCACATGAGTTTTATTCTGTTACAAATAATGCTAATTTGTGTGTACCTGATTGCCAGTGATAAGCATACATTCCTCCTTTGGTTTTGTAGTACTCTTCTATCACTTTTTAGGCCCGATTCACACCTATGTATTTTTTGTGCTTTTTGCATTTTGCAGATTTGCACTACAGAACCTGTTCCATAGGGAAACCATGTTAAAGCGACTGTAGTGCAAATCTAAAAAATGCAAAAAGCACTAAAAATGCATAGGTGTGAATCAGGCCTTAAAACACTTTTTCTATTTACTGTCTTTGAATGAACTGATTAAAGAGAGGGTTTACGTGTGCTCAGGTATTATAATATCAACTGCAGGACTATAAGGAAGCTTGTTCCCAGAGATGCTTGTTAATAAAGTGGGAAGTAAAGGAGATTTAAAAGCAATCATTAAAATCTCATATGAGCTTCAATGTAGTTTAAATAGTTATGTTCACTCTTTTAAATTTGCAGCTTTCATTAAAATAATGTAAATAAATAAGTTGCGCTTATATAAAAAAATATATATAACAATGATCACAAAGATCCAGGAAGATGTCACGCATGACGAAACATGTCGGGCGGAACTACGCACTGAAGTCATCACGCCCCACGTGACCCCGGAGGTATGGGTGATATACACATTTTTGCCGGCAATTGTTTGTTTCTACTGAGGATTCACACATATGGTTTTAGCAATAAAGGCTACCCCTTTTTAATTGACATCACACCATTGGAGTTTTTACACTTTTCCTACACCTTGTGACACACGATTGAGTGTGTCCTTTAGACAGGCCTTCTTTGTTCCAAGCCGGACTGTGGAGGACCTCCAGTGGCTGCCTGAGAGCTCCTGGGACAAGGAGGACCATCAGACCCCACAGAGGGCTAAATCTGCAGGCGCATATGACCTCGCTCTTTAGGGGGTCCACCATTTCCGGTAAGAGTCCCCACACATAGAATGGTCTGTTTTTCTTAAGAAACCCCTATCTTTCTTAGAAATACTTTGGAACACATCATTTCACTGGACTTTTCTCTTTTCATGTTGTGGAATTTTTCTATGTGGACTTAAGAATCTAGCTTCACTTTTCAATATATGATATAAACTATATATATCCTTTGTATTCATTTACATTTTTTTTCATAGTTTTAATTTTTCTTGATATTTGTACCTCACTTGCACTTTATTCAAGATTGTCTTTGTGATTACTATATATATATTTATATGAGCTCAACTTATTTATTTACATATTTGTGCACTGTGGAGATTTCTCAGAGTTTTTGTTGCTGCTGTATATGTTTTTTAATTAATATATGATCTAGCACGGTATACCCCTATATTTATTCATTAAAATAATACCTGCATGATCCTGCCATTGAGGTTCTTGTCCAGGTACTTCCTGGCATAGGGTGACAACACTGTGCCTATCCCTCAATTATGCTTTTGCAATGTTGCATGCGCACCTGGTTGGAATGTTAAAATCACAAATGGAAACTTTTTGTGACTATAGGAAAAGAGGTTTAGCTCTGGATATGGAGAAGGTTCTTTACTGTAAGCTGTGAAAATATAGAATTGTTTTCTACAGTAATTGCCTCAAGCTGACACTAGATTGTGTTAAAAAAAGTATATGCTTCTAAAGTTATAATTAGCTATTAATATTTGTAGTAAAAATGTATAATGTTTAACCACTTCAGCTCTGGAAGGTTTACCCCCTTCACGACCAGGCCATTTTTTGCGATATGACACTGCGTTACTTTAACTGACAATTGCGCGTTTATGCGACACTGTACCCAAATAAAATGTCATTTTTTCTCCACAAATAGAGCTTTCTTTTGGTGGTATTTGATCACCTCTGCGGTTTTTATTTTTGCACTATAAACAAAAAAAAGACCAACAATTTTGAAAAAAAAAAACAATATTTTTACTTTTTGCTATAAAACACATCCAATAAAAAAATTTAAAAAATCAAATTTCTTCATAAATTTAGGCCAATATGTATTCTGCTATATATTTTTGGTAAAAAATCCCAATAAGCGTATATATATTTTTTTTTTCGCAAAAGTTACAGCGTCTACAAGTGATGGGATATATTTATGGAATTTTTTTTTGTTATACTAGCAATGGCGGCTATTAGTGATTTATAGCGGGACTGCAACATTGCGGCAGACTCATCAGACACTAAGTGACACTTTTGACACTTTTTTGGGAACCAGTGACCCCAATAGAGTGATCAGTGCTAAAAATATGCACTGTCACTGTACTAATGACACTGGCTGTGAAGGGGTTAACATCAGGGACGATCAAAGGGTTAAATGTGTACCTAAAATGTACTTATTAACTGTGTGGGAAGTGCTTGTACTATGGTAAGGCAGAGATCCGTGTCCCTGTTTTGCAGAAACACGGGATCACTATCTTCCCTACTGACAGAACCGCAGTCTACCTTGTTTACATAGGCAGACCGCTGTTCTGCTTCTGTCCCGCCTGACCCGCTGATGTGTCCAATCACAGCAGAAGCAGATTGCCAGCGCCGCGTGTGTGCGCCTCAGACCTGGAAGTGCAGGATCATGTACCAGTACGCGATCCTGCTCAGCAGAGCTGCCTTGCTGCCGAATATATATAGTATACAGTCGGCAAGCGGTTAAAGTTCTTTAAGGTTGTTAAGGATTTTTGGCCGTTCTCCAGGGAGATTTTTTTTTTCTGTAGAACTCGAAGGACTTTTTTTTTTCAAGCTGACTAATTCTGTAATTATAAGCCTTGACACAATGGGTTGATTTACTAAAGACATATACACTGTGCACTTTGCAAAGTGCAGTTGCACTCTGCAAGAGCAGGTTCTCCAGAGCTTAGTAAATGAGCAGAAGCTCTGCTGACTTCCATCATCCAATCATGTGCAAGGAAAAATGTTTTTTTTTTTTTTTTTTTTCCTTGCATGTGATTGGGTATTCTCTGCAAAGTGAAGCTTTACCTCATTTTCTAAGCTCTGGAACAACTGCACTTGCAGAGTTCAACTGCACTTTGGAAAGTGTGGTCTGTGTGTGAACCCAGGCTCATTGTCATTGAGCCTGGGTTCACACTTGTGCAAAAATAGACATTGCATGTGATTCGCACCCGTACTGCTGTGCAGGGCCCTTTGAAGGAATTTGGGGGCCCCAAACAAAATGGACATGGAGCACCCCCCACCCCGCACGCACACACGCACGCACGCAAAGCCAACAGGAATCACAGCATAGTGATACAGTTTAAGTTCACCAACACTTTATATAAATAAAAAAGGTTTACAGCGCAAATATTGCTGTTGCATATAATATGTGTAGCACTGGTAGATTTGCGATCTACCATCTGATAGGTAAATTTAGTAAATTGCTCGTTAGGGGAAGTTAGATTTGCCTCTGTTCCAGCTCCAACAACACCCACCTGGGCCGGTGGGTGTTGTTGTTACTATAGGCTAGTGTTGGAAAGGCAACGTGTCAAAGCGTATGGATGCTCTTCTGTCCCGGAGACAACTCGGTGGAGGTGGTCCTCCGAGTGGGATTCTGGGAGAGGGTATTTATGGGACAGACGTCATGTTCTAGGGTCATTTTACAGCCACCTGCTGGCCCTCCTGGCTGACAGGTATGTGTTAGAGTGCTACCTCGTGGTCCTCCCTTTCAGAGGCCCGCGTCGCTACGGCGCATGGGTGGGCCCAGAAGCTTGTCTGGGGCCTACCACAGCAGCCGAGGAATGGTCCTGAGCTGTCTATCCAGAGTGAAGAAGCTGGACAACCGAGGAGATCTCAGGGGAGGACCCGTCATGGAAGGATCATGCAGAGTGCTGGTCTGGAGAGGGGCCTGGTGACTCAGTTGGAGGACGTATCCTAAAGTAACTTTCCAACATAATGTTGCCGGGTTGGCTTAAAGGTTCAAGCACTGTGACTGACATTCACCGCAAAACCAATACATCCTGTGGCAGAGGATCGTACGGGTTCATCCCAAGCAAGTCTGTGGCAGAGATTTTTGTTCGTGCTACGTACTGGCTGCTAGGCAAGTGAGAGAGGCCTATCCAGGTGAGCAAGGAGTGTGTCCCACAAGGGGAGCGCATTCTACTGTAATATTCAACTCTAAAGGACATTTGTCAAGAATCCTACAGAGAGGTGTTTGAGCTTCCCTGCAGTTTCCCTTCTGCTTCTTTCCTGCTACTTCCTCCGTTAATTGTTCAAATAAAGCATTGAAAATGCACTCAAATGTTGGTGCTTGTATCATTCAGAGTTAAACTCAACGGAACCCTAGACCCGGTGCCGGTGAAACAGAGGGAAGGAGAGTGAAGGTAACAAGCCCGCTTAAACCAGCAGCTCCACCGAGAGTTATTGCTACATATGCATAAAATTTGAACATTTTCAACAATTGAACATTTGCAAAAAAACACCAATGTACCATTGATTCAAAAAATAAGCAATAAGATGGAATTGGGATGATAAAGAAAGAAGAAAATGGAAAGAAAGCTATGGTAATTGTTTTTATTATGGTCAGCAAGCTACCATATTTTTATTACTGAATGGGTCTTGATGACTGCCTCCCCCCCTTACTATTTCCTCCCCCGTGTGCTTTTTAACCCCCCTCCCAGGAGATTCAGTTTTCTGTTCCCGGCCGGCCGGACTGAAAGGAAGTGAGCACTCTGTGTCTGCACTTCCTGTCAGTCTGGCCGGGAACAGGAAACTGAATGTCCTGTACCGCGCAGACTGCAGAGGAAGGAAGAGGAGCTCGGCCATGCTACACGGCCACGCAGCTTATAGGCGTGGCTGGGGCCCCAGGCCAGCTTGGGGCCCCAAGCAATTGCTTGTTTTGCCTGTCCTGTCGCGACGGGCCTGCTGCTGTGCCGATCACATGTAATGTCTGTGCTTAAAAATCAAAGACCACTCTTAACCAGGGGGTCTCATGATCTCTGGTAAGCGCAGTTTTGCGGTTTGGCTGGTGACACCTGCTCTATCCTGCCTCTCATTACTATCACGGCATGTGGGACTTCTCATGCCGGTCTAAATATTTTGTTATATCTTTTCATGTGACAACACTGAAGAAATGACACTTTTCTACAATGTAAAGTAGTGAGTGTACAGCTTGTATAACAGTGTCAAAATAACTCAACACACAGCCATTAATGTCTAAACCACTGGCAACAAAAGTGAGTACAACCCTAAGTGAAAATGTCCAAATTGGGCCCAAAGTTTCAATTGTTTATGTGGCCACCATTATTTTCCATTGCTGCCATAACCTTCTTGGGCATGGAGTTCACCAGAGCTTCACAGGTTGCCACTGGAGTCCTCTTCCACTCCTCCATGACGACATCACGGAGCTGGTGGATGTTAGAGACCTTGTGCTTCTCCACCTTCCATTTGAGAATGCCCCACAGATGCTCAATAGGGTTTAGGTCTGGAGACATGCTTGGCCAGTCCATCCCTGAAGAAACCCACAGTACAAGTGGGTGAAACATGTTGGTGTGTGTGCCCATGCATGCCCACCACCTCTAGCCAGCCTGGTCTCTTCATCATCTTGCAGCCCCCACTTCATCTGAACTGGAAGTCCCCGGCTAAACCAGAAACCAGAAGTAAATGGCTGGACGGCCCTATGCCAGCTGCACATGGATGATACCTAGTGCCATTTATCATCCCCAGGAGTGCAGTGAATCGAACCCTCCAGGGACTATCACCAATTGATCCTCCTTTCACCACCTAGAACCAGCAGCTGATGACCAACCTACCACCCTTCTAACAGTGAGTTTTCACAGCTGGTATATCTAGCAAGTGATTCCAGTCTGAAATACTGTCAGAGCAACTATGCCATCACGCCACTGGAAACTCACTCTCCTTTCATTTATCCTCTTTTGTTGCTTGACTTTTCATGCCTACATTTGTGCTTAATGCACACATCATTACCATGGATCTATGATCTTTTCTGTGCTGAAGTCACCTTGATGCATCACTGCATATCCTGTTTGTTATGTTATCCGCTGTTCACCTTTTATGTGACTGACAGCACAGCATTTTGGTTCATCCCCTGAAATCTCTGAAACTAGCAGGAATACCCTCCTGTTTCAAGCAACTGCTTAAACTCGCTTGTGATGACTAATGTATGTAACTGTTACTGTTGATAGATACCCTGTGCAACTGTACCAAGGACACATAGTGAGGCTGGAGGTCCACTGTTAAGCATAAGACTGAGTACCAGTGTGTGCCACCGAGTTTCCCCGAGTATCTATATGTTACTGTGATTTCTCACATCACTAGTTGATTCAATTTGTTTGACACGTGCGGATGATGTTGGCATGGCTGAGCTCATGGATATGCATTTTTAATTGACAATATTGTTACTTTTACTGTGTGCAATTCCCTATTGTTTATGCCTCTCTATGAATTTATATTATTTTTCTACATATCTTTTTTAATAAAGAATATATCAGGTCAATCCACTGTCAGTTCCTTCACCTTTCCTGGAGACAAGGACACCTTTGGGTCCTTCTTACACCCTTTTCTTTACTTTCATCACCTTTACCCTCAGCTTCTTTAGCAAGGCAGTGGTCATCTTGGAGGTGTGTTTGGGGTAGTTATCATGTTGGAATACTGCCCTTCAGCCCAGTCTCCGAAGGGAGGGGATCATGCTCTCCTTCAGTATGTTATAGTACATGTTGGCATTCATGGTTCTCTCAATGAACTGTAGCTCTCCAGTGCCGGCAGCACTCATGCAGCCCCAGACCATGACACTCCCACCACCATGCTTGACTGTAGGCAAGACACGCTTGACACCATTTGAACCAAATAAGTTTACCTTGGTCTCATCAGACCACAGGACATGGTTCCAGTAATCCATGTCCTTAGTCTGCTTGTCTTCAGCAAACTGTTTGCAGGCTTTCTTCTGCATCATCTTTAGAAGAGGCTTCTTTCTGGGACGACAGCCATGCAGACCAATTTCATGCAGTGTACAGTGTATGGTGTGAGCACTGACAGGCTGATCCCCCACCCCTTCAACCTCTGCAGCAATGCTGGCAGCACTCATACGTCTATTTCCCAAAGACAACCTCTGGATATGACTCTGATCACATGCACTTAACTCCTTTGGTTGACCATAGTCAGGCCTGTTCTCAGTGGAACCTGTCCTGTTAAACTGCTGTATGGTCTTGGCCACTGTGCTGCAACTCAGTTTCAGGGTCTTGGCCATCTTCTTATAGCCTAGGCCATCTTTATGTAGAGCAAAAAAAAATTTTTTCAGCTCCTCAGAGAGTTCTTTACCATGAGGTGCTATGTTGAACTTCAAGCTCGAGTATGAAAGGGTGAGAGTGATAACACCACTTTTAACACACCTGCTCCCCATTCACACCTGAGACCCTGTAACACTAACAAGCCACATGACAACGGGGCGGGAAAATGGCTAATTGGGCCCAATTTGTACATTTTCACTTAGGGTTGTACTCACTTTTGTTGCCAGCAGTTTTGACATTAAAGCGGAGTTCCACACAAAAATGGAACTTCCGCTTTTCGGAACCCTCCCCCCTCCGGTGTCACATTTGGCACCTTTCAGGGGGGAGGGGGGTGCAGATACCTGTCTAAGACAGGTATTTGCACCCACTTCCGGCATAGACTCCCATGGGAGTCTACGCCTCTTCCCATCCCCACCGCGCTGTCTCTAGGGAAACACACAGCTCCCAGGAGAGAGCGGGGACCACTTGGGACGTGCAGCGCAACTCGCGCATGCGCAGTAGGGAACCGGGAAGTGAAGCCGCAATGCTTCACTTCCTGATTCCCTCACCCAGGATGGCGGCGGCAGCTGCTGAGAACCGAGCGGGTTCTCGGCGTCGCCTGCCGACATCATTGGACCCTGGGACAGGTAAGTGGCCATGTATTAAAAGTCAGCAGCTGCAGTATTTGTAGCTGCTGGCTTTTAATATTTTTTTTTTTTGGCGGTGTGGGTGGACCTACGCTTTAATGGCTGTGTGTTGAGTTTTTTAAGGGGAACAGCAAATGTACACTGTTATACAAGCTGTACACTCACTACTTTACATTGTAGCAAAGTGTCATTTCTTCAGTGTTGTCACATGAAAAGATATAACAAAATATTTACAAAAATGTGAGGGGTATACTCACTTTGGTGAGATACTGTATCTAGCAACATTTCTCTGGGATTATACTTTCGTTTCTTTACACATGTTTTCTACATGTTTTTTTCTTTTTTAACATTGGCACTGCACTACTTGTATTGTTTTTATGATAGATAGCTAGATTGATAAAAAGACAGAAAGATATGAATGCTAATATGATTGAAAATGGGCCCATAAGTCAAATAGAAGCCTAGTGAGACTGCACAGTCTGCACAAATGTAGGTCCACCCCTGGGGAAAGTATAGGTCCTCAGTCAAGGTAGGCATCACAGATCATCAGTGGGGAAGGGTGGGGGAGGTCACAAGTCCTCAGTTAAACAGTTCTGATGAAGGGCCATTCATTTAATTGATGGCTGCCAGGAGTTATCCGGTCTTGGTTCATTATGGAGCGTAGTTTGTAAAAATGAAAAGTGTTTTTGATGGTCAATAGCCTACAAGCCGATGATGATGTAAATCAAAGGTTATTAGTTCAGTTGGGAGATGGTTGCATGTCTTCAGTTCAGTTTTGCAGGTCAAGGGTCGGATACAGGTATGAGTACAGACAGTGGTCGAAGTAGTATGGCAGGGGTAGGCAACCTCGGCACTCCAGCTGTTTTGAAACTACAAATCCCATCATGCCTCTGCCTCTAGGAGTCATATCTGTGATTGTCAGGGTCTTGCAATGTCTCATGAGACTTGTAGTTTCACTACAGCTGGAGGGCCAAGGTTGCCTACCCCTGTAGTATGGGATGCATAAAGGGGCAGTATGGGAGGTCTCCAGTATGGTAAATGTTGAGGTCATGGTAGTTGGAGGAAATACATATTTTAGTGAATATATATTAGAAGCATAGACCAATTGTTTTTTTGTTTTTTTTTATAAAAATATTGTTCCTTTAAAAAAAAAAGACCCGTAAAAAAAAAATGAAAACTAAATATGCTTGTGACACATAGTCATATATAAAAAAAATGTATTACAGTGAAACAGCGAGGACCCAGAGACAGAAGTGACAGCCAGCCTCGATGGATGAGAGCCAGGCTGTTTGCCTGATATGGTCACACATGGCTTGTCCCCAAGACATTCTGACTTTGGGTGACACATTGGGACATAAGGAAAAAACAGAGGGAAGTGAACCATGAATGATCCATGTACCGTAGAGAGCAGAGAGAGTCCCAAACATGCCCTCTTCTGCTTTCTTCACCTCCGCCACACTTTTCTAATGACTGTGTGTCTCTGTAGATCTGCTAATGAAAGAGACAGGCTAAGTAGCTCTATACGCCTTGAAATGAGGAAAGGCTAATTAAGCAGATTGCAGATTCTGAACTTACTTTTTTGCATGTTTATTTTCAGCTGTTTATTTTAACCACATAATGTAAAGAACTACATAGACCGACAGTGACTGAATCTGTCAGGGCAGAATATGTCAGCTAATTTGGCCATATAGAAGCCATTAAAGATACTCTTATACACAATTAAATAAAGAAAAGTAAAAACTTTATAATAGCCAGGTTTCCAAGGAAGTGTGAAACATACAAAAAAAAAGCAACGCTGGCACAGAGGGCTGCATTGTGGAGGCAAAGGGAAGAGTGGGGTGACAGTTCCCCATTCCCGGAAACACCTGAATTTTAAAATGGGAGGAGCTGTACTAGAGGGTGCATAGCACACTGTGAGCTGGTTTAAAGCGGGCTGTTACCTTCAGTCTCGATTCCTCTGTTTCACCGGCACCGGGTCTAGGGTCCCTTTGAGTTTACCTCTGGACGATGTAGACACCAAACACTTGAGTATATTTTCCAATGCTTTAATGAACAAGTAATAACGGAAGTAGCAGGAAAGAGGCAGAAGGAAAGTTACAGGGAAGCTCAAATACCTTTCTTTAGTAATCTTTAGAACAATCTTTGGGGATTGAACACTTGTTGAATACACTCCCCTTGTGGGATTCAATCTTTGCCCGCCTGGATAGGCCTCTCTCACCTGCCTAGCAGCCAGTACGTAGCACGAACAAACGTCTCTGCCACAGACTTGTTTGGAATAAAACCCGTACGATCCTCTGCCACAGGATGTATTGGTTTGCGATGGATGTCAGACACAGTACTTGAACCTTTAAGCCAACCCGGCAGTACTATGCAGTAAGATTACTTCGGGATACGTCCTCCAACCGAGTCACCAGGCCCCTCTCCAGACCAGCACTCTGCATGATCCTTCCAAGATGGGTCCTCCCCTGGGATCTCCTCGGTTGTCCAGCTACTTAACTCAGGATAGACAGCTCAGGACCATTCCTCTGCTGCTGTGGTAGGCCCAGACAGGCTTCTGGGCCCACCCACACGCCGCAGCGAGGTGGTACTCTTATTGCATACCTGTCGGCCAGGAGGGCCAGCAGGTGGCTGAAAACGAACCACTGAACATGGCGTCTGTCCCATAAATACCTTCTCCCAGAATGCAACTTGGAGGACCACCTCCACCGAGTTGTCTCCAGGACAGAGGAGCACTCATACGCTTCAACACATTGCCTTTCCAACACCAGCCAATGGTGACAACGACACCCACTGGCACAGTGTGGAACTACACCAAGCTGGAACAGAGGCAAATCTAACTTCACCTAACAAGTAACCCACAAGATTTACCTATCAGCGGTAGATTAAAAATCTACCAGCGCTACATACCATTTATTTCTCATTTAAAAAATAAACTTATTCTTACTCACAAATATGTAACAAAATGTTTGCTCCATTAACTTTTTGGTAATAGTTTCAGCTAATAGGCAGCTGACAGCTAATAGGATACAGTATAACACAATCTTAATCTTTATTCAAAAGTTAACCAAAATTAGAACATGTCCCAGCATTATGTTTTGTTTTAGTCTTGTTCTTGCAGCAAGATACAGCTTTTATTACTCCGTGGGACATTATTACCAGGTTTCTAAAACCGAAGGCAGCTCTTTGTAGCTGAATTGAAACTAATGTTGGCATGCCCCCAGAATTGCATATCCCAAGAGTCCATTTCCTATACCCAATCAAGGCAACAGCATTGTTTGCTGGAAGATAAATTAATGATTGCATGTGGAGAATGACAGAGTTAGGTGAAGGTCTGTAGTCCCACAGGTAAGGCTGAGAACTGTGGGGGAGATTTACTAAAACTGGAGAGTGCAAAATCCGGTGCCGCTCAGCATAGAAACCAATCAGCTTCCAGGTTTTTTTTTGGCTAAGCTTAAAGCGGAGTTCCACCCTCAAAAATTTTTTTTTAATAGTCAGCAGCTACAAACACTGTAGCTGCTGACTTTTAATAAGGATGCTTACCTGTCCAGGGAGCCTGCGATGATGGGCCCCCGAGACCGATCTGTCCATTGGATCGGGTGCAGGCACCACCATTGTAACTAAGGGAAACCAGAAGTGGATCCTTCGGGCTTCACAGCCGGTTTCCTACTGAGCATGCGTGAGTCACATTACACTTTCTGAATGGCCATCATTGTCTTCTGAGACACACACAGGTCCCAGAAGGCAGCAGGGGGGGAGCAGGAGGGGCAGAGCCAGAAGAGGAAATTACGTACCTCGCCGCGGCAAGGCTGGGACAGAAGTTCACATTTTTACCACTAAAGTAAGAGAAAAAAAAAATTGCATATCCAAAAATGAGGGGTGGAGGAGCGGTCTTCCGTTTAAGACCAATTACTAAAGTTGGGTGGAACTCTGCCTTAGTTGAACAAGCTGAAGTTAGAAGCTGGTTGGCTACCATGCACAGCTACACCCGATTGTGGGTGCTCCAGTTTTAGTAAGACTGTGGAGATGTGTGCACGGCTCCATAGAGAGCTGCTCACACTCTCCTGCTATGCAAATTGGATGCGGGGAAACCTGCATCCTATTCGCAATGTGAACTCAGCCTAAATCTCCCCCACTGTGTTGTAAGCGTGAACAGAAATCAAGGAGCATACTGGATTTCTAGCAGATGAACCGCTCAGGTAGGGCTGAACTCAGGTGTGTAATTGACGTGAATCCTTCAGAGATGAAGAGTCCCAGGTGCTGGCTAAATGCAAGGTAGAGCACAGCTTTGAACTAGAGAATCTGGATGCCGCACACCAGATAAGGTTGAAAAAAGCATCTTTATTGTAAAAGCTGGATCATCAAAAATACAGGACAATCTGGCAGAACGTACAAGCTCATCTGACGCGTTTCGCACTCATGATGAGCGCTTACTCATAACTTAGCAATGAGTAAGCGCTCATCATGAGTGCGAAACGCGTTAGCTGAGCTTGTACGTTCTGCCAGATTGTCCTGTATTTTTGATGATCCAGCTTTTACAATAAAGACGCTTTTTTCAACCTTATCCGGTGTGCAGCATCCAGATTCTCTTGTTCAAAGCTGTGTTCCTATTTTGCCCTGACCTACACTTTAAAGCATAACTAAACTGCATCTGAGCACCCCAAACTGAAAAAAGAAAAAAAATTTAATTCATTTTTTTAATTTTCAAAGTAAACTTGCCAATCCTTCCATTATTTTGTTGAGAAATCACTTTGAAATATATCCCCTAGGATTTCTAATGGTGACCATCTTTAGAATGGGCAGATAATTCATGTAGTGCTTACTTCCTGGAATCCATTTGCCCTTAGCTCAAGCATGCAGACAACAGTCTGTGATTGGCTGAGAAAGTCCCTCCTCCCCCCTCTAGATGAAAAAAAAAATATCTTTAAAGAATCATAGAATGTGTAGCACCCTCTAGTGTGCTAGAATAGGTAAGTGTTAAGGTTTTTGTTAGAGTATGAAAAATGTGCAGGCTTGGCTGGCAGCCAAGCTTGTGTTTTAATCTGAGTTGGGTGTGTGATCCAGGGAGGGCTGGTATGACTCATCAGGCAGCATCTCTGGTACCTCCCCCTAATTCTCAAACTTGCTGGAAACTTCCAGAAGAATGGGAGGGAGGTTAGGAGGAGCTGCCTGGAGTATTTATGAGGGCCCTGACCAATCCCCAACAGATGGGTTGGCAGGGGACAGGCACCCTCAAATACTTTGGGTCAGGAGAGTTTGGGTAAAATATTGGAGATGGAGTGCTAGGAGGCTGTCGATGGACTCTTGAGGGTGACCCCCTAGTCTGGGGGGTGACCTCGGGTCTGGGAGCTCAGGTATGGGAGGGATCCTCTACAACCTATGAGAAATCCAGTCCAGTGGTATGGGAGCATATGTGAGGACAGCAGAAGCCAGTGAGCCTGTGGTCCCTGATTGTAAAGGAAATTTGCTACTAATCTGACTGAGCCCTATTGTCAGATCACCTAACAGTCTGGCAGCTGGTCCTGAGAGTTGTAGTGCTTCAAGCAAGTGTTGTGCTGGAGGAAGCTGAGGAGTGTGTAAATAGTCTGTGCAGAAGAAGTTGTCTCTGGAAAGTTCTGCTAAATTCGGGTGTGCATCCCAGAATACCCCTATCCCCATACAAGTTCAATACTCCTAATAAAAACACAAAAACAAAGCTTCAATTACTTTTTTTTTAACTTTAGAGTGCTGTTCAGGATTCTGTGTGCCTGGCTGTTCAGGGTGGGGAAACCCTTATTCACCGACGGAGTAGCGCTACAGATGTATGACATCATTGTGACCTAGGCCAGAAACCAGAAAGCAACTTAGGAAATGCTAGCAGTATAAGGATTAAAAATAATTTATTTTACTTGAAAGAGGTTAGTTCTGCTTTAATGATGAATGTCAAATTTACCAGTCCCATGGAACAATTACAGAAACTCAGTTATACTGACAATAGCTATTTATTCTGGTTAAAATGGTTTTAGAAGGCACAATAAGAAGAACAACTACAATATTATACCCCATCCAATGGAATTATTATTGCTTGCTCCAATGCTGTATTGTTTTAAACTCCAAACATTTTCCTAGTTACTTTTGTGTATTACTGAACCCATGTTTAAAAGACAAGCCCACTTATAAAATAAACTGCATTAGCCCACCCTGACTAGTTGCATAACATGAACAAACCTAGAACACCATTAAACAGCTGTTTACTTACCTCGGCAAGACAGTCACAATCTGCTCCCCTATTTACCTCCACCTGAAAGGATTTGTTGGTAGCTAGCTAGTAAATCAACCTTGAAAATTATTTTAAAATCTTGGCAACTATGACTAGCCAGTACAGGCCTGGGTACACATAAACTGGGCATAGAAACACCAAACCAACTCCTAAAGTAAGCACAGACTTTAGATCCTTATTGTTTGAATCCCAAGACTGGGAGAAGACCTCTCAAAATCCTGAAAGAAAAGGCCTTGAAAGTGGATTAGAAAGTAAGTGGATTAGCTGTTGTTATATGTACAGTAGCTCTACAGTTTCCAAAATAAGAGCAGCACTGAAGTTTTAGCTGTGAATATACAGTAGTAATGTTCGTACACCTGTTAAGTATGGAAATTAGTGAGACTCTATACTAGTGAGTCCAACATCCACCTAACATTCTTTGGTATCATCAGGCTAAATTATGATTTTTATTTTAATCTGTAAGTTCTTAACCTTTAGACTCACAAGGTTTTTACTGTCAAAAAAACAGCAGAATACTATAACTTAATAAAACATGGAATTTTAAACTTATGATATATTCTATAAAAATCCAATGTGGAATAAGAAAAAGTAAACATTTTTAACATTAAAGTGGATTTCCACCCAAAAATGGAACTTCCACTTTTTGGAATCCTCCCCCCCTTCTGTGTCACATTTGGCCCCTTTCAGGGGGGAGGAGGGAGCAGATACCTGTATAATACAGGTATTTGCTCCCACTTCCTGGCATAGATCACCACAATGATTGTGGTGACCTACGCCACTTCCGGCGCCTACTCTGTCCTCCCCCACTGTCTTCTGGGAGATACACAGGTCCCAGAACACAGCAGGGACCAGTCAGGATGCGCAGCGCAACTCGTGCATGCGCAGTAGGGAACCAGGAACTGAAGCCGCACAGCTTCACTTCCTGATTCCCTTACTAAGGATGGCGGCGGCAGCAGCCAAGAGCCAATGGACAGATCGGCTTCGGCTGCCGACATTGCGGGCTCCCTGGACAGGTAAGTGTCCATATATTAAAAGTCAGCAGCTGCAGTATTTGTAGCTGATGGCTTTTAATATTTTTTTTTTTTCAGTGGACCTCTGCTTTAAGAGAAATTTAGCAGAAGTTTGTGAGAATGAAAATATTAACATTAAAAGGGATTTTAAACTTACCTTAAAAAGTCAGAACAAAAAGACCATGAGCGTCACAGAGAGCCACAGAGTTCACTCAGATATGGGAAACCATCACCCATTAAAAGTGTCCCCATCACCTCTGGGATGTAGAGGATACTGGATTAATGATGTTTGTTAAAATCTAGCCATCATACCATGAATATAAGTTTATTATGAAGCTTAAAAAGAAGCAAGTGTCATAACATTAGAAAATCATTTTTAATCAGGGTTAGTTCAGCATGAGAATTTTACAAAAGGCTGAAGAAAACATGGCAATAAAATACATTGATGGTCGTTTACTCGAGTGCGTTTTCTGTTTGGTGTGAAAATGTTTTTAACCATGGTTAATATATAATACATATATTAATTTGTGATTTGAAGTTAAATGTTTACTGTCGTTTTTATTTTTTTTTATTTTCTTTTCTTTGTGGTTGACATGATATATAGGAAGTGTTTTACTATTCCTTAATAATGAAAAAGCAACAATCCTGGTTAAGCTGGCACATACAGAATTGAAAAAACTGTCTGATCACAATCAACTGCTCAATTACTTTAAAATTGGATCATGGAGCTGATCAGGTAAGTGCAGTACGGCATTACATTCACTTCTATGACTTCTGACATTAAATACAATTTACAATTGTACCCTTGTACATTTTTATTTTAATAAGTTGTCCCTACATCCCAAAAATGTGTAGTCGGGCATCCTAAAGGTCAAATCTCTGATGCTAAAAAAATGTGCTGGACCAAAGTTCTAAAAGTAGTTTGGATATCCTCCATCTTGTGGACCAAATTATTAGATACACAAAAATGCCTCAAAAATACACAGTGCTCCTGTACTCCCAAATCCTGCAACACTCAAAGACCCACAGACATCTATGAAAACTATTTTTGAATTCCCAGGCATGTACAAAGCACTATAATTGGAAATACGATAGCTAGCCTGTTCAACATATCCTACCTGAAGGTAGCCACATACATGAGGAGTCCATGGACTGATCAAGAGAAAATCACGCAATACCCACATTTATGCACAGATGGAGGGATCTCCTCTGATGGCTATTGTATTCAAGCAGCCACAACACGTGTGACTGCACAAATACATCTAATAGAATGCAGTCACTGTGCTGATAGGGACAACTGTGACTCAAATTTTGGCCAATTTCAAGAACTGTAGGAAACAGAACCCAAGCTCTACTCTCAGTTAAACATGTGTTGCCTAAAACGGTGCTCCTGGCTGGGATGATCACTCCCAAAACATAAGTCTAGTACAAGCCGGCTACTTGGTAAGTTCCAAAATCCAAATCTTTATTTGTTACATGTTAAAAACACAGTGGAGTTAGCTAATGCGTCTCAGCCATGATGGCCTTAATCATAGCATGATATGCTAATTTCAGGTACTGCTTGAAATTAGAGCCTTGCATAGTTAGCTTTATGGTGACTAGCAGGATTCACAGCCCTTGGAGAGGGAGGATAGGTAGGTTTGCCATCAACTTTTCTTCAGATCAATATTTGCATATCAGTGGACTGCAGCTTTTAGGGGTCCTGGGGGGCCCAGGAAGGGTTTTTAAGCTTTGCTCCACTTGCTGTATAATAATGATTTACCTCAATTTGAAAGGTTTACATTAATGGGCATAGTCCATGAAAGAAGTATGAAGGCTATAACTGGTTGTAAATGCGCGTTGCCTGGCTTTGCCTGGTTTCAGTACTTTTGATCGGCAAACATGTTGAGAATTAAAGTCAGAGAAATGTTGTGATTCTTTATTTCTATACTTGTTTCTGGAAATTGAGTCAGAAATGATTGAAGTCAAAGCACGGCCATGGGAGGCAGAGATCTAGCTTTCTCAGAAGAAGTTAGAAATGGCAGCCCCCACATTTCTCCCATGACAGCTCCACTTCAAAGAGCACATTCTGTATGATTACTTGTTGATTAATATGATGTTCATATAATATTTGGACAGCTGAATCTTCAACTGATTCAACACAATTCAGCAAAATATATTAACCTTTTAATCATATGAAGAGTCAGTGTACTGCTCACAAATTGGATTTACAATTAGATTAATGTTATAGAGTGCCAACTATTTACATGTATTATATTTCATGTTTTAGACTGCCCACCTTTAAGAAAATAGTTTTTTTTAAATATATTATAATAGGGATGTTCCCAATGTTCGAGTCGAACGTAAGTTCGACTTGAACATCGGGTGTTCGCCGAACAGCGAACAATTTAGGGTGTTCGCGGCAAATTCGAAAGCCGCGGAACACCCTTTAAAAGTCTATGGGAGAAATCAAAAGTGCTAATTTTAAAGGCTTATATGCATGGTATTGTCATAAAAATGGTTTGGGGACCCGGGTCCTGCCCCAGGGGACATGGATCAATGCAAAAAAAAGTTTTAAAAAAGGCTGTTTTTCGGGAGCAGTGATTTTAATAATGCTTAACGTGAAACAATAAAAGTGTAAAATTCCTTTAAATTTCATACTTGGGGGGGTGTCTATAATATGCCTGTAAAGTGGGTAAAAAATGTGGTGCTGCGCTAATCCTTTACATAAGGTGAAGAATGACTCTGTGTGTGATAACACAATGATGGTGGGTGTCTCTATAATGTACGCGTATTAAATTAAAACATCACTGCCTAAGTGTGGCTCTATAATAACAAACGTGATAGTATAACTAATAACAAAAAATATAACTATATATCTGTCATCAAGGTAAACAAACAAATATATGAAAAGTGACTGGTGCTCATAGATAAATCCTTATACACCCAACTATATATAAATGAGATAAAAAATAGCAACCAACTCTAAAGTTACTGGTCCCTGACCGGACTGGTGTACAACTGGTGTAACTTAACACACGCAGCCAGGCGTATATATACAATGTGAATAGTGCTCCTAGTGCATAACATATGGTGACAGTCTCAATTCAACTGAGTGATAAAAAGTTCATTAGTATACATGCAGAGCAGATGCAAAATGACAATGCTCCACTTGAAAGTAATCATCTATTCAAAGTCCACAGAATGTATATGTAAGTGATCCATTTGGTGCCAAACCTGACAATGGTGATTATTCTTCATGCAACACAGCACGCATTGGTGGGCAGCGGCCCCTTACCTGAAGGTAATGGGGTACTCGCATTTAGCCACTTTTTTTTTTTTTTTTTGTTAATTTTTTTTATTGAGTTTTTAAACAAGGGTAACAGGGAAAAAAAGCACAAAGATGACTCAAACACATTGAAATATAAACTTGCGGATGCAGCCGCTAGCAATGTGAGAAGAAATAAAGTTGTTATACATAAACTGTAGTGGATGATTGCACATGAAGGGTATACATTCTGTTATGCAGTAAAGAATTAATACAATAGCATTTATGTTACTGAGTGGTAGTAACCCATCTCCACGTGTTATTATGGATAATGATTAAGATGAGGTGGGTAGGAGGGAAAATGATCTAATCTTGAGTTTGTATCTTGTAGATCTTGTGCTAAGATTGGTTCAAATGGTGTTACATGTGATCAGGTATGGGTGAAAGGGATGATGAGGGGGTAAACAGGAGGGCTATATGAGGGGGGACTGCTGTGTTTCAGATCAGTAAAAGGTAGGAGTTTTATGGGTATCATCATGAGTTTGGGGAGGTTTAGTATTTATCATTGGAATAAAGGAGAGAGGGAGGATCAATGAGTAATAAGGGTGAGGTAGGTATAGAATATCTTAGTTTCCGCCACAGCTTCTACACTCCCCTCAGTTGAGGTATTTTTCATAGTTATCAGTGGTAGTAAAGTGTATCCAGCATGTCCACGTTTTGGTGAACTCAGTTGGTGTTTCTTTGGTCTGATGTATGAGGTCTTCCATGACCATTGTTTTCTGTATGCGTGTAAACCAGTCCGCTATAGTTGGCGGATATGCGGAGCGCCATTTGAGAGGAACACACATCTTGGCAGCGTTCACCAAATGCATGGCTAGAGAGCGGAAGTAGGCCGGTAGTGGTGTCTTGGAATGATGGAGCAGGAACAATGCAGGGTTGAAATCCAATGTGTACGTAGTTATTTGGCCGATCACTTTGTGGACTTCTTTCCAGAAAGGTTGGATTTTGGTACATGACCACCAGATATGTAAGAGCGAGCCAGTCTCCTTTTTACATCTCCAACAAGTTTGGGAAAGTGTTGGATCAATATGGTGCAACATAAGTGGTGTTCTGTACCATCTGGAAAGTAGTTTAAAAGCGTTTTCCTGTATTTGCACATTTATTGAACCTTTGTGGGTCAAAGTGTAAATTTTTTCCCATTCTAAGTCAGTAAGGTTTACAGAGAGATCGTGTTCCCATTGTCGGGTGGTCCAGTGTTTTGTTGGTGTACGGGCGGTGAATAGGAGGGCATATGTTTGTGATATCAGGTGCTTTTGGGGTTCATCACTTAAACATAAGTTTTCAAATGTGGTGGTTTGTCTGGACCAGTCAGGTTTGGGTTTAGGTTTGTTGAAAAAGTGTCTCAGTTGGACGTATGTCCAGAATGGGAAAGATTCCATTTTCATTTTTGACGCCAGCGCAGGTTGGGATAAGAGGTGATTCCCTTCAAAGAAATGTTCTGCTCGAACAGTAGGATGGGGCCAGTGGTCCGCTAAGAAGGATAGGTGCATTCCTGGTGAAAAATCCGGATTTAGGCAGAGTGGGGTCATTGGACCGTTAAGTGAAGAGATTTTGTTGTGGTTACAGGATGTACGGAATGAGGCCAATGTTGGGCTAATTAGTGGATGGTGTTTATAATCAGGGGGTACGTTGAGTGTAGTGATCCAGGGAAGATGAGGCAGTGGAAGTTCTGAAAACGATTGTTCTAAGTGGACCCAGTCTTTATGTTTAGAGTGTATGTTCCAGTCTACAATTCTAGTGAGATGGCACGCTTGTTGATATTTACGTATGTCAGGAAGTCCTATGCCACCCAGGAGTTTAGGGGTGGTCAGTCTCAGGAAGCTTAATCTCGGACGTAATTTTCCCCAAATGAATGTTGTACAGGCTTTTTGATAGGTTGAGAAGAATATTTGTGGGAGTTTAATTGGAATAGTTTGCAGAATATATAAGATTCTGGGCAAGATTTTGATGATCGCAGCTCTGCCGAACCAAGAAAAAAGTCCTGCGGACCATTTTTTTAAGTCTAATTGTATTTTTTGTAAGATTGTGACGTGATTCAAGGGGTATAGGTCATTTAAGGAGGTTGGTAAGTAAATACCTAGGTATGGAATTGCCCTCTTATTCCATGAAAACGGAAAGTTGAGTTGGCATTGTTGACAAGTTTCAGGGGTAAGGGAAATGTTAAGGGCTGTCGATTTCGAGAAGTTTATTTGAAGGTTAGAAAGGGTGCAAAAAGTTTGAAAATCTTTAAGGAGGTTGGGTATTGTCGTGAGCGGGTCTGTGAGAAAGAGGAGTATGTCGTCCGCGAATGCTGCTAGTTTATATGTGCGTTGTTTGATAGTTATCCCCTTAATTTCTTGATTGGCTCTTATGCGTCATAGGAAGGGTTCCAATGATAGGATAAAAATTAAGGGGGAGAGAGAGCAACCCTGACGGGTTCCATTCGACACGGAGAAGGCGTCCGACAGGTGGCCGTTTACACGGAATTTGGCAGTAGGGTTAGAATAGAGGGCTAATATGAAGTTTAGCATTATTGGGGGAAGACCTATAACCCGTAGGGTTTCTAACATATAGTCCCATGCCACCCTGTCGAACACCTTCTCCGCGTCGAGAGAAAGCATAAATCCTCTAGAGCGACTGGATGCAAGCCAATGGTGAATATTAAGAGCTTTAAGAGTATTATCTCTTTCCTCTCTCCCCGGAACAAAGCCAACCTGATCAAGATCTAAAAGTCGGGGTAAGAGGGGTAGGAGTCTGTTCGCTACAGTTTTCGCATACCATTTAAGGTCAACATTAAGAAGCGAGATGGGCCTATAATTGGTAACTAGGGAGGGGTCCTTGTCTGGTTTTGGAATAACAGCTATGTGGGCAGTTAGAAGGTCTCGAGGCGGTGTCGTGGGAGTTGCGAAAGAATTAAAGGCTGTTATGAAAAAGGGGGTGAGTATTCCTGCGTAAGTTTTATAGTAACCGACTGTCAAGCCATCGGGGCCAGGGCTTTTACCTGATTTCATTTGCTGTAGGGCTATGTCTATTTCTTCTTTTGTTAGGGGGGAAGATAGTTTTTGGGTCATGGAATCAGATATAGGGGTTGGGCCATATTGTTTCAGAAAGTCAACGATCATTTTTTTTCTCGTGATTTCATCTGTGGAGGAATCAGATGGGTGAAGGTTATATAATTTACTATAATATTGGACAAATTGTTAAGCAATGTCTGGGGTTTTGGTGAATTTGCATCCCGACGGGTCAGTGATGGAATGAATCGTTGTGGAGGCTTTTGTCGCTTGTAAGGCTCGAGCAAGCAGTTTACTGGCCTTGTTGCCATATTCATAAAATGTTTTCTTAGAAAGAATATATTTGCGTCGAATTTGTGTATCTAAGATGTCTAATAGTTCTTTTCTAGTTTGGATCAGTTTATCCATGGTGGAGAGAGCCTGGGTTTGTTTGTGTGCGCCTTCAAGTCTGTGGACTATGTTTATTAGTTCTGCGTATTGTTTTCTCCGTTCGTGATTTCGTTTAGCAGACGCCGCGAGCAGGACTCCCCTAATTACACATTTATGTGCTTCCCAATTAGTAAGTGGAGATGTATCTGTGGAGTTATTTTCATGGAAGAAATTTTTGAGACTGGATTCAACCTCGGCTGCAATGGAGGGGTCAGTTAGTAATGATGGGTCCAACTTCCATGTTTGTGGATGAGGTGTTGTGTTCGGGAATTTAAGCATTAGAGAGACGGGGTGATGGTCCGAAATGAGCATGGGGTCAATGGAAGCTTGATGGAGTAGAGAGAGATCTTGTTGTGTCAGGAAAATGTAATCTATCCTTGAATATTGGTCGTGAGGTGCGGAGTAGAAGGAGTAGTCTTTGACGTTGGGATTCAGGGTGCGCCATGTGTCATGGAGTAGTAGCTGCTTGAGTGAAGATTTAATTGTCTTAAGGGCCGAATATGGGAGTGAGGATGAGCTGGTGGAAGTGTCTTGGATAGGGTTACGTGGGACGTTAAAGTCCCCCCCTAAGATGAGGGTTCCTTCTTGGAAGGTCGTGAGTGTATTCGTGATAGTTCTAAAGAAAGGTACCTGACGGAGATTGGGAGCGTATACGTTAGCCAAAGTAATTTTTTTATTGAGAAGTGAACCTTTTAAATATAGGTATCTGCCTTCCACATCTATTAGCGAGTCAGTGATTTGGAAGGGGCAGGATCTTGCAATAAGTATTGAGACTCCTTTCGATTTGTGCAATGGGTTGGTTGCATGATACACCGTGGGGTAACGGTAGTTTTGTAACTTTGGTGTAGCGTTGGAGCGAAAGTGAGTTTCCTGAAGGAATATAATATCGGCCTTATTCCAGTACATGGTGAGGAGGAGCTTAGAGCGTTTCTCTGGCGTGTTAAGGCCTTTTACGTTGAGCGATATTATTTTGAGCATGGAGCTATTTGTGGTGCTAGATGAGTTTGTCATTGTGTGGGTGTTTGTATGGATTTAAGAGGAGAACAGGTGCTGCGGCAATGGATGTGGTGGGGTGAGGTGAGCTGGAGGGTTTACGTGGATTGGTGAGGTAAGTCGGGGAATGTGGGGAAGGGTGAGTGAGTGACACCGGCGATAATTGTGATCTCTATCACCCAATTCGGTGAGTAGGATCACAATAATTTACTAGCCGGTAGAAGTCAGTGGTGTTTATATGTTTGTGAATTTGAGAGATTCAGTGAGGTGTGCGTAACCACTGTGTGGGGGTTGGTCTGGCAATTGAGAGGTAGATACAAAAGTGAAAAAATCGATCAGTGAGGTCTGACTCACCATCAGCCTTATTTTATTTAAACGGTGGAAAAAGGGGGATATGTATATAATACGTAGGCTGAGATGTGTGGTGGAATGAGTCTACAGACTTAGTAAGACGGCTAGTAAATTGCGTCGAGGAGAGGCTTAGTGGAGTGTTGGCGTCAATTATTATTATTATTGGCGTCATTATTATTTTAGAGACCGTGGAGGAGGAAGCAATTGTCTAGTTTGTGGGTATAGGTTAATGTCTTAGGAACGTGGTGTGGGATAGTCATAAAAAGGGATATCAATAACAGTCCCCTCCATTCAGAGGTAGTAATAATTATAGCCAAGTAGCAGGTCCATGTGATAGACGAGCGTAATGTAGAGTAAACAGGGTATCATATCGTGTGTAATAATAATTGGTAATATTAATATAACTACACATGTACATAACAAACATCAATCAGAAAGTAAATTGAACTTAACGTGAGTAAGAAAGGAGTGAAGGTGTTTGCTTCAAATCCGGTCAAAGACAGCTCGACAAGGAGGGTTGAAGCCTCTAATTTTATGTGCAGATGAATATGTAAGTGATTAACGGAGTGCAATAAGTATAGTGCTTTGTTGTAGTTAGGATGGCCATAAGTGTCAGGTTTGCGTGAAGCACGTAGTGCAAGTTGTGATTTTTGTATTGCATTAATTAAATGAGGGAACACATCGTGTAGAAATATAAATATAAGTAATATGGGCCAGATGTCAGCAGAGGGCAGTAGAAAGCGTTTCTTAGGGAACAGAAGGTCTGCAGGCATTAAGTCCGATGAGGCGTATACTGTGGGTCTTGGTGCCGAGATTGTGCTTTTGTACCCACTAATAGCAGTAAAGGAAGAATATGGAGCGGTCCATGGGGGCAGTCCGTAGTACAGTGGTGAGCGATGTCTTCAACCTGGAAATCATAGCTTCAAGCCGTTAATCAGTCAAGTTAGAGACCGTCGGGGGTGAAAAGTAAAGGTATCAGTTTGCAGTTTCAAGGGTGGTCTTCTGAGTCAGTGTGCAGGTGGGAGAGATCATTGCAGGTAGCAAGTCCGGGCATCGGGTGATACTGCAGAGCGTTCGGGTGATGTGGTGTTTTATCTGTGGGGCGCTGGTAGGTATAGTAGAGGTGACGTCCAGAAATCCGATTGTGGGCATAAAGGAGAAGGTGTGGGAAATGAAGTAGAGACTGTCAGCGAGAGCGTCTTGTGAGGACATCTTACGTAGGGATATGGAGGATCAGCGATCTCGGCAAGCCCTGCGAGGTAGGGGCGCTGTCATGGGACTTGGAGGCGGGTGTCGGAGCCCCGATGAAAAATTGGGTCTGATAGGTGATGGCGATCTGCATCGACGAAAGCTGGTGCTGCGTGCATCCATCGGTTCCTCTTCTGGTGGATATCGGGTATGAGGTGAGATGTTAAACTCTGCATACCAGTTTGTGACCGCCACATACGGTATGTCTAGGGTACGGCAGAATGCATTGAGGTCCTCTGAGACTCTCAGTAATGCAGAGCGGCCCTGGTGAGAGGGAGATAAACCGAATGGGAATTTCCAGCGATAGCGGATTCCTTTGGTCCGCAGGACTTCCAATAGTGGCCGGAGATCTTTGCGGTGCCTCAGTGTAATTGCTGACAGGTCTTGGTAGATATAGATATGGCATCCATCATACTCCAATTGCGATTTGTCTCGGGATTTCCTGAGGAGTTCTTCCTTGGTCGCATAATCATTAACGTAGCATATAATATCCCTCAGGGGATCTGTGTCTCTGCCTCTGGGATGGAGCGCTCTATGGATACGTTCCATTGCCAGTGGGGTGTGCCTAGGCCTATCGAGGAGGCGGTTGAAGAGGTCTGTGACAACAGGGAGAAGTTGTTCTTGTTCCACTGATTCGGGTAGGCCTCTTACCCATAGATTGTGTCTGCGACCACTGTTATCGAGATCTTCAACATGGCGTTGAAGATCTCGAAGTTGCATGGTGTGTGAGTCCACTTTATAGTGAATTGTCGTCACTTCTGAGCTTTGTAGTGCCGCGTTGTCCTCGACACGCTGCATTCTCCCTGTGATGGCCTGTAGTTCATGGTGCAGGTCTGAAATGGGCGAGAACAGGGTATCTTTTATGTCAGCCGCCACTGCCTGGAGGTCTCGTAGGCTCGGTTGACGGAGAGATGTTCTGTCGGTCTCCGGTGGCGGGACATGAAGTTTGGAGGGAGTGAGGACAATCTCTGCATGTTCCTGAGGAGGAGATGAGGCGGGAAGAGGAGCCGCCATGTTAGGCCGCTGGGTGTGGAATATCTCTGGTATAGTATGGCTTGTGCGGCCGGCGATTTCTCTCGGGGAGCGGGATCGTGACTGCGAGCTTCCGCGGGAAGAAGTTCCCATAGTGGGTGGTCAAATAATGTTGGTGGTCCCGGTTTAATCTCATGAAAGGCTGTGGTGAGCGGGAGCCTGAGGATTAGGCATCTTCTTTCAAGGCAAACCACGCCGCTCTTTAGCCACTTTTAGGCATGGCAACCTTTCATTGTAAGAATCATGGAATCAACCAACAGTGGGGGATGGTAGTGATGCAATCCTATCCTGGTTTATCTCCTCTACGGGTGTATGTTCCTTCAAGTAATGTCCCAGAGTCACCCAGATAAATCAGAAAAGGAAGATCCCACAATGGTGTAATATTGTATGGCAAACGTACAAATCTTTATTAAAAATTCTCATGTACTCACATTAAAAACAGCAGTACTGGGCGGAGATCCGACGAGCAGCGAGCTCGTAATGCAAAAACAAACATAGAGTGCCTGTCCCGTCCCTCCGCGTGATGTCACGGTCACGTGACTTCTTCAGGGGTTACAGGTAGGCACTGTGGATGTCCTTAAATAGCTCTCCCATAGGCTATAGTGGGCGGCCATTTTCCCGGAGCCGCCAGGAAGTGCTGGAGCGGCCATTTTGCCTAAGGCGGATGGGCACTGCTATACTGTGAATCAGACAATGATCGCAGCAGGGGCGGATGCCTTTCCCTGTCAGCTGTACTGAACTTGGCCAATCAGTAATCATGCTCGTATTAGCTGTCAGCAGAGGGGGAACACAGACTGTATGTCGGCAAAGCGGCATATATGATCGCCTGTGTGCGGCGGTGGCTAGCCTGGCAATACACAAGCCGATGTAAAGCAGGAGCAGATGTAAAAAAAAGTTTTTCCAAAAGGAGATGTTGGTATACAGGGTCAGCTAAGTGGACATAAAACTGCTGTATACCCATACTCGGTCCGAACTCATAACAATATGTGTTAAGGCATAAATTATTAAAAAGTGTAAAAAGACTAATATATAAAAAAACTATTTATAAAAAAACATATATATATAAAGATATATAAATGAGAGGCCGATCTGTAGGGGAGAGGCATCTATATACACTGAGATCAAACACAGCAAATATGTCATAGCATTATAAAATCTGGTGACCAAAAGTGCTAGTGCAAAGTATAGATAAGTGGTTATCTCTAATCATAATAGATACTATATACGTGGCGTAGGCATACATGTACACCAGAATACAAAATAAACAGAAACAGATTAAAAAAATTAATGAAAAATTAAAAAATTGAAATGCATTAAATATAGGTGAACTTGGTATATCTGTCGCATGATTCTTCAATATAGAGTGGTGAGGTTAGAAGTGTGCTGTAATAGCTAGCTGGCTCAGACCTACATGTATGGGCGTAGTACAACCACATGTGGCTGATGCCAGAAGAGACATAGTAATAAAATATTCAGAAAATTCTAAGTATTAAAACTCAAATATTTGAAATGGTCTATAATATAAAGAGTTGATATTTAAAAGTTGCTCAGGAAACAGTTCAAGTCGAACTCTATGTTGAGGCCTCTTGGCGAGAAAGTGTCCAAGGTGAAAATCCACCTGGACTCCAGTTGGCTGAGGGTCCTAACCTTATGCCCCCCCCGCCAGTGCCTTACATAGGGTTCAATTCCCCAGAATTTCAGATGAGACGGGTCTTTATTGTGGTATAACAGAAAGTGTTTGGACACGCTATGTTTATCGTATCCGTTTAGAATGTTTTTCACATGCTCTTTAATTCGTACTTTGAGCGGTCTTTTCGTCCGGCCTATATATTGCAAGCCACAACTACATTGTAGGGCATATACAGCCCCCTCCGTGTTGCAACAGATGAAGTCACGGACTTCATACATAAGTGTCCCCCGTAGATGTAGATGAGAAGTGGAACACTTTCTCGTTGGGGCATCTAGTTCTTACGCATGCAAAACATCTTTTACATGGGAAGAATCCTTTCCCTGAGAACAACGTAAAGGGCTTCTTTGGTGGGTCTATCACACTTTTCACCAATTTATCCCGAATCGATGGTACTCTTTTGTAGATAAATTTGGGTTTTTTTTGGTAGACTTTCCTGTAGTAGTGGGTCTGTCAACAGAATATGCCAATGACGTCTGATTATTTTTTTCTTCGATCTTCTTATGTTGTGCATTGTAGTCGAGAATGAACGCTGGTCCCTCCATTGGGCGTTTCTGTAGCGTTTTGTCCTTAATAAGTGTTTTACGATCCATCGCTGCAACTTCTGCAGTTTTCATATCTATATATCCTTGATCGTATCCTTTCGCAGTAAACCTAGCTCCAATCTTCTCTGCTTGTTCAAGGAAGACTTGAAGTTTCGTGCAGTTTCTCCTCAGTCGCATCAGTTGGCCTTTCGGGACATTATAGAGCCAGTTTTTATGGTGACAGCTTTCTAATGGGAGATAACTATTCCGATCGACATTCTTAAAGTGCGTTTGTGTGCTGAATGTTGAATCCTTTTGTAGAATGTCCAGATCTAGGAACGTTACTTTCTCCTCGCTTATGTCCCATGAAAGTCGAATATTTACCTCATTTGTATTAAGTTTATCTAAAAAATTTTTTAACTGATTTACATCGCCTTCCCATAATATAAAAATATCGTCAATATATCTTTTATAGATTAAAAGTTCTTTTGGTTGATTATTAAAAACCGATTCCTCTTCCCATTTAGCCATAAACAGCCCAGCTATACTGGGAGCAAATTTGGCTCCCATGGCTATTCCGGTTTGCTGATGGTAATACGTATTGTTATACCAGAAGTAATTGTTTTTTAAACTAAAGTCCAAGCATTTCACCAGGAACCTTCTTTGCAAACATGACAACTCGGAGTATCTCCTCAAGCCCCATTTGGCAGCTTCACATGCCAAATGGTGGGGTATAATCGTATAGAGGGATGCGACGTCTGCAGTGGACATAATGCACGTTTTATCTCTTTGAGGGATCTCGTCCAGGATTTGTAAAATGTGCTTGGTGTCTCGCAAGTATGCCTTCGTGCTCTGGACAACTGGTTGCAGAAAGAAATCTATGTATTCACCTATCATGGATATCAGTGAATCGATCCCATTCACTATTGGCCTCGGCGGTGGATCTGTTCCATTTTTATGGACTTTTGGTAATGAATATATAATGGGGGTGCGACACGAGTCAATTACAAGGAACCTTGCTTCTTTTTTACTTAGAATGTTCTTCTTTGCCCCTAGGTGTACTACTTGCTCAAGCGCTTTCCTGCACCTGAACATAGGATTGCTTAGTAATTTCGTGTAAGTGTTTGCGTCATTTAGCATATCCATCATTGATTTATGGTATTGTTCTTTAGACAGAATGACAATACCTCCTCCCTTGTCCGCTGGTCGGATCACAGTTTCTTTCCTTTTCATCAATTTGCGTATCCCGCTCTTGATATGTTTTGGGTCTTCTCTCTTCTTAATCTTCAACTCCTTAATCTCATTCACCACAACTCTTTTAAAGACCTCAATGTATTTATTATCTTTGATCGGTGGATTAAAAACTGAACTGTTCCTTAAAGTGCTATGCACAATATTGCCATTCTCTGTTCCTGTATATCTCATAGGGTTTCCTGCAATGTATTTCTGAATATTTACTTTCCTCACAAATTTTTGTATTCCAATATACGTTTCAAATTTATCCTGGTTCTTGGTCGGCGCATATTTCAAGCCTTTATATAAAACCCAGATCTCTTCGGGGGTGAGTGCCTGGCCACTCAAATTAAAAATGCCTTCTCCCTTCACTCTCTTTTTCGCTTGTTCTCTCTTTCCGGCTCTCCATCCTCTCTTCTTTCTGGACTTCTTCTGGAATATCTTGTCTCGTCTCGATTTCTCGGTGGGTGGTTCGGCCTGTCCCTGTCTAAAAAAGGCTTATTAAGGTCAGCATATCCATATTGTGTCGGATACTGTCTCCCTTGTCTATCACCATCTTCTCTATTCATTAGAGGGGCGTAGTAGTTATACTTAGGTATTGGACTTCGCTCATACTGCCGATGATAGTAAAATGGCCGCCCACTATAGCCTATGGGAGAACTATTTAAGGACATCCACAGTGCCTCCCTGTATCCCCTGAAGAAGTCATGTGACCGTGACGTCATGCGTAGGGACGGGACAGGCACTCTATGTTTGTTTTTGCATTACGAGCTCGCTGCTCGTCGGATCTCCGCCCAGTACTGCTGTTTTAAATGTGAGTACATGAGAATTTTTAATAAAGATTTGTACGTTTGCCATACAATATTACACCATTGTGGGATCTTCCTTTTCTGATTTATCTGGGTGACTCCGGGACACTACTTGAAGGAACATACGCCCATAGAGGAGATAAACCAGGATAGGATTGCATCACTACCATCCCCCACTGTTGGTTGATTCCATGATTCTTACAACGAAAGGTTGCCATGCCTAAAAGTGGCTAAATGCGAGTACCCCATTACCTTCAGGTAAGGGGCCACTGCCCACCAATGCGTGCTGTGTTGCATGAAGAATAATCACCATTGTCACGTTTGGCACCAAATGGATCACTTACATATACATTCTGTGGACTTTGAATAGATGATTATTTCCAAGTGGAGCATTGTCATTTTGCATCTGCTCTGCATGTATACTAATGAACTTTTTATCACTCAGTTGAATTGAGACTGTCACCATATGTTATGCACTAGGAGTACTATTCACGTTGTATATATACACCTGGTTGTGTGTTGAGTTACACCAGTTGTACACCAGCCCGGTCAGGGACCAGTAACTTTAGTGTTGGTTGCTATTTTTTATCTCATTTATATATAGTTGGGTGTATAAGGATTTATCTATGAGCACCAGTCACTTTTCATATATTTGTTTGTTTACCTTGATGACAGGTATATAGTTATATTTTTTGTTATTAGTTATACTATCACGTTTGTTATTATAGAGCCACACTTAGGCAGTGATGTTTTAATTTAATATGCGTACATTATAGAGACACCCACCATCATTGTGTTATCACACACAGAGTCATTCTTCACCTTATGTAAAGGATTAGCGCAGCACCACATTTTTTACCCAGTTCTACTGTAGCCAGGGGCAGGCTGTACCCTACCCGGTGTAGGCTGCTTTTCCTTATTTAACATACACTCTGGGCTGGGCCTTTCCTCCCCCCCCCCCCCCCCGTTTCACGATAGCACAGGAATACTATCTATCCTTTTTGATATGCCTGTAAAGTGGCATATTTTTCCAGTGTTTACAACAGTCTGAGAGCAAAATGACATTTCTAAAGGAAAAAAGTCAGTTAAAAGTACTCGCAGCTATAATGAATTGTCGATCCCAGCAATACACATAAAAGTTCATTGATAAAAATGGCATGGGATTCCCCCACAGGGGAACCCCAAACCAAAATTAAAAAACAATTTGGGGGTCCCCCTAAATTCCATACCAGGCCCTTCTGGTCTAGTATGGATATTAAGGGGAACCCCGCACCAAAATTTTTAAAAAAATGGCGTGGAGGTCCCCCTCAAAATCCATACCAGACCCTTCAGGTTTGGTAAGGATTTTAAGGGGAATCCCGTGCCAAAATTTAAAAAAAAATGGCGTGGGGTCCCCCCAAAAATCCATACCAGACCCTTATCCAAGCACACAACCTGTCAGGCTGCAGGAAAAGAGGGGGGGACGAGGGAGCGCCCCCCCTCCTGAACCATACCAGGCCTCATACCATCAACATTGGGAGGGTGCTTTGGGGTAGACCCCCAAAGCACCTTGTCCCCATGTTGATGGGGAGAAGGGTCTCATCCCCACAACCCTTGCACGGTGGTTATGGGGGTCTGCAGGCAGGGGGCTTATTGGAATCTGGAAGCCCCCTTTAACAAGGGGACCCCCAGATCCAGGCCTCCCCTGTGTGAAATGGTAATGGGGTACAAATGTACCCCTACCATTTCACATAAAATGTGTAAAAATGGTAAAAAAAACACAATACACACCTTGGGACAAGTCTTTTATTAAAAAAATAAAAAATAAAACTGTCCCACAGTCTTCTTCTTCTTCTCGCGCTCCGACAGACCGAAAAAAAAAAAGCTGCACGCCACCTACGATCTACGATCTGCCTCCATGGGAGGCACCCGCCGTAATGACCGGCCTGCTCCTGAAAGAACGGCCGTTTTTTAAACTTTTTTTTGCATTGATACATGTCCCCTGGGGCAGGACCCGAGTCCCCAAACACTTTTTAAGACAATAGCATGCATATAAGCCTTTAAAATTAGCACTTGATTTTTCATGTTCGTGTCTCATAGACTTTAACGGTGTTCGCGTGTTCGAAGAAATTTTTTGCCTGTTTGCATGTTATGGTGCGAACCGAACCGGGGGGTGTTCGGCCCCTCCCTAATTATAGTAATCAGATATATTTTAGTAATATATCTTTATCAAGCACAAACTGATAACAAACTTGCTTCTTTCAGCAAAGTTTGCTTTAGCCTTAAATTTAGCAATATATTATATTATTGGTAGCTATAGGTTATATCATTTACCCCATTTGCTCAATGTACTATAATGTGGATTAATTGTTTATGGTCACTTGTGTGTCCACCAAACTCTGCATTTGCTTCTTTGTTGTAACTGGCCAAGATTATTAGTCTAAGTAAACAGTTCTATTGATTCAGTTGAAGTCATACTAAAAAACCCAATGCAACCAATTATAACAATTATGTCTCATCCTGAGACAAACCCTTACGTGGGAAATTGCAACCATAGCCTTGCTGGATCAATACTCAAATTCATGTCTGATCAATAAAGAATCATTTAGATCACGTTTCTTGCTACATGTTTGCATTTACATGCTTGCTATGAGCAGCCAGCAGGTCAATAAAACTATATGGCCCTTAGGTAAGAAAGAATAATTTAGACCTTTTAGGTTTTGCTACTGGTTAAATTAGACTTTTATATATAAACTACAAACTACAAGACAAACTTTTTCAGGAAAAGAGAATCTAAATAAAAACTCTCCTATTAGCCAGCTACATGTTTACTGTGCTAAAATAAAATGTGTAAAATGCAATTGGCTTACCATGCTACCCGTTTTCTGTTTCAGTCTGAATTATGCTTGACGGACTACTACAGAAAGCTTGACTATATACTGTATTTTATTTATTTATTTTTAGGAATACATAACTGGATTAAAGAGGGGTGTTTGATATATGCCTAGATATATGTATATGCCCAGTACTTTGCTTTATTTGCTGATTGGATCTATTGGATTTGATGGATACATTACAGTGCAGGTTTCTGGCACCAGTGTGGTTAGCATCAGAATATTCTTAGTTTTCATATCACAGCATTTCAGCATAATTATATTGTTGACCCCCATACTGGTGTTTAGACTTAGGGGTATATCTGAAGTTTAGAAAAAAGAGAGAGGCTTCCACCATGTCAGGAAAGAAGTGTGGTGGTCCCATCCCTACTTGACCATACCATGAAAAAATACCCCCTAGATGGGACTTTGAAAGACCACCAGCACTGATTATGTGTACAAAAGTTTATTACAATGTTAAAAATAGACAAATGAACAAATATAAAAAGACGTGTGACGTATAAGTGTGCATACAGCATAACATGAATAAAACACAGAAAAACCAAACAAGATGGAAAATGACACTAATACTCTCCGCTGGGTGAATACCCTAATACCCGATGCGTTTCCATTTTTTTACACCTTCGTCAGGGATAAAAGTTGGAGAATGGTCACAAATATTTACTCAATTGGAGCAATTCCACATCGGTGTAATATCAAGTGTATGACAGCAAATGAGTTGTGGCTGTGAACAATAAGTGCTGTGAAGGGCCGTAAAGACAGAGACAGACCAGAGCCTCACATAGAGCTGCTAGGTTAGCCAATGCTAACCAATGGTCCCTGACTCGGTGTGCACAATGAAAATAATGTTCATAAGTAAAGCGTCACCCCTGTGCAGGGCCGGACTTTCCATTGGGCTTGACTGGGCTCAAGCCCATGGGCCCGGCCAATAGGGGGCCCTGTCATCCCCGCCCATTTCAAAAGCCACCGAGAGCCGCCGAGAGCAGCCGAAAGCCAAGGAAATCGTCTGAAAGCTGCCGAGATGCACAGGACATCCGGCTCTGTATCTCGGCGGTGCCATTTTTAAACTGAAAGGCTGCAATGACAAGGCAGCAATGACACTGGAGCACGGCTACACTGACAAGTCTGCAAATGACACTGGGGCAAGGCTACACTGACACTGACAAGGCTGCAATGACACTGACAAGGCTGCAGATGGACACTGGTAAGGCTGCATTGACGGGCATTTAAATGTAAGTTTTTTTCCTTAAACTTCCCTCCTAAAAGTTTTTTTGCTTAAAATTTTCCCCTAAACTTGGGGTGCGTGTTATACGCCAACGCGTGTTATACGCCGATAAATACAGTAATTATCATTTTATCCATTTTTATTGCTTTTATTAATCGTGGACCCAGGACGAATACCAGTACAGTATCCCCCACTTATACGCTTATATATTATCTACTTTTGTGAGTAGCCATTTGGCTGTTTTGTCTTGTCCAATTAAACAGAAGTTCTTTAATACTGCACTGAGTCTGGTGCACCTTGTCCTTTTCTATTTCTGTTTTATAGAGCTGTGCATATGTATAGAAGGTAGGGCCCGAAAGTAACTCAAGCCCAGGGGCAACCACCACCCTAAGTCCTGCCCTGCCCCTGTGTGACTGTGCCTGCTATATCTGAGGTTTAGGGTTCGGATGAATGGGTGAAGGGGTTGGTGAAGGTTCAGTATTCTTATTTTTTTAGTTCAAATTAATTTGTATATAAAGCAAAATCTTTTTTTATGTTATGGGTAAAAGGATTAGAACGCCTGCCATATTTTTTACTGCTTGCTGTAGTTACATTGAGGAAACTGATCATTACCATCAGAACAGAGACCAAAGATTCCCCTATGGCGGGATTTTAGAGGCACTACCATGTAAAACAATAGAGTATAGGTAAAATATATACTTTTATTGCATAGCCAAGAAAAAAGATAGCAAAATATATACAAATCAATACAAATAATATATACAAAAAAACACATATAAAGCAAAGTACATGTAGTTATGGATACATATGGAGGTATAGTGGAAAAAGGACCATAGGTCAAAGTTGATAAGTCTCACTGAACCAACGCGTTTCAGAGAATCTTTCATCAGGGTTCACAGAGTGAGAGTTAACATTTGGGGGATTACAAAGTCAAAGGGACAATTAACATCACATACAAATATAATGAAAGCCCCCCAAAAAGAGCAAAGAAAAAGCAAATCCACTATAAACCACACTTACTTCCAAAATACAAGTGCTATATAGGTATCCATGGCATAAAAACAGCTTCACGAAAGTCTCCAGGCAGTGTACACTTAAAGGTTGAATAGAAAGTATCTCAGAAAGTATTTCAGCGCCATTTGGGGTACTCCTTTAAATTAAATTAAATTATGGCTAGAGTAGGGAAGGGTTACAACACCTGTCAAGTTTTACTTTTTTTTAATTTATTTCTGTCTGTGAACCATCTGGGAAATTGTCCTTCACTTCCTATCCCAAAGATGCAACAGGAAGTTAATGGAAATGTGCAAAAGTGAGGGCAATTCTTGCTCTCATTTTACATTCTGTTTCATCGACAATGGACATCAGTACAAACAGAGTGGTGAATCTCACCAAAGTGGACTCATATAGCTGTACAAAATTGACAAAAGGTCTAATGCCCCGTACACACGGTCGGACTTTGTTCGGACATTCCGACAACAAAATCCTAGGATTTTTTCTGACGGATGTTGGCTCAAACTTGTCTTGCATACACATGGTCAAACAAAGTTGTCGGAAAATCCGATCGTTCTAAACGCGGTGACGTAAAACACGTACGTCGGGACTATAAATGGGGCAGTGGCCAATAGCTTTCATCTCTTTATTTATTCTGAGCATGCGTGGCACTTTGTCTGTCGGATTTGTGTACACACGATTGGAATTTCCGACAACGGATTTTGTTGTCGGAAAATTTTATATCCTGCTCTCCAACTTTGTGTGTCGGAAAATCCGATGGAAAATGTGTGATGGAGCCTACACACGGTCGGAATTTCCGACAACAAGGTCCTATCACACATTTTCCGTCGGAAAATCCGACCGTGTGTACGGGGCATAACACTTTTTCATTCTTTGCAAAACAAGCAAAAGAAAAAAATAAATAAAAATAGACTAATTATCACCCCCCACCACCACCACTAGCATGTTTAAAGGTCAGTTTAAGCATGAATCAGGGTGCAGGTTTGAAGAGACCCTGTCACCAACTCAGATAGAATATGAAACATAGCAAAATCAGGTACTTTAAATGCTTACTACTTGCATTTTTTCCTTTTTAATAACTATTTTATTCACTTGCAATATGCCTTTGAATTTGCTAGCATATTTGACTTCTTCAGGAAGAGTCAATTGCCTAGCACAGCCCCCTTCTCTTCTGGAAGTAACTACTGTCTGTACTGCCCTAGCTGCTCTGCCCCTCCCTCCACCTGTAGTATATTGAGTGACAGCTGTAAGTCTTCTGGGGCTGCTGACATCAATCCAAGGTGGCAACGCCCAGCAGCAGTTTTCAGGGCTTTTGCATGTCTACACAAGGAAGGCTTTTACAGGTAAATAGCATTCACAAGTAACATTAATAACACAGATAATGTTATGGGAAGACTGTTGTTAAAATGAACGGTCTGCAGGACTGGATTTCCCAATAGTCACTGTAGGCATATGGCTACAGGTGCCCTTCCTAGAGGGGCACCCACTGTACATGGCCAGATCTAGGGGGGTGCAAATTTCAGTTGTGTGGCAGGGCGGCCCCCCCATGAACATTGTACCCATGCCCATTGCAAGTTTGGACAGGGGAATTGTCAGCAAGAAGAGAGCTATGAAGAGGTGTGGGCTTTCTGTGCTCTCCCTGCACCTGTCAGTGGAGCGCTCCTCTATATAGCAGATTACACAGAATCCTCTTAGAACACACAATTCATAGCTTTAATGCCCACCCCCTACCCATATTTTTGGGAGATGAACAGTACTTGGAGGAGGTACCGCCTGATCTAAGAGGATCCTGTGTCATCTGCTGTATAGAGAAGAGCTGTTATCCCAGCTCTTTCCTCCCTGACACTGCTCCAAAATTGGGGAAGATTTGTGCTAGGAGGAGAGAATGGGGGGAGGGCAGGGATTGGTGCTGGGAAGGGTAATTTGCAGGGGGTTGTGCTAAGAGGATGAATTTGAGGGGATTTGTGCTAGAAGGGGGTATTGGAGGGGGGATTTGTACTAGAAGGGGGTATTTGGGGGGGATTTGTGCTAGGAGGGGGATTTGGTGGGAGAGGATTTGTACTAGGAGGGGGTTTGGGGGAGAGGATTTGTGCTGGGAGGGGGGATTTGGGGGAAAGGATTTGTACTAGGAGGGGGATTTTGGGGAGGGATTTGTACTAGGAGGGGGATTTGGGGGAGTATTCGTACTAGGAAGGGGGGTTTGAGGGAGAGGATTTGTGCTGGGAGGGGGGATTTGGGAGAAAGGATTTGTACTAGGAGGGGATTTGGGGTTAGGATTTGTACTAAGGAGGGGATATGGGGGGAGGAATTTTACTAAGAAGGAGGATTTGGGGGGAGAGGATTTGTACTAGGAGGGGGGATTTGGGGGAGAGGATTTGTATTATTTTATCAAGAAAAAAAAGCCGGTCTTAAGTGGGGTACACACTATAAGAAAATCGGGCAAAAGTTTGTCCAATTTTTTTTAGTTCACAGCGAATCGGAACCAATAAAATAAAATTTGTACAAAAATTCTTACGAATACTCTCATACGACAAAGGCTTTTTATGTTGTTTATTGTTTCCGATCATTTTTCTTATAGTGGGTACAAGCCTTTGCTGTTTTTTTCTTTTTGGGGGAGGGGGGTAACCTTCAGAATTCTCTGCCTATAGGCTCCTGGGATTTAAATCTGGCCCTTTATGGCTTGGCGACATTATGGGGAGTTAATGACTTTCTCTTTGGCACAGAAGGATCATATGCTAAAAACCAAACTTCTAATGCATACAATTGTAAACTTTATAGAGGTGGAGCTGCTAAAAAAATCACTCGTGGCTGAATGAAAAGATACCCTCTGGTAAAAACCTTATAGTTTCCATCTCTTCCAGGATGACAATGAAAATACAGCTAAGAATATGTTTTGTTTTGAGGTCCAAACTAGGGATGAGCCGAACACCCCCCGGTTCGGTTCGCACCAGAACCCGCGAACGGACCGAAAGTTCGCACGAACGTTAGAACCCCATTGACGTCTATGGGACTCGAACGTTCGAAATCAAAAGTGCTCATTTTAAAGGCTAATTTGCATGGTATTGTCCTAAAAAGGGTTTGGGGACCCGGGTCCTACCCCAGGGGACATGTATCAATGCAAAAAAAACTTTTAAAAACGGCCGTTTTTTCGGGAGCAGTGATTTTAATGATGCTTAAAGTAAAAAAAAATAAAGTGAAATATTCCTTTAAATATCGTACCTGGGGGGTGTCTATAGTATGCCTGTAAAGTGACGCATGTTTCCCATGTTTAGAACAGTCCCTGCACCAAATGTCATTTTTAAAGGAAAAAATCTCATTTAAAACTGCTTGCGGGTTTAATGTCATGTCGGGTCATGGCAATATGGATGAAAATCAGTGAGACAAACGGCATGGGTACCCCCCAGTCCATTACCAGGCCCTTTGGGTCTTGTATGGATATTAAGGGGAACCCCGCACCCAAATTAAAATAAGGAAAGGTGTGGGGCCACCAGGCCCTATATACTCTGAACAGCAGTATACAGGCGGTGCAAACAAGACAGGGACTGTAGGTTTGTTGTTAAGTAGAATCTGTTTGTAATTTTGAACATTTTTAACGTGTTTAGCTCCAGCCAAAAAATCTTTTCTAAGCTTTTTGGAAAACATAGGGAAGGGTTATCACCCCTGTGACATTTGTTTTGCTGTCTTTCCTCCTCTTCAGAAGATTTCACCTCACTTTTTTGTCCCAATGAAAAATGTTTTTTGAAAATTTGGGTTTTTTTGTGGAACAAGGATTGGAAAGCATCAGTGGAAAGGAGAAATTGTTTTCCCATATTAACTCTTACAGGAGAGAATTTCCCTTCCTAGGGGTAGATTTCATCTCACTTCCTGTTGTCTCCTTCCGTTTGCAAGTAGGAGTCGTTTGTAAGTTAGATGTTTGAAAGTAGGGTCCTGCCCTATATACTCAGCAGAAATTTGGGCCTTAGGTGTTGCTGTGGCCACAACACTGTAAGCCCTCACAGGGCCCTGCTGTGAAATATTAGATCAAGAATTGTAATTACATGCCCCTGTTGAACAGGAGCTGAAAAATTAGGCCTTAGGCACTGGTGCTGGTGCCACAACACTGCAACCCCTCACAGACACTCTAGTTGGAACGCAGGAACGAGCCCTGCTGCAAATTATTGCTTCAAAAATTGTAATTACACGCCCCTGTTAAACAGGGGCAGAAAAATTGGGCCTTAGGCACTGGTGCTGGTGCCACAACACTGCAACCCCTCACAGACACTCTAGTTGGAACGCAGGAACGAGCCCTGCTGCAAAGTATTGCATCAAAAATTGTAATTACACGCCCCTGTTAGACAGGGGCAGAAAAATTGGGCCCTAGGCACTGGTGCTGGTGCCACAACACTGCAACCCCTCACAGACACTCTAGTTGGAATGCAGGAACGAGCCCTGCTGCAAAGTATTACATCAAAAATTGTAATTACACGCCCCTGTTAAACAGGGGCTGAAAAATTGTGCCTTAGGCACTGGTGGTGGCGCCCAGAACCAAAAATGTTCTTACAAGCTATCAGCGTGATGATTGAGGAGGAAGAGGATAATTACTCAGGGATAGTCACTCAGCATCAGCATAGGCAGTCTTTGAAGGGATCTGAGATTTCAAAAAAAATTATTCGGTTACATCAGCATCAGGTGCTTGGTAGCTGGTGGTGATCCAAGACTCATTCATTTTTATGAAGGTCAGCCGATCGACCGAGTCGGTGGACAGACGCACCCTGTGATCGGTTACCACGCCTCCAGCAGCACTGAATGTGCGTTCCGAAAGAACGCTGGATGCAGGACAGGCCAGTAGCTCAATTGCATACTGTGCAAGCTCTGGCCAGTGATCCATCCTCAAGACCCAGTAACCCAGAGGATTTTCGGTGGGAAAGGTGTCCAAGTCTGATCTTGCCCCTAGGTATTCCTGCACCATGTAAAACAGACGCTGACGATGGTTGCTGGAACCGATCATACCTTGGGGCTGCGGACCAAAAAATTGTCTGAACGCATCGGTCAGACGGCCACCTTCTCCACCGCTCCTTCTTTGACTGACCGAAGCCTCAGCAACACGTTGTCCAGAAACAGGAGTTTGTAACCTCCCAGTCTCTGGGAACGCGTTGCACAGACCTTTCTGCAAGGCCTCCCGAAGATGTTTCATCCTCTGCTCCCTCTGCGATGGCAAGATAAGGTCCGCAACCTTACCCTTGTAACGTGGATCAAGGAGGGTTGCCAGCCAGTATTGGTCCTTCTCCTTGATACCACGAATACGAGGATCCTTACGCAGGCTTTGCAGGATCAGGGAGGCCATGCAGCGTAGGTTTGCTGAGGCATTTGGTCCGGAGTCCTCTGGGTCACTAAGAACGACATGGTCCGCAGCCACCTCCTCCCAGCCACGTACAAGTCCATGTGTTTCTTGGGACTGATCCCTTAAAGACTGCTGCTGATGCTGAGTGCCAGGCTCCACCTCCATACTGACACAATCTTCCTCCTCCTCCTCTTCCTCCTCGTCCTCTTCCTGTGTGATCGGCGGGCACGCAGGAACACTGTCTGGATAAAGGGGGCCTTGAGAGCTAAGGAAGTCCTCCTCTTCCTGCCTCTGTTCTGCCTCAAGTGCCCTGTCCATTATTCCACGCAGCGTGTGCTCCAACAGGTGGACAAGGGGGACAGTGTCACTGATGCATGCACTGTCACTGCTCACCATCCTCGTGGCCTCCTCGAATGGTGACAGGACAGTGCATGCATCCCTGATCATGGCCCACTGGCGTGGGGAAAAAAAACCAAGCTCCCCTGACCCTGTCCTGGTGCCATAGTCGCACAGGTACTCATTGATGGCCCTCTGCTGCGTGTGCAGCCGCTGCAGCATGGCCAACGTTGAGTTCCACCTGGTGGGCATGTCACAGATTAGGCGGTTCTTGGGCAGGTTAAACTCCTTTTGGAGGTCCGTCAGCCGAGCACTGGCATTATATGACCGGCGGAAATGCACACAGACTTTCCTGGCCTGCCTCAGGACATCCTGTAAGCCCGGGTACCTGCCCAAGAACCGCTGCACCACCAAGTTAAGGACGTGAGCCAAACAGGGCACATGGGTCATTTGTCCCTGTCGGAGGGCAGAGAGGAGGTTGGTGCCATTGTCGCAAACCACCATTCCTGCCTTAAGTTGGCGTGGCGTCAACCACCTCTGAACCTGCCCCTGCAGAGCTGACAGAACCTCTGCCCCAGTGTGGCTCCTGTCCCCCAAGCACACCAGCTCAAGCACCGCATGGCATCTTTTGGCCTGCGTACTTGCGTAGCCCCTTGAACGCCTACGGAGCACCGCTGGTTCCGAGGAAGAGGCCATGGAGGAAGAAGAAGAGGAGGGGGTGGAGGAGAGAGGTGTGTCACAATCAGCATTTTGGAGGCGTGGTGGCGGAACAACCTCCAACACTACTGCACCTTGTCCTGCATCCTTCCCAGCTGCCAGCAGAGTCACCCAATGCGCCGTGAAACTTAGGTAACGTCCCTGTCCATGCCTGCTGGACCATGAGTCAGCGGTAATATGCACCTTACCGCTGACCGCCCTGTCCAGCGAGGCATGGACATTGCCTTCCACATGCCGGTAGAGAGCCGGAATCGCCTTCCGTGAGAAAAAGTGGCGTTTGGGTACCTGCCACTGAGGAACCGCACATTCCACAAACTCACGGAAGGGGGCAGAGTCTACCAACTGAAAAGGCAGCAGTTGAAGTGCTAGCAATTTTGCCAAGCTAGCATTCAACCGCTGGGCATGTGGATGGCTGGGAGCAAACTTCTTTCGGCGGTGCAGCAGCTGGGGCAGGGAAATTTGCCTGGTACAATCTGACGTCGGTGTACCAAAAGCAGATTGCCCACAAGTACTTGGCTGTGACACACCTAATTCTACACCTTCATTCCTCTCACTGCAGGTCTCAGAGAGGACTGAAGGTCTAGTGGGGTTGGAAATCTCAGCTGATGAGGAGCAAGGAGAGATCCTCTTTGTTCTTTGGTGTGGGTCTTTTAGATACGCTTGCCAACGAACTGCATGGCAGGTCAACATATGTCTGGTCAAGCATGTGGTACCCAAGCGGGAGATGTTTTGGCCACGCGAGATACGCTTGAGACATATGTTGCAAATAGCAGCGGTGCGATCTGATGCACTCGTCTCAAAAAAGGCCCACACCAAAGAACTTTTTGAATAACGCGCAGAGACTGCAGCGCCCTGCACATGTGGAGCTTTGGGGTGTGATGCAGTCAATGTGCTGCCCTTAGGCTGGCCCCTGGAGGGCATCCTGCCTCGTTGGTGATGTGCTGCCGCCTCCTCCTCCTCCTCCTCCTCCTCCTCCTCCTCCTCTCTCCTATCAGGCACCCACGTTGAGTCAGTGACCTCATCATCCCCTCCCTCCTCATCACTGGAGCAAACCTGGCAGTATGCTGCAGCAGGGGGAGCATGACTGCCAGATTGCTGTCCTTCTTGGGCACCCCCTCTGTCCGCGCTCATGTTACTGCCTTCATCGAGCTCAGTATCGTCATCAGAGCCTTCCAAACGCTGGGCATCCTCCTGGAGCATGTACCCAACACTGTGGTCAAACAGTTCGAGGGAATCCTCATGAGGACATGGTGGAGCTAGGGAAGGAGTCACTGATGACATTGAGCTGAGGGAAGAGGCCGCTGCTTTGCCAGACAAAGCACCCTGGGCATGGGTGAGAGAGGATGAGGAGGATGAGGACGGCTTGGTCATCCACTCGACCAAGTCTTCCGCATGTTGCGGCTCAACACGGCCAGCTGCCGAAAAAAAGGCCAAGCGTGTCCCATGGCCACGTGCTGATGAGGATGCACCGTCTCCACGACCAGCACTAGACACAGAGCCTGCTTGCCCTCTCTTATTGGCTTGTGACTGTCTGCCTCTCCTTCTTGGCCTTCCAGACATACTAATGGCCTGTAGCTGCACTAAGCTGGGATAGAACACCTGTAATTTTCTTCAAGTAGCTTTATATACTGTAACCAGACAAGCCTGCCTGTCAGTAGGAAGATAACAGGAACGGATCTAGCTGAACACTGTGAGCAGGACGCACTGTACTAAATGTAAATAGTCTAGCTGCCTGACCGTGGTACTAATAGGATCAAATAGAACACCTGTAATTTTCTTCAGGTAGCTTTATATACTGTAACCAGACAAGCCTGCCTGTCAGTAGGAAGATAACAGGAACGGATCTAGCTGTACACTGTGAGCAGGACGCACTGTACTAAATGTAAATAGTCTAGCTGCCTGACCGTGGTACTAATAGGATCAAATAGAACACCTGTAATTTTCTTCAGGTAGCTTTATATACTGTAACCAGACAAGCCTGCCTGTCAGTAGGAAGATAACAGGAACGGATCTAGCTGAACACTGTGAGCAGGACGCACTGTACTAAATGTAAATAGTCTAGCTGCCTGACCGTGGTACTAATAGGATCAAATAGAACACCTGTAATTTTCTTCAGGTAGCTTTATATACTGTAACCAGACAAGCCTGCCTGTCAGTAGGAAGATAACAGGAACGGATCTAGCTGTACACTGTGAGCAGGACGCACTGTACTAAATGTAAATAGTCTAGCTGCCTGACCGTGGTACTAATAGGATCAAATAGAACACCTGTAATTTTCTTCAGGTAGCTTTATATACTGTAACCAGACAAGCCTGCCTGTCAGTAGGAAGATAACAGGAACGGATCTAGCTGAACACTGTGAGCAGGACGCACTGTACTAAATGTAAATAGTCTAGCTGCCTGACCGTGGTACTAATAGGATCAAATAGAACACCTGTAATTTTCATCAGGTAGCTTTATATACTGTAACCAGACAAGCCTGCCTGTCAGTAGGAATTTAACAGGAACGGATCTAGCTGAACACTGTGAGCAGGACGCACTGCACTAAATGTAAATAGTCTAGAAGATAACAGGAACGGATCTAGCTGAACACTGTGAGCAGGACGCACTGCACTAAATGTAAATAGTCTAGAAGATAACAGGAACGGATCTAGCTGAACACTGTGAGCAGGACGCACTGCACTAAATGTAAATAGTCTAGAAGATAACAGGAACGGATCTAGCTGAACACTGTGAGCAGGACGCACTGCACTAAATGTAAATAGTCTAGAAGATAACAGGAACGGATCTAGCTGAACACTGTGAGCAGGACGCACTGCACTAAATGTAAATAGCAGGAACGGATCTAGCTGAACACTGTGAGCAGGACGCACTGCACTAAATGTAAATAGCAGGAACGGATCTAGCTGAACACTGTGAGCAGGACGCACTGCACTAAATGTAAATAGCAGGAACGGATCTAGCTGAACACTGTGAGCAGGACGCACTGCACTAAATGTAAATTGCAGGAACGGATCTAGCTGAACACTGTGAGCAGGACGCACTGCACTAAATGTAAATAGTCTAGAAGATAACAGGAACGGATCTAGCTGAACACTGTGAGCAGGACGCACTGCACTAAATGTAAATAGCAGGAACGGATCTAGCTGAACACTGTGAGCAGGACGCACTGCATTAAATGTAAATAGTCTAGATAGAAGATAACAGGAACGGATCTAGCTAAACTGAATACAGTGTATATATATATATGCAACACCTGGGATGCATATATATACACAATACACTGTAAGTGCAGCTAACTGACTGACTGTTCTGCCTAATCTATCTAACTCAAATCAAATGACACTGTCTCTCTCTCTCTCTATCTCTCAGCACACCGGAACACACACTACACAGGGCCGCCGTGCAGGCGGCCTTATATAGTGTGGGGTGTGTACTAAATCCCCTGAGCCATAATTGGCCAAAGCCACCCTGGCTTTGGCCAATTACAGCTCTCTCTACTGACGGCGCTGTGATTGGCCAAGCATGCGGGTCATAGTGCATGCTTGGCCAATCATCAGCCAGCAATGCACTGCGATGCCGCAGTGAATTATGGGCCGTGACGCGCCACACGAATTTAGCGCGAACGGCCCATAACATTCGCAATTCGGCGAACGATCGAACAGCCGATGTTCGAGTCGAACATGGGTTCGACTCGAACACGAAGCTCATCCCTAGTCCAAACAAATGAAGCCACTTAAGCCTTCATAGTATGCATTAAAAATCAATGCACAACTGACAGTTGCCCAGCTAAGTACAACTTTTTAATATGCTATATTCTTTAAGACACAGTAAAGCAGGAAGCAGGGGTGGCCCATCCATTAAGGGCGCAAGAGCGCCTCCCCCCCTTTCCATGCGTCTGGCCCCTTGCAGGACGCCGGATGCATGCATTTCAAGGGGGGGGGGGGGGTTTGAAGCATCTGATTAGAGCCATAGTCCCTGATAGGCTTCAAAATAGGGTGGAATCGGGGCACAGAGAATGCAAATCAAGCCCACCCAGGTGTGTTACAATAGTGATTGAATATTCACTATTGTGACACTGGTTACAATAGTGAATGAATATTCACTATTGTGACACTGCTCCACCTCCAATCAGGAAGTGGGTCTTGAGACCCGTCACTCGATTAGGAGGAGAGGCCACATGACAGAAGCCACTGTGATGAAGGAAAGGATACAGGAGCCGCTGCCCGCTGCCCGCCACCCACCACCTTCTGTCACCTAGACGGGGTAAGTGCTGTTCCGACCAGCAAACGGCAAGGGGGGGGGTGCTACCAGCTGCTCGGGGGTGGTTGTTTGCCACCCCCCAAAAACAAAAAACACCAGCCACCACTGCAGTAAAGCAATCTAATTTACGTTTAGTTTCCAGAATGGCACAGGGTACCTACCACCTTCTAGCAAACATGCCAGGGCAGTCAGAAACACTAAATTCCCACAAATACTATGACACTGGTGAGTATTCAAACCACATCTGTCTCAAAATCATACTACCATACTTACTTTAAAATACATTTTGTTTTGATGTCTGAAGTGAACGAAGGAATTAGACTTGTTTTCTTCTTAAAGCGGTATTAAATCCAAAACCAAAAATGTAATATATTGCAGCTTACCAATCATTAGATGTGGTGGCTGCATCTAATGACTTCCCTTGGTGATTTGGCCAGTAACACACTTCCTGTATTAGAGTGCCTACACTCTGAAAGAAGGATCAACATAGATACTTTTGAAGAGCAGCATTGTCAGTCTGGGGGGAGGGGAGTGTTATGCCGCGTACACACGACCGGACTTTATGGCATAATTGGTTCGGCGGACCGGAGTCCATCGGACAATTCGATCGTGTGTGGGCTCCAGCTGACTTTTTTCCCCAAAAGTTTGATGGACCTAGAAATTAAACATGTTTCAAATCTTTTCGATGGACTCGGGTCCGGTCGAAAAGTCCGCTCGTCTGTATGCTAGTCCGACGGACAAAAACCGACGCTAGGGCAGCTATTGGCTACTGGCTATGAACTTCCTTGTTTTAGTCCGGTCGTACGTCATCACGTACAAATCCGTCGGACTTTGGTTGATCGTGTGTAGGCAAGTCCATTCATTCGAAAAGTCCGTCGTAAAGTCTGTCGAAAAGTCCCGCAGGACAAAGTCTGCCATAAAGTCCACTCGTGTGTACACGGCATTAGATGTACTAGCATATTTAGATACACTAACAAATTGAAACCAAGCTCCATCTAACAGTTACAGCAACTATTTTGTTCCTTTTGCGGTAAAGATTTTACATAGATAAAAGCTGCCCATTGTTAGCACTCGTGTCAGTAGGGATGAGCCCGATGTTCTCCCGTTCGCCGAAAAGCAATCAATATGTGTCGCTCGTGGCAAATTCAAAAGCCGCGGAACACCGTTAAAGTCTATGAGACACTAACATGAAAAACCAAAAGTGCTAATTTTAAAGGCTTATATGCAAGTCCTTGCCATAAAAAGTGTTTGGGGACCCGGGTCCTGCCCCAGGGGACATGTATCAATGCAAAAAAAAGTGTTAAAAATGGACGTTTTTTCGGGAGCAGTGATTTTAATAATGGTTAAAGTGAAACAATAAAAATGAAATATTCCTTTAAATATTGTGCCTAGGGGGTGTCTATAGTATGCCTGTAAAGTAGCACATTTTTCCCGTATTTATAACAGTACCACAGCAAAATGATATTTCAAAAGGAAAAAATTTAATTTAAAACTGATCGCAGCTGTAATGAACTGTCGGGTCCCGGCAATATAGATGAAAATCATTGAAAAAAACAACATGCCCCCCCCTCCAGTTCATTACCAGACCCAGTCTGGTATGGTTATTAAGGGGTACCCCACACCCAAATTAAAAAAAAATGTGTGGAGGGGTCCCCCCCAAAATCCATACCAGGCTCTTCAAGTGTGGTATGGATATTAAGGGGAAACCTGTGCCATTTTTTTTTTTTAAATGGCATAGAGGTCCCCCCAAAATCCATACCAGGCCCTTCAGGTCTGGTATGGATTTTAAGGGGAACCCTGAGCCAAAATAAAAAAAGAAATGGCGTAGGGTTCCCCCCAAAACCCATACCAGACCCTTATCCAAGCACACAGCCTGGCAGGCCGAAGAAAAAGGGGTGCCCCCTTCCTGAACCATACCAGGCCACTTCCCCTCAACATGGGGAGGATGCTTTGGGGTCCCCCCAAAGCACCTTGTCCCCATGTTGTTGGGGAAAAGGGCCTCATCCCCACAACCCTTGCCCGGTGGTTTTGGGGGTTTGTGGACAGGGGGCTTATTGGAATCTGGAAGCCCCCTTTAACAAGGGGACCCCCAGATCCCGCCCCCTATGTGAATGGGTATCGGGTACATTGTACCCCTACTCATTCACTAAAAAAAGTGTCAAAATGTTAAAAATGACAGTAGACAATTTGGGACAAGTCCTTTATTAAAAAAAAAAAAACTGCCACGATGTCCATTCATCTTTGATCACAGCGCCCGACAACCCGGTAAAAAAAAAACAGAAAAGACTCCGCCTCCATGGGAGGCTCCCGCTGAATGAAGCCTCTTCATGATGACAGCTGTTATATAGCTGAGGGCAGGGCCACCCAGTGACATAAACGGGTGACCCTGTCCCCCTCTGACGTTATGTGACGGGGGGGGGGGCGGTTTTGATTTTTTATGTTCGTGCCCCATAGACTTTAACGGTGTTCGCGCGTTCGTACAAATTTTTTGCCTGTTCGCAAGTTCTGGTGTGAACCTGTCGGTTGTAAATGTTTTTTTAGTTTTGGATAGAGGGGAAAGGGATTAGAACATCTGTCAGTTTCCATTGCTGTCTGTGTCCCTGTTAAGAAGAATATGGGTAAAAGATGACCAGTGAGTATATTATGTAGTAGTTTGATAACTTGTCAATCTCTCTAAATAGTTTCATTGCCTGTGAGTGCTTGTTGTTGACAGAGATGTAGCTCATTGGACCGTTAAGCCAGTCACATACAAATGGGTATTTTGGTAGGTGGGGCAAAAAGATCTCATACCGGCTTGTTCCAGCTCCTAAGCTCCAATACTTAAGTAATCCTCCAAGTGTTGCTTTGCTAACAAGATGCTTGAAAAAGGATGGTAAAGCTTGAAACATGCTCCCAGGCATAAGCCATGTGAATGCAAACAAACTTAGTTTCTTAAGGCAGGCCATACATGACTCATTTTCTTTCCTTCAACTAGTGGGTTGAACAAAAGAAAATTCATTGATTCTCCCATTCACACATTCAAGGTGGATTGGGAAGCCCTCCCGCTGAGCTATCGTATTCTGACATTAAGGAGGCTTCCCCACCATCAGAATACACTCATCAGCACTGTCGGCTATAGACGGTGGCACTGATCAAGCTAACATTTTCCAACATGCTGGTTGTACAGAAGTCAGCTGCCTGCCCCTCCTGTGTTCCCCAGGTTTCCCCCTCTTCCCCTGCCCACAGCACTGCTGGCTTCCCTCCTCTCCCACCGGCTGCTGCCTGTAATGTTTGAGGATGGAGAACAGAGAAGGGGCCAGGAAATATGGCATTTACCAGCCCCTTCCTTTTCTTTTTTTTTCTTTTATATAATCTTTATTTTATTTTGAAAGTACATGTAACAAGACATGTTCAACATTTTGCATGATAATGAAATTGCTGACCCACATGGGTTTGCCATGCATATACTACACAACTAAACCGGTTGAACAAAAGAAAAATAAGATACAACATAAAAATAGAACAAAACATTTAAATAAAATAAGTACCATGTGTGAGTTGTGCGAAATGACAAGAGGGTTATCATCGGTTAATAGGCTAGGAGCATCGTCTTGGTGGTGGTGTTGTGGGTAGCTGTAGTATGTGTACAGGGTGGATAAGGTATATATGCCTCTTGCACAACCGACATACCCCTAATGGCAGACCAGAGGGGGCCATCCGCAGGACCATGGTAAGGGTTTGCTCTCCCGGCCACGGCCGGGGCAGAGGGAGGGGGGGTCCAATTGCCTCCAACTAACCTCCCTCCACCCCCAGCACCAGAGGATCACCTCGCACCCCCAGGTGGGACTTCAAGTGTCCCCTATAAACAGGGGGTCTACCCCGTGAGTGCAGAGGCTCTAGGCATATATATCAGTCAGACACACACCTGCATGTTACTGAATCATTAAACTGGTATCAATATATCAGAGGTTATGTTCAACTCATGGGATCATGAAAAAGAAGGAGAGGGGGGAAAAGAAGAAGAGGGAGGGGGAAGGAAAGAAGGAGGAAGGGGGAAGAGAAAGGAGCGATCTGAGTGTACCTGCACTCCTGTTAGCGGCTTTAGACATGTCCCTACCAAGCACACCATCCCCAAACGATCCAATCAGCTTCTTTGATCTCCAATAGCCGCCATGTGTCAAGGGGTAGCTCCCCATCCTCTAGGTTCTTGACAGCCTATATGTTGTAAGGGTTGGGTCTGCCAGTTCTAATAAAGCTATGTCCAGGCTAGAGGGTATATCTCTGGAGTCTGTGGTGTATTCAGTCCAGGGAGTCCAGATTCCGATAAACCGGCCTGTAGACCCCCTGCAGGTCGCTATCCAATCCTCAGCCTCCCAGACTGCATTTACCCTGCTGATCCACTCCTCCCTGGTGGGGATTCTGGGCTGCTTCCAATAAGTCGGAAGTAGTCACCTTGCACATTCAATAAATGGGGCAGCACATTTTTTTTATATTGATTGAGTGGGATCGGGGGGATATGCAGGAGAAAGTGCGTCGGAGAGAGAGGCACCTCTATCCCTGTTATGCTTTTTATTTGGTCTTTTACATCCTCACAAAAAGGTACGATCAGGGGACATTCCCACCATATATGGATAAGCGTGCCTCTGAGTCCGCAGCCCTGCCAGCAGAGCCCTGAACCAGAAGCATAAATAAGTGCTAGGTTGGCAGGTACCCGGTACCAGCGAGACCTTATCTTATAGTTTGTTTCTTGGGCTTTGGAATCTATAGAGGATGACTGTGTGAGATAGTACAGGTGGGACAGCTGCGAGTCAGTGAATTCCCGCCCCAGATCTCTCTCCCACTTCCGAATGTAAGCGGGTTTGGATTGATTGGCAGCTGAGCCTAAGAGTCGATATAATTCTGACACCATGTGAGGGATGGGTTTCTCATTCACGAAGAGTTGCTCAAACGGGGTGAGGGACAGAGGGTCTCAGATTTTGCAGCCGTGTATCTCAAAGAAATGTTGTAGTTGTCTATACCTCCAAAAGTTCATTCGTGAGCCTTGATGCCTGGCCTGTAGGGTGTCAAAGCTCAGGAGTTTACCATCTTTCATAAGTTTACCACAGCTGGCGTCTCCGTCTACCACCCAAGGCCCAAAAAAGGCCATCTGTTCACCTGGGGGGAACCATAGGAACCCACCCAGTGGTGCCAACGGGGACATAGGGGGAGCTATTTTTAAGAGCGGATTGATCCGGTCCCATACTGAAAGCACCTGGGCTGTCAGCGGGGAAGTCCTTTCGGATAGCCCTCTGTGTTCCCTCAGCAACCATGGGGCATAGGATAAATTTCTGCCCGCCAGACATTTCTCCAGGGAAACCCAGAGTTTTGAGCAGGTGTGAAAACACCAGTTGAGTATCCTCTGGAGGACTATGGCGCGATAATACAGTCTAATATCTGGGACCCCCAAGACACCCTCACATTTTGGGCGCCTTAGCACCTTTAAGGCTATTCACCCCTTCCTTTTCTAAATGAACACAGGGGGTGATTGTTACCGATCTCTCCTATGCCCATTCATAACTAAAGCATAGTAAACTGTATTTACTATGCTTCGGTTTATGAATGAACAAAAGCTGCTCAGTACCGAACACTTCCAGTTCATTCACTGTCCAGTGCAGCTGAGGCTGCAGAGAAAGGGACTGATAAATCTCTATCCTTAGTCCCTTCCTCTGTCTCAAAAGTGAGACATCAGGGGTCTGTTTAGACCCCTGATATTTCACCAAAGCCCCCCCCCATGGGGTCCCTAAAGAAATTGAAAAAAAATAAATAAACAATATTATAAAAGATAAAAATTATTTTATTATTTATATTAAAAAAATAAAATTGTGAAAAACAAACAAACTACTGACACCATCCACTACCCTACTGACACCATTCACTGCTTTATTGACACCATTCACTGCCCTACTGACACCAACCTCTGCTCTACTGACACGTCCACTGCTCTACTGACTGACACCAACCTCTGCCCTACTGACATGGCCACTGCCCTACTGACACTGAACTCTGCCATACTGACACTGTCCACACATTGGCCACTGCTCTACTTACTTACACTGTCCACATTTAAGGTAGTTTAAGTTTATATTTTTACAGTGACATTTGTTTTATAATATTTTTCCTTACTATTTAGTTAGGCCTTGCTAGGTAATTTCTTAAAAAAAAAAGGGCACCAGACTTAGGTGATCTTTGATCTCTTTCATGTTGTTCAGGTAGATCTCCGCCTCTCAAGGTTGCCCTACCCCCTGCGCTAAACAGTACACTACTCTCAAGCAAACTTGTGGTGCTAACAAAATAACAAAATATGATACATATTTCCTCAATTGTAGTAAACGCAAGGTGCCAAATATACTTATGTTAGAGAATAAGCCCTTTTGTCAATAGTGTTAAAGACTCACAGGTATGGGAAACATAGGCCTGTCCTCTTCCTCATTCCACAGTGCAGCACTCAGTGCTTGAGCCCAAGCATTGTCAATGTCCATGCAACTAACTTGCAGTCATACTTTGCATAAGAGGGTGTGGGGGCTCCAGCAATGGTTGCAGAGGACAGGTTGACTAACACCTTAGGATGCATGTTATTAATATTTATTTTTTTCAGCACAGGAATGCAATTTAGAGACAAAGTGACGGTGTATACACATAGGCCACCCCTCACGATTTGTAGGTAGGCACCTACAAAGTTAAAAATGTGTTGGCCAAATAAAATAATTAATGTTTGGTGTTGTAGGTGTTAATACTCAGTGCAGTAGTGTGCCTTCCCCTGCAATTGCTACTTCCTGCTTCTGAGGTGATATATGAAGTAGGAGGCTGGGCCTCATAGTCTGTCTGTGTATGGGAGGTGAAACGTGAGCACAATAAGTAGCATGAGTTGTGAAGACTATTGGTACTACATTGTGGGAAGCAACAAATCTTTTGTAAGATATGGACAGCACGACATAGCACAGCACAGCAAACGTTCTGTATAGTGTTATTACTAGGAAAGACGAGACTGTAAAGTTTATTCTGGTTAAAACACTCAAAGGGGTTATTTACTAAAACTGGAGAGAGCAAAATTGGGTGCAGCTCTGCATAGAAACCAATCAGCTTCCCGGTTTTATTGTCAAAGCTTAATTGAACAAGCTGAATTTGGAAGCTGATTGGCTACCATGCACAGCTGCACCAGATTCTGAGTGCTCCAGTTATAGTACACCAGCCCCAATGTACTTCTATTACAATCAGGGGGAACTTGGTGGAACTCAGTTCCACCACCTCTGGCTCAGACCCTTTGGTGCCTGCTCACCACAATCACTTGTAAACACAGAAGCCTGGTTTCTGTGTTTACAAGTGACAGCTCTGCACTCTGTGTGTAACCCCCATGAACTCTGCACTCTGTATGTAATGCAATCCTGATATTTAATGCCCCTTTAAGACCCTTCTACTGTTTGGGAAATATGACCACACCCACTATTTGATGTGATTTGGAGGGTGTGTGGGGGAGGGGTTTTGGGGGGTCGTGGTTAAGTTCCAGCACCTATTGTTTGAGAAGAAAAGCCCTGATTACAATGCTGCACAACTGTCCATATATCTTTATTCAGTAAAATACGTTACTGGTTATAAGAGGAGTAATCTGGTCTGAGTTACTTTGGAAGAGAGAACATGAGTGTGTTTACTGAAAGAAGAATTGGGGAATGAAGAGTATAAAACTAGTTAACTCTTGAGGTTATGGACTGATAAGTGAAAAGAAGGAGGAGCAACCAGTTTGGGAAAGGGGACTGGCGGTGACCAATGACAAAGGTTCTATAGGGGAAGCCTGGCACTTGGCATTCTCTACTGAGAGGCAGGGTCCCTAATTTAGAGCTTGTTGTCGAAAATAACCCTCCTAGGGATTGGGCCTGGAACCACATTTTGTGAGAGGCCTCGTGCAGTGTAAGTAAGTACGGTAATTCCCCTCTTTGGCTTCAGGGCTAGATACTAGCAAAGAGCAAAAATGTGTTGTGAAAAGCTGGTGGAGGACAATCAGCGTCCAGTATTATTCCCCTCAAAGTAGTCAGTCCTGGGACAGGTGTTACTGGCAGGTGATAAGACATTGTCCTTCTGTGTTTGGGGCCTGGGGAAGGATTTTGGCCTCCGACCATTAGGTGGAGCAAACCCACATATGAGATAATAAAATTGTATCAGTATGGAATTCCCTCATGATGCCTACATGTATGGTTCCCCAGCCATGTTGTATTGTTGGGTCCTTGCATTTTAAGGAGACATTACTACTTTGCCTATTCAGGGCAAAACGACAGTGTCTGCATGTAGGCAGGTGCAGTCTACTTTCTCCATGACAGGTGGCACTCTTCCTCAATGGCACTGTCATTGGAGAAAGTCAGGAGGAACAGGGTTTCCTTGGGTCACAGGGTAATCTATCCTATTGGATGCTGCAGCCTCATGTGACCCCATGTGAAAGCCTATTTGCCTGACCAGACCTTTATGCAAGTGGGTAGTGTAGGGAGAGGTACCCCGCCTGTCAGGGACAGTACTAGTGGTAGGGAAAGGTTCCTGAAAAAGAGGGAAAGCATAGGGTTGGTGATTCCTCTGGACATCTTCCAGATTGGGCACAAGATGGCCGGGGTGCAATCTGCTGTCAGTCTGACAGGGCATTGCCTCCTCCTCATTACTGAAAACCATGAGTGTACCCGGCTGGGCAGATCCCCAAATGGGTTATGATGTGAACCATTACTGCATTCTTCAATACAAGTTCTTTACTGCACCCATGTGTGTGAATTATTTTCATTGCACCAGGCTGTACCCAACCTACATGCATGTAGCCCAACCCCTGTTCCCCCTAAGGCATGCATATTTACCCAGCCACACCCCTTTGTCAACTATCTTCACTGCCAGAATCCTTCCTAAATCTTTTCTGGGTATGTGAGGCATGGGGCCTTCACTATGTATGTGGACCTGAGTGGCCAGTCATCAGTCCTGAACCCTGTCAGATGGTGGGTGTTATGTCCCCTGCTTAAGTTCTCAAAATCATTTGACGCCTTAGCTTGGGCAGGTGGGACTACTGCAGTGTTGAGGCAGTGAGGGAGCATTACTGGGTTAGTATACATGTCTGGGGGGTGGAGTGTGTACTGACATTGTCATTTTACCCCGAATGGACAATGTGACAGTGTCTCTTTAACCATATACTATACAGTAAGCAAAAACAATATGTAAGGTTCATTAAACCATAAAACCAGCTAGAAATAACTACATTTTAAATCTGATTGGCTCTTATAGTTTTCTGGACTTTGGCCGCGTTCATTGCTACTTTGCACTGCTTAGTGTAGAATGTGTGCTATTGTAATGCAGCTAAGAAAAAAATGTTGGTGTTACAAAATCTGTCTTGAGCAAAAAAATGGAGATTTGAGCTCTTTTTTTCTACAAACAAGCATGCATTCAGACAATGTGTATCACCAGTTCTTTCTCTAACAACTTTTGTACGCGGCAGGCAATCTGGAGACATGGCTTGTCGATTAGGTTTCCCATAAATGATTCTACCTCTGCAGCCCTAGAACTGCCGGTTTATCCTAATGAAGTGGGATTTTTCTTGCTGTGATAGGCTGCTACTGTCAACTTCAAAGGAGATAAAAAGAGCGCGTACCCCCACTTCCCTCAAGAGAATCCTGGAGATATGCTTTGAATTAACTGTGCTTTTCATTTCTCCCCCCTTTTCTATACATGAAAGGCAGACTTACCAGTTTTTGTACTGTACTAACTGAGAAGATCTTCCCCTCCTTCCGCCTGCGTATCAATCACTCTGTTTCTCCAAGAGATTTGAGAGTGTGCAAGGAAAGTAAATTAGCTTCTGAACACTTGACGTTGCAATTAGGAAAACCTTGTAAATATTCCACTTAGAAAAGATTGTGGAAAGGAAAGCCGCAGCACTCTCTGTAAATACAGGATGGGGAGCTGTAGCACTTACTGGAAATGGATTGACTATTAAATAAGTCATTAATGTGTAAGGACTACTCTTAACTCTCTCCATGCATCACCTTGCTGCTTCTTTCAATTCAGAAATGGAAATATTAAGTGACATTTGAAACTAATGGGACAACATGTATTAAAATACCCGTAAGGGGTACGTACACATTTTTAGCCCCTTTCTTCCCACCAAAGTGGGTAATTGAGATTCTGTTCTATGATTGGAAAATATAAGAAAAAGGTTGCCAATTCCTAAGAGCAAGATGAGATTCTACAGATGCAGCTGAAGGGAGAAGATTATTTAGGGCTGGTCTATGACTATTTTCACACTGGGGCTGCGTCCGCGTTTGTGACGCTTTACCACTGTTTAAGCAGTGCTTTTCAGCTGCTAGCAGGGCGCTTTTAACCCCAAAGATGGGGTTAAAAACTCTCGTACTGCGGCGCTTCCCAAGCATTTTTCAGGCACTTCAGAAATGCTGCCCATTCATTCCAATGAGCAAGGCATTTTGGGATCGCTAAATACAGCGCTCCCAACCCGCCCCAAAGATGCTGCTTACAGGACTTTTCAGAACGTCTCGCAAGCGCATCGCTGGAGTGTGAAAAGTCACACTTCAATGAATGAGAGGCGGTTTTCAGGCGCTTAACTGAGGCTATTTCTAGCACTAAAGCGACTGAAAACCGCCCCAGTGTGAAATGGGTCCTAATGATTGAGACATTTGATGTTTCCCTCTCCTTGGGCAAAATGAGACCAGAAAGTTTACTCCTATTACCCCATAGGGCAATTCCAGTTGTACTGGTCCAGAATATACCCAAATTGTTGGCATCTTTATGCATTGGTAAAAGGTGCTCTCTGAGCCCCTGAAACATGTTGGCTATTAATGAATCTGTTCTGTTCTCACAATTTGCTTGGCACTTTCCCCATGCATTTTCAGTTGGTCCATGGTACAAGCATTTGTGAGGATGTGGCCCTGAACACAGTGCACAACTGGAATTCTTTGCCATAAATATACAGTAGATCCAGTGCCCAACTCTCTTCATTTAAATAATGCCCCATACTTACCTTGTTAGAGCTACAGTACTTCAATCAGAAAAGCTTATGCTCCCGACTAATTGCAATTACAATTTATGGACCCCATTGCCCTCTCTGTCTCCTGTGAGACTAGAAAGTAAGGAGAGTGATTCTGCAGCTGAGAACGTGCTGCAGCTGTGACAGTAGTCGGGTAAGAGTTTACGAAAGATGGTTGTACTGCTTTTGACTTGTTACTTGTGTATTATTAACCCCACAGAAGCGGCTGCAAGGGATCTCTCTCATTGAATTCATACTTCACAAGCAGAGGAGGCTCTAGGCTTTGTGAGGCCTTAGGCAAAATTTAGACATGAGGCCCTACTCACACCCTTTGCAGGGCTTAAGGAAGAACCCCGGGCTGGATCATCTTATTACTGCTTCTGCTTGTGTGGGTGGGATGTGTACTGCGCCAATCACATGGGATGAATAGGAGAGGGGGGTCAGCAAGGATGGGCGCAGTACACATCCCACCCACACAAGCAGCAGCAGTAGTAAGATGCTCTGCCTCAGGGTCGTTCCTTAGCCCCTGAAGAAGAAGGCGGGGGTAAAAAGGAAGGAGTGGGTAGGAAATGAGTGATGGGTAGAGGAGAACTGGGGTGAAACTGGGGGATCTTGGTCTGTATAGGGATAAAAAAGGAAGAAGATTTGCGCTGGCATGATGGGGGGGGGGATAGATGGATGTCAATGGGACTGGAGCGGGATGGGGAATACTGTTGGTTGGTGAGGAATAGCCATAGTATAACCCAAGCAAATGGGCTGGCAGGGAGGGGGAAAGAAAGGTAGAGAGAGTATGGAGTGGGTGGTATGTTCAGGAGAGGGCACTGACTGTATGGCAGTGGGTGGTCTGTGCAGGAGAGGGGCACAGATTTTATGGCAGTGGTCTGTGCAGGAGGGGGGCACAGAGTGTATGGCAGTGGGTGGTATGTGCAGGAGGGGGCACAGAGTGTGTGGCAGTGGGTGGTATGTGCAGGAGAGGGCACTGGTATGTGCAGGAGGGGGGCAGGGAGTCATTTAGGGTGGGTGGGTGGTATGTGCAGTAGGGGGGCTCGGAGTAATTGGTGGTGGGTGGTATGTGCAGGGGGGGCAGGGAGTAATTTAGGGTGGGTGGTATGTGCAGGAGGGGGACATGGAGTAATTGGTGGTGGGTGGGGGTGGGTGGCATGTGCAGGAGGGGGGCTTAGAGTAATTGGTGGTGGGGGGTATGTGCAGGAGGGGGGCAGGGAGTGAATAGGGGTGGGTGGTATGTGCAGGAGGGGGGCAGGGAGTGAATAGGGGTGGGTGGTATGTGCAGGAGGGGGAAGGGAGTGAATAGGGGTGGGTGGTATGTGCAGGAGGAGGGAAGGGAGTGAATAGGGGTGGGTGGTATGTGCAGGAGGGGGGAAGGGAGTGAATAGGGGTGGGTGGTATGTGCAGGAGGGGGGAAGGGAGTGAATAGGGGTGGGTGGTATGTGCAGGAGGGGGGAAGGGAGTGAATAGGGGTGGGTGGTATGTGCAGGAGGGGGGGAAGGGAGTGTATAAGGATGGGTGGTATGTGCAGGAGGGGGGTGCAGATGGGTTAAAAGTATATGGTGTGAACAAGCCCCAGCACTGCAGAGACCACTGGTATGCACTGAGGAAGTGAAGCTAGCTGCACACACACACACAGCACTAGAACTGGCCTTGCACCTCCCAGCAGACATTGCTCTCCCCCCATCTCAACCCTCTTCCTCAAGTTGCTGCACAGAAATGTCTCCTGGAAACGTGCAAAACCCCGCCAACTTACCACATTGCACACACCCTGCAGAATGGACTCGCTCTGCTTGTATCCTTCCCCGTGGGATCTCCGATCCCAGGCAATGAGCTCTCAGCGTCCCATTCACTCCCATCTAAGCACTTGTCAGCTGCAGCTCCGCCTCGTCCCTTGTTGTAAGATTTTTGCCGACAGCACTGGAGTACACTGAGCGGGAGCGCCAGAAAGAGCTGAGAGAGAGAGGGAGGATAATCTATGCCCATGCGCAGCCGCGTTTTTAGAAACGTTACTGGAGCCAGAGAGTGACAGGCGCGGCTTTGTCTCATCCATGGGTGCTCTGTGGGCCAGCCTCAGAGTCGGCTCTAAGGCAAATTAGGCAGCTGCGAGGCCCCTATGAGCTCTGGGCCTTAGGCGACCGCTTAATTTGCCTAATTAGAGAGCCGCCTCTGTTCACAAGGGATCTCTCTCATTGAATTCATACTTCACACGGGATCGCTCTCATTGAAATCATACTTCACAAGGGATCTCTCTCATTGAATTCATACTTCACAAGGGATTTCTCTCATTGAATTCATACTTCACACGGGATCTCTCGCATTGAATTCATACTTCACAAGTAGGGATGAGCTTCGTGTTCGAGTCGAACCCATGTTCGACTCGAACATCGGCTGTTCGATCGTTCGCCGAATTGCGAACGATATGGGCCGTTCGCGCCAAATTCGTGTGGCGCGTCACAGCCCATAATTCACTGCGGCATCGCAGTGCATTGCTTGCTGATGATTGGCCAAGCATGCACTATGACCCGCATGCTTGGCCAATCACAGCGCCGCCTTAACAGAGAGCCATAATTGGCCAAAGCCAAGGAGGCTTTGGCCTATTATGGCTCAGGGGATTTAGTACACGCCCCACACTATATAAGGCCGCCTGCACAGCGGCCCTGTGCAGTGTGTTCCGGTGTGCTTAGAGAGAGAGAGAGACAGTGTCATTTCATTTGAGTTAGCTAGATTAGGCAGGACAGTCAGTCAGTTAGCTGCACTTAAAGTGTATTGTGTATATATATGCATCCCAGGTGTTGCATATATATATATATATATATAGACTGTATTCAGTTTAGCTAGATCCGTTCCTGTTATCTTCTAGACTATTTACATTTAGTGCAGTGCGTCCTGCTCACAGTGTTCAGCTAGATCCGTTCCTGTTATATTCCTACTGACAGGCAGGCTTGTCTTGTTACAGTATTTTGAAGAAAATTACTGGTGTTCTTTTGATCCTATTAGTACCACAGTCAGGCAGCTAGACTATTTACAGTTAGTGCAGTGCGTCCTGCCCACAGTGTTCTGCTAAACCTACAAGTAAGTGGGGTGCGTCCTGCTCACAGTGTTCAGCTAAACCTACAAGTTAGTGGGGTGCGTCCACCTCACAGTGTTCAGCTAAACCTACAAGCTAGTGGGGTGCGTCCTGCTCACAGTGTTCAGCTAGATCCGTTTCTGTTATCTTCTTACTGACAGGCAGGCTTGTCTTGTTACAGTAAATACAGCTACCTGAAGAAAATTGCTGGTGTTCTTTTGATCCTATTAGTACCACAGTCAGGCAGCTAGACTATTTACAGTTAGTGCAGTGCGTCCTGCTCACAGTGTTCTGCTAAACCTACAAGTTAGTGGGGTGCGTCCTGCTCACAGTGTTCAGCTAAACCTACAAGTTAGTGGGGTGCGTCCACCTCACAGTGTTCAGCTAAACCTACAAGCTAGTGGGGTGCGTCCTGCTCACAGTGTTCAGCTAGATCCGTTTCGTTATCTTCTTACTGACAGGCAGGCTTGTCTTGTTACAGTATTTTAAAGAAAATTGCTGGTGTTCTTTTGATCCTATTAGTACCACAGTCAGGCAGCTAGACTATTTACAGTTAGTGCAGTGCGTCCTGCTCACAGTGTTCTGCTAAACCTACAAGTTAGTGGGGTGCGTCCTGCTCACAGTGTTCAGCTAAACCTACAAGTTAGTGGGGTGCGTCCACCTCACAGTGTTCAGCTAAACCTACAAGCTAGTGGGTGCGTCCTGCTCACAGTGTTCAGCTAGATCCGTTCCTGTTATCTTCTTACTGACAGGCAGGCTTGTCTTGTTACAGTATTTTAAAGAAAATTACTGATGTTCTTTTGATCCTATTAGTACCACAGTCAGACAGCTAGACTATTTACAGTTAGTGCAGTGTGTCCTGCTCACAGTGTTCTGCTAAACCTACAAGTTAGTGGGGTGCGTCCTGCTCACAGTGTTCAGCTAAACCTACAAGTTAGTGGGGTGCGTCCACCTCACAGTGTTCAGCTAAACCTACAAGCTAGTGGGGTGCGTCCTGCTCACAGTGTTCAGCTAGATCCGTTTCTGTTATCTTCTTAATGACAGGCAGGCTTGTCTTGTTACAGTAAATACAGCTACCTGAAGAAAATTGCTGGTGTTCTTTTGATCCTATTAGTACCACAGTCAGGCAGCTAGACTATTTACAGTTAGTGCAGTGCGTCCTGCTCACAGTGTTCTGCTAAACCTACAAGTTAGTGGGGTGCGTCCACCTCACAGTGTTCAGCTAAAGCTACCTGTAGAAGGTTGGTGGTGTTCTCATACTACAGGCAGGCAGTTGATTTTGCTAGCTGCAGTATCAGTACATATATATATATATATATATATATATATATATATATATATATATCCCAGCTTAGTGCAGCTACAGGCCATTAGTATGTCTGGAAGGCCAAGAAGGAGAGGCAGACAGTCACAAGCCAATAAGAGACGGTGCATCCTCATCAGCACGTGGCCATGGGACACGCTTGGTCTTTTTTTCGGCAGCTGGCCATGTTGAGCCGCAACATGCGGAAGACTTGGTCGAGTGGATGACCAAGCCATCCTCATCCTCCTCATCCTCTCTCACCCATGCCCAGGGTACTTTGTCTGGCAAAGCAGCGGCCTCTTCCCTCGGCTCAATGTCATCAGTGACTCCTTCCCTAGCCCCACCATGTCCTCCTGAGGAGTCCCTCGAACTGTTTGACCACAGTGTTGGGTACATGCTCAAGGAGGATGCCCAGCGTTTGGAAGGCTCTGATGATGATACTGAGCTCGATGAAGGCAGTAACACGAGCACGGACAGAGGGGGTGCCCAAGAAGGACAGCAATCTGGCAGTCATGCTCCCCCTGCTGCAGCATACTGCCAGGTTTGCTCCAGTGATGAGGAGGGAGGGGATGATGAGGTCACTGACTCAACGTGGGTGCCTGATAGGAGAGAGGAGGAGGAGGAGGAGGAGGAGGCGGCACATCACCAACGAGGCAGGATGCCCTCCAGGGGCCAGCCTAAGGGCAGCACATTGACTGCATCACACCCCAAAGCTCCACATGTGCAGGGCGCTGCAGTCTCTGCGCGTTATTCAAAAAGTTCTTTGGTGTGGGCCTTTTTTGAGACGAGTGCATCAGATCGCACCGCTGCTATTTGCAACATATGTCTCAAGCGTATCTCGCGTGGCCAAAACATCTCCCGCTTGGGTACCACATGCTTGACCAGACATATGTTGACCTGCCATGCAGTTCGTTGGCAAGCGTATCTAAAAGACCCACACCAAAGAACAAAGAGGACCTCTGCTTGCTCCTCATCAGCTGAGATTTCCAACCCCACTAGACCTTCAGTCCTCTCTGAGACCTGCACTGAGAGGAATGAAGGTGTAGAATTAGGTGTGTCACAGCCACGTACTTGTGGGCAATCTGATTTTGGTACACCGACGTCAGATTGTACCAGGCAAATTTCCCTGCCCCAGCTGCTGCACCGCCGAAAGAAGTTTGCTCCCAGCCATCCACATGCCCAACGGTTGAATGCTAGCTTGGCAAAATTGCTAGCACTTCAACTGCTGCCTTTTCAGTTGGTAGACTCTGCCCCCTTCCGTGAGTTTGTGGAATGTGCGGTTCCTCAGTGGCAGGTACCCAAACGCCACTTTTTCTCACGGAAGGCGATTCCGGCTCTCTACCAGCATGTGGAAGGCAATGTCCATGCCTCGCTGGACAGGGCGGTCAGCGGTAAGGTGCATATTACCGCTGACTCATGGTCCAGCAGGCATGGACAGGGATGTTACCTAAGTTTCAAGGCGCATTGGGTGACTCTGCTGGCAGCTGGGAAGGATGCAGGACAAGGTGCAGTAGTGTTGGAGGTTGTTCCGCCACCACGCCTCCAAAATGCTAATGATTGTGACACACCTCTCTCCTCCACCCCCTCCTCTTCTTCTTCCTCCATGGCCTCTTCCTCGGAACCAGCGGTGCTCCGTAGGCGTTCAAGGGGCTACGCAAGGCCAAAAGATGCCATGCGGTGCTTGAGCTGGTGTGCTTGGGGGACAGGAGCCACACTGGGGCAGAGGTTCTGTCAGCTCTGCAGGGGCAGGTTCAGAGGTGGTTGACACCACGCCAACTTAAGGCAGGAATGGTGGTTTGCGACAATGGCACCAACCTCCTCTCTGCCCTCCGACAGGGACAAATGACCCATGTGCTCTGTTTGGCTCACGTCCTTAACTTGGTGGTGCAGCGGTTCTTGGGCAGGTACCCGGGCTTACAGGATGTCCTGAGGCAGGCCAGGAAAGTCTGTGTGCATTTCCGCCGGTCATATAATGCCAGTGCTCGGCTGACGGACCTCCAAAAGGAGTTTAACCTGCCCAAGAACCGCCTAATCTGTGACATGCCCACCAGGTGGAACTCAACGTTGGCCATGCTGCAGCGGCTGCACACGCAGCAGAGGGCCATCAATGAGTACCTGTGCGACTATGGCACCAGGACAAGGTCAGGGGAGCTTGGTTTTTTTTCCCCACGCCAGTGGGCCATGATCAGGGATGCATGCACTGTCCTGTCACCATTTGAGGAGGCCACGAGGATGGTGAGCAGTGACAGTGCATGCATCAGTGACACTGTCCCCCTTGTCCACCTGTTGGAGCACACGCTGCGTGGAATAATGGACAGGGCACTTGAGGCAGAACAGAGGCAGGAAGAGGAGGACTTCCTTAGCTCTCAAGGCCCCCTTTATCCAGACAGTGTTCCTGCGTGCCCGCCGATCACACAGGAAGAGGACGAGGAGGAAGAGGAGGAGGAGGAGGAGAAAGATTGTGTCAGTATGGAGGTGGAGCCTGGCACTCAGCATCAGCAGCAGTCTTTAAGGGATCAGTCCCAAGAAACACATGGAGTTGTACGTGGCTGGGAGGAGGTGGCTGCGGACCATGTCGTCCTTAGTGACCCAGAGGACTCCGGACCGAATGCCTCAGCAAACCTACGCTGCATGGCCTCCCTGATCCTGCAAAGCCTGCGTAAGGATCCTCGTATTCGTGGTATCAAGGAGAAGGACCAATACTGGCTGGCAACCCTCCTTGATCCACGTTACAAGGGTAAGGTTGCGGACCTTATCTTGCCATCGCAGAGGGAGCAGAGGATGAAACATCTTCGGGAGGCCTTGCAGAAAGGTCTGTGCAACGCGTTCCCAGAGACTGGGAGGTTACAAACTCCTGTTTCTGGACAACGTGTTGCTGAGGCTTCGGTCAGTCAAAGAAGGAGCGGTGGAGAAGGTGGCCGTCTGACCGATGCGTTCAGACAATTTTTTGGTCCGCAGCCCCAAGGTATGATCGGTTCCAGCAACCATCGCCAGCGTCTGTTTTACATGGTGCAGGAATACCTAGGGGCAAGATCAGACTTGGACACCTTTCCCACCGAAAATCCTCTGGGTTACTGGGTCTTGAGGATGGATCACTGGCCAGAGCTTGCACAGTATGCAATTGAGCTACTGGCCTGTCCTGCATCCAGCGTTCTTTCGGAACGCACATTCAGTGCTGCTGGAGGCGTGGTAACCGATCACAGGGTGCGTCTGTCCACTGACTCGGTCGATCGACTGACCTTCATAAAAATGAATGAGTCTTGGATCACCACCAGCTACCAAGCACCTGATGCTGATGTAACCGAATAATTTTTTTTGAAATCTCAGATCCCTTCAAAGACTGCCTATGCTGATGCTGAGTGACTATCCCTGAGTAATTATCCTCTTCCTCCTCAATCATCACGCTGATAGCTTGTAAGAACATTTTTGGTTCTGGGTGCCACCACCAGTGCCTAAGGCACAATTTTTCAGCCCCTGTTTAACAGGGGCGTGTAATTACGATTTTTGATGTAATACTTTGCAGCAGGGCTCGTTCCTGCATTCCAACTAGAGTGTCTGTGAGGGGTTGCAGTGTTGTGGCACCAGCACCAGTGCCTAAGGCCCAATTTTTCAGCCCTTGTTTAACAGGGGCGTGTAATTACAATTTTTGATGCAATACTTTGCAGCAGGGCTCGTTCCTGCATTCCAACTAGAGTGTCTGTGAGGGGTTGCAGTGTTGTGGCACCAGCACCAGTGCCTAAGGCCTAATTTTTCAGCTCCTGTTCAACAGGGGCATGTAATTACAATTCTTGATCTAATATTTCACAGCAGAGCCCTGTGAGGGCTTACAGTGTTGTGGCCACAGCAACACCTAAGGCCCAAATTTCTGCTGAGTATATAGGGCAGGACCCTACTTTCAAACAACTAACTTACAAACGACTCCTACTTGCAAACGGAAGGAGACAGCAGGAAGTGAGAATAAATCTACCCCTAGGAAGGGAAATTCTCTCCTGTAAGAGTTAATATGGGAAAAACATTTCTCCTTTCCACTGATGCTTTCCAATCCATTGGGACAAAAAGTGAGGTGAAATCTTCTGAAGAGGAGGAAAGACAGCAAAACAAATGTCACAGGGGTGATAACCCTTCCCTATGTTTTCCAAAAAGCTTAAAAAAGATTTTTTGGCTGGAGCTAAACACGTTCAAAATGTACCCGTTCAAAATTACAAAGAGATTCTACTTAACAACAAACCTACAGCCTGTATACTGCTGTTCAGAGTATATAGGGCCTGGTGGCCCCACACCTTTCCTTATTTTAATTTGGGTGCGGGGTTCCCCTTAATATCCATACAAGACCCAAAGGGCCTGGTAATGGACTGGGGGGTACCCATGCCGTTTGTCTCACTGATTTTCATCCATATTGCCATGACCCGACATGACATTAAACCCGCAAGCAGTTTTAAATGAGATTTTTTCCTTTAAAAATGACATTTGGTGCAGGGACTGTTCTAAACACGGGAAACACGCGTCACTTTACAGGCATACTATCGACACCCCTCAGGTACGATATTTAAAGGAATATTTCACTTTTTTTTTTTACTTTAAGCATCATTAAAATCACTGCTCCCGAAAAAACGGCCGTTTTTAAAAGTTTTTTTTGCATTGATACATGTCCCCTGGGGTAAGACCCGGGTCCCCAAACCCTTTTTAGGACAATACCATGCAAATTAGCCTTTAAAATGAGCACTTTTGATTTCGAACGTTCGAGTCCCATAGACGTCAATGGGGTTCTAACGTTCGTGCGAACTTTCGGTCCGTTCGCAGGTTCTGGTGCGAACCGAACCGGGGGGTGTTCGGCTCATCCCTATTCACAAGGAATCTCTCTCATTGAATTCATACTTCACACGGGATTGCTCTCATTGAAATCATACTTCAAAAGGGATCTCTCTCATTGAATTCAAACCACCTATGAACTTTTGTACATGTGCACAGTTGCTTGATTTCACCATTTTGCACTCTATATGAAAATGGATATACATTTAAATGTGTTTATTTTTGCACTGTGTTGGTTTTACATGGAACATTGTTTAGCAGTCACAGCTAACTTTTGCACATTTGCACTTTATTTGGTACACACATATTTGTATCCTTTGATTATTTAATTTTTTATTTTATAGCGCTGCACTTTATACATTTTGTCCCTGTGCCCAATATCTGGGTTTAGTGCTTAGCTGCTGTTTTTGTTGTTTTTTTTCCACCAAGGGCGGATATTATTTTTATTTTTTTATTTATACAACTGAATAGACTGTCTTAATAATGCACATCATTGCAATACTACTCTAAATTACAATGATAAGGGAGAAGTAAAACCAAAGCCCCACTTCTCCTATGGATTACAAGAAGTGAAGTTCTGTCTGCACTACAGTGATCCATTTTTAGCAGGCAGAAGGCTAAATTCAACTGACGTCACTCAACAGATCAAGGTACTGAATCAATCCCACCTTTACAGTTGAGATCCACCCACATGCTTAGACTGGAAGCTGGCTCTGCCTCTCAGCTGTGCCTCTAGGAGACTGAGCCAGAAGCTCCCGTCCCCTCCACAGCACGGCGCTCCAGTGAGCACTGTAGGGGCAGAATGGAGAGCTGGTAACTGAAAGTCACTGTTCTCTGCTCATGGCAGAGGCGAGAACTGAGAGTACAGCAGTCTTTGATTGCTCAGTTCTCAGCGTAGAGGAGGTGGGGGACAGATACAGTATCCGATCAATGCTGCATGTACCTAAATGAGTATCATTTCTTTTTTTTTAAATCCAAACTTCTCTTTTGAATAACTTTTCAATTTGTCTTTACCCTTTTTTTTTTGCTGGGTAATGTATATTTACATGTCCAGCGAATCCCGTGTTGTAATCTGCCTTCTCACTGTTGCACACCAGGTTCTACTCCAACATCTGGAACATTCCAGTTTTTAAATGGTGCTAAACACAGATCAGACATGGATGTCACAAAAAAACACAGTGAACAGATCCCATACTGAACCGACTGGATGGCACCTATGTGAAAGGGGCCTAAAATGATGCTTCTCTCGAATGGAATATTTCTTGAAGAATGTAAACTCCAGCCTAACAGTACACATTCCTTGCAAGATCATAGTAAAACCCAAAGCAGTCTGAATTTTATTGTACAGAATATTACAGCCTTAAGGAAGTTGTAAACCTCCATTTTCAAGTTGTACCTATAGGTAAGCCTATAATAATTACCCCACGTGACTTGTGCCTGTCACCCCTGCTCATATTAGGTAACTCAGCTGGACTGGTATTACCTCCGGTCCTTTTCTAGCTAGCCCCATATAGGGGAGAGCTCACTGGCCATAGGGTTAGGCCTCTCTTGGGTTACTGACGAATCCTAATTGCCTGTTCAGAGTGGGCTTAACCTATACTCCTAAACAGGGGAATTGGCGCTGTCCTAGTATGTATGTATGAGTGATAGTTCTTCTAAAGTGTACAAAACGAAGTATTAGCTTATAAACAAAAGTGTCATAAATATCAAAAGAAAATTAATGTGCAACAAAAAATATTAAATTATGAGTGAATCACCTGTGAGATGCAATAGGAAGAAAGTGCAAAGCGTTCTAAAGTGCATATAAAATCGCATATACAAAAATTATATAAATCATAAATATCAATATCTTAAAGGTGATTCCTCTATATCAAAGTGCTTAGGGAACCAAATCCGATAAAATTAATATATTTGATGATCCGCATAGACAATAAATTCATACAGAGTGAAAACCTGAAAAGGTTAAAAAATTAAAAGTGTAGAAAAAACCTCTGTAAGTGTGCAAACACAGTTCAATGAAGGCGATCAAAGTAACACTTCAAAAGTGTATAAACACAAAAAATGGATAAAAAACAATCAATAATTGAATTCTTTGGAAAAAAACAGTTCTAAAAGTGTGTCCCACTGGTGAAGGAGAAAAATAGTCACAGCTTTCAACCGTTGGTGTTCCGACCTTCACTGCACCCCCACTCGTGTGTGCACTTACCGGACTGCCTAACCCCTGCAGGGGTAATAGGCAAATGCAGACAGTCCTGCGATGGCAACAATGGAAAGTGGTCCTCCGTTCAAGGGTGCTATATCCTCCTCTGGCGTGTAGTCAATCCCAGTGACAGGTATCCGTGTGAAGTGAAAACAGAAAACACTTCATAGCGTGAATCCATAAAAGGTAGGAATTTTATTGAAAATCCATAAAAATAAAAAAACAATCCATAATATGGAACTCGAAAACAAAACTGAAAATACTGTGTAGATAGCCGGCTAACAGCCGAAGGGCAGCGTGGTGAGGCGTGCGTTCCACCGCCCGACAGCTGAAAGCGGAACTAACACAAGCTGGAAGAGAGCGGTGCTGACGTGTGCGTATCAACGAGGCCACGCCTTACGCGTTTCGTCATCAAGACGTCATCTGAGGCGCGGCCATCTTGGTGCTCCACACGTCTAAATAGAAAAACGGAGGTGCCATTCTAGCCAATCGGATGCTTGAGAGCCGCCCCTTTGTCTCCCCATACAAAACCATCCAAATTGCTGGTCTGGCGCCATCATGTGATAGAAATATATAATGGTTTTTGGGCGCCTCCGTTTAGCAAAGAAAGATGTAACATGAAAATAATAAGAGTAAGTCTGAGGTGTTGCCACCTCATAACAGATGCATTTGATATTACATATCCCAACATTGTGTGACTCCAAATACAAAAGGGGAACAATACACAGATAAGTGAGGGAATTAGAGTATAAATAAAAGTGATATTGAGAACGTGTTAAGATGATATTATATTAATATATTATAATGTTGTAAAAAATAGAATGGGGGGCCTCAAAAATATCCTATTAATATGTATAACCAAATCAAAAGGGTGTAATATGCCAAAAAGATTTTTGGTTGGGGGCCGCAATAAACATGCATGTAGAAATATACATCTATTACTATAAATCCACAAAAAATACATAAAGATACATATATAATTTAGGCCTACATAGAAAATATCTCAATTCATAATCAAGGCCTATGGAATAAAAAAATTTAAAAAAAATTTAAAAAAATATATTTAAAAAGAGGGGGTCAGAAAATCTACATCCATAAAATTAATGGCCTAGTATACTAATCTGTGATATTAATTGGATTCATAATAAAATCTATGTAAAGAATTGGGAGGAGAAAACAACCTAATCCCTAGTAGGAGTTGTTTTCTCCTCCCAATTCTTTACATAGATTTTATTATGAATCCAATTAATATCACAGATTAGTATACTAGGCCATTAATTTTATGGATGTAGATTTTCTGACCCCCTCTTTTTAAATATATTTTTTTAAATTTTTTTAAATTTTTTTATTCCATAGGCCTTGATTATGAATTGAGATATTTTCTATGTAGGCCTAAATTATATATGTATCTTTATGTATTTTTTGTGGATTTATAGTAATAGATGTATATTTCTACATGCATGTTTATTGCGGCCCCCAACCAAAAATCTTTTTGGCATATTACACCCTTTTGATTTGGTTATACATATTAATAGGATATTTTTGAGGCCCCCCATTCTATTTTTTACAACATTATAATATATTAATATAATATCATCTTAACACGTTCTCAATATCACTTTTATTTATACTCTAATTCCCTCACTTATCTGTGTATTGTTCCCCTTTTGTATTTGGAGTCACACAATGTTGGGATATGTAATATCAAATGCATCTGTTATGAGGTGGCAACACCTCAGACTTACTCTTATTATTTTCATGTTACATCTTTCTTTGCTAAACGGAGGCGCCCAAAAACCATTATATATTTCTATCACATGATGGCGCCAGACCAGCAATTTGGATGGTTTTGTATGGGGAGACAAAGGGGCGGCTCTCAAGCATCCGATTGGCTAGAATGGCACCTCCGTTTTTCTATTTAGACGTGTGGAGCACCAAGATGGCCGCGCCTCAGATGACGTCTTGATGACGAAACGCGTAAGGCGTGGCCTCGTTGATACGCACACGTCAGCACCGCTCTCTTCCAGCTTGTGTTAGTTCCGCTTTCAGCTGTCGGGCGGTGGAACGCACGCCTCACCACGCTGCCCTTCGGCTGTTAGCCGGCTATCTACACAGTATTTTCAGTTTTGTTTTCGAGTTCCATATTATGGATTGTTTTTTTATTTTTATGGATTTTCAATAAAATTCCTACCTTTTATGGATTCACGCTATGAAGTGTTTTCTGTTTTCACTTCACACGGATACCTGTCACTGGGATTGACTACACGCCAGAGGAGGATATAGCACCCTTGAACGGAGGACCACTTTCCATTGTTGCCATCGCAGGACTGTCTGCATTTGCCTATTACCCCTGCAGGGGTTAGGCAGTCCGGTAAGTGCACACACGAGTGGGGGTGCAGTGAAGGTCGGAACACCAACGGTTGAAAGCTGTGACTATTTTTCTCCTTCACCAGTGGGACACACTTTTAGAACTGTTTTTTTCCAAAGAATTCAATTATTGATTGTTTTTTATCCATTTTTTGTGTTTATACACTTTTGAAGTGTTACTTTGATCGCCTTCATTGAACTGTGTTTGCACACTTACAGAGGTTTTTTCTACACTTTTAATTTTTTAACCTTTTCAGGTTTTCACTCTGTATGAATTTATTGTCTATGCGGATCATCAAATATATTAATTTTATCGGATTTGGTTCCCTAAGCACTTTGATATAGAGGAATCACCTTTAAGATATTGATATTTATGATTTATATAATTTTTGTATATGCGATTTTATATGCACTTTAGAACGCTTTGCACTTTCTTCCTATTGCATCTCACAGGTGATTCACTCATAATTTAATATTTTTTGTTGCACATTAATTTTCTTTTGATATTTATGACACTTTTGTTTATAAGCTAATACTTCGTTTTGTACACTTTAGAAGAACTATCACTCATACATACATACTAGGACAGCGCCAATTCCCCTGTTTAGAAAAATTTTTTTAGCTTGGATTTCACTTCGGTGATTTTCACTTAAAAGGGGGGCAGCAGTCCCGTTTTATTTATTTCCTAAGCGCGGAACTTCTGTCACTCATTAACCTATACTCCTGCTTTCTTGCGTTATCTTTAATTCCCCTTTTTCTCTCTTCATCTATTTCTAGCCTTTCTATCTGTCTCTTTACCCCGGTTCTCTCTTCCCCACACCCTTTTCTCACCTTCCTATAGACCCCTTCCCCGGGGGGAAGAACAACACCTTTGCTTACCAAACATGCCTTCTGCAATGCAAACATTGGCTCCCTTATCTCTCAAAGTCTATTCTTTGAACGCTAAGGGCCTTAACATCCCAGAGAAGGGTAGCAGTATTCTTGCTGAGGCCAATCGCCACAGAGCTCAAGAGATATATTTGCAAGTAACCCATTTTAAATCAGGATCCACCCCTCGCTTATTCAATAGCTGATTCCCGGAGGTCTATCATGCGTCCTGCCGTCATTCTAAAACGAAAGGGGTTTCTATAGTGCTTGCTAAATCATTCCCATTCCACATAACTGATAAAGTCATTGACCCAGAAGGCAGATTTATCTTTCTAAAAGGAACTTGGAAGAATAGACCAGTGACCTTGGCGAACATTTATTGCCCCAACTCTAAGCTGGTGACCTTCCTTAATGAAGTCCTCCTACACCACACCCTGTTTCAGAAGGGCCTGTTGATATTGGGAGGGGGACTTTAACATGGCCCTAGACCCACTCCTTGATACCTCCTTAGGTACCCCCTCAATCCCATTTTCTGCGTTACGTCAGATCAAGCTTATCCTTGCCTCCCTTGCGCTTCACGACACGTGGCGAACGTTATATCCTCAGGGGAAAGACTACACGTTTTTCTCGCCCCCACATAACCGCTACTCGAGGTTAGATTATTTCTTTATTTGTCAGACAGATTTGACCTTCCTGCAGGGAGCGACCATAGAGAGTATGTTACTCTCTGACCATCACCCGATCACACTGACCTTACAGTTCCCTCAAAGAGATACGACCATCAGAACCTGAAGATTGGATGCCTCTCTTCTTACTGATCCCGGGGATTTAGCTGAAATCACACAGATTATTAAAGACTATTTCCAACATAACAACACGCCAGACATGTCTCCTATGACCCAATGGGAAGCACATAAATGTGTTGTACGGGGGCAACTGATAGCCATCGCAGCTAGGAAAAAAAGAGCGCATTAAGCCATGATTCGAGATTTATCTACTAAAATAGCGCTTTTAGAAGCGCACCATAAACGCTCCTTAGCAGTGAAAGTAGCCAAGGAATTAGCTGACACACGGACGCCCTTATTAGAGGAATTATTTAAGCGGGCATGAAAGAGGCAGGTGCTTTCTCAGAAACTATTTTATAAACAGGAAAATAAGCCAGGAAGGCTGTTGGCAAGGTTTACACAGAAGCAAACTCTCGCTTCTACTGTACACCATATAGCAGACATGGATGGCGTAACTTACTCTAGAAACGAGGATATTCCTAGTCAGTTTTATCTCTTCTATAGTAAGTCATGTAACCTTGAATCACATGAAAGCAGACCAGTCACGAAGGAGGTGCATTGCGACCTCATAAGGCAATTTTTGAGGAAATACAGTCCCCAAGCACTATCTACAAATGACTGGCAGGCTTTGGAGGCTCCACTGTCGATTGAGGAGTGGGGGGAGGCTTTGAAGGCTATGAAACCTGGTAAAAGCCCAGGACCAGATGGCTTCCCGGCACAATACTATAAAAGCTTTGCTGATCTTTTGGCTCCGACGTTCCTGAAGGCCTTCAACGCCCTCTCTCACTCTCCTTGCAGGTCAGATAATTTATTGGAAGCTTACATCTCTTTGATACCTGAAGAAAATAAAAATCCCACTGATATAGCCAACTACAGGCCTATTTCCCTCCTTAATGTGGATGTTAAATTGTTCGCCAAGATCCTAGCCACCCGCTTGTCCTATCACTTGCCTGCCTGGGTGGGCCTGGATCAGGTTGGTTTTGTCCCTGGGAGAGAAGCCAGGGACAACACCATCAAAGCCCTCAATTTACATCATTGGCTTACATAAACCAACAGAGAGGGCTGCTTTGTGGCTATGGATGCAGAGAAGGCATTCGACAGGGTGGCATGGGATTACATGGGTGCGGTTCTGGAAGCCCTGGGCCTGGGAAGTAACATGCAGGCTTTCATTGGTGCACTCTATGCCAATCCCAGGGCAAGAGTCTGTGTGAATGGTCACCTGTTGGATGCCTTCCCCATCCTAAATGGGACTAGGCATCGATGCCCTCTCTCTCCCTTGCTCTATATCCTTACCTTGGAACCCCTCCTCAGATGCATTCATTCGAATCCGGACATAAAAGGCATAGAGGTACATCAGCAGGAATATAAGATAGCCGCCTTTACGGACAATATTCTGCTCTTTCTTTCATCCCCGCTGACGTCTCTGCCCAACTTGATGCCAGTATTAGAACAGTTTAAGGTCATCTCGAATCTGAAAATTAATCTCTCCAAGTCATATGCGCTAAATGTCTCCTTGCCCCCCAAGACAGTACAACTCTGTCAAATAAACTTTCCATTTTGCTGGAAAACAGATGCTATTACCTATCTAGGCATCCAACTCCCTAGTAAGCTTAATGATCTGTATGAAAAGAACTTTCTCTCGGAACTGAAGCTTATACAGCAGGATCTCAACAGATGGGAGACCCCACTATCTCCTGGTTCGGTCGGGCCTCAATATTAAAGATGACGGTACTACCCCGCTTATTGTACAAACTACAGACTATACCGATTTGTCTACCTCCCTCCTTCTTCACAGCATACAAGCACATGTGCAGAGCCTTTACCTAGGGAACTAAGGTAGCGTGAGTGGGGTGGACAACAATAGTGTTACCAAAGCCAGGAGGTGGAATTGGACTCCCAGACCTCCAGAGGTACTACTGGGCAGCCCACTTAGCCCGAGTAGTGGATTGGAGGCTACACTCAAAATATAAGCATCGGGTTTCACTGGAAAAACTAATTTCGGGCACTGAACTTCACCACATCCCCTTGGTTTCAAAAAAACACGTACCGGCTAGTGTCCATTCACACCCTCTCATCGGAGCAACCCTGCAGGCCTTTGATTGGGCATGTAAAGTACGCTCTCTTTCAAACAAGTGTTGTGCGCTTACCCCTATTAGGGGGAACCCAGACTTTCCTCCTGGCATGGAAGGCCTTTTTATAAGCAGAATGGCCGTATGCAGAAATGCAGGCTAAACACTTCTTTTCTAGAGGAAGGTTTCTTAGACAAGGTGAACTGGCAGCGTTATCTAACACAAAATCCTTCCCCTTTTGGGCATACATTGGGGACAGAAAGTATTCAGACCCCCTTAAATGTTTCACTCTTTGTTATATTGCAGCCATTTGCTAAAATCATTTAAGTTCATTTTTTTTCCTAATTAATGTACACACAGCATCCCATATTGACAGAAAAACACAGAATTGTTGACATTTTTGCAGATTTATTAAAAAAGAAAAACTGAAATATCACATGGTCCTAAGTATTCAAACCCTTTGTTCAGTATTTACTAGAAGCACCCTTTTGATCTAATACAGCCATGAGTCTTTTTGGGGAAAGATGCAACAAGTTTTTCACACCTGGATTTGGTTATCCTCTGCCATTCCTCCTTGCAGATCCTCTATAGTTCTGTCAGGTTGGATGGTAAACGTTGGTGGACAGCCATTTTTAGGTCTCTCCAGAGTTGCTCAATTGGGTTTAAGTCAGGGCTCTGGCTGGGCCATTCAAGAACAGTCACGGAGTTGTTGTGAAGCCACTCCTTCGTTATTTAAGCTGTGAGCTTAGGGTCATTGTCTTGTTGGAAGGTAAACCTTCGTCCCAGTCTGAGGTCCTGAGCACTCTGGAGAAGGTTTTCGTCCAGGATATCCCTGTACTTGGCCGCATTCATCTTTCCCTTGATTGCAACCAGTCGTCCTGTCCCCGCAGCTGAAAAACACCCCCACAGCATGAGGCTGCCACCACCATGCTTCACTGTTGGGACTGTATTGGACAGGTGATGAGCAGTGCCTGGTTTTCTCCACACATACCGCTTAGAATTAAGGCCAAAAAGTTCTATCTTGATCTCATCAGACCAGATAATCTTATTTCGCACCATCTTGGAGTCCTTCAGGTGTTTTTTTGCAAACTCCATGCGGGCTTTCATGTGTCTTGCACTGAGGAGAGGCTTCCGTCGGGCCACTCTGCCATAAAGCCCCGACTGGTGGAGGGCTGTAGTGATGGTTGACTTTCTACAACTTTCTCCCATCTCCCGACTGCATCTCTGGAGCTCAGCCACAGTGATCTTTGGGTTCTTCTTTACCTCTCTCACCAAGGCTCTTTTCCCTCAATAGCTCAGTTTGGCCAGAAGGCCAGCTCTAGGAAGGGTTCTGGTCATCCCAAACTTCTTCCATTTAGGGATTATGGAGACCACTGTGCTCTTAGGAACCTTAAGTGCAGCAGAATTTTTTTGTAACCTTGGCCAGATCTGTGCCTTGCCACAATTCTGTCTCTGAGCTCTTCAGGCAGTTCCTTTAACCTCATGATTCTCATTTTCTCTGACATGCACTGTGAGCTGTAAGGCCTTATATAGACAGGTGTGTGGCTTTCCTAATCAAGTCCAATCAGTATAATCAAACACAGCTGGACTCAAATGAAGGTGTAGAACCATCTTAAGGATGATCAGAATAAATGAGCACCTGGGTTAAATATCTGAGTGTCACAGCAAAGGGTCTGAATACTTAGGACCATGTGATATTTCAGTTTTTTCTTTTTTAATAAATCTGCAAAAATGTCAACAATTCTGTATTTTTCTGTCAATATGGGGTGCTGTGTGTATATTAATGAGGAAAAAAAATGAATTTAAATGATTTTAGCAAATGGCTGCAATATAACAAAGAGTGAAAAATTTAAGGGGGTCTGAATACTTTCCGTCCCCACTGTATATTCAACTGAAACATTTCCTAGACAGCCCTACGAATAGGGAAAGCTTTGTGAAAACTCCCACTGTCCTAGAATCGCTATGCTCTAGCTCCTCTCCCCAGAGTCATTTAATTTCAGGGCTCTATATGTTTGGAGAACCTTAAGCTTCCCTGAGATTGGATCATGCCTACTGGGAGGATGAGCTAGACATGGCGATTGACGAAACCTCTTGGGATCGAGTACATTTATACATCCACAAAGACTCTCTGAACGTTCATACACAGGAAAACAGCTATAAGATCAAAACAAGATAGTACAGAATGCCAGAACTAATTCATAAATTCATTCCAGTGGTCTCAGACCAATGCTGGAGATGTGAACAGGGTCTTGGCACGTTCCTCCATAATTGGTGGACCTGCCCACTGATCCAGCCATATTGGCATAAAGTGCATGAAGTGGCAACCAAGATATCCTCACTTCCTTTGGAATTCTCGCCAGCGCAATACCTCCTTCACATCTCTAAACTCTCACGTAAAAATACTATAGGACATTAGCTATGCATATGATTAATGCAGCTAGGCTGTGTCTCCCAGTACATTGGAGGTCCAAGTCACCCCATCCATGAGGGAATGGGTGACTCGGGTCAACCAGATAGCAGTGATGGAGGAGTTGATTTGCATTGCACAGGACGAATAACATACTTTACGGAGACGTGGGCTCCCTGGCTTGAATACCGGAGCTCTCAATGTTACCAAGACTTAACCCGGGATAATCCTTGAAGGGTGCCTAAGGGACCATAACATCTCCCACACCGATTGGGGAGTATTGGGGGGGTAGTTGGTGCTGATCCAACCCCCTCCCCAGGTACTCCTCTCTCGGTGCTCCCCCCTCTCTCTTTTCCCTTTTTCCTTTCACCTTCCTCCTTTTTTCTTTTCCTTTTCTATTTCTTATTTTATCTGACAAAAAGCTATGCAAGTAAGTGCCGATCTAGTAGTCGGACGTCTCTCCTACTCCTCGCTAGTGTTATTGTATGTACAGAGGGTATATGGAAGACCTGTATGTGAAGTGTCCCATCCTTCCATGACTTAGAAAGGTATGAGGCACTTCTGAAAGCTTCTCTTACCGAGACTATGCCTTAAAACTTCACATCTCAGTTTATGATTATTTGGTTCGCATGTGTGGAAATAACATATTTTGGTTCCTGTTTTCTTGAACCCTAAAATTCAGGTACCCGTATAGAGGAAGTCGTGTACATGTAGCTTAGTCATGTGCTATGTGTGACTATTTGTAAAATTTGTGAAAATTTCACTAAAATTTTTTGTGGAATAAAAAAAAAAATCTCCATAGGTGATGTTTAAAAAATTCTGCAGGTTGCATGTTTTGAGTTACAAAGGATGGCTAGAATTATTGCTCTCACTCTAACGATCACGGTAATACCTCACATGTGTGGTTTGAACATCGTTTTCATATGCAGGCGCTACTCACATATGCGTTCACTTCCGCATGCAAGCTCGTCGGGACGGGGTGCGCTAAAAAAAAAATTTTATTATTTATTTTACATTTTATTTTTTATTTTTACACTGTTCTTTTAAAAAAAAAAAAAAAAAAAAAAAAAAAAAGGTCACTTTTATTCCTATTACAAGTAATGTAAACATCCCTTGTAATAGAAAAAATGCATTACAGGACCTCTTAAATATCAGATCTGGGGTCAAAAAGACCTCAGATCTGATATTTACACTAAAATGCAATAAAGGAAAAAAAAATATTGTTTAAAAAAATAAAAAATGTCCCTTTAAGAGTTATGGGCGGAAGTGACGTTTTGACTTCGCTTCCCCCCTGCAATGGTATGGAGCCAGGTGAGGGCCATCTTCCCCTCACTCAGCTCCATGGCAAGCAGGGGAAAGGGCCCAATCGCCTTTGCTGTTGTCGGCAGCTCCGGCCCTCTCCCACCACTGATAAAAGTGATCTTGCGGTGCCCGCTAAAGAAGTGGATACCGGGGTTATGCCAGCTAGCTGCTGCCATAACAATGATATTCCACTTCAAAGAGCCGCAGTATAATGACGGCGGGCGGTCCATAAGTGGTTAAAGTGCGACATGTTAGGTATCTATTTACTCGGCGAAACATCATCTTTCACATTATACAAACAAATCAGACTAACATTAGTGTTGTTTTTTTTATTCATGAAACAGTTTTTCCCCCCAAAAAAAACGTTTAAAAAAAATTGCTGCGCAAATACCGTGTGACATAAAAAGTTGCAACGACTACCATTTTATTCAATAGGGTGTCTGCTAAAACAATATATATAATGTTTGGTGGTTCTGAGTATTTTTCTAGCAAAAAAATTATGCTTTTTACATGTAGGAGAGAAGTGTCAGAATTGGCCTGGGTGGCAAGGGGTTAATTAAAATAAGTAATATACAAATAATTATTATTTATTGATTTTAATGTAATTTACTATATTTTCAAAATCTGTACTCAAGCAGGTGGCTTAATGGACAAATTACTAAAGTTTGAAGTTATAACTTCCAACAAGTAATTTCACAGTGAATAGATAAATAATAAATTATTATCTTATCACATATGGCATAATAATATATGATTTAGCTTGCATATAACAGTACCTTTTCAGCAGGCAGCAGATTCTCATTCTCCCTCTTAACTGTGTGAGAAAAACATGGGATTGTGGGGAAAACTTATACACATAAACACATGTTTTTTCCTTGTAGTTAAAGTGGGGGTCCACCTATCTATCATTTTTTTTTTTTTTGAGTTCATTCACAAGGTTTTCTTCTCAGCATTACATACTCACATATTGTGTGTAATATGTCCGCCTGTGTCAGATTTCGTCGGAAAGAATAACTTATTTTATTCACTGCAGGCGGTTTCCATCTTCATTGTGGGCATTTGAAGCCCACAAGCATTTATTTCCTGGATGTGGTGAATGCTGTGCTCCCAGCATTCACTGCTCGTTCCCGCACATGCTCAGTGGCATCCTGGGAAGCCTGAGACTAGCTCCCAGGAGTCTGGGAGAGGCTAGAAACACGCCTACTCCCACGGGAGGAGAACCAGGAAGTGCAAAGAAGAATAGAAAAATAAAAGGTAATTACGGCGATTTAAATTTTTTTAAACGGCATGTCAGCATCTAGGCAAGGAAGAGAATACATACAGATATTGTTCAAAATTTGGGTGGAATCCCACTTTAAGAGGGCTGGAAGAGATCATTTGTCTTTTAGACACATGCCCCTTCTATGACACTGCAGTGAGAGGCGTGCCTCCACTGTAGCATTTTTATTGGACAGCTGAGACCAATTGTACATTACCATTGGTCCAAGACTCCAAGCTGTTTATTGAGCTCAATGCCTCTGACAAGAATTCTCTATGACTCCAGGTCACCGATTTACGACCCTTGAAGCTCAAATTTTTATTTTATTTTTTAATGTTCATGGCAGGTGAGGCCCTGCCTCACCTGCTTCTCCTGACTGCACGTCCCTGCTCCTGACCCTTGAACACGTTTAGTTACACACCCTAGACCCTTGCACCCTATGTTCTGTATTCCTCAATTTGCCACTGATTGCAGCACTCTGTAACACTGTGTGTTGCAAAAATCTGACCATTGCACTCTGTGCATTACACACACTTGACCCCTGTACTCTGCCTTACAAACTCCGGCACTATATATACTATATTGGGTACTTAATACTTTTCAACAAAGTGTTTATTGTCCCAACAGTTGCCAGTTGCTAAGCAGTCCCTGACTATTTGAATGACATTCATCTTCAGCTCTCTGTTTATTTTCAGTGTACACAAAACCATATGTAATGGAAGAGTTTTTTTTTTATGATTGTGCTGAGGTTTATATGTGTCTGTGCGGCACAGCAATTAAAGCATATTTTAGAGGTACACGTAAGTTCAGGTTTAGTTTAATCATGACCCTTAAGCCCCCCGGTTAAGTCTGACCACACCCTCTTTTTTACCGTGGCACACATAGTACACCAGTGGTTCTCAACCCAGTCCTCGAGTACCCCCAACAGGCCATGTTTGCAGGTTTTCCTTTATCTTGCATAGGTGATTTAAATCAGAGTCAATGGCTTGGTATTTTGGACAGTATTTTATCTAAGAGAAATTACCAAGAGCAGGGCCTGTTGGGGGTACTTGAGGACTGAGGTTGAGAACCACTGTAGTACGCCACAGGATACTACCTTCCTGGACTGTCCCTGTTGGGAGGTAAGGATAAATGAATTAGCATAGTATAACTCTATTGCTGGTTATATAGTACATTTTATTTATAGATGTCTGTACCGAAAAGAGAGACAGCTGAGGAGAGACAGCTGAGAAGAAAAAGTGACAGAGAAGGTCAGTTAAGAGCAATGCTTTTGATGAACAATATGCCAAGCCATCATGTGCATTGATGCTGGCTTGTATTACTTTGTTAGGCCGGCCAAACATGGTGCAAAAGTCTTTCCTCGGGTTACAGAAAATACTTTTGCTTGGTTCCCCCATCAACACAGACAGTGCTGATGTGGTAATCCCTTCTGCCATCCCTCCTTGTATTCTCTGGGAACAATGGGGCATAATTCCCCCTACTGACACCAATGAGGTGGCATAAATCCTCCCAATGATGCCAACATTGGGACACAATTCCTGCCAAAGACACAAATGATGAGGGCGGGGCACAATTTCTACCAATGACACAAACAATGGGGCCCAATGACACCAATGATGGGACACAATTCCTCCTAATGACACCAAACATTAGAAAACAACTCCTCTTATTTGTAGGCCTTTTTTATAGCAACCAAAACTACTACATGGATTATATTAAAGTGTAAATTTTAAAAAAGTCCTACAAATAGGAGTAATTGTCATTTTCTGAAATTTCGTAACAGGATGATGACAACCCTTGCCCAAAACTGAGTGAATATTATATTTTTGTCAGTAATGACATCAAAGATGGGACACAATTCCTACCACTGACACCAATGATGGGGTACAATTAATCCCACTGAAACAAACGATAGGGCATTATGTTTGTCCACTGACGTTGGGATCTTTTCTGCTCCCAAAAACCACAGTCCCCCCGAAAGTCTGAAGGACAGTAAACTAGCCCTTTATTTATTTATTTGTTTGGAGACCCCTGTTCTAAAATTTCATCAAGATAGTACAGGAACCTTTTCCAAAATTGTGCCATGCTGGGTTGCATTGATGTGAATGGGCACCATTGAAAATAATGTGATTTCCATTGTCATAATATTCTGTGTGATTGAATTTGCATCTGAAATCGCACTAGTGTGAAGATAGCCTTAACATAAGCATATGTGTGATGCCTACTGTAACACATAAAAGTAATGTAGTTTAATTGTTTGGTGGAATTATTCTTACAAGGTCCAAATCTAGCAGTTTGGATAAAGCTTCATAGAGTAAATTTGTTTTTTTACAAAAAAATAATGCCATTCCCCCCAGAATTCTCCTGTCCTTATTCTAGATGGATTTGAACATTTGTCCATTGATCGGTTAAGCTTTCAAACACATGTGCTGATTTGGATAAAAGAAAATAGGAATTGTTTGCAGGCCAATTGAATTAGGGTAGAAGACAATCAGCAGCCACACTCAGAGCACAGTAATCTAGAGATGGATTGAAAGAATTACTAGCTGTGAGGCAGGTTTATTAGCAAACCTGGGGAGAAAATTGCATTGCCTTTGATTTAATGAACCTGTTCTGTGCTGCTAGATAGCAGAGTATTTAAAGGTGCAACAAACCAACAAAAGACAAATTACTTTAAAAGAATGTACAGCTGGAAGTTGTAAATACAGCTGCATGTGCTGCTGGTAACTATTTTATGTTTTTTTTTTATTATACTAGATAACCCATGATGTTTTAAGATGTTTGCAAGTGTTTTTTTTTTTTCAGAAATGTATTACAAACTGGGAAATTAGAAATGTAGGAGCATTTGTATTACAGCAATGAACTCATGCTTTGTGGGGTCAACCTAGGGTTGCCACCTCATCCATTTAAACCCAAACACATATGAATTACACAGGTTCTGAGGCTAATTTAATGCAAGTAAGGCACCATGTGAGTTTAATTACCACCTTAATCAGCCACAGAACCTGTGTAATTAATATGTGTTCAGTTTTAAAGGGATGAGGTGGTAACCCAAGGTTATCCCCATAGGAAATTGAGGTAAAGGCCTTCCCCTCCAAAAAAGGCATATTAGGAATTTACCTTTGGCAGGAGAAGCAGAGGCTAGCTTTGCTCCCTGATATACTGCTAATGAGTTCACTGGACAGAAGTAAAATGAGCTCCTTGTAGCCAAACTTAAAGGTAAATTAAAGGTTTTGTATATTTTTTAAATTATTTTTGTTATTTTAAAACTGATATTTATGGTTTTGCTATATGTATACAATCTTTGTTTTTACAAATTAACATTGACATGGTTTTACATGATAAAGGATTCTTAGAGTATTATGGACTAGCTAAAGTGAAAACATGGCAGAGGTTTTCAGTCTCCCTTTGTCTGACTAAAAGCTTGGATAGAGTCTTTCAGAAAGAGAAGAAGAAAGAAAAGTAGGAGCTCATGTTGAAAGGCATTTTTGAAAAAATGTAGCTATTTCTGTTTGAATGCAATACAACTCAGTTCTGCTGTTCCAAAGAATACACAGTTTTGTCAGGAAAATGCTATGTTTGGTCTACTTTGTCTACAGTTTAAACACACCACAATAAGGTATGCTGCATCCAAAGAAATTCAACACAAAGTAGGTCTGAATTGTCACCAATGCTACTCTATTAAAGTCTATGGGAATTTACTGACCTGCGTTCGAGTGCTTTTCGAAGGCTTGTCATTCAAACCTTTTTCAAATGCATTTGAAAAAGAGGGCAAAGTCCTTGGAATCACGTTATGCATACCCCCTCTCTCCACATCCACCAGGCATTTTGACAGCTGTCATCCTCATGCCAGCTGCAGAGGTTCCAGTCTTGGTCCCTTCTGATACTCAGCCATTTAGCCATTAATTACGCTCTCATCCATCCATCCTGTTGCCTCATCCCTTCCTTTGCCCTATTGATGGTCTATAGATGCAGATGAAGGTTCCAATGGACTAAGTGACTCTGCACTTCTCCTAGGAGCTCCGTGTATACTTGTACACTTTTTGGATTTGATAAGAATTAAAACCAATGTTGCCATGACATCTAAGAATTGGTAAGCTATAATATAACAAAAGTTGGCTTTTAGGTTTAATACCATTTTAATACTGGGACAATTTTACACATTGACTCCAGCTCCTTTTACTTTATGCTCTTCATGGCAGGAAGTAATGGCACACTAACTATGCTCAAATGTTAGTCTAAAAAAATCATGCCTATTTTGCCAAAAAGCAAGATGGAAAATATACTCCTTCACTGACTTCTCTTCAGAATAAATACAGGAAAGTATTATCTTTTAAAAATACAAGCGGCTAGGACTTTTAATTTGCTTTTTTTTTCTCCGTATTTAACTTTATCAGACAGTGAACCATAGCACATGCAATATTTGTGGATTTCTGTGCTGTGTTTCTTGTCAGCCATCCGTATTGTAACCCAAGTTCCTCATCTATTTCAGGAAGATAACGTGTTTTGCAGTCAAAGCTGGATTTAGGATTAAGTACATTAAGTCCTAGGCCTAGGGGCCTCAGAAGGTAAGGCAGCTTTTACTCTGCACACTTTGCATGAAAAATGTCTTAGTTTCTGTCAGCAATGAGAGAGTAGTTTACTTAATTACATCTAGATACAATTTTATTTAGTGACAAAATAAGCAGAACTATCCTAAGGAGTTTAATAAAAAAACTGAGGTTCGGCATGAAAAATTATCCTTGACCGCGATGATGACTGCGAGTCATCTTTAAATAGCAAAGTGGAGAGCAGGCGTATTAACTTACTTATTTACGTACTTACTGATGTATTTATTTGTTGTTTGCCACAACGATAAGCAGTATAAGCAACCACAATAGGAACAAATTCCATAGCAATGAAACCCATACTTACAGTACATATCATAAAGGGTCCACTAACACCACTTTAGCCTTTGTAATTTATTTATTTTTTAATCTTAAAGTGAAAGACCATCGAGTTAACAGTTCAGCTCTTTGGTTCTATCGCTTCTTCTACATGTGATACTCGAAAAATTAGAATATTGTGCAATAGTTCATTTATTTCACTAACTTAAAAAGGTGAAACTAATATATGAGATAGACTCATTACATGCAAAGCAAGATAGTTCAAGCTGTGATTTGTCATAATTGTGATGATTATGGCTTACAGCTCATGAAAACCCCAAATCCACAATCTCAGAAAATTAGAATATTACATGCAATCAATAAAACAAGGATTGTACATAGAACAATATCGGACCTTTGAAAAGTATAAGCATGCATATGTACTGAGTACTTGGTTTGGGTTCCCTTTTGCAGCAATTACTGCCTCAATACGGTGTGGCATGGAAGCTATCAGCCTGTGGCACTGCTGAGGTGTTATGGAAGATCAGGATGCTTCATACCGGCCTTCAGCTCTTCTGCATTGTTCGTTCTCATGTCTCATATTTCCCTTGGCAATGCCCACTAGATTCTCTATGGGGTTCAGGTCAGGCGATTTTGCTGGCCAATCAAGCACAGTAATCCCATGGTCATTGAACCAGGTTTTGGTGCTTTTGGCAGTGTGGGCAGGTGCCAAGTCCTGCTGGAAAATGAAGTCAGCATCCCCATAGAGCTCGTCTGTGGAAGGAAATCTCCTGGTAGACAGCTGCATTGACCCTGGACTTAATGAAGCACAGTGGACCAACACCAGCAGATGACATGGCTCCCCAAATCAACACAGACTGTGGAAATTTCACACTGGACTTCAAGCATCTTGCAGTGTGTGCCTCTCCATTCTTCCTCCATACTCTGGGTCCTTGGTTTCCAAATGAGGTGCAACATTTTCTCTTATCAGAAAAGAGGACTTTGTACCACTGAGCAACAGACCAGGCCTGTTTTTCTTTAGCCCAGGTAAGACGCTTCTGACGTTGTTTGTTGTTCAGGAGTGGCTTGACAAGAGAAATACGACTTTTGAAGCCCATGTCCAGGATCCGTCTGTGTGTGGTCGCTCTTCATGCACTGACGCCAGCCTCAGTCCACTCCTTGTGAAAGTCCCCAACACTTTTGAATGGCCTGTTCCTGACAATCCTCTCCAGGCTGCGGTCATCCCTGCTGCTTGTGCACCTTTTTCTTCCACACTTTTCCCTTCCACATAACTTTTTATTAATGTGCTTTGATACAGCACTTTGGGAACATCCAACTTCTTTTGCAATTACCTCTTTGAGGCTTTCCCTTCTTATGGAGGGTGTCAATGATGGTTTTCTGCACAACTGTCAGGTCAGCAGTCTTTCTCATGATTGTGATTCCTACTGAACTAGATTTAAAGGCTCCGGAACCCTTGGCAGGTGTTATGGCTTATTTAGCTGATTAGAGTGGGGCACTTTGAGCCTAGAATATTGCACCTTTTTACAATATTCAAATTTTCTGAGATTGTGGATTTGGGGTTTTCATGAGCTGTAAGCCATAATCATCACAATTATGACAAATCACGGCTTGAACTATCTCGCTTTGCATGTAATGAGTCTATCTTATTATTAATCTATATTAGTTTCACTTTTTCAGTTGCATTAGTGAAATTAATGAACTTTTGCACGATATTCTAATTTTTCGAGCATCATCTGTATGTGTATTTGGAGCTGTCATTTTAAAATTACATTTGATAGTAAATCTGGAATTACTGTGAGTAGTTCGTCTCTCTCTTCAATGTTTACTGAAGCAACAAAAGAAGTAAGATTTAAAATCCTTACAAAATGAAACCACTTGAAGTGGAACCTCAGCATTTTTTTGGGATACTATGGGGAATGATTTGGACACCTGCCAGGTTTGTATTCATGATGTGTCCTTGATATAGAGATTTTCCCCCATTTTCTGTGTAGCAAGTGGTAACATGGGAAGACAGACACTAAAAGAAATCTCATAAAAGTTCCAGCCCTTCCCCAATCTATCCAAAACTGAAAATAGAAAAAAGGATTGGTTGGAGTTACACTTTAAGCTACCCTTAGTCACATGGGGGTAATCCAATTAAAAATGATGAAATAAGAAAACATGATGGAACATGATGATCTTTCGTCTAGTATCTAAATGATGTAGAGGTCTTATTATTTGTTTTGCTGAAATGTTTTTATTGTTTCCAAGAGATTAGACCAGTGCCAGAAATGTCTATACAGTGAATAGACAAATGCTTTTGAGAGAAAAAAAAAACATTTTGTAAGTTTATGGAAAGACCTTTTATATCTTAGTCTGTAGTACTAAGAAAGGACTGTACGTCTATACTATCAGACTGCAACAGACACCCATTTTGGTTCTTCTTGCATAGTCCTGCATCCCTGTTCAATATGAGTGTGCATCATTGCTCGTGAACAGGTTAAAACATTTTTGGAAAGTGGATTGTATTGGTACATCAGATACAAATCAGCAGTTTTCAGCTCCAAGATCGTAGGACTGTTATATTTTTCTGCAGGAATTTAAACCTGTGCTTCAGTTACTGGATATGTAGGTATGCTGCAACATACTGTACATTAGGAATTAAGCTAGGGGTTAAGTTATTCTAATCACAACAATCTGATCTGTTAGTGAGTGTCTCCTACTACTTCAATAAAGCTTCTGATCATGTGCAAGCAGTTCTGTAGACATGTTTGTTCTGATTAGTCGTTCGGGGTCAGACAATGTCTGGGAGCTGCAATGTACATTGGGAGGTGAATGTCTTGGCCGGTGTCCCTAGTGGCAACAGATATTCAGTTGAATTATTTAAAGGTCAAGTTTTAGAGGATTAAGGTTAAGTAAAATTAAGGTTTATGAGGTTAAGTGTTAAGGTAAAGGGTAAGTGTTAAGCGTTAAGGTCAACCAAACCACTGATTTGACAATGCAGGGGAAAATTGCAGGTGTGTTTTAATCCATCCTTCCCAGCGGGGAAAAAAAAAAACTCTTTCTTCTCTCCCCTGCTTCTACATTCAGCTGCTAAAATTAAAGAAAATAGCTTGGTACTACAACAAATAAAGAAGAGTATGACTCATTCTATGTGATAGCACTGGGCCAGTCACCAAGTATCAGCATTGGGAGAGTCCATAACCTTTTGTAAGCAATGAATTTAGCTTACACAGAATGACTTTTGTTCCTGGCAGCTATACCGATAGAAACTAAAGCAAAGGTAAGTATTTGCTGTTGAGGGGGGTAATAATGTGAACCTGTTGCTTTGTGCTGTATGGTTTTAAGAGACAGATTAAGTAGGTTTAGGGTGTGGGTTAGATAGGATACCATAAGATACAATTACAAAAAACTTGAGTCCCTCTTTGAAATTGAAACTTTGATAAATAAAGAGGTACTTTTCCAAATGTTTCACACAAGGGAGTATTTTGTAAACACTGTCAAACTCTCTACATGAACACAACTTTATCACTGTTTTAGAATTACCCCCAGGTATTTAGAATGAATGGTCCAAAATCACCTACTGATTCAATGACTGCCTTTTGTCTCATCTCCATGCAGGGAGAAGAGAGCTGACTCACCACTGTCACTGAGCTTCATTCAACAAAGGATTGCAAGACCCCTAGACTTTTTATGGTAAACACACCTACACAGGCCCATTTATTATATTATATATTATTATTACCTATTTATCAAGAACTGACCAGTATAATCCAGTTATTGTACTTTATCAGCTTCGTGCCAAATGATGATCCTACTCCGTACCGTTATTAGAATATTGCGTTATGTTAGCAGCATATTTTTCCATCTTTTCATTCCAGAAGAATTTCAAATCTTTGTATTCAAATATCATTACACTATGCTTCATTTTTGGACTTGTGCACGGCAGAAAATTTTGTTTAGTTTTGTTTTCATTCGTAAAATACATAGTTTTGTTCTGTTATATTTGTTATGTTATGTTAATTGGTTTTTGGATAATTCCTTATTTCTATAGAGTATAGATATTTGTTATAACAAATCATTTTGTCTTATTGTTTAATTTTTTGGATATAAATATATATATATTTCTGCTGCTTCTCAAAACTTGTCTCTTCTGCTTAAATACAACACCCTTCTCACAACTCGTCTCCTCTTCTCAAATACAACACCATTCTCACAACTCGTCTCCTCTTCTCAAATACAACACCCTTCTCACAACTAGTCTCCTCTTCTCAAATACAACACCATTCTCACAACTCGTCTCCTCTGCAACACCCTTCTCACTCACTTCTCCGGATTGCATTTTGCCAGTACAGTAATACCTCGGATTGCGAGTAAAGCGGTTTACGAGTGTTTTGCAATACAAGCTATTTTTCTTTTTTAAATCCTGACTCACTTTGCGAGCGTTGTCTCGCAACACCAGTAGGATTCAACCAGCTGGGGTGTGCAGTACCGCATTTGGCCAGAGGTGTGGGGGCGCTGGTGACACGATCGGAACCGATTGGAAACACTTGGAAACACTCTGTTCCTGAGTGTCTCCAAGCCTCTCCGAGTGCATCCGAGTGGCTTCGAGTGTTTCCGAATGTCTCCAGTGCCCCCCCACCTCTGGTTACATGTGGTACTGCATACACTAGCAGTGCCACTGGATTAGATTATCTGAGTTTCCATTATTTCCTATGGGGAAACTTGCTTTGATATACAAGTGCTTTGGATTACAAGCATTCTTCTGGAACAAATTATGCTTGTAATCCAAGGTACCACAGTATTAATAATCCAACCTCCAGCAAAAAAAGGAATCAGCTGATTGGGCTGTAGGATTTACCCCGAGTCAACCTGCTGTTTCATTAGACCTTTAACAAATTAATGAATCATGTCAAATTAATTTGTTATTTTCAATGTAATATCTTTTGTATAAGTTGAAATTCCTTATTTTTTGTTATTCGAATGTCAGAAATATGCAAAATCCAGCCGAATTTCAATCTGTTATGAAACTAATTGCACATGTCTATTCATATTTCTATCATCTACAATAAAAAAAAAAATAGAGCTGTAAATGCTACATTAAACACTTAAGAATTTGCCCCCTTAATGACCAGGCCATTTTTTGCGATACGGCACTGCGTCGCTTTAACTGAGAATTGCACGGTCGTGCAACATTGTGCCCAAACAAAATTGTCGGCTGTGGAGTCGCAAGGAGTCACAGCTGGCTTCCCACAGTAAACATGTTGGTGCCGTACACCCATAGACTAGCAAAGAACCAGCCCAGCTGCGGATAGTGCTGGATCCCTGGACAAAGTGCCCTTTTAATAAAAGTCAGCAGTAGGGTTAGCAGACCGATCCTTCTCCATTGTTTCTGGACATGTACAATTATTCAGGACTATTGGGATCAAATGAAACACACTATATCTTTGAAATTACCAGCCTGAGGTTACCTAAAGACCCACTACTTTGCCTGTTTAGCCACACATCACCTTCTGATTCTGCCTCTTTGATCAGGGGTAAGTTGATGTCCTAGTCCCGATGGATACATTTATTTCTCATTTATATCAAGTGTGGCTCGGGTGAATTTTCATTACCAAAAGCGATAACCCCGAGCCACACTCGAGATTGCATTGCAGGATCCAGGCAAAGTTACTTACCTTGTCCCCAGGATCCTGCGATGTCTCCCCACTATGTCCATGGGCTGTGTACTCTGCTTGATGTATCACAGTGCCGGGCTCCGTTCCCTGCGAGCACCGCAACGCACGGGAACGGAGCCCGGTGCCAAATTCAAAAAGTGAAAAACACATAACACATATAGTTCACTGTAATCTTACAGATTACATTACTGTATAATATCATTTCACATCCCTTTTGTCCCTAGTATTTTGTCCAGTGCCCTGCATGCAGTTTTATATTATATATACTGTTCTTTGTGCCTGGAAATTGGAGATTGTCCATAGCAACCAAAAAGCATCCCTTTACGTCAAAAGCGGTTTTAGACCAGCTAGAAAACAGTGATAATAAATTAGAATCACTTGCAGAATTGAGCGATATTGATTTGTGGGGAAATTCGTCATCAAACACTGAAAGTAATGACAACAACAATTCTACGACTGAGCAAATTTCAGTGTTTTTGATCTGATTACATTATTGAATACATTTTATTATTATTATCATTATTATTATTTGTTATAATTATTTATAGTTATTTATTATATTATAATTTATGATTTTGTGTTTCAAACTTTATCATACCTGGGATGTCTACTAGACTCATGTTTGGACAGATTGAAGTGTGTTATTCCTAATGCCCCGTACACACGATCGGACTTTCCGATAACAAAACCATGGATTTTTGTTCAAAGGGTGTTGGCTCCAACTTGTCTTGCATACACACAGTCACACAAATGTTGGCCAACAATTACGAACGTAGTGACGTACAAGACGTATGTGATATCTCCATTACGAATGCTAGTTTTACAAGACCGAGCGCTTCTGGCTCGTACTTGATTTCGAGCATGCGTGGACTTTTTTGCGACGGACTTGTGTACATATGATCGGAAAGTCCGACAACAAACAGTTGTTGGCAGAAAATTTGAGAACCTGCTAGCCAACATTTGTTGGCGGAAAGTCCAACAACAAATGTCCGATGGAGTTACACACGGTCAGACTTACTGCCAACAAGCTCACATCCAACATTTCCCATCGGAAAATCCAATTGTGTGTACACGGCATAAGAATTACAGGCCTACAATATAAAACGCCAAATTTCCATGCTAAATAATGTACCGTTTTGAACATCAAAAGTCTGACATAATCATACCACCAGGGAGGTTAAGCAGCAACAAATGCTCCTGGGCGCTCTGTAGGTGATCCTGCTACCCCCTAAATGCCTGTTTTGTTTTGGAGATTGGCAATTTGTAATAGAGATAATGCACCACAAATACGAGGCACATCTTTTGCTCACAGTTGCAGCACAGCCCCATTGACTAGAATGAACCAGCTTAACAGACATTGCCAACTTAACAAGTTGTGTTAAATGTACTGCAGTCACTAGCAAGGCATTGCAGCCATGGCATGTGTAGAGCCCCTTTTGGTTATCTTTTAGTTAAAGGGTCACTTAACCTTTACCAAAAAACTGCCTATGCAGATAAGGGGTGTCTGTAGATAAAACAAACTGTCCAGCTCTCACCTACTTATAAGTGTAAGCCATTTACATACCTCCTGAAGCCTGATTAGAATACTCCCAGGACATTGCTAGGACTAAGTGAGGCCTAGCTGTTACTGCTCACCTCCTCCAACACAGGCAATCTACAAATGAGCAATTGCGCTTATTATACCTTAATACATATAGATAAGGGAATGTGCAAAATTCATCAAATAAATACAAAAATTAACCTCTCATAAATAAATACATGTCATAATTCTATAAATATAAATATAAGAGTGCCAAATTATCCAATTTCTCCTTCAAAAATAAAAAAATCACAGGGTTGAGCTCTCAAACGCTGAACTCAGAGCTACTGCATTTGGGAAAGAAAGAGCCATGTGAGGGGGTCTGAATAAGAGAAAAATGTCACCCCTGTGATGGTGGAGTTGAGCAGTAATGACTCACTTAGCAGCTTTCTTGCAAATCCTGGAAGTATTCCAGTCAGGCTTTGAGAGATATGTAAATGGCCAACACCTATAGCAAGGGCATTATTTAACTATAGTCAGAGCTGCACAGTTTGTTTTTTTATGTAAAAACACCTCCTATCTGCATAGGCAGTTTTTCTGTAATGTGAATTAACCCTTTAAATTTTGGATAATTTGGAGTTAAAGTGTAAAGGTAAATTTTGTGTTTAGGAGTGGAGAGTGGTTAAAACACCTGCCTGTTTTTTATTGCTACCTCTGCCCCATTTGAGAGATCCACCTTCTCTATTTGTCCTGTTTACCATTTTTACCAAGAGTGAAAGTCAAATAAAATGTAAAATTTTGGGTTGTCACCAAACTGGATCTAGAGAAGAATCTTACAATGGGGATGCTAGTTCCGGTTACCCTGGTGTTAAACAGGAATCCCGTCTCATTTGCAATTTTTGCTATGGTGCAGTAACCCTCCCTTACTCTATCCAAAATGAAAAAAAAAAGTATCTTTAGTTCCACTTTAAGACTCGATTTACACTGCCGAGACCTGAAAGTTGCATGACTTGCAGTGTCAGTTTACCAGCTAACTTTGGCATGACTTTGGCGCGACTGTGAAGCAACTTCAGGTAATGCCTATGTAATCTTCTTGTAATGTTGGATACAAATTACATCAATTAAGATGAGGTTCCAGCTTGGAGGCAATGTTCATTAAAGTCTATGGGCACAAGTTGGATAGAAGTCACCTTGAAGTAGTACAGGAACCTTTTCTAAAGTCAGAGCAACTTCAGTAGTGCTAATTAAGACAGCTCTCATTGAATAACATGGGATTTCACATGTTACGCGACTTGGAGTCTCACAAATTGGATCCCAAGTCACAGGCAGTATGAACCGAGCCTAAAGATTCATGTTAGGGTATAGATTAATCTGACACTAAACTCAGGTTTAAAAAAAAGAAAAATATAATAAAAAATGTATTCCAAATAACTAAATAATAATAGTAAATAGCAATTTTGTGCTGCTCTGAACTGATTTATTGTTAAAGGGTTTCATTCATTCTCCATAGTCCCACTGTATACTTTCAAAATTCTTTCAAAAATCAGACAATGTGATTGTCTGGATTTGTTTCCACATTTTGTCTCTGATAGTTGAGGTATACCTATGATGACAATTACAGGCCTCTCTCATCTTTTTTAAGTGGGAGAACTTGCACAATTGGTGGCTGACTAAATACTTTTTTGCCCCACTGTATACAGTTGTGCTCATAAGTTTACATACCTGGCAGAATTTATGATTTCTTGGCCATTTTTTTGAGAAACCACATTATCAAACAAAATACAATCGCTAAACTTAAACCTCTCAACGGAACAAACACTCAACTCCCTAAACAAGGCACTACTACAAACAGCAGACTCAGTAGCGCCAAAATGCAGGACACTCATCCGCAAAAAAAACTCAAGATGGTTTAATGGCACTCTCACCCTACTCAAGCAGGAACGTAGAAGAGCTGAAAAAGCATGGAGAAGAAATCCTACCAAGGAAAATCATACAAACTACAAAGTACTCACGGTGAAATACCACAAAGCAATCTTCACAGCCAAAAAAGAACATTTCTCGAATACCATCTCAACTGCCATAAACCGGCCGCAGGAACTTTTCAAAATAGTCACCCAGTCAATGAACCCGTCCTGCTTAAAGCCCACAGCAAACGATACTCAAGATTTCTGCAATGAGTTATCAAATTTCCTCATCGACAAAATCTACAACATCTGGAAATCAATCCAACAGACAAAAAACAACCAACCTCACCCAACCAAAGCAAAAAGAGGACATCAACACGAACATCACACAACCGCCGGACTTCTTCTTGACACCGATCACCACTGACATGACTAAAACCATTATGAGAAGCCTTTGAGACAGCACATCACCAAATGACATCATTCCCACCAAACTCCTGAAAGAATGCTCCGATATCCTGGCTCCCACTATAACACACCTAAATAAATCAGTCGTTCAAAGAAGGGATTGTGCCAACCTCCCTTAAGCAAGGCACCGTCAAACCCCTGCTAGAGAAACCCAGTCTCGACCCTAAGGACCCTAACCACCACAGACTGATAACAAGCCTTAGCACCATCTCCAAGATTTTTGGAGAAAGCGGTAATACAACAGTTACAACGCCACCTGGACACACATCAACTTCTGGACACTCTACAATCAGGCTTCCACCCAGGCCATGGCACAGAAATGGCACTAATAAAAATATGGGATGATGCCCTCGAAGCAGCAGATGACGGAGAATTATGTCTCCTGATACTAAAATTAAATTTTTTGAAGAAGACTGCAGATAAACAGGCGTAAGATGGATGCTTATCGGTGGGGATTATTAAGAGGACATCACTGATACATTGGAGAAGGGAAGGACAGCAAACCGGGCTGAGGATTACCGCCAAGGAACACCATTGCTGGATCCCAATCTACACGCTTTTTACCCCTGCAGGGGTTGGGCGCTCTGGTGAGTGAGGGCAGCATTGGGGGTGCAGTGGAAGATGGGGAGCACTTGCTACATAAAGATCCTTGTGATTGGATTGATATATTACAGTTTCTTCAGACTTTACTTATTTTTTAGGACACTGGATTTTAAAAAAAATTTTTACCATCACTTTGTACACCAGTATCACTTCTTTGGTGTTTTGGACACTTTTTCATAGTGGTTTAGAGTCATTTAGGATGATTTTTTGCAACATGTTATTATGTTTTTTATATCACTGTTAAAGAATTTTTTGTGGATTATATTTTATTGATATATGTCAGGTCACATATTTTCTAGCACTTTGCACTTTATAGCACAGTGTAATATATTGGCATATTTTCACTATATATGGTTTCTCCATTTATTCATTTATTTCTATTTGATATTTTTTATTTAAAGATTTGATATCTATTTATACACGTGTTTGAACAGCACCAATTCCCCCATTATAGGATCTTGCATTTCTCCTGATACTGCTAGACCTTAGTGCAGCATTTGATACAGTGGACCACAATACTTTACTTGTCCGCCTCACAGAAGTTGCAGGAGCCACAGATTCGAGTCTAAAATGGTTTGCATCCTTCTTAGAGAATCGCTCGCAGACAGTGAAACTGGGAACATTCACCTCTGACACCAAGACAATATCCTGTGGAGTCCCCCAGGGTTCACCCTTGTTTCCAGTGCTATTCTACATCTACATCTGCCCACTTCTCAAAATCATCAAAAAATCAGACCTCTGCTTCCACTCATACGCTGACAATACCCAAATCTACTTTCGCATCACCGGACAAAAAGACCACCATCAACAACTAAGTGTCTCACTTTGATAAATGACTGGATGACCATTAGTTCCCTCAAACTCAACGGGTCAAAAACAGAACTTCTCCTCCTACACGCTAACCAAAATCCCAAATCCAAGACTCCATGGATACCTCCCACCATCTTTGGACAGACCATCTCTCCGAGCACCAGAGCCAAGAGTCTCAGAGTTATCTTTGACTCAGAAATGACAATGGATGCACAAATAGGTTCAGTAGTTAGCAGTTCTCACCATCTCCTCCGCCTGCTACGCTGACTCATTCCCTTTATCCCAGAAAAGGACAAAGCAGCAGTAGTTGGAACAATCATCAATGCCCGTCTTCACTACGCAAACTCACTCTACATGGGCTTACCCCAATATCAGCTTGCGCGCCTACAGGACATTCAAAACGCGGCGGCAAGACTGATAACAGGAAAAAAACCCTGGGAGTCCATCTCCCCATTCCTGAGGAGCCTACATTGGCTAACGGTAAAGAATCGGATCACATTCAAGACGCTCTGCCTCACCCACAAATGCATATATGGTAAAGCACCTCAATACCTCCGAGAGAAAATGAAACACTTCACAACCAATCGCAATTTGCGATCATCCAACCAAAACCTCCTCCTCGTTCCCAAATATCACTACAAAGCAAGGGGAGAACGCAGATTCGCAGTCCAGGGACCTCGGCTATGGAATACTCTTCCGACTCACATCCGCATGGAAGAAAACCATCTGGCCTTCAGGAAAAAACTCAAAACCTTCCTCTTCTAAGAAGCTGTTCAACACTAAACGCATTTAGCGCCTTGAGGCGATTCAGTTCGCATTTGCAGCGCTTTACAAATCATTCATTCATTCATTCAGAATATGAATGATAACACAAAAACTTCTTTCACTCATGGTTAGTGTTTGGCTGAAGCAATTTATTATCAATCAACTGTGTTTATTCTTTTTAAATCACAATGGCAACAGAAACTACCCAAATGACCCTGATCAAACGTTTACATACCCTGGTGATTTTGGCCTGATAACATGCACAAAAGTTGACACAAAGGGGTTTGAATGGCTATTAAAGGTAACCATCCTCACCTGTGATATGTTTTCTTGTAATTAGTGTGTGTGTATAAAAGGTCAATGAGTTTCTGGACTCCTGATGGACCCTTACATCTTTCATCCAGTGCTGCACTGATGTTTCTGTATTCTGAGTCATGGGGAATGCAAAAGAATTTTCAAAGGATCTGCGGGAAAAGGTAATTGAACTGTATAAAACAGGAAAGGGATGTAAAAAGCTATCCAAGGAATTGAGAATGCCAGTCAGAGGTGTTCAAACTCTAATCAAGAAGTGGAAAATGAGGGGTTCAGTTGAAACCAAACCATGGTCAGGTAGACCAACTAAGATTTCAGCCACAACTGCCAGGAAAATTGGTCAGGATGCAAAGAAAAACCCACAAATAACTTCAGGTGAAATACAGGACTCTCTGAAAACATGTGGTGTGGCTGTTTCAAGATGCACAATAAGGAGTCAATTGAAGAAAGATGGGCTGCATGCTCAAGTCGCCAGAAGAAAGCCATTACTATGCAAATTCCACAAAGTATCCCGCTTATAATACACCAAACAGCACAGAGACAAGCCTCAAACCTTCTGGTACAAAGTCATTTGGAGTGATGAGACTAAAATTTTAGCTTTTTGGCCACAACCATAAATGCTACATTTGGAGAGGCGTCAACAAGGCTTATGATGAAAGGTACACCATTCCTACTGTAAAACACTGAGGGGGATGTTTTGGGGATGTGTGAGCTACAAAGGCACAGGAAATTTGGTCAAAATTTATGGCAAAATGAATACAGTATGTTATCAAAAAATAATGGAGGAACATTTGCATTCATCAGCCAGGAAGCTGCGCATGAGACGTACTTGGACATTCCAACATGACAATGATCCAAAACACAAGGCCAAGTCGACCTGTCATTGGCTACAGCAGAATAAAGTGAAGGTTCTGGAGTGGCCATCTCAGTCTCCTGACCTCAATATCATTAAGCAACTCTGGGAAGATCTAAAACGAGCAGTTCATGCAAGACAGCCCAAGAATTTACAGGAACTGTAGGCTTTGTGCCAAGAGGAATGGGCAGCTTTACCATCTGAGAAGATAAAGAGCCTCATCCACAAATACCACAAAAGACTTCAAGCTGTCATTGATGTAAAAGTGGGCAATACACGGTATTAAGAACTGGGGTATGTAAACTTTTGATCAGGGTCATTTGGGTAGTTTCTGTTGCTATTATTATTTAAAAGGAGTAAACACTGTTGATTGATAATAAATGGCTTCAGCCAAATACTAACCATGAGAGAAATACGTTTTTGTGTTATCATTCATATTCTCTGGAAAAATGGCCAAGAAATCATAAATTCTGCCAGGGTATGTAAATGTATGAGCACAACTGTATGTATGTATAAATGTAGCCACCATCTCAAATAAAAAAATGTGTATTTACTATTTTTTTTTTTTAGAAACCTGGAAAGCATTGCATCAGTGATCAGCAGATTGCTGGTGCCATGCAGGACTCCTGCAGACTTTCAGTGTGAGCTGTCTGCCCGTACATCGTAAGGGCAGGCAGTTTCACACTTACAGGAAGATAGTTCATTGAGAACTACAAGCCAACAGCCGCATAGGATGTTGGTACTTGTAGTTCATTCATTCACAGAACTCTATCAATGAATGACGTGGCCGTGTGGATGGTGCACCGCACTGCAGCTCTCTTTTCAAAAAGCGACAGCTGGTACAGGGAACTATTCCCTGTACTGCTCTCACACAGAGGCACCAATTCCTGAGCTGCTGCAGGAATGGGAACATGTTACCTGTTCCACCCTAAAAAAAAAAAATAAAAAGTCAACCTATCCTTTGTGTATTGTATTTATATGGATTATGTTTGGAAAATAAGGATATTGTTGAGCATCACTTTAAATATCAGGCTTTGCATTCATTGAGAAAAATACAAGGCTTTCTCTGAATGGCACCCCATGTTCACTATGCAACAGGGCAGCCACTCAACATGGGAAGTGAAAGGCAGCAAGAGACACATTAGTATATGCAGATACTACAGTGATTTTCCACTTCCACAGGCATGGGTCAGGTATGGCATATGCATACTTACATTGGTCTAAGCTGAATCAATGCAACTATGGAAAAAAAAATCCATGCCTGCATTTCAGCTTTACTATAAAGCCAACTAACACGAAGATAACTCACACATGACTCTTTTCTGATTTAACAATATGTGATCATGTACTCTGATAGTCAAGCTTGTAAACCCATTTTGGTCATAACTCTACTTATGTTTGTTCAGTTTATTAAAGTATTTGCTTTTGATGTATAATCTGAAAGGGGACTTTGAGAAACAAATGTCCTGATTGGTTGGATTTGACCATCCAGATTTCCAAATTTGTAGACACTTAACCCTCCTAAACTTTAACACTTATATCAGGGACATTTTTTTAAAGAATTTTATTTGTATTAATAATGTTTTTTTTAACATTGAAACATTAGTATAGTGAAAAAATTGCCACTAGCTAGTTTGTAAACATATAGATTGTACCTGACAGTACAAGTGCTGCTTACAAGTGGAGATTGATAGTCATTGTAATGAATAGCTCCGTGGCATAATTTTATTACACTTGAACTGATTAATACTGATAGCTACTGCAAGTACATTTAATGAATCAGTACAATTATCTACTACTAGCACTACAGGTTCATACATAACAATTCCTGTCAACCTTGCCCAACCTGGAATTTGTAAAGGTCTCTTCATTGTATAGATTTTATTTTAAATGACCTTTTGCAATACTAATGTACAACGTAAACCCAGTCATTAAAATCTCATATAAGCTTTTATATGTTGAACTAAAGGCAATTTTTTTCTTCTTCATTTTAGGTAGAGTAAGGGAGGGTTATTACACCTATCGGATATTTTTTTGCCATCTGTGTCCCATTGTGGAGATTTTCCTTCATTTCCTATCTCATAGCCAAAACAGGAAGTGAGATAAAATCCCTCCAAAGTAAGGGAATCCTTGGTTGTCCCAAGGATCACCAGAACTAGTGTAACCATTGAAAATTTTCCCTTCAATTTCTGTTCTGGGTACAGCCCAAAAATTGGGATTTTCTTTTAGCCCGGGTTCACACCTATGCGAATTAGATGTGTGTTTCCCCGCATCTAATTCGCATAGCAGGAGAATGTGACTGGCTCCCTATGGAGCCGGTTCACATATCTCCGGGGCGGCTGCGGAGCGCACTGCACAAAAACGCTGTGCGTCTTTGGCTCCGTTTCAGGGCCGAATTCAGGCATAGAATTGGCCCTGATTCGTCCCTGAAATGACGGGACCAGGGACACACAGCGCTCCTGTGTGATCCGCAGCCCGTTATAGTGTGAACCCGGGCTGAATGTTACTTTTGAAGATCACAGTAAACTAGACACATAAGGAGAGGGAATCTCTCTAACGAGGGCACAGACAACGATAAAAACTTGACTGCTGTTCTAAGTCCTCCCCATTCTAGCCAAAACTAAAAAATGTTTGCCTTTATCTATAATTATACTTTAATGTGATTCCAAAAATAATTTCCAGTATTGTTATAACTACAGCTTTCATTAAAATCATATCTGCAAATCCTGCAAAAAGGACCTTTTTCAGGAGCTTCTTTTTTACCCTCTCTGTCTGTCTTTGAATTCTCTTTTTAGTTGTCACCTTGTTACATGGGCATCTTCCACTTGGAGAAGTGGCCGTTTAAACATACATTACACAGAAATGCCCACTGTTGCCATCACTCGCCCAGCAATTGCTTGCGCGTAGACAGGTAGTGGCTACAGAGGTCAGCATTCCTGAGATGCAACAAACATTAAAAAAGGTGAGAACAAGAATTTTTTTTTTAAATTACAGTTGTTTTTGATACAAAAGAAATGAAGTGTACTTCATTAGATCTTTGCACAGGAACTGCAGAGACAAAAAGGCAGCTTTAGGCCCCATGCACACTGAAAGTTTTTATAAATGCTGTTTTTGGCTTCAGGCATTTTTTCTGCAGCCAGTAAACTCTCCAGCGTGTTATCCTATGCGTCCATGCACATATAGGCAGTTATCAGCATTTTTTGGCAGGGGTTGTTTTCTGGCTGGAAAAAAAACCCAGAACTAGTGGGGTTTAAGAGGTGTTTTTCAGCTGTATAGTTCTAAACCAATCAGTCAATTCATCTAATCATCAGGAGAATTAAACTCATCCCATATGAGCTTAATTAAACATCATCAAGTATTCTAAAGCCTCGTATACACGATCGGATTGTTGGGCAACAGAGTGTCAAACTTTTGTCCAAAGGGCGGGTGCCAGGAACTTGTCTTGCATACAAATGGTACACAATTGTCGGCCAACAAACATGAACGTAGCGACGTACTAGACATACTATGAGACTACAAAGAGGAAGTTATTTTCTCAAGTAGAAATCAAAAATGATAATATTGCGCCAGTTCCAAAAAATTTAAAGAGAGCTGCCAACACAACAATTAGACAAATTGTAAATCAAAAAATAAAGAATAAAGTGTGGCGCTAAAGTGAACTTGTTCCTCATTGGGCAAGACCCACTAGAATATCAATCTGAGGGCCAAATCTACCCAGTGAGGTATTTAATAAAATGGGATTTTCTCAAATCCTGTGTATAAGAAATTAATAAAAAAAAATATTGATTATTGATTTTATACGTTTTTGTACCTCGGCCTCTGTTGTTGTCTATGGGCTAATGTAGATAAACACGCTTGCAGAATCACTTATCAGCACATTAGATGTTGACCCAGGAAATCCAGAGTTATATACACCTGATCTAATTTAAGCTTCATGGTTTCTTTATTCTTTTTTCTTATTCACGTTTAAATAGCACATTTACCAATCCCCACATAGATATTCCTTTCGGGGTAACACAACCAGTTTCTCATCTGGTTGTTCCTTATCGGATCTAATTTATAGTATACACTTAATATGTGAGATTACAAGGGCGATTACCTTGTGAATTTATATTTTTTTTATTAATTTCTTATACACAGGATTTGAGAAAATCCCATTTTATTAAATACCTCACTGAGTAGATTTGGCCCTCAGATTGATATTCTAGTGGGTCTTGCCCAATGAGGAACAAGTTCACTTTAGCGCCACACTTTATTCTTTATTATTTTCTCAAGTGCCACCCTTTGGGCTCCTTCTGCTAATTTAGTGTTAGTAGAAGTTTGGTGAGTGTTGATTCACGCTTTTCAGTTTGTGCTTTTCAGTTCATTTCTGAACAGCCGTTCGTCAACCAGCCATGTTGCGGAATCGGAGGACTATTATTGGGCTTGGAGTTATTGCTTTGACCCAAGTACAGTCCAGAAACAGGAGGAGAAGGAGTTCCTGGACCAAAAATTGATTGCTTAATCATGACCAATTATGTCATATGCCATTGCTGCGGGAGCTCCAGGAGAATAGTCCGGATGACTTTCGGAATTATCTCTGGATGACGGACCCCTGCTTTCACCAACTTTTGGCATTGGTGACCCCCTATATTAAGAAGCAGGACACATGCATGAGGCTTGCCATCGCTCCAGAGAGAAGGCTCATAGCGACCTTGCGTTACTTGGCAATGGGGAGAAGTCTCCAGGTCCTCAGGTTTACCACTGGGATCTTCCCCAGGCTCTGGGACTCATTATTCCACACACCTGCTCAGCCATTGTTCAAGTACTGCAGAAGGACTATATTCGGGTAAGTTTTTCCCTTTAAGATCACATTCTATGTATAAATGTTTGCTAATGTATTGTATTAATTTGTTGATTGCATATTTATCAATATTGTAATATGCTGTGAAATTTGTCCTCATGCATGCTGTAAGCTTTTCCTGCTCATTTGTTGGCCTACATGCATATTTTCCACAACTAACCTCTCCAGCATGCTATCCTGGGCCCATACACACTTAGTCTAGTCACTTCACAATGTTTTTTGTCAGCTACATTTTGGGGCTTACCCTAAACAACCTCTAAAATGTGTACAAATGTTATTGTTGTCCTCAAATTCAGGCAGTGCAAGAGACCATTTTTTGGGGCACAAACTCATTTGGAACCCCCCAAAAAATGCAAAGTCAACAGATACAAATACTCTGCTGAATTTGCCAAACCTATACACACTATCCCTCTTTTGTGTTTACATTTCTGTATAAATTCACCAAACCATGTAGTGCAAGGGCCTGTCTGATTACCTACAAATTGTAACTTAGAAAGTTTTTGTCTCCTATTATATTCATAGGTATTTTCAGAATGTCAAAATGTGCTGCAATTTGGACAGTGAGGATCCATATTTTTGGATTATAACATTTCTTACCTGTCCACTGGGCTGACAATAGTGTAAGTAAGGAGGGGCTGGCTAAAGTATACCAGGTTATTTATGCAAACAGCTCTCATGGAAGTGGAGAGGGTTACCTGTGCAAAACATCTACCTATTTCCTCCCCCCACCCTAAAATTTTGCTAATGGGCCACCAGAAGGGGAGATGAATCAGATACGTTGACCTTACCCTTTTGTCTTTAAATACTCATTTGTTTTCTCCTTAAGTTGGCTAAGCATGTTTGTGTCAAATCCAGCTTGCAATGTTATGTGCAGAAGTAGTCATTTTTCTTCTTTTTTTAATCCACAGTTTCCTTCCAACCCACAGCACTGGCAGGACGTTGCAGCCCAGTTCCACCATCAGTGTGATTTTCCCAACTGTGGTGGTGCTATTGATGGCAAGCATGTCCGGATTGTTCCACCACCCAACTCTGGCTCATATTATTTTAATTATAAGGGCTTTTGCAGCATAGTCATGCTAGCTGTAGTGTCTGCCAACTATGAGTTTTTGTATCTGGATGTTGTGAAGAACGGCCGCAACCCTGATGGAGGAGTGATTATGCAGACAGAGTTCTACAAGCAGCTCCAGAATGGCACCTTAAATTTGCCACCTGCTGAGGAGAGTGTTGAGGGCCTCGATTTTTTTTGTTGTTGCAGATGAGGCCTTTGCTTTGGGGAACATCTGATGAAGCCATTTCCTATGAGGAACCTCACCCCAGAGCAGAGAATATTCAATTACAGGCTCTCTCGTGCCAGAAGGGTGGTCAAAAATGCCTTTGGCATCCTATTGAGTCATTTCATACTGTTTTTGACGGCAATCAACCTGGCACTCTACAAAATCAACCATGTGGTCCTGTGCTGTTGTATTTTACATATTTTTTTTTTTTTTCATTAAAGAGTTTTATTATAAGGTTAATAAAGCTTAGCAAACAATGCCGTTTATCAAAAGAGATCAACCATACAGTTTCAGTACATCTAATGAACAGTATATATAGTGGTTAACATCTATATGAAGGTATTGAGCATAAATTTAAAGTTAGATCCGCCCATTCGTGTGCTAAGAAAGGTGAGTGATGATCCTGAAAATCAAAACTTTCAACGACAGCTGTTATAATGGACTTTGTGGATCAGTTACAACATTATAGGCGGTAAATCTAGCTGACTGTTAACTTTTAAATTTAGTGGAATTAGCATCATTTCAGTGTTTATCAAGACAGAAAATAAGAATAATTGACAAAGAAAAATGGAGAAAAAAAAAGAAGAAAAGAGTGAAGCGTAAAGGGAAGAATAAAAGGAAGAGAAGTAAATAGAATAGGGCCTTCCAGTAAGGAAGTGGCGTCCCCACCTCCTCGGTCCTCCTTGCGCCTATTTAACGTATGTGGAACTGTGAAGAGTTCCCACCTCCAGAGACCAATCAAGTACTCAGCAGCTGTTCATAAGCTGCGGAATACCTAAAGACTAACCAAGGTGTCCATGTTTTGTGAAATCTTTCTATGCTATCTGTGGATTGGGCGAGTAAATCTTCCATATGACAGATCTCGGAGACTTTCTGAAGCCACTCCTTGAATAAAGGAGCCTGTGTGCTTTTCCACCGAAGTGGAATCAGTGCTTTAGCAGCGTTTAAGAGGTGCTTCATTAAGGATTTTTTATATCTCTTGTAGGGAAAGTTCGAGATGTGTAGTAGGCAGCATGCTGCATCCAGATTAATCTTGGTCTCCGTTATCCGCCGTATGGTGTCCCTCACTTTCGTCCAATAGGTCTCCAGGATTGGGCATTGCCACCAGATATGCAAGAGAGTGCCTGGCTCCCCATTGCATCGCCAGCAACTGTCTGAGGCCTCAGGGAACCATTTTTTGATCTTATGTGGAGTGGCATACCACTGAGTCAGGAGTTTATATGCTGTCTCCTGTGTTTTTGTGCTAATGGAGCATTTGTGTGCCAACGTACAAGCCGTCAGCCATTGATTATCTGTTATTTCTCTCTGCAAGGCACTAGACCATTCTACTCTAAATCTATCGTCTGTAGGTGATTTAGGATTTTGTAGCCATGAGTAGACCGCCGAGGTAGTTTTGGAAAAGTCGTCGCCTCTGTGGCATACTGTCTCTAATTGAGTCATAGGTCTCTGAAAGTGAGGTAATTTGGTCTTGTTCATGACGTAGCTATGTATCTGGAAATATGACCACCTGGACAAGTGAAGAACACCAGTCTCTTCCTTCAGCTCTGAGTAGTTTTTGAATTTACCTTTCTTAAAGCAGTCTCCTGCAGTCAGTAGATTTGGTGAGTCTGGGGCTTGGAAGCTCTTGCCTGTCAGGCCTGGTGCAAAGTCCGGATTGTTTTGGATTGGGGTCAGTGGGCTTAATTGTGTCGTTAGATCATATTTTTTAATCACCATCTGGAAGGCCTTCATGGTAGCCCCCGTCAGTGGGTGTTTCCGTGTGGACTCATGGAGTTTTCCCCAGGGAATCCAAGGGGAAAACCTGAGTCCGCCTGAAGTCAACGACCCCTCCAAAAAGACCCAGCCTTTTGAGTCTCCATGGCAGTGCCAATCAATCACTCTGGTGAGGTGTGATGCTAAATAGTAGTTGTGAAAGTGGGGTAGACCCATGCCCCCTCGTTCCTTGGTTCTGGTTAGTAAAGGAAATTTGATTCTCGGCCGTCTATGTCCCCAAAGAAAGCGTGTGAGGGTGGATTGTAACTTCTTAAAAAAGTGTAGTGGGATAGCGACTGGCAATGATCTCAGCAAGTATAATAGTCTCGGAAGGATGACCATTTTAAGTATAGCCGCCCTTCCGAACCAAGAGAAGAATTTAGAGTTCCAACTCTGCAAGTCCGAGGCAATGTCTGCCAGCAACGGTGGAAAATTCTTTTCAAAAGTTTTCGAGAGTCTCGAGGGTATCCATACTCCCAGATATTTGAGTTCACTTGTTACCCAGCGGAACGAACAGTTCCCCTGTGTTTTAGCTAGTATGTCCTCTGATAGCGAAACATTCATTGCCTCGGACTTAGAATAGTTGATTTTGAGGTTCGATATGTAACCATAGTGCTTGAATTCCGCCATCAAATTCGGTATTGTGATATGTGGTTTAGTTAAAAAAAACAAAAGGTCGTCCGCATATGCGGCTGTTTTGTAGGTTTTGTTGGCTACTTCGAAACCTGAGATGGAATCGTTCTTATTAATTTTTCTAATAAACGGTTCCAGAGAGAGGATAAATAACAACGGTGACAAGGGGCAGCCTTGTCTAGTCCCGTTTGAGATGTTAACCTTATCGGACAATATGCCATTGACTCTTATCCTCGCACTAGGGTTCTGGTATAGTGCTGTAATCCAGGTCATCATGTGCGTTCCCAGTCCCACATGGCGACATACCTCCAGCATGTAATCCCAGGAGACCCGATCGAAGGCCTTCTCCGCGTCCGTGGACAGGAGAAGGCCCTCGATGTCCTGCGTCCCCGCCGCATGTGTTAAAAGTAGAGCCTTTATAATGTTGTCCCTTGCCTCTCTTCCTGGCATAAATCCTACTTGATCTTGTCCAATTATAGACGTGAGGAGCGGTATTAGTCTATTGGCAAGTATCTTGGTTAGTATTTTGAGGTCTAAATTTAGTAGCGAGATAGGTCGATAACTCGGGCACTCTGTAGGGTCTTTCCCAACTTTATGTATCACTGTTATGTGGGCTGTCAAGAAGTCAGGGGGTACTTGTCTGGGTGAGGAGAGAGAATTTAGGGCTCTTGCTAAAGGGTTGGTCAAGATGTCGCCAAAGGTTTTATAGTAAACAGATGTGTAACCATCCGGTCCAGGGCTCTTGCCTGATTTAAGTCCCTTAATGGCACCTTGTATTTCAGTGAGTGTAATCTGTTCTTCCAGGGGGGTCGTCTCTGCGGTCTCTAATCGTGGCAGACCACTCTCAACTAAATATTCTTGTATGGCCTGTATTCTGTCGGTTAGAATTGCGGGGGGTCTGTTTTGTCTCGGTAAGTTATAGAGTTTTGAATAATAGTTATGGAACTGAGATGCTATAGCTTCAGAGGTAACTTCCGTGGTCCCCTCCGGTGACCTAATCCCCGCTATTGTATTAGTTGCGTGAGCTTCTCTCAGGGCTCTAGCTAAAAATCGGCCGGTTTTGTCCCCTGACTCATAGTATATCCTCTTTTTAAAAAATAGGGATCTCCGCGTTTTGGTGAGTAGTAATTCTTGCAACTTTTTCCTGGCTTCGAGTAATTCAGTGGCTGTCTGTATGGCTAGAGATTGTTTGTGTAAAGCTTCTAGGGTATGTATCCTATTAATTAAATCTTTTAATTCTTTTTCCTGCTGTTTCTTGCGTTGGGCTCCCAACCTAATTAGTTCCCCTCTAATCGTGCATTTATGCGCCTCCCAAATCATCATCGGATCCATATCCGGTGTGTTATTATGCGTAAAAAAGTCCGATAAAGCTTCACGAATGCGGGGGAGAAATTCAGGGTCTGTTAGTAATGAGGAGTTTAATCTCCAGGTATTTGTCTTGGGTGTATTGTGCCTTAGGTCAACTACCAGGGAGGTGGGTGCATGGTCAGAGAACGTCTGAATGCCAATGTGTGCCCCCTTCACCATCTGCAAGTCCCTCTGGGATATGAATATGTGGTCAATGCGGGAGTATCTATCATGAGGAATCGAGTGGAACGTAAAATCTCGTGTGTTTGGGTGGAGAAATCTCCATGTATCCACCAATTGAAGAGAGGTTAGGTGTTTTTTGATATTTTTGAGAGCTCTGTACTTTATACAAGACTTTCCAGTGGAAGAGTCTATAGTTGGGTTTAGTGGGACATTAAAGTCTCCCCCCAGAATCAGTGTGCCCTCTGCGAAGCCCTTTAATTCATGTGAGATCTTCTGGCAAAAGGTGACCTGGGACACGTTCGGGAAGTACACATTGGCTAGCGTCACAGTTTTGTTTCCATATGCGCCCTTAATAAAAACATAGCGGCCCTCTGGGTCTGTCAGTCGGTCGGTAAGTATAAAGGGATTGTCTTTCCTAAGAAGGATGGTCACCCCTTTAGTTTTTGCTAGGTCATTAGTTGCGTGGTATGCCCTATTGAAGTAAGTATTGGTAAGTCTGGGGATTTGATTGGTGCGAAAGTGGGTTTCCTGTAAAAAAACAAACTGAGGCCTACCTTTCTTCAGCTCTCTGAGAAGCGAGACCCGTTTCTCCGGGATATTCAGACCCTTAACATTATGGGAAATCACCATAGGCCCTTCTCCCAGAGATGAGTACGCCATTATTATAAGGTAAGTGTGAGAGCGGGTTATCAGGCTTATTCTGTGGGGACAGAAAAAAATATTGGTTATTTACAGTATGCGCACCTAGTCAGAGGACCGAGGAAATGGGGAATACGAAGGTCAGAGAGAAGCTGAAAAGTAGAGTATAGTAGAGAAAATTGAAAGAGGTGGATTCAATAAAGAGAAGATAGTGAATCCTTTTTCAATGGAGAAAATTTTTCAAATGAATGTACTTTAGATATGAATCAACTTTTCTAAAGTAATTAAGTAGTACACCTGGGATTAGAAATTTCCAACCCACGTGTACTTTGTGGGTTCGTGGGTGGTTCACCACCAAGGTGGGGAAGTCACAACTAGTAGTATCGTGAACAGGAGCAAGTCCTGACCACCAGACTCTAGCAATCTATGCGGACAGTGGATTAACTCAGAGCAATATAGCAAAAAATAACAATTTTTGCAAAAGAAAAAAAAGTATGTCTTGTAAAATGTAATCCACTCAGATTCGGAACTAAGTGAAAGAGAACGACACAGCCTGTAAAAAAATAGGCCATAAAAAAAACCTATAAAGACCTATGATATTAATGTCTTGTAGAAACAACCCTTAAAAAACAACACAAACAAAAGGAGAAGAAAAAAAAAAAAAAAAAAAAAAAAAAAGGGGAAAAAAATCGTTTTCCTCCTTTTCCTTTCCTTGAGAACCGGTACGGCTTCCCTGGAGTCTGGATGAGGTATCTTGTTTCGGATCCATCTCCTTCTCTCACACCAGTTCCACATGGGAGTCTCTTGTTTGCAGAAGCCTAAATTAGCGAGGTTCTTCTGTTGTCAGTCCTCTTATGACAGGACAGTTTTTAGAAGCATTGTCCAGGCAGGTGTCATCTGTGCGAAAGGATTTTTCATCGCTGCAACGACTCTGTATCCAGTGGTGTGGGATAGTGGAAGGTGAGATGCCATCCTCCAGGGTTGAATTTTAGTTGCATCACTCCATAGCTTGCGGACCGTGAGGCATTTGTCTCCTGTTAGGTGTCCCTGAATGGTGGCCGCCTCCTCGTCCATGTTTCATACGCTTAGGGAACTGCTTCTCTGGGGTGGAGGAAGGTGATGAATGAGGGCTTCTAGAGAGTGGTGGGAGAGCAAACTCCTGGTACCAGTCCGGTAATTCCACTCTGTCCATACCAAGGCCTGCACAGAAGTCCGGCAAATCAGTTGGTGAGCGAAGGATATGTTGTTTTCCGGCCAGAGTCACCACCAATGCAAAGGGGAAGCGCCATGTGTAGCGTAGATCTAGCTCCCGGAGTTTATCCAGCAGGGGTCGCAGGGCCCTGCGGTTTCTTAGAGTAATTTGGGAGAGGTCATGAAACAACATGATGTGTTCACCATTGAATACAATTTGGTCGTTTCTGCGGGCCTTTCTCATGATTTCCTCTTTTAGTGGGAAGCTCTGGAGGCAGCAAACAATGTCCCTTGGAGGGGCTGTATCCGGTCCCCTTGCCCTAAGAGCTCTGTGCGCCCTCACAAACTCTATAGCCATGTCTTCTTGTCTCTCTAAAAGAGAGTTGAATACACGCTGCAGCGCCGGTATTATCTGGTCTGGGTCCACCGTCTCAGGGATCCCTCTCACCCTTATGTTATTCCTCCTCCCACGGTTATCGAGGTCCTCCAAATGCCTATTCATTTCAATAAATTGTTCAGCATGAGAATCCACCACCCTTTCCAGTTTATGTATGGCCTTGTCTCTGCGCTTGCCTGCAGCCTCCACGTGCTCCATTTTATCAGACAGTGAGAGGAGGTTGGATTTCAGGTCTGTGATAGCGGCCGAAAATGTGGACTTAATGTCCGCTGCAAATCCGGTCATGTCAGCATACGTGAGGGGCTTGTTGGAACGATTACGTCCCCTACCTGAGTCCTCCTGTGTGGATTGGGAGTCCTCACTGAAGTCCTCCTCATCGTTCGGCGCCCGCGCCATTTTGGGGCCTGTACCGCTGCCTCGAGGAGACGGCTGTGCTTTTAGGAGATCTGCTATGCTTCTAGCAGCGGCAACCGCTGCTGAGTTGCGGCGTGATCTGGAGAGCGGTGTCTGCTGAGTCAGCTTGCCCATCTCCCGTTCTGTGCTCTTGGGTTGTCCGGCTTTAGGCTGTGTCGTTCCCGGAGCTCCTCTAGCACACGTCCATCCTGGTCGCTCGCCAAGCCACGCCCCTCGTATTTTACATATTTTTTAAGGAGGAATACGACTAGTTACCTTGCCTCATTACCGTATTCAGTTTAGCTAGATCCGTTCCTGTTATTCTCTTCCTACTGACAGGCAGGCAGGTGTTTTTACAGTATTTACAGCTACCTGAAGAAAATTGCTGGTGTTCTCTGATCCTATTAGTCCTATTAGCTACAGTATTTACAGTTAGTGTAGTGCGTCGTCTGCACAGTGTTTACCTAAAGCTACCTGAAGAAAATAGGTGGTGTTCTTCTGATCCTATTAGCACCGCAGGCAGCTGCAGTATTTACACGTTAGTGTAGTGCCTCCTCTGCACAACAGTATTTACAGCTACCTGAAGAAAATTGCTGGTGTTCTCTGATCCTATTAGTCCTATTAGCTACAGTATTTACAGTTAGTGTAGTGCGTCCTCTGCACAGTGTGTACCTAAAGCTACCTGAAGAAAATAGGTGGTGTTCTTCTGATCCTATTAGCACCGCAGGCAGCTGCAGTATTTACATGTTAGTGTAGTGCGTCCTCTGCACAGTGTATACCTACAGCTACCTGAAGAAAATTGGTGGTGTTCTTCTGATCCTATTGGTACCGCAGGCAGCTGTAGTATTTACAAGTTAGTGTAGTGCGTCCTCTGCACAGTGTGCACCTAAAGCTACCTGAAGGAAATTGGTGGTGTTCTTCTGATCCTATTAGTACCGCAGGCAGCTGCAGTATTTACACGTTAGTGTAGTGCGTCCTCTGCACAATGTGCACCTAAGGCTACCTGAAGTAAATTGGTGGTGTTCTTCTGATCCTATTAGTACCGCAGGCAGCTGTAGTGTTTACAAGTTAGTGTAGTGCGTCCTCTGCACAGTGTGCACCTACAGCTACCTGAAGAAAATTGGTGGTGTTCTTCTGATCCTATTGGTACCGCAGGCAGCTGTAGTATTTACAAGTTAGTGTAGTGCGTCCTCTGCACAGTGTGCACCTACAGCTACCTAAAGAAAATTTGTGGTGTTCTTCTGATCCTATTAGTACCACAGGCAGCTGTAATATTTACAAATTAGTGTAGTGCATCCTCTGCACAGTGTGCATCTAAAGCTACCTGAAAAAAATTGGTGGTATTCTTCGGATCCTATTAGTACCGCAGGCAGCTGTAGTATTTACAAGTTAGTGTAGTGCATCCTCTGCACAGTGTGCACCTAAAGCTACCTGAAGAAAATTGGTGGTGTTCTTCTGATCCTATTAGTACCGCAGGCAGCTGCAGTATTTACAAGTTAGTGTAGTGCGTCCTCTGCACAGTGTGCACCTAAAGCTACCTGAAGACAATTGCTGTTGTTCTGATTAGGGATGAGCCCGAACACCCCCCGGTTCGGTTCGCACCAGAACCTGCGGACGGACCGAAAATTTGCACGAACGTTAGAACCCCAATGAAGTCTATGGGACTCGAAGGTTCGAAATCAAAAGTGCTAATTTTAAAAGTTAATATGCAAGTTATTGTCCTAAAAAGGTTTTGGGGACCCGGGTCCGGCCTCAGGGGACGTGTATCAATGCAAAAAAAGTTTTAAAAACTCCTGTTTTTTCGGGAGCAGTGATTTTAATAATGCTTAAAGTGAAAAAAAAGTGAAATGTTCCTTTAAATATCGTACCTGGGGGGAGTCTATAGTATGCCTGTAAAGTGGTGCATGTTTCCCATGCTTAGAACAGTCCCTGCACAAAATGACATTTTTAAAGTAATAAAAGTAATTTAAAACTGCTTACAGCTTTAATGTAATGTCAGGTCCCGGTAATATGGATGAAAATCATTGAGACAAACGGCATGGGTACTCCCCCCCAGTCCATTACCAGGCCCTTTGGGTCTTGTATGGATATTAAGGGGAACCCTGCCCCCAAATTAAAAAAAGGAAAGGCGTGGGGCCCCAGGCCCTCTGAATATCAGTATACAGGCAGTGCAAACAAGACAGGGACTGTAGGTTTGTTGTTAAGTAGAATCTGTTTGTAATTTTGAACTGGTACATTTTTAAAGTGTAGTTCCAGCCAAAAAAATCTATTTTTAAGCTTTTTGGAAAACATAGGGAAGGGTTATCACCCCTGTGACATTTGTTTTGCTATCTGTGCTCCTCTTCAGAAGATTTTACCTCACTTTCTGTCCCAATGACAAATGTTTTTTGACAATTTGGGGTTTTTAGTGAAACAAGGATTGGTGATAAAGCATCAGTGGAAAGGAGACACGTTTTCCCATATTAACTCTTACAGGAGAGAATTTCCCTTCCTAGGGGTAGATTTCATCTCACTTCCTGTTGTCTCCTTCAGTTTGCAAGTAGGAGTCGTTTGTAAGTTGGATGTTTGAAAGTAGGGGCCTGCCCTATATACTCTGCAGAAATTGGGGCCTTAGGTATTGGTGTTGCCACAACAATGTAAGCCCTCACAGTTACTCTTGGTGGGCGCAGGAACGGGCTCTGCTGTGAAATATTAGATCAATAATTGTAATTACATGCCCCTGTTGAACAGGGTCAGAAAAATTGGGCCTTTGGTGGTGGTGCTGGTGCCACAACACTGTAAGTCCTCACAGTTACTCTTGGTGGGCGCAGAAACTGGCCCTGCTGTGAAATATTAGATCAAGAATTGTAATTACATGTCCCTGTTGAACAGGAGCAGAAAAATTGGGCCTTAGGCACTGGTGCCACAACACTGCAACCCCTCACAGATACTCTAGTTGGAGCGCAGGAATAAGCCCTCCTGCAAAATATTGCATCAAAAATTGTAATTACATGCCCCTGTTAAACAGGAGCTAAAAAAATGGGCCTTAGCCACTGGTACTGGTGCCTAGAACCAAAAATATTCTTACAAGCTATCAGCATGATCATTGAGGAAGAAGAGGATAGTCACTCAGCATAACAGATTAGTCACTCAGCATCAGCATAGGCAGTCTTGAAGGGATCTGACATTGCAAAAAAAATTATTCCGTTACATCAGCATCAGGTGCTTGGTAGCTGGTGGTGATCCAAGACTGATTCATTTTTATGAAGGTCAGTCGATCGACCGAGTCGGTGGACAAGTGCACCCTGTGATCGGTTACAAAACCTCCAGCAGCACTGAATGTGCGTTCCGAAAGAAAGCTGGATGCAGGACAGGCCAGTAGCTCAATTGCATACTGTGCAAGCTCTGGCCAGTGATCCATCCTCAAGACCCAGTAACCCAGAGGATGTTCGGTGGGAAAGGTGTCCAAGTCAGATCTTACCCCTAGGTATTCCTGCAACATGTAAAACAGACGCTGGCGATGGTTGCTGGAACTGATTTTAGGCTGCAGACTAAAAAATTGTCTGAACGCATCTGTCAGACGGCCACCTTCTCCACCGCTCCTTCTTTGACTGACCGAAGCCTCAGCAACACGTTGTCCAGGAACAGGAGTTTGTAACCTCCCAGTCTCTGGGAACGTGTTGCACAGACCTTTCTGCAAGGCCTCCCGAAGATGTTTCATCCTCTGCTCCCTCTGTGATGGCAAGATAAGGTCCGCAACCTTACCTATGTAATGTGGATCAAGGAGGGTTGCCAGTCAGTATTGATCCCTCTCCTTGATACCACAAATACGAGGATCCTTCCGCAGGCTTTGCAGGATCAGGGAGGCCATGCAGCATAGGTTTGCTGAGGCATTCGGTCCAGAGTCCTCTGGGTCACTAAGGATGACATAATCCGCAGCCACCTCCTCCCAGCCACGTCCAAGTCCATGGGTTTCTTGGGACTGTAAATGATCCCTTAAAGACTGCTGCTGATGCTGAGTGCCAGGCTCCACCTCCATGCTGACACAATCCTCCTCTTCCTCCTCCTCCTCGTCCTCTTCCTGTGTGATTGACGGGCATGCAGGGACACTGTCTGGATAAAGGGGGCCTTGAGAGCTAAGGAAGTCCTCCTCTTCCTGCCTCTGTTCTGCCTCAAGTGCCCTGTCCATTATTCCACGCAGCATGTGCTCCAACAGGTGGACAAGGGGGACAGTGTCACTAATCCATGCACTGTCACTGCTCACCATCCTTGTGGCCTCCTCAAATAGTGACAGGATGGTACATGCATCCCTGATCATGGCCCACTGGTACTGATGTCATAGTCGCACAGGTACTCATTGATGGCCCTCTGCTGCATGTGCAGCCGCTGCAGCATGGCCAACATTCAGTTCCACCTGGTGGGCATGTCACAGATTAGGCGGTTCTTGGGCAGGTTAAATTCCTTTTTGAGGTCAGCCAGCCCAGCACTGGCATTATATGACCTGCGGAAATACACACAGACTTTCCTGGCCTGCCTCAGGACATCCTGTAAGCCTGGGTACCTGCCCAAGAACCGCTGCACGACCAAGTTAGGGACGTGAGCCAAACAGGGCACATGGGTCAGTTGTCCCTGTTGGAGGGCAGAGAGGAGGTTGGTGCCATTGTCGCAAACCACCATACCTGCCTTAAGCTGGCATGGTGTCAACCACCTCTGAACCTGCCCCTGCAGAGCTGACAGAATCTCTGCCCCAGTTTGGCTCCTATCCTCCAAGCACACCAGCTCAAGCACCGCATGGCATCTTTTGGCCTGCGTGCTTGTGTAGCCCCTTGAATGCCTACGGAGCACCGCTGGTTCCGAAGTCAAATCAGCACAGGAAGAGGCCATGGAGGAAGAAGAAGAGGAGGGGGTGGAGGAGAGAGGTGTGGCAGAATCACCACTAGTAGTATTTTGGAGGCGTGGTGGCAGAACAACCTCCAACACTACTGCACCCTGTCCTGCATCCTTCCCAGCTGCCAGAAGAGTCACCCAGTGCACGGTGAAAGATAGGTAACATCCCTGTCCATGCCTGCTGGACCATGAGTTAGCGGTAATATGCACCTTACCGCTGACCGCCCTGTTCAGCAAGGCCAAGACATTGCCTTCCACATGCCGGTAGAGAGCCAGAATCGCCTTCTGTGAGAAAAAGTGGCGTTTGGGAACCTGCCACTGAGGAACCGCACATTCCACAAACTCACGGAAGGGGGCAGAGTCTACCAACTGAAAAGGCAGCAGTTGAAGTGCTAGCAATTTAGCCAAGCTAACATTCAACTGCTGGGCATGTGCGTGGCTGGGAGCGAACTTCTTTCAGTGGTGCAGCAGCTGGGGCAGGGAAATTTGCCTGGTACAATCTGACATGACATGGTGTACTGATAGCAGATTGCCCCCAAGTACTTGGCTGTGACACACCTAATTCTACACCTTCATTCTTCTCAATGCAGGTCTCAGAGAGGACTGAAGGTATAGTGGGGTTGGAGATCCCAGCTGATGAGGAGCAAGGAGAGGTCCTCTTTGTTCTTTGGTGTGTGTCTTTTACGTACGCTTGCTATCGATCTGCATGGCAGGTCAACATATGTCTGGTCAAGCATGTGTTGCCCAAGCGGGAGATGTTTTGGCCACGAGAGATACGCTTGAGACATATGTTGCAAATAGCAGTGGTGGGATCTGATGCACTCGTCTCAAAAAAGGCCTATACCAAAGAACTTTTGGAATAACGCACAGAGACAGCAGCGCCCTGCACATGCGGAGCTCTGCGGTGTGATGCAGTCGGTGTGCTGCCCTTAAGCTGGCCCCTGGTGGGCATCCTGCCTCGTTGGAGATGTGCCTCCTCCTTCTCCTCTCTCCTATCAGGCACCCACGTGGAGTCAATGAACTCATCATCCCCTCCCTCCTCATCACTGGAGCCAGGCTGGCAGTATGCTGCAGCTGGGGGAACATGACTGCCAGATTGCTGTCCTTCTTGGGCACCCCCTCTCTCTGGGCTCACGTTACTGCTTTCCTCTAGCTGGGTACCATCATCGGAGCCTTCAAAACGCTGGGCATCCTCCTGGAGCATGTACCCAACACTGTGGTCAAACAGTTCGGGGGACTCCTCAGGAGGACATGGTGGGGCTAGGGAAGGAGTGACTGATGCCATTGAGCAGAGGGAAGAGGCCGTGTTGACAGCTGCTTTGCCAGACAAAGTACCCTGAGCCTGGGTGAGAGAGGATGAGGACGGCTTGGTCATCCACTCTACCAAGTCTTCCGCATGTTGCGGCTCAACACGGCTAGCTGCCGAAAAAAAGGACAAGCATGTCCCACGGCCATGTGCTGATGAGGATGCACCGTCTCCACGACCAGCACTGTTGCCTCTAGACACAGAACCTGCTTGCCCTCTTTTATTGGCTTGTGACTGTCTGCCTCTCCTTGTTGGCCTTCCAGACATACTAATGGCCTGCAGTGAGATGTAGCTGCACAAAGCTGGGATGTATATATATACTGATACTGCAGCTAGCAGAATCAACTGCCTGCCTGTAGTATTATTAGTATGAGAACACCAGCAATTGTCTTCAGGTAGCTTTAGGTGAACACTGTGCAGAGGACGCAGTACACTAACTGGAAATACTGTAACTGCCTGCCTGTGGCATTAATAGGAGCAGAACAACAGCAATTGTCTTCAGGTAGCTTTAGGTGCACACTGTGCAGAGGACGCAGTACACTAACTGTAAATACTGTAGCTGCCTGCCTGTGGTATTAATAGGAGCAGAACAATATCAATTTTCTTCAGGTAGCTTTAGGTGCACAGTGTGCAGAGGACACAGTACACTAACTGTAAATACTGTAGCTGCCTGCCTGTTGTATTAATATAGGATCAGAAGAACAGCACCAATTTCATTCAGGTAGCTTTAGGTGCACACTGTGCAGAAGACACAGTACACTAACTGTAAATACTGTAGCTGCCTGCCTGTGGTATTAATAAGAGCAGAACAACAGCAATTGTCTCCAGGTAGCTATAGGTGCACACTGTGCAGAGGACGCATTACACTAACTGTAAATACTGTAGCTGCCTGCCTGTGGTATTAATAGGATCAGAAGAACACCACTAATTTTCTTCAGGCAGCTTTATGTGCACACTGTGCAGAGGACACAGTACACTAACTGTAAATACTGTAGCTTCCTGCCTGTGGTATTAATAGGAGCAGAACAGCAATTGTCTCCAGGTAACTTTAGGTGCACTCTGTGCAGAGGACGCACTACACTAACTGTAAATACTGTAGCTGCCTGCCTGTGGTATTAATAGGATCAGAAGAACACCACTAATTTTCTTCAGGTAGCTTTAGGTGCACACTGTGCAGGGGACGCACTACACTAAATTGTAAATACTGCAGCTGCCTGCGGTGCTGTACTAATAGGATCAGAAGAACATCACTAATTTTCTTCAGGTAGCTTTGGGTGCACACTGTGCAGAGGACACACTACACTAACTGTAAATACTGTAGCTAATAGGACTAATAGGATCAGAAGAACACCAGCAATTTTCTTCAGGTAGCTGTAAATACTGTAAAAACACCTGCTTGCCTGTCAGTAGTAGGAAGAGAATAACAGGAATGGTAAACTGAATACAGTGTGTATATATATATATATATATATATATATATATATATATATATATATATACAATACACTGTAAGTGCAGTTAACTGACTCGCCTGCCTACTCTATCTAACTTAAATCAAATGACACTCTGTCTATCTATCTCTCTCTCTCAACGCCGGAACACACTACACAGGGTCGCCGTGCAGGTGGCCTTATATAGTGTGGGACGTGTACTAAACCCCCTGAGCCATAATTGGCCAAAGCCACCCTGGCTTTGGCCAATTACGGCTCTCTGTACAAACGGCGCTGTGATTGGCCAAGCATTTGGGTCATAGTGCATGCTTGGCCAATCATCAGCCAGCAATGGGCCGTGACGCGCCACTCGAATTTGGCGCGAACAGCCCATATTGTTTGGAATTCGGCGAACGACCGAACAGGCAATGGTCGAGTCGAACATGCGTTTGATTCGAACACGAAGCTCATCCCTAGTTCTGATCCTATTAAGGCCCCAATTTCTGCAGAGTATATAGGGCAGGCCCCTACTTTCAAACATCCAACTTACAAATGACTCCTGCTTGTAAACTGAAGGAGACAACAGGAAGTGAGATGAAATCTACCCCTAGGAAGGGAAATTCTCTCCTGTAAGAGTTAATATGGGAAAAGCATGTCTCCTCTTCACTGATGCTTTATCACCAATCCTTGTTTCACTAAAACACCCAAATTTTCAAAAAACATTTGTCATTGGGACAGAAAGTGAGGTGAAATCTTCTGAAGAGGTGCACAGACAACAAAACAAATGTTACAGGGGTGATAACCCTTCCCTATGTTTTTCAAAAAGCTTAAAAATAGATTTTTTTGCTGGAGCTACACTTTAAAAATGTACCAGTTCAAAATTACAAACAGATTCTACTTAACAACAAACCTACCGTGCCTGTCTTGTTTGCACCACCTGTAAACTGCTGTTCAGAGTATATAGGGCCTGGGGGCCCCACGCCTTTCCTTTTTTAAATTTGGGTGCGGAGTTCTCCTTAATATCCATACAAGACCCAAGGGGCCTGGTAATGGACTGGGGGTATCCATGCCGTTTGTCTCACTGATTTTAATCCATATTGCCGGGACCCGACATTACATTAAAGCCGCAAGCAGTTTTAAATGAGTTTTATTCCTTTAAAAATTTCATTTTGTGCAGGGACTGTTCTAAGCACAGGAAACACGCACCACTTTACAGGCATACTTTAGACACCCCCCAGGTATGATATTTAAAGGAATATTTAACTTTCTTTTTTTTCACTTTAAGCATCATTAAAATCACTGCTCCCGAAAAAACGGCCGTTTTTAAAACTTTTTTTTGCATTGATACATGTCCCCTGGGGCAGGACCTGGGTCCACAAAACCTTTTTAGGACAATAACTTGCATATTAACTTTTAAAATTAGCACTTTTGAATTTGAACGTTTGAGTCCCATAGACTTTAATGGGGTTCTAAAGTTTGCGCAAACTTTCGCTCCGTTCACAGGTTCTGGTGCGAACCGAACCGTGGGGTGTTCAGCTCATCCCTACTGATGGCAAATAAATTAAGGGAGATAGATGTTGAGCAAAGGAGAAGAGGTGAGAAACTCATCCTACAGCTCCTCAACAAGGGAGGAGGAGCCAAATTTTGGAAACACACACACATTTTGGATTTTAAGGCCTCAACTCCACCACCTCCACAGCCACCCCACCCACCCACCACAGCAGCATGGTGGAGAGTGGAAATACCAGCCACAAGATCCCCAACAAGGCCACTGGACTAGAGATTTTCAGCCCTTCACTAATTACTAATTTCCTAGTTTTTTTGTTTTGAAATAATGATTTTATTTGTTATATTTTCTATATTTATGTATGCATAGAATGCACTTTTTGGTTAAGTTCTTTATATTTGAATGGCAGATAGCATCTCTAATTAAATTGGTTTGCTTTTTTTAATGCACAATAAAAAAAAAAACTTGTGTAGAATAATACTTGGCTATGTGTTTTACTTCAAATGACAGTTTGGGAGTAGGCAGTTACATTTAAAAAAATACAAGGTCAAATTAACAAGGGACACCAACATAGTTGTATCTTTGATCTTAAAAACTACAGGATAATAGTGTTGTGCTAACTTGCCCAAAAAAACAAAACAAGCATAATATTATTCTTGATATCACTAGAAAAAGCTTTTTAAAATATGTTTGGCAGAACTCCATCAGTATCACTAGCAAAGCAGCTTCATTATTATCCCATTAAAGAGGAAGAGAATGTGCGCTGCATTTTGACATTTCATAATTTGACGCGTCATGAATGTTAATTCTCCATTACGAATGCTAGTTTACAAGATCGACTGCTTCCGGCTCGTCCTTGCTTCCAAGCATGCATGTTTGTACTTTGGACTTTTGTGTGACAGACTTGTGTACAGATGAGACGAAAATCTGACAACAGACCATTGTCTGCCGAAAATTTACTAGCCTGCGATTGAATATTTGTTGGCTGAAATTTGGAAAACACTTGTCTGATGGAGCGTACTAACGGTCAGATTTAGGCAGACAGTCTGTCATCACACAATTCCCTGCCCGAAAAACTTTGATCGTGTGTACAAGGCTTAAAGCCTTGTATACATGATCGGATTTTCTGCAGACAAAGCGCCAGACTTTTGTCAGAAGGACTTGTGACGTGAACTTGGCTTGCATACAAATAGTACACAATTGTCGGCCAACAAACACAAACGCAGTGACGTACTACGTGGAATTTCAGCTCTTGAATGCCACCCTTTGGGCACCTTCTGCTAGTATCGTGTTTGGTGAGCATTGATTCCAAAGTACTTTGGACTTTTGTGTGACGGACTTGTGTACAAACAATAGGAAAATCTGACAACAGACCATTGTTCGCCGAAAATTTACTAGCCTGCCATTCAACATTTGTTGGCCGAAAGTTGGACAACCATTGTTTGATGGAGCGTACTAATGGTTGGATTTTAGGCAAACAGTCTGTCATCATACAATTTCCTGCCGAAAAGGCTCCATGCACACTTACATTTTTCATAAGCTCAAAAAAAGCTGGAAAAAACACTGGACGAAAAATCCTGATAATGGCATTTTTGTGCCAGATATTAGTAGCATTTTAGCAGCTTTTAGGAACATTTAGGAGCATTAGCATTTTATCAGTGGAAAAAAAAAGCTGTTAATAGCATTTTAGTAGCATTTAGAAGCAATTAGGAGCATTTAGCTTGTTTTTTGGTGAAAAAATGCTTTGAAAAACTCTACAGAAACATTTTTTTTTCTGCTCCTAGATGCTGAAAGGAATTGTAAAGGCAGAATTTTTTTTTATCTTAATGCATTCTATACATTAAGATTAAAGTGTGTAGCTCCCCTCCCAACACCTCCCTAATTACCTGCCAGAGCCCCTTCTCTCTCCAGCGATGTCCACGATCCCCTCAGCCATCCAGGACACTCCTCCCGATTGGCTGAGACAGATCAGTGGTGCAGAAGCTCCCGCGGCTGTCAATTAAAGTCAGACAGCCAATCATTGGAGAGAGGGGGTGGGGCCAGGTCGGGGCTCCATGTCTGAATGGATACATGGAGCTCTGACTTGGCTTGGGTAACCCTTGTAGTGAGTGCTGGCTGAGGGGCACTCAAAGGAGGTATGGGCTAGGAGCAGCGAAGAGGTACCCGAGAAGAAGAGGATCCAGGCTGCTCTGTTCAAAACCAACTGCACAGAGGAGGTAAATATAACATGTTTTTTATTTAAAAAAAATAAAAAAAAGCCTTTACAATAACTTGAAGAGCGAACATTATAGGGTGTATGTGGAAAATCTGAGTGCCGCAGAACACCCCATAATGCACTGCACCCCATGTGTAGGCACTGGGAAACTGGAGTACCTGGGTTTCCTTCAGGTACTCCAGTTTCCTCCCACATGCTAAAAGCATGCTGGTAGGTAAATCGGATCCTGTCTAAATTGGCCCCAATATAATGTGTGTTAGGGAACTACACAAACACCACCCCATGTTAAAAAATTTTTTTTTTTTTTCTTAATTTGCAAATAAGGATCATCACTTCCTCAGAGAACAGTGAGCTGGGCATGGTGGTGGGAAGAAATTAGCAGTAAAAGCAACTTCCTGGGGGGGTGTGATGTAATTCCTGTGTGCTGGCCAACGCTTCCGGGAAGCAGATATGTGCCACGGGTACATACCTCAGCGCACACAGCAGTTACGCATCTAGATGCATTTGTGAGGGTAAAGTGAGGGTAAAACCCTAGCAATATCTTTCCTTGGGGACACACAGGTCAATCTAAATAGCTTCCCCATTAGGTAAATTGCACTCTAGCATTTTGCTCTGTACACCCCAAATTATTTGGAGTTTATTTTCTAAAGGCAAATCTACTTTGCACTACAAGTGCACTTGGAAGTGCAGTTGCTGGAGAGCCGAGGGGGACATGCAAGGAAAATAAAACAGCATTTTTGCTTCTACATGATTGGATAATAATATCACCAATGTTTTCCATCAGATTTACAGCGTGTACACTTGTATTGCAGAGCGGATTTGCCTTTAATAAACCCCAAAATACCTAATAATGTGGAGTGTACAAAACAAAGTGCTAGAGTGCAATTTGCCTAATAGGGACAATAGTTAGATTGACTTGTGTGTCCCCAAAGAAAGACATTGGTAGGGTTTTACCCTTACTTCCTGTTTGGCTATGTGACAGGAAGAAGTCAATTTTAAGAAAAGGGACACAAAGCCCAACCTAAAAAAGACAAGCCGGGGTTTTAACACTCACTTGGTTTCCCTCAAATGCCCACAATTAGAATAGGATTGTCTTGAGCTCGATTTTAGGGAATTGCTCTAAATCAGTTGTTCTCAACTCTGTCCTCAAGTACCAGGCCATGTTTGCAGGTTTTCATTCATCTTGCACAGGTGCTTTAAATCACAGTCGAGGGCTTTATATTTTGGACAGCTATTTTAGCTAAGATAAATTCCCAAACTATGTCCTGTCAGGGGTACTTGAAGACAGAGGCTGAGAACCACTGCACTAAAATGTAAAATTGAATACTTACCGCTCTGTAATTTTCCTTACCTGGTGACTATCCATGGCCGCATACACATGCATATGCTACTATGAAGGCACCGGGAAAGTAGCTTTTAGATGAATCACACCTTTTTTGTTTGTTCATGTGAGACACTAACAGAATTTGAGGTCTGAGCATTTTGCAAAGGAAATTAACAGGAGTGTGCCCACAAACAGATATTTATTAAGGATTTTGAAAGGATTAAGAAAGATTTTGCAAAATAATGCAGCACAGGCAATTAAATCAAAGTGAAACAACCTACAAATGACACACATTGACAACATCAAAAATATTTCAGGGAAAATATCCCCCCCCCCCAAAAAAATATAACCAAAGTAAAAAAAACTTGCTCTAAAACACATCTGTTTTGCAAAGACATAACAAACAAAATACAAAGAGAAAATGCATGTGTTCCAAACTCTATAAGGACACCCAAATGTACTCTCTTGCCGGCCCTACATACACAATCTTGGCTCTTTTCAGGCCAAGGTAAAGAATGATATCTGCAAGCTTTATATAACGTAGCTTTGCGTGCTATTGAGGCAATTGAAAACACATGCACAGTCCATGAAACACTCAAAATGCAAGTTCACTCAGTGTAGAGACAGAACTTCTAAGTGGGTCCACCTGTTAAGGATGTCCTTAAATTACTAACTCAAAAAAACTCACTCTCTGAGCATGCCCAGAAACATCCAAGTGCTGTTCACACACAAAAAGAAGAAAAAAAAAGCAAAGTCCCTGAGCATGCCCAGACTAACCCAAATGCAGCTAGCACACAGTAAGCCACCCCCCTCACCCCCTGTCCAAAATTAAGCACATCATTCAGCATGCTACAAAATTACAGATGGGACAAACACCCCCCAGTCCAAACAAAGAGCCTAACATGGGCATATACAACAAATACCATTGCAGTCTATAGGAACTGCCGGGGGCCCCAGATCCCATCCTGAAGGACATATATCAATGTCACCAATTTGGACAACCCCAAAAACAGAACAAGGAGAAGTGCCTTTAAAAATGCAAAATTGCTTAAAGGCTAGTTTCGTAAATAGGAAAATGTGCGTTGCGCCTCGCCGTGCACCTCTATTGATGGCGCATGGCTTTTGTGCCTCGCCGTGCGCCTCTATTGATGGCGCATGGCTTTTGTAAATTAGCTCCAGTGTGTATAGTTTCTACTACACTTCTGGTGGTGTACACAGTATAAAATACAGTGCAGCCATTGTACAGTTGCTAATACAGTGCAGGCGGTGTACACAGTATCTAATACAGTGTAGTGTGGGGTTGCAAAACAAAAAATACATCATGTCCTGAAGGCCACCAAGGAGAGGCAGACGCTCACAGGTCATGAAAGAGGGCAAGCAGCCTCTGTGTCTACAGTCAGTAGTGGTGGTCGTGGACATGGTGCATCCTCTGCAGGTGGCCGTGGGGCACGCTTGTCCTTTTTTCTGCTGCTGGCCGTGTTATTGAGCCAGAACATGCAGAAGAGTTGGTGGAATGGATAACATCCTCCTCATCCTCTGTCACCCAGGCTCAGAGTAGTTTTCTTTCCAATGCAGCTGCCAAAGCGGTCTATTCCACCAGTATCTTGTCCACAGTCAACCCTTCTGTAGCCCCATCTTCATGTACCGAGGAATCCCCAGAATTATTCCTTGTCAAAAGAAGTTTATTGAGTATACAATGTTATAAAGATACATAAAGTAAGTTTACAAGGATCTATAAAGTAAGCTCATTGTTTTACAGTAGGGTTTATATAGGTAAATATCATGAAATTTCAAATATTAAACATTGGGTTCACGTAAACCTAAATTAAAGATATATATCATTTCCTTAGTTACTTTTGTAGGTATTTAAATGATTTATACCTACTATACATATTGTTTACAAGTAGAGTGTATATAGGTCAAATAAATTCTGATAATGAGCTTTAATCGTAAGGTGGAGAAAAGGAAAGAGAAAGAAGAAAAAGGGTTGAAAGGTAGAGGTATGGTCCACAAGGTTGTCCCGCTCGTCAGTTTATTATTCTTTTTAGTTCTCTTTGAAGCCTTAGAATGGGTGTCTCTGTAAGTCATTTAATCTGTTACCATGGCAACAGGACAGAGTCATTGAAATTTGACAGGAACTGTTGTTTTATCCAAGGGTGCCAAAGTTTTTCAAATTTTGGAATTTGATTTTGATCAATGGCTACCATCTTAGCATGGGACATTGTATTATTCATTCTGTGAATTGTTTCTGCTAGTACCAATGTAGGAGATTTCCATGCCTTGGCCACTGTTTGTTTTGCAGCCGTTATTAGTTGGATCATAAGTTTGAATTGAGAGAGTGTTAACCATTCCGGTTTTAGATTAAGTAAAGTTAAATATGGATCTGGTTGTATTATCTTTTTAAATATTTTAGATGCAATCACGAAAACTTCCTTCCAGAAGGTTTGGATTACTGGGCACGTCCACCATATGTGTAAATATGTGCCTATTTCTGGGCATCCTCGAAAACAAAGAGCTGAGGTATTAGGTGAATATTTTGCCACTCTAGCGGGTACAAGGTACCAGCGAGTTAGGACTTTATAATTTGTCTCCAGTGCTAAGATGTTGGGTGAAGATGACTTAGATGTGAGCCATATGTTAGACCAGTCCGTGTCTTCTAAAGTTCGTCCCAGGTCTTCCTCCCACCTCTGAACGTAAGAGGGTCTATTAAGATTTGCTACTCCATATAATTGATTATAAAGTGATGAAATTGTACCTTTAGCAAGTGGATCTTTTGTACAGATTGATTCAAAAATGGATAATTGGGATAATGGTGTATCCCCCTTTAGGAATGGTGTATAGAAATTTTTGATTTGGAGATATCTAAATATCTCAGAGTTTGGTAGATCATATTTTTCTCTAAGCGATGGGAATGAAAGGAATGATTTAGATGCTATGAAGTCATTTAGTGTCTGAATGCCTGATGTTGTCCAAGCTTTAAAAGAATTTGGGTAGATCCATGCCGGATAAAAGGCCGGATTTCTGATAAAAGAAAGGAGAGGATTGTGTGGAGATTGTAACTGATATTTGGTTTTTAGTTTATCCCAGAGAGATAAGAAGTGTTTAGTTATGGGATTATGAATTTTAAAGCGGTCTTTAGGATCAAGCCATAATAAATTTGATATTAATAGAGGGTCATTTTCTGAAGCCTCTATAAATACCCATAATGGGATTTCCTGTTTTGCATGGTATTTGGACAGACTGGCCAAATGTGCTGCTCTGTAGTAGTTAGTAAAATTAGGGTATCCCAGGCCTCCTTTATTTTTGGGAAGATGTAGTGTGTGTATAGGTATACGTGGTTTAGAAGAGCCCCATATAAACGAAGTTGCTCTTTTTTGTACTATTCTCAAAAAATAGGAAGGAATTGGAATAGGGAGGACTCTGAATAGATAAAGCAATTTGGGTAGAATAGTCATTTTGATTGCATTAATTTTCCCTATCCAGGATAAAGGAAGTTGCGACCATTGTTTTATTAGATTTGTGATCTGTCTTAATACAGGAGGATAATTGGTTGAGAATAAGTCAGAATGAGATGCTGTTAAATGAATTCCAAGATATGGGATTGATTTTTCTGCCCATGTGAATGGGAGTGCAGCCTTAGCCGGGATCAATTCCATGTTTGTGAGTGAAATATTAAGCACTAGGCATTTCTTAGGATTAATCATAAGGCCGGATAGGGCTGCAAATCCATCAAGAGCTGGTATTAAGTTAGGACCAGAGACCTGTGGTGATGATAGAAAAAGTAATATATCGTCTGCAAATATACATAATTTGTGTGTAATACCTCCTACTTCAATGCCAGTTATAGTTTGCTTTGTTCTGATGTATTGGGCCATGGGTTCGAGTATAAGGGCAAATAATAAGGGAGATAATGGGCAACCCTGTCGGGTACCTCTTTCGATATTAAAGGCTTCAGATTTGTATCCAGCATATTTTATATAGGCTTTGGGTTTATTATATAATGCTTTGATCCATGTTAAAAAGTGGGGTCCAAAACCCCATTTTTGTAATGAATATTGCATATATTGCCAGGATACTGTGTCAAATGCCCTCTTAATATCGAGAGATAGAAAACATAAAGGGATTTTCCGTTTTTTAGCAATATGTGCCAATAACACTGCCCTGCGTATATTATCGCCTGCCTGTCTATTTGGCATGAAGCCTACTTGATCTCTATGTATTAATTTTCCTATAATGCTATTGAGGCGTTTTGCTATTATTTTTGCTAATAATTTAATATCGAGGTTTAACAGAGAGATAGGCCGATAATTCACACAGGAAGTATCATCAGAAAGGGGTTTTGGGATCATACAAACAATTGCCATTAGTGTTTCTTGCCGAAAAGAATGTCCATCTAGAAGTTTGTTAAAAGTTTCAGTGAGAATGGGAGAGAGTATTTCTGAGAATGTTTTATAGTATAAAGCCGAGTAGCCGTCTGGGCCTGGTCTTTTGTTAAGTTTTAGGTCTTTTATGGCGTTAGCAACTTCATCTATAGTTATAGGCTCATCCAAACTGCTTTTTTGATTCTGAGATAACTCAGGTAAGTTTATTTTTGAGAAGAAGGATTCAGCTTCTGTAGGATTAAATTCATTGTTTGTCTTGTATAAAGTTGCGAGATGTGAGTGAAATTTATGGACTATTTTAACTGGATTACAAGTGTAAACATTTTTTGATAATTTCAAACGTATTGGTTTGAAAGATTTGTTAGTTGAATTTAATGCCCGAGCCAAATATGTACCAGGTTTGTTTGTATTCATGTAGAAATTGTGTTTGGAGCGTTTGAGGGATTTATCAACTGACTCAGTGAGAAATAGATCGTATTCCAATCTAGATTTTTCCAGATGAGATTTTGTACTCTGAGATGGATTATCTTGAAATGATATGTAGGCTGCATTAAAATTGAGTTCTAGTTTTTTTGCTAGATTTTTGCGTTCCCGTTTAAATAGTGCCATTTGTCTTTGTATTGTACCACGCAAGACAGGCTTATGAGCTTCCCACAGTGTTATTGGGGAGATGTCTGTTGTATTATTAATTGATATGTATTCCTTTAAAGCTTGTTCAATGGCCATCTGATGTAGTGGGTGTTTGAGCATTATGTCCGGTAAGTACCACGTTGGGTCATGCGCTTTTGGTATGGCTGAGGCTATAGTAGTGTATACTGCATTATGGTCAGACCACGGAATCGGAATTATATCTGATGCAATAATTTCTGGTATCATTCCTATTGTTAGAAAAATATGATCTATTCTGGTGAAGGTTTGATGAGGGTGCGAGAAATAAGTGAATTTCTTTTTCATTGGGTTACTTTCTCTCCACGAATCTACCAGATTGTATTTGGAAATAAGTTGAGAAAAAGGTAATCTAGAGGTTATTTTGGATGGTGTAAAAGGTGATTTATCTAGAAATGGGAGGAGGACCTGGTTCGAATCCCCACACATTATCACTGTTCCTATTTTGTGTGTATTAATCACTTGTAATATATGTGAGAGGAATGGTGTAGGTTGTTTGTTAGGAGCGTAGTAGGAAATCACAGTGATTGCTGTATCCATTATATAACCCATGAGTATCAGGTATCTACCTTCTGGGTCTTTAATTTCTGATGATTAGGTGAATGGTGTGGATCGGTGAAATGCAATTAGAGTTCCCCTTTGCTTGGTACAGGCAGAAGCCGTGTAAATTTGTTGATAAAAAGGAGAAATATATTTTGGAGTAGAATCTTTGGTGAAGTGTGTTTCTTGGAGGCATACTATGTGAGCCTTCTTGTTATGGAAAGTACGGAAGGCTTTGGTCCTTTTTTGAGGGACATTTATTCCCTGAACATTCAGGGAAAGTATATTCAGTGGTGCCATGGCAATAGATCAAATAGTTTTGACTTACTTTTTGTTATGCAGAGCTGACTGCGCAGATCAACCTGTGTGGACTGAAGAGATGAATAGATAGAAAAGAAACCAGTGAATTCTGGAGTAAAGAGTAAACAAAAAACATATGAGATTAAATGATACATTGTATAAATTATTTTTTGCAAGTAATCACAATTTACCCGTGAAAGAGAGTAAATATCTCTCTCAGGGGAATAAGTGCCTTCGTCACACTCCCACATAATATGATTGGGAGAATGAGGAGGGCTAATGGGGGTACACGGATCTTCCGCTTACAGGAGAGAAGTGCTATGTCAAAAGACATCAAAATGATGTTTCATTAATTGGAGTGCAGAATATAGTTTTTGTTGAAATTATTTATTCCAGGGTGGTTGTATATGGTTAGTCTTGCCCTAGGCTAAATAATTCAGTTAGAAAGGTACTGTTAATAACTTTGGTATTGATGAAGATAGTTTGAATTATTTTGGGATTTTAACCATTTTAGAGTAAACAATTACATATTTTATTCATATGCAACTGTTTAGATATGTTAACTCATAAAATTGAGGTTGTATTGCTTCAGATTAGAATAAACAAAAACATAATTCTAGGAACTAGTTAGATAATAATATATTTGTTTTAAGAAAAGAAAGAAAAAGCTTCCATTACTTCTGGATTATTGAACATATTTGTCCTAAAAAGTAATAAATCTATTATTACCTGATAATATATAACTGAACAAGAATTTCCTTATTTCACTTATATATTCTAAGGCTATATGAATCAGAAGTAATAAGAAATATAACTGGAATGTAACATGATCCCACACAGTGTGTGACTATCAGAATGCAGTTACATTCAGTTATAAATATAGGTTTTTTATAGAGAACCATCTCTTAGTATAAAAAATGAAGAGATATCAGGAATTAGGATGTCAGTCCATTGAATCTTCTTGGTCCATGGATGATGTGGCATAACGGCCTCTTTTGTGAGAATGATGATTCCCATTTTGTTCTGAAATTTTCTGGGTGCTGCCTGAAGGTGAAGATGACGCCATTCTTCTGCGTGTGGGAGAGTTGCTGCTTGTGGGTTCTGTCAGATTTAATTTTAAAAGGGTTTGTTGTAGTTCATCTGCTGATCTGCTTCTGTAAATTGTACCTTGGTAGTTAAATCTGACTGAAAAGGGGAAGCCCCATTGATACATATTGTTGTGGCGTTGCAGTTCCATTAGTTGGGGTTTCATGGATCGTCTTTTAGTAATAGTAAGTTGGGATAGGTCAGCAAAAATTTGATAATTGTGTCCTTGAAAATTAAGTTCCTTTTTTTCTCTTGCAGCAATTAGTATTTGTTCTTTCGTTCTGTAATAATGAAATTTTGTGATTATATCACGTGGGGGTCCATCTTTCTTTTTGGCTGTGAGGGCTCTGTGTACTCTGTCCAGTTCTAAACGTTCAATAGGGATATCTGGCTTTAGTTCTTGTAATAGAGCAGTAATAGTAGATTGCAGGTCTGTCACAGTTTCAGGTATTCCCCTTATGCGCAAGTTTGAACGTCTGGCTCTATTTTCGTAATCTTCGAGCTTAGTTTGAAGTATTAAATTCTCTTTTTTTAATTGTTCCAATTCTGTTATATTTTCTTGGGTTGTAATTTCAATTTCATCCATTTTTATTTCTAAGGCTGCGGTGCGGTTTCCCAGCTCTCTTATTTCTTTGGTTAGGCTTTTTGTTATTTGGTCTGAGGTTTGTTTTAAAGCCTTATGAAGCATCTTTTCAAATTGTAATAATATTTCTGGGGATACTGAGGAGGCTTGTGGAGAAGTTTGTGAGAGGATTTGTTCTGTATCTGACTCAAATGGAGAGTCTTGCTGTGACATTTTCTGTCTGTGAGAGCACCCTGATGCTGTATCTTGTGAGGTGACTGGAGCTGCTTCAGCTGCAGCGAGTGCCTGTGAGCTCTTTGTGAGGTGATTTTTATTTCTGCCACGGTTTCCTCCCAGTACCATATTTCCTGCCCAAACTTTCACAGTTTGTTCCCTGGGGCAAAAAGGTTCAAATGGATACCTTTTGAGCCTGCAGGCTCCGCTTTGTCCTTCTCTTCTCTCCTCAGCGATGTGGAGCTCTAACAATGCATGTCTGCTCTGCTAGGCTCCGCCTCCTGCCCCTCTCCCCAGAATTATTCAACCACAGTGTTGGATACATGCTGCTGGAGGATGCACAGCAATTTGAAGGCTCTGATGTTGGCTCCCAGGTTGAGGAAGGGAGTAACGTGAGCCTAGAGAGAGGGGGTACCCAAGAAGGACAAGAAACTGGCAGTCATGTTTCCCCAGCTGCAGCATACTGCCAAGTTTGCTCCAGTGACGAGGAAGGAGGGGATGATGAGGTCACTGACTGTACTTGGATGCCTGAGAGAAGAGAGGAGGAGGCACAACCCTAATGAGGCAGGATGTCCTTTAGGGGGCAGCTTAAGGGCAGCCACCCTATTGCATCACACCGCAGATCTCTGCAGGTGAATGATGCTGCTGACTCCCCACTGACTTTTAAAAGTTCCTTGGTGTGGGCCTTTTTTCGGGACGTGTGCAGCAGATTGCACCGTTGCTGTTTGCAACCTATGTCTGAAGCGGATCAAGCATGGCTTGGGCACCCGCTTGGGCACCACATGCTTGACCAGACATTTGATCACCTGCCATGCAGTCTGTTGGCAACAGCACTTGAAAGATCCACATCAAAGAAAAAGGCAGACTTCTCCTTGCTCCTCATCTGGGATCTCCAACCCTACTATACCTCCAGTCCTCAAAAACCTGCACTGAGAGGAATGAAGGTATAGCAATAGGTGTCCCAAGTACTTGCAGCCAATCTGCTATCAGTACACCACCATCTGATTTTAGCAGGCAAATTTTCCTACCCCAGTTGCTGAACTGTAAAAGGAAATTCGGTCACAGCCATCCACATGCCCAGTGTCTAAATACTAGCTTGCAACTGCTGCCTTTTCAGCTGGTAGACTCTGCCCCCTTTCATGAATTTGTGGAATGTGCTGTACCTCAGTGGCAGGTTCCAAAATGCCATTTCTTTTCACAGAAGACCATTTCAGCTCTTTACCGGCATGTGGAAGGCAATGTTTTGGCCTTGTTGGACAGGGCAGTCAGCAGTAAGGTTCATATAACAACTGACTCATGGTCCAGCAGGCATAGGCAGGGACGTTGCCTTTCCTTCATGGCGTACTGGATAATTCTGCTGGCAGCTGGGAAGGATGCAGGAGTGGGTTCAGTGTTGTTGGAGCTTGTACTGCCACCACACCTCCAAAATGCTAGTGGTAATTCTGCCACAGCTCTCTCCTCCACCCATTCTTCTTCTTTTTCCTCTATCCCCTCTTCTTCAGATTTGTCCTGGGAACCAGCAGTGCTCCATAAGCATTCAAGGGGCTACGCAAGCAGTCAGGCTAAAAGATGCCATGCGGTGCTTGAGTTGGTCTGCCTAGGGGACAAGAGCAACACTGGGGCAGAGATTTTGTTAGGTCTGCAGGGGCAGGCTCAGAGGTGGTTGACGCCATGCCAGCTTCAGCCAGGAATGGTTGTATGCAACAATGGCACCAACCTTCTCTCCACCCTCCAACAGGGACACTTAACCCATGTTCCATGTTTGGCAAACGTCCTGAATTTGATGGTGCAGCGGTTCTTGAGCAGGTACCCTGGCTTACAGGATCTCCTGAAGCAGGCCAGAAAAGTCTGTGGTCATTTCCGCTGGTCATACAATGTCAGTGCTCGGCTGGCTGACATTCAAAGGGAATGCAACCTGCCAACTAGGGATGAGCTTCGAGTTCAAGTCGAACTCACGTTCGACTCGAACATTAGCTGTTCGCCAGTTCGCTGAACAGCGAACAATTTGGGGTGTTCGCGACAAATTCGAAAGCCGCGGAACACCCTTTAAAAGTCTATGGGAGAAATCAAAAGTGCTAATTTTAAAGGCTTATATGCAAGTTATTGTCATAAAAAGTGTTTGGGGACCTGGGTCCTGCCCCAGGGGACATGGATCAATGCAAAAAAAGTTTTAAAAACTGCCATTTTTTCAGGAGCAGTGATTTTAATAATGCTTAAAGTGAAACAATAAAAGTGTAATATCCCTTTAAATGTCGTACTTGGTGGGTGTCTATAGTATGCCTGTGAAGGGGCGCATGTTTCCCGTGTTTAAAACAGTCTGACAGCAAAATGACATTTCAAAGGAAAAAAAGTAATTTAAAACTGTTTGCAGCTATTAATGAATTGCCGGTCCGACAATACTCATAACAGTTCATTGATAAAAACGGCATGGAAATTCCCCACAGGGGAACCCCGAATCAAATTTTTTTTTAAAAATGGCGTGGGGCCCCCCTTAAAATCTATACCAGACCCTTCAGGTCTTATCGGAATCTGGAAGCCCCCTTTAACAAGGAGACCCCCAGATCCCGGCCCTCCCCCCCTGTGTGAAATGGTAAGGGGGTACAAAAGTACCCCTACCATTTCACAAAAAAAGTGTCAAAAATGTTAAAAATGACAAGAGACAGTTTTTGACAATTCCTTTATTTAAATGCTTCTTCTTTCTTCTATCTTCTTTCTTCTATCTTCCTTCGGTTTCTTCCTCCATCTTCTTCTCCTTCTGGTTCTTCTGGTTCTTCCTCCAGTGTTCTCATCCGGCATCTTCCTCCTCGGAACAGGCGTCTTCTTCCCTTCGTCTTCTGGGCCACTCTGCATCCAGCATGATGGAATGGGAGGCTCCCGCTGTGTGATGCTTCTCCTCTTCTGACAGTTCTTAAATAACGGAGGGTGGGGCCACCTGGTGACCCCGCCCCCTCTGACGCACGGGGACTTCCATGTGGCATTCCCCGTGATATCAGAGGGGGCGGACAGGGAAGTCACTGTGCGTCAAAGGGGAGCGGGGTCACCGGGTGGCCCTGCCCTCTGTTATTTAAGAACCGTCAGAAGAGGAGAAGTGTCACACAGCGGGAGCCTCCCATCCCATCATGCTGGATGCGGAGCGGCCCAGAAGACAAAGGGAAGAAGACGCCGGCGCCGCGGAGGAAGATGCTGGACGAGAACACAGGAGGAAGAACCAGAAGAACCAGAAGATGAAGAAGATGGAGGAAGAAACCGAAGGAAGATAGAAGATAGAAGAAAGAAGAAAGAAGAAAGAAGAAAGAAGAAAGAAGATAGAAGATAGAAGATAGAAGAAAGAAGATAGAAGAAAGAAGAAGCATTTAAATAAAGGAATTGTCAAAAACTGTCTCTTGTCATTTTTAACATTTTTGAAATTTTTTTTGTGAAATGGTAGGGGTACTATTGTACCCTCTTACCATTTCACACAGGGGGAGGGCCGGGATCTGGGGGTCCCCTTGTTAAAGGGGGCTTCCAGATTCCGATAAGCCCCGCGCCCACAGACCCCCACAACCACAGGGCAAGGCTTGTGGTGATGAGGCCCTTGTCCCCATCAACATGGGGACAAGGTGTTTTGGGGGGCTACCCCAAAGCACCCTCCCAATGTTGAGGGCATGTGGCCTGGTACGGTTAAGGAGGGGGGCGCTCTCTCATCCCCCCTCTTTTCCTGCGGCCTGCCAAGTTGCCTGCTCGGATAAGGGTCTGGTATGGATTTTTGGGGAGACCCCACGCCATTTTTTTAAAATTTTGGTGCGGGGTTCCCCTTAAAATCCATACCAGACCTGAAGGGTCTGGTATAGATTTTGAGGGGGACCCCACGCCATTTAAAAAAAAAAAATTTGGCCGGGGTTCCCCTTAATATCCATACCAGACCTGAAGGGCTTGGTATGGAATTTAGGCGGACCCCCACGTCATTTTTTTTTTAAATTTTGGTTTGGGGTTCCCCTGTGGCGAATTCCCATGCTGTTTTTATCAATGAACTTTTATGTGTATTGTCGGACCGGCAATTCATTAATAGCCACGAGTGGTTTTAAATGACTTTTTTTCCTTTGAAATATCATTTTGCTGTCAGACTGTTCTAAACACAGGAAACATGCGCCCCTTTACAGGAATACTACAGACACCCCCCAGGTATGAAATTTAAAGGAATATTACACTTTTATTGTTTCACTTTAAGCATCATTAAAATCACTGCTCCTGAAAAAACGGCCGTTTTTCAAACTTTTTTTTGCATTGATTCATGTCCCACTTTTTATGACAATAACTTGCATATAAGCCTTTAAAATTAGCTTTTGATTATTCATGTTCGTGACTTTAACGGTGTTCGAAAAATTTTTTTGCCTGTTCGCATGTTCTGGTGCGAACCGAACAGGGGGGTGTTCGGCTTATCCCTACTGCCAACCAACCGCCTCATTTGTGACATGCCCACCAGGTGGAACTCAACATTGGCAATGCTGCAGTGGCTGCACACACAGCCGAGGGCCATCAATGAGTACCTGTGCAAGTATGGCACCAGGACAGGGTCAGGGGAGCTTGGCTTCTTTTCACCATGCCAGTGGCTACTGATCAAGGATGCATGCACTGTCCTGTCATCATTTGAGGAGGCCACAAGGATAGTGAGCAGTGACAATGCATGCATTAGTGACACTGTCCCTCTAGTCTTCCTGTTGGAGCACATGCTTCCTGGAATCATGGACAGGGCACTTAAGGCTGAACAGCGGGAGGAAGAGGAGGACTTCCTTACCTCTCATGACCCCCTTTATCTGGACAGCATTCCTGCGGGCCCGCCAAACACACAGGAAGAAGAGAAGGAGGAGGAGGATTGTGTCAGCATAGATGCAGAAGATAACACTCAGCAGCAGTCTTCAAGGGATGGTTTTCAGTCCCCAGAAACCCAAGGAGTTGTACGTGGCTGGGAGGAGGTAGTTACGAATCATGTGATCCTTAGTGACCCAGAGGACTCAGAATCGAATGCCTCTGCAAACTTACACTGCATGGCCACCTTGATTCTGCAAAGCCTGTGAAATGACCCTAGGTTTTGTGGTATCAAGGAGAGGGATCATTACTGGCTGGCAACCCTTCTTGAATCACGTTACAAGGGCAAGGTTGCAGAACACATCCTGCCTTCACAGAGGATGAAAACAGGAGGCCTTGAAGAAAGGTTTGTGCAATGCATTTCCAGACCCTGGGAGGTTACAATTTCCTGGTGCTGGACAACGTGTTGCTGAGGCTTTGTTCAGTCGAGGAAGAGCGGTGGAGAAGTTGGTCAGCTGACCGATGCCTTTAAACAATTTTTCAGTCCTCAGCGCCAAGGTCTGATTGGTTCAAGCAATCATCGCCAGCGTCTGCATTACATGGTGCAGGAATATCTAGGGGCAAGAGCAGACTTGGAGATCTTTCCAACAGAGCATCCACTGAGTTACTGAAGATGGACCACATTCCAGAACTTGCTCAATATGCAATTGAGCTACTGGCCTGTCCGACATCCAGTCTGCTTTCTGAATGCACATTCAGTGCTGCTGGAGGGTTTGTAACAGATCAATGAGTGCGCCTGTCCACAGACTCCGTTGATAGGCTCACATTCATAAAAATGAATCAGTCTTGGTTCAGCAGCTATCAAGCACCTGATGCTAATGTAACTGATTGACTTTGCTATGGATGTGGGATCCCTTGAAGACTGCCTATGCTGACTAGCCTATTCCTCCTCAATCTTGATGATGCTAGCTTCCAACAATATTTTTGGTTTAGGGCACTACCACCCAAAGCCCAATTTTTCTGCCCCTGTTTAACAGGGGCATGTAATAAAAATTTTTGATCTATCTATTTCACAGCAGGGCCCATTCCTGCGCCTAATAAGAGTTATACGCCATATATATGTGCGTTACTACTAGTTTAACGCCATATAGTTCTGTGTGCGTTACTGCTAGTTTAACGCCTTTTACTTCTGTGTGCGTTACTACCAGTTTAACGCCATATACAGTATCTCACAAAAGTGAGTACACCCCTCACAGTTTTGTAAATATTTTATTCCACCTTTTCATGGGACAACACTGAAGAAATTACACTTTGTTACAATGTAAAGTAGTGAGTGTACAGCTTGTATAACAGTGTAAATTTGCTGTCCCCTCAAAATAACTCAACACACAGCCATTAATGTCTAAACCGCTGGCAACAAAAAGTGTCAATATTTTGTGTGGCCACCATTATTTTTCAGCACTCCCTTAATCCTCTTGGGCATGGAGTTCACCAGAGCTTCACAAGTTGCCACTGGAGTCCTCTTCCACTCCTCCATGATGATTTTACGGAGCTGGTGGATGTTAGAGACCTTGCACTCCTCCACCTTCCATTTGAGGATACCCCACAGATGCGCAATAGGGTTTAGGTCTAGAGACATGCTTGGTCCGTCCATCACTTTTACCCTCAGCTTCTTTAGCAAGGCAGTGGTTGTCTTGGAGCTGTGTCGTTATCATGTTGGAATACTGACCTGCAGCCCAGTCTCTGAAGGGAGGGGATCATGCTCTGCTTCAGTATGTCACAGTACTTGTTGGCATTTATGGTTCCCTCAATGAACTGTAGCTCCTCAGCGCCGGCAGCATTCATGCAGCCCCCGACCATGACACTCCTACCACCATGCTTGACTGTAGGCAAGACACACTTGTCTTTGTACTGCTCACCTGGTTGCCGCCATACACGCTTGACACCATCTGAACCAAATAAGTTTATCTTGGTTTCATCAGACCACAGGACATGGTTCCATTAATTCATGTCCTTAGTCTGCTTGTCTTCAGAAAACTGTTTGTGGGCTTTCTTGTGCATCATTTTTAGATGAAGCTTTCTTCTGGGACGGCAGCCATGCAAGCCAATTTTATGCAGTGTGCGGCATATGGTCTGAGCACTGACAGGCTGACCCCCCACCCCTTCAACCTCTGCAGAAATTCTGGCAGCACTCATATGTCTATTTCCCAAAGACAACCTCTGTATATGAGGCTGACCACATGCACTCAACTTCTTTGGTCGACCATGACGAGGCCTGTCCTGAGTGGAACCTGTCCTGTTAAACCGATGTATGGTCTTTGCCACCGTGCTACAGCTCAGTTTCAGGGTCTTGGCAATCTTCTTATAGCCTAGGCCATCTTTATGTAGAGCAACAATTTTTTTTTCAGATCCTCAGAGAGTTCTTTGCCATGATGTTGAACTTCCAGTGACCAGTATGAGAGAGTGAAAGTGGTAAAGCCCAATTTAACACACCTGCTCCCTATTCCCACCTGAGACCTTGTAACACTAATGAGTGACATGACACCGGGAATTAAATGACTAATTGGGCCCAATTTGGACATTTTCACTTAGGGGTGTACTCACTTGTTGCCAGCGGTTTAGACATTAATGGCTGTATGTTGAGTTATTTTGAGGGCACAGCAAATTTACACTGTTATACAAGCTGTACACTCACTACTTTACATTGTAGCAATGTGTCATTTCTTCAGTGTTGTCACATGAAAATATATAATAAAATATTTACAAAAATGTGAGGGGTGTACTCACTTTTGTGAGATACTGTAGTTCTGTGTGCGTTACTGCCAGTTTAACACTATATAGTTCTGTGCGTCACTGTACCTTTGGCGCATTATATTGAAGTATATTATTGTGTATCCATGGAGTGTGTCTGTGTAGTGTGAGTACTGAATTTAAAGTGCACTAAACACCACTTTACATTGATTAAAGTGCATCTACATACAGATTTCCACTTCTTCTTCACATTTGCTTATAAGCACCGCCCCCTCCCTCCCAATAATGTCTGGGAGGACAACAAGGAGAGGCAGATGTTCCCTTGGCACTGTAAGGGGGTCAGCAACAAATGTGTCCACAGGCAAAGGTGGACATGGTGGTCAGTCCTCAGGCAGGGCATCATTTCCTCTGTTTAGTGAGTTGGCCCGTGCTATCCAGCCACAGCATGCAGAGGAGGTGGTGGACTGGCTTACTAAACCTTCCTCATCCTCCTCATCCTCTGTCACGCAAGCAGAGACAAGTGCAGTTGCCAGAGTGGATAAACCTGCCTCCTCGTCCACATCTATTCCTGCCATAGCCCCAACATCAGCCATTGAGGAGTCAGAGTTATTTGACCACAGCATCAGCCACTTGCCCCTTGATGATGCCCAGCCATTACTGTATTCAGATGTTGGTTCTCAGGTTGGGGATGGCAGGAACATGAGCCTAGAGAGAGGGAGGAACACTGGTAGACAAATTGGCATTCATGTTCCCCAAGCCGTAGCTTATTGCCAAGTTGTCTCCAGTGGTAATGATGAAGATGGAGGAGATGGAGGAGATGGAGATGGAGATGTAGATGATGATAATGATGATGATGATGATGAGGTCACTGATGTGACTTGGGTGCCAGATAGAGCAGAGGAGGAAACTGAAGGTGAGGCGGCACTACCCCAAGGAGGCTGACATCAAGAAAGAATAGAGAGCAGCCACCCTATTCCATCACATTTTGCAGCTGTTATCTCCCGGCCCCCTCCCCAAAGCTCAGCTGTCTGGGTCTTTTTCAGCATATCTGCAGCAGATCGCACTGTTTCTATCTGCAAACTGTGGCACATCAAACGTGGCAAAAACACCAGCCATTTGGTTCCACATGCTTAACAAGGCATTTAACGTCCAACCACTCAGCCCATTGGCAAGAGCACCTAAAAGCCACACAAAAGTGGTACAAATCTGTCCCTCCTTCTCCTCCTTACCCACTTCCATCTGCCCCTGCTATTCCGAGTCATTATCTCTCAGTAGCCTCCACTGACAGGGATGATGGTATAGCACAGGGTGTCCCAGGTCCTAGCAGCACATCTGCCAGCAGCACACTACCAGCTGTAGACTGTAGCCGGCAAATTACTCTGCCCCATCTGCTGCAGAGGAAAAAAAAATACAGTCCCTGCCACCCACATGCCCAGCGTCTAAATGCAAGCTTGTCAAAGCTGTTGGCTCTCCAACTTCTGCCTTTCAGCCTGGTGGAGTCTGCCCTCTTCCGTGAATTCTCACAATGGCAAGTTCCCAATCGCTAGTACTTTTCATGTAAAGGTCGTTCCATCTCTCTACCATCACGTGAAAGGGAATTTTCTGGCATCGTTGGGCAAGGCAGTCAGCCATAAAATCCACCTTACTGCTGACACATGGTCCAGCAAGCATGGGCAGGGATGATATATTTAGTTTACAGCACACTGGGTAACACTGCTTGCAACTCGAAAGGATGCAGGACAGGGCTCGGTGCTGCAGCTTGTTGTACCCCCACGTCTCCATACAGTTGGTGGTGATGATGCCAGACATGTGAGCTCTACCCCCTCCTCCTCCTCCACCACCTCCATGCCCACCTCTGCAGAATTGTCCTATGAACATCAGGTACCCCCTAAGCATTTAAAGGGCTATTCCATGAGTCAGGCTAAAAGGTGCCATGCAGTGCTTCAGCTGGTGTGTTTAGGGGACAGGATCCACACCAGAACAGAGATTCTTGCAGCTCTGCAGGGACAGGCCCAGAGGTGGTTCATGTATAAAGAGAGAAAAATAAGGTCATCAACTCACTATTGAGTGACTGCTACAACATTGTATATATGTGCATGCAGGCGCAGCGACCCTTAGTTTGCAGACTCACCAGTTATGGTGCGGCCTCCGTAACTAAAACCGAAATCTAAAGAAAAAAGACAGAGAGAAAGAAACCCACTAGAAAGAGCTATGGGTAGACCAAGCTGCTTGAAAAATGTATAATTTATTGCACAAAATATATTTAATAGTACATTTTACATAATGTACTATTATGTAAGAGGTGGTTCACACCACGCCAGCTGGAGCAAGGAATGGTGGTGTACGATAATGGCTCAAACCTCCTGTCCGTCCTTAGACAGGGAAAGTTGACACATGTGCCATGCATGGCACATGTCCTCAATTTGGTGGTGCAGCATTTCCTAAATACGTACCCAGGGTTGCAAGATGTGCTAAAGCTGGCCAGAACAGTCTGTAGCCATTTCAGGCGGTCATACACAGTCAGTGCTCTGTTAGCTGAAATTCAGCGTGAATTCCATCTGCCCGTAAACCGCCTGATTTGTGACATGCCCACCAGGGGAACTCAACTTTGGCAATGCTGCAGCGACTATACATGCAGCAGAGGGCCGTCAACGAGTACCTCTGCGAGTACGGCATGATGATAGGCTCAGGCCGCCTCAGCTTTTTCTCCCCACACCAATGGCAGATCATTAAGGATACATGTACTGTACTGTCACCATTTGAGGAGGCCACAAGGATGGCGAGCCATGACAGTGCATGCATCAGTGACACAATCCCTGTTGTGTTCCTGCTGGAGCAGACTCTGCGTGGCATTATGGACAAGGCACTGGATGCAGAGCAGTGGGAGGAAGAGGACTTCCATTCCTCTCAAAGCCCACTTTATCCAGACACCATCATTCCTATGTCACAGAACACACAGGAGGAGATAAAGGAGGAGGTAGAGGAGGATGATTCTGTCACTTTCATAGACTTCGAAAAAGAAGAGGAAGACCTGCGTCAATCTGTAAGCGATGGCTTTCCAATCCCAGGACCCTTGGGAGTAGTAAGTGGCTGGGAGGAGGAAATTCCAGATGCTGTCACCCTGAGTGACCCTGCAGAGTCTGCTTCTCAAGCCTCTGCAAATTTGAGGCGCATGGGCAACTTCATGCTTCAAAGACCCAAGAATACGTGGCATAAAGGAGAAGGATGATTGCTGGTTGGCAACCCTCCTTGACCACCGTTATAAGGGGAAGGTCTCAGAACTCATCCCATCCCCACAGAGATTACAGAAGTTAAAATCTCTTGAGGACACGTTAAAGAGGATTTTATTGACTGTTTTTCCTGACTCCAGTAGGTTACAGTGTTGTGGAAAATGTAGTTTTGAGTCTTCTGTTGGTAAAGAGAGGAGCGTTGGAGAAGGCGCCCGCCTAAGTGAGGCATTTCAGGATTTTTTAGTCCTCGCCGCCCAGGGCTGTCAGCTTCCACATCCCATTGGCAGTGTCTGCATCACATGGTGGATGATTACCTCGGGGCCAAAACAGAGATGGAGAGCTTTCCAGCTGACGATTCACTGACTTACTGGGTCATGAGAATAGACCACTGGCCAGAACTTGCCCAGTATGCTGCTGAGTTGTTGGGCTGCCCTGCATCCAGCGTGCTTTCAGAACGACATTCAGTGCTACAGGAGGTTTTGTTACTGATTATAGAATGTGTCTGTCCACAGACTCCGTGAACCTTTTAACTTTTATTAAAATGAATCAGTTCTGGATTACCAGCTATGAAGCCATTGATGCCGATTTCACTGATTAAGTCTTCTTGGGATGTAAAATCTCTGCAGGACTTTGAGGCTGCCTAGCTTTGAGGGTGTTCAATAATTTCATCTGGAAGAATGTTTTTGGTATAGGTTTCATGGGCACAATTAACACCAAAAAACAATTCTCCAGCACTTATTTGATAGGTGCATATCATTGCAATTTTCTTTTTGCCTTCATCAAGAGAACCTCTATAGGGTTACGATGGGAAGGCACCCCGACACCCAAAGACCAATTTTTCTGCACCTGTTTGACAGGTGCATATCATTGCAATTTTTTACAGCAAGGCCAATTCTTGCTTTCATCAAGAGTACCTCTATAGGGTTATGGTGGGAAGGCACAATCAACACCCAAAGACCTATTTTTCTGCACCTGTTTGCAATCATTTGCAATCATTGCAATTTTTTACAGCAAGAACAATTCTTGCTTTCATCAAGATTACCTCTGTAGGGTTATGGTGGAAAGGTGACACCAACACACAAAGACCAATTTTTACGCACCCGTTACTTCTATCCAAAGATAAAGTGACACCAAAATGTATCTAAAAAATCTATAATCTTGTTCCCAGTGCACTACATTGTGGCCTCATCATACACACTGGTTCCCCAGCTGTTGCTGAGCAAAATAAAGGCAGCTTGCAGGGAAAATGTCATTTTTTTTGGCTTTATAAATGCAATTATTGCAGCAGATTCTAGACACGGTACAGATCTGCTACTTTACAGGTCGACTAATGGGACCCCCATGCACTATATTGGAAGGAATTTTTCATTTTTATGCTTTCACTTTAAAAATCTAAAAATCAATGCTCATTTAAAAATGATGTTTTTCACAAAACTTTTTTTTAATTGATATATGTCCCCCAGGGCAGGACCCAGACCCCTATAACCATTGTATGCCCAATTACTTGCATATAAGCCTTAAAAATTGGAGCTTTTGATTTTTGACATCCGGGTTCCATTGACTTTAGTGGGGTTCGTTATTCGGGTCCGAACTTTCGCAGTGTTCTAAAGTTCCGGTGCGAACTGAATAGGGGTCCATTCGGCCCATCCCTAATGATTATGGCACACCAGCGACTTGTTGCTGCATAGCTAGGCATTGTAGTCAGCTACAAATTGCCAAAGAAAATAAACTACAAAGTTGCAAGTGCTCCAGTCAGGTTATGACTAATACAATAAATGTTTATTTTTTTATTTTTTACATGTATTATATATTGCTGACAGTTTACACATAAGTCCCTACCCTCAAGGAGCTTACAATCTAAGGTCCCTAAGTCACATGCATACACACACACGTACTAGGGCCAATTTTGACAGGAGTCAGTTACAGTAACCCACCAGCATGTCTATGGAGTGTGGACAAAACCCATACAGCACAGGGAGATCACTAAAACCCTTTTCAGGTAGTATCATGGTTGGGATTCAAACCTCTAATGCCACGTACACATGACCGGACTTTCCGGCAGAAAAGGTCCGACGGAATCATTTCATCGGATATTCCGCTCGTGTGTGGGGTTCATCAGACTTTTCTTCTTTGAAATTCTGGCGGACCTAGAAATAGAACATGTTTTAATCCAACGTAATCAATTCCTTTTGGGAAAACTATTCGTCCGTATGCTATTCCGACGGACCAAAAATGACACAAGGGCAGCTATTCGCTACTGGCTATTTAACTTCCTTTTTCTAGTCCCGTTGTACATGTTGTACGTCACCGCGTTCTAAACAATCGGACTTTGATGTGAAAGTGTGTATGCAAGTCCGTTTCAGCAGAACTCCGACGGAACTCCGTCAGAAAAATCGTCAGAGTTTATTCTGACAGAAAAAACGGTTGTGTGTACGCGACATAAGTCTTTGATTCTAACAGGAGGTGGTGCTGTGGGCAACAAATTTTGTGCACTTACTGGCTACGGAGATGGAAATCCAACTGGCCCTGAGTGATGGAGTTTCCTGTTTTTATTTGATTCATTCCTTTGTCTATTTCTGTAGTGTTTGGGTGTAGACTTTTTTTCCAATAATCAGATCTTAGTGAGATCTTCAACTGCCTGCCACTGTTCAAGGAAACTGATTTTATATGTGATTTAGGCTGGGTTCACACTGCTGTACGGAGCAGCTCACAGCAGGGGTCTGGTGCATCCCTGTTCACCATTTTAGGTCTGATTTTGGTCCGAATTTTTGGCTGAATTTGGACCAGAAGACGCACGGGACTCCTGTGCAATTAGCTCTGGAGCCGTCCCAGAGCTTTGTAAACCGGCTCCATTGAGAGCCGGTCACAATCTCATGAGCCCAGCCCTAAAGTGATATTTAAGTTATGCTTTTTGTTGTTTAAAAATAACAAACATGTTATACTTACCTGCTCTGTGCAGTGGTTTTTGCTCACTCTTCTTAGGTCCCTCACAGGCACTCCTAGCCCTTCCCTCCTGCCCCCAAAACAAGCAGCTTGCTATGGGGGCACCTGTTCATTCAGACATGGAAAAATTCTGGATAGACCCTCCGCACACTGTTACACCCTTCCCAGCAAACTATGCAATGAAAAACAGGGACATTTAGTTCACATGTATTGCAATTCATGTTTAAGCTGACCAACTGCATCAAAGTAATCCCTCTTTTGGCCAGTCCTACACTGCCTTGCCACTGCAAATGCTAAGGTGGGCACCATGCCAACATGGGGCATAAAGACACAAGGTGGGAGAGAGAGACTAGATTCAGATCTGGCCTCTGACCTTCGTTACAACAAAGAAAAATCGCAATAGCTTTTACATGTATTTGAACTATCAGATGCTAAAGGGGTGTGACCACACATTAACACTACAAATTCTGGATGACTTTGATGCATTTGGCCAGATTAAACATATATTGCAATATATGTGAACTAAATGTCCCTGTTTTTCATTGCATAGTTTGCTGGGAAGGGTGTAGCAGTGTGTGGAGGGTCCATCCAGAATTTGTAGTACTAATATGAGGTAACACCCCTTTAGCACTTGATAGTTCAAATACATGCACAAGCTATTGGGATTTGAGTACAGGTATATATTTTCTTTGTTGTGACGAAGGTCAGTAGCCAGATCTGAACTTAGTCCCTCTCCCCTACCTTGGGTCTTTATGCCCCATATTGGTATGGTGTCCACCTTAGCATTTGCAGTGACAAGGTAGTGTAGGACTGGCCAGAAGAGGGATTACTTTGATGCAGTTGGTCAGTTTAAACATGGATTGCGATATATGTGAACTAAATGCCCATGTTTTTCATTGCATAGTTTGCTGGGAAGGGTGTAGCAATGTGCAGAGGGTCCATCCAGAATTTGTAGTGTTAATGTGCGATCACACCCCTTTAGCACCTGATAGTTCAAATACATATACAAGCTATTTGGATTTGAGCACAGGTATATCTTTTCTTCATTCAGACATGGAGCCACGGCTAGGCCCGGCCCCCTTCCCCTCATTGGCTCACTGAATTTGATTGACAGCAGCAGGTGCCAATGGTGCCTGCTTCTGTGTCTCAGCCAATAAGGAGGGAGAGTCCTGGACAGCCGAGGCTCTCATGCAACATCACTGGATTGAGGTGGGGCTCAGATAAGTATTAGGGGGCTGAGAGGAGCCGCTGCACACTGAAGATTTTTTATCTTAATGCACAGAATGCATTAAGATAAAAAACCTTCTGCCTTTCGAATCACTTTAAGTCTCAGAAATAGTGCCAGTAGATAATATGCACACACAATTAAAAATAATAAAAACAACATTGTACTTTACTGATAATAACAGACACCTTGCACTTCAGGCTTTTGAGTTTTGATAGTCTCTCTGCAACTATCCTCCATAATATTTGAATGTGCTGCATACATCATAAAAAAACCTTTCATCCTTTGTGGAGAAAAGGGAACTTTATTTTTCTAATTGGTGCTCAAATAATTTGCATGGCATGTGCAAATTAGTGTATGTTCACCCTAAAGTTTGGATTCATCTTTTTCAGAAAAAAATTAAAATATACTTACCTCCATCCGTGATGAGCTGTCAGTGCCCATGCAGCTGGTGCAGCAGTCCAGGGATTTCAAATTTCAGATTTTCTTTCCAAATTTTCTGCAGCGCTTCCGGGATAGATCAGAACAATGGAGGTGAATTGGCCAGCACAGAGCATTGCTCTGACCCATCCAAGAAGCTCTGCAGAAAGAAGAAGGATTTCAAATCCCCAGGCCACTGCACTGGCTGAATGGCACTGACAGCTCGTCATCACCCATGAAGGTAAGTACACCAGGGACCAGGGGGGTGGGGAGGGTGTACAGTGTTAGTTCATCTGTTAATTGAAAGGTGAACTAACCCTTTAAACCTATTACAATTTTAAGACCTATATTATAGTGCCATAAGATTAAAGATCCAAATGTAGTAAAGTACATACTGTACATCAGGAGATGTTTTTTACACGCAAAAACAATTAAACAATTCTATGGGACTTTTTAGGTACCAAACTTGCTTACAACATCAATTAACTGTTAAATGTAATTTGTCTTTATTATGTCTTTTCTTGTTAACAAAACACTCTCACTCATATTATATTACATGTATTTGTAGATCATAAATTCTTTGGTATACATGTTCCTAGCCATCAAACATACATTGCATATAACATAACATAGACATATATGTTTTTTAAGTTAACCCTTATATCTATATTAAATTGGTTGATGATGGGACTTCTTTATGCATTTCCTGGGCCCCGGGGGAACCAAAAGACATAATCCCAGACAGAGGAAATGGCGTTCTAAGCTTTCAAATTGGATACAACATGGAGAGGCCACTGGCCCAATGTTCAATATATATGTATAGTGCCACTGCTGGGGTAAGTGTCTAAAAAGTGTTTCAATCTTTCAGGGGTCCTGAAGACGCTAGGTTGCTCTGATGGAGGTGTTTCACTGAATAGTAGCTGGCCTATGGGGAGCATACATGGCAGGAGACATTGTGAAGTTCTGATTCAGGACCCTTGAAATATTGAGACACTTCTTAGGCACTTACCCCAGCAGTGGCACTATACATATATATTGAACATTGGGCCAGTGGCCTCTCCATGTTGTATCCAATTTGAAAGCTTAGAACGCCATTTCCTCGGTCTGGGATTGTGTCTTTGGTTCCCCGGGGGGGGGGACACCTTTGATCGCTGCAGTCGTGATTCTGGATGTTTCACCCAGTGTTTAAACACACTGATTGTGATATACAGTGGGGACGGAAAGTATTCAGACCCCCTTACATTTTTCACTCTTTGTTAAATTGCAGCCATTTTCTAAAATCATTTTAAAGTAATTTTTTTCCTCATTAATGTACACACATCACCCCATATTGACAGAAAAACACAGAATTGTTGACATTTTTGCAGATTTATTAAAAAAGAAAAACTGAAATATCGCATGGTCCTAAGTATTCAGACCCTTTTCTGTGACACTCATATATTTAACTCAGGTGCTGTCCATTTCTTCTGATCATCTGTGAGATGGTTCTACACCTTCATTTGAGTCCAGCTGTGTTTGATTATACTGAGAGGACTTGATTAGGAAAGCCACACACCTGTATATATAAGACCTTACAGCTCACAGTGCATGTCAGAGCAAATGAGAATCATGAGGTCAAAGGAACTGCCTGAAGAGCTCAGAGACAGAATTGTGGCAAGGCACAGATCTGGCCAAGGTTACAAAAAATTTCTGCTGCACTTAAGGTTCCTAAGAGCACAATAGCGTCCATAATCTTTAAATGGAAGATGTTTGGGACGACCAGAACCTTTCCTAGAGCTGGCCGTCCGGCCAAACTGAGCTATTGGGGGAGAAGAGCCTTGGTGAGAGAGGTAAAGAAGAACCCAAAGATCACTGTGGCTGAGCTCCAGAGATGCAGTCGGGAGATGGGAGAAAGTTGTAGAAAGTCAACCATCACTGCAGCCCTCCACCAGTTGGGGCTTTATGGCAGAGTGGCCCAACGGAAGCCTCTCCTCAGTGCAAGACACATGAAAGCCCGCATGGAGTTTACTAAAAACACCTGAAGGACTCCAAGATGGGAAGAAATAAGATTCTCTGGTCTGATGAGACCAAGATAGAACTTTTTGGCCTTAATTCTAAGTGGTATGTGTGGAGAAAACCAGGCACTGCTCATCATCTGTCCAATACAGTCCCAACAGTGAAGCATGGTGGTGGCAGCATCATGCTGTGGGGGTAATGGAGGGAAAGATGAACGCGGCCAAGTACAGGGATATCCTGGACGAAAACCTTCCCCAAAGTGCTCAGGACCTCAGACTGGGCCGAAGGTTTACCTTCCAACAAGACAATGACCCTAAGCACACAGCTAAAATAATGAAGGAGTGGCTTCACAACAACTCTGTGACTGTTCTTGAATGGCCCAGCCAAAGCCCTGACTTAAACTCAATTGAGCATCTCTGGAGAGACCTAAAAATGGCTGTCCACCAATGTTTACTATCCAACCTGACAGAACTGGAGAGGATCTGCAAGGAGGAATGGCAGAGGATCCCCAAATCCAGATGTGAAAAACTTGTTGCATCTTTCCCAAAAAGACTCATGGCTGTATTAGATCAAAAGGGTGCTTCTACTAAATACTGAGCAAAGGGTCTGAATACTTAGGACCATGTGAAATTTCAGTTTTTCTTTTTTAATAAATCTGCAAAAATGTCAACAATTCTGTGTTTTTCTGTCAATATGGGGTGCTGTGTGTACATTAATGAGGGAAAAAATGAACTTAGATGTTTTTAGAAAATGGCTGCAATATAACAAAGAGTGAAAAATTTAAGGGGATCTGAATACTTCCCGTCCCCACTGTAAGTGCCATTTCCTCCTCCAATAGCAACTTTTTCTTATCGCACCCCTTGTTTAAGCCCCTGAGGAAGCCGACAAGGTGAAACACGTCGGGATGTGATATTTCTCCCTAATGTGTTATGACATTATCTTCTGTCAAAGTGTGGTATACCTAATAGAATACTACTTAATAGAATACTACTTTCATATCACCACAGAGTGGTACTGTGGATATGATACACAGGTAATAGATGCCACGTCCTGATAATTGAAATTATTGAAAAAGGGAATTTTTTTGGAATAATGGACTTTATAAGCATAACACAACAATTGTTGTGTTATGCCTATAAAGTCCGTTATACCAAAAAAATTCCCTTTTTCAATAATACCTAATAGAATATATTTTGTGTATACATGGTGAGATATCCTGATCTTCAGGGGTGCATATGGCAAGAATTATGCATTAGTCTAGATTTCTCTGTTTTTATAAGGGATATCTATCCCTAACATTACACTGTTTTTACATTTTGTAATAAGGAATTATTTCAGTGTATGCCTGTGCACTTGTAATTACTCTGAGAGGAGGTTTCAACACTTTTAAAATCCCAATCCATTTTCTTTCCTCTTTTTTTGATTCTTTATTACTACCTATGCCCTGGTTAGGATTCACCCTGTCTCTTTGTCCCATTTCCTGTTATCATCAAAAGTGAAAATAAAATAAAATCCCAAATTGTGGGTTGATATGAGAACAATAATAGAGGGGAAATCTTTGAATGGGTATGTTAGTTCTGGTGCTCCGGGGGGGGGGGGGGGGTGTCAATGGATTCCAATTAATTAATTAATTGCAGGGACTTCCTTTTACTTGCTGTTTTGGCCATGAGACAGGAAGTGAAGGTAAGTCTCCCCCATAGGACACAGATGGCAAAAAAAACTGACAGGGGTTTTAACCCTCCATTACGCTATCCAAAATTAAAACAAAAGTTTGGTCTATAGTTTGTAATGGAAATTTGTAAGTTCTGTATATAATTGTATTGTATTTTGTATGTATTGCACATTGCCCTCACTGTGCAACAGCACTAATAATGTTTTCAGTAAATGTTTACATTCTTTCGAGTCCTGATTAGAATAAGCCTGCCTATGTAACGCCCCTTGTTACAATAAACCTACAATTGTAATATTAATGTGATACCTACGTAATCATGTGCATAAAAACTTTCAATTGCATCATAATAAAGCAGAACAGTAATTTGGAAAGATGCTGAGCGTATCTTTTGTGTCTGTTCCCTACTGCAGTAGTTATTATTAATTTGGAACCACTAATCAATATGAGGATAGGAGTTGCCTATCATCAATTTAACCAAGTCAGCATGGCGAGCTTTGCCTTAGGAGGGGATTCCAGGTGACCCTGAGTATCCGAAACGAGGAGCTTGAGACGATCCGGGAATTTCTGATAATCAGCTGGCTGAGGTAAGCCTTTTGCTTACATTTGAGTTATCAGACTTCCTTGATCGGTAAGGCATTTTCGGGACAAAGGGTACCTATTTTACTCCCCTTAATCGAACTGTATTGATTGGTGGTTATATGTTATGTTGTCCCTGTCTATTGTCCATTGGAGTGTTATAGATAAGAAAGGGAAGAATAGTGCTGTTCACAGGTATATGTAGTACATCTGCTAGATAAAGTCGGCAACTCCTATCCTCATATTGATTCGTTTGTAAGTTCTGTATATAATTGTATTGTATTTTGTATGTATTGCACATTGCCCTCACTGTGCAACAGCACTAATAATGTTTTCAGTAAATGTTTACATTCTTTCGAGTCCTGATTAGAATAAGCCTGCCTATGTAACGCCCCTTGTTACGATAAACCTACAATTGTAATATTAATGTGATACCTACGTAATCATGTGCATAAAAACCTTCAATTGCATCATAATAAAGCAGAACAGTAATTTGGAAAGATGCTGAGCGTATCTTTTGTGTCTGTTCCCTACTGCAGTAGTTATTATTAATTTGGAACCACTAATCAATATGAGGATAGGAGTTGCCTATCATCAATTTAACCGAGTCAAGTTCTACTTTAAATAACCATACTTTTAAATAGCTGTGGTAAAATATTTTAGGAATACCTGTAGGTTTTTTTTCTCAAATGCAGGTTATCTATAACAGCATTGTAGCCATTTTTAACTACTTTGGGAGATAATTAAAAATAAATGTGCATTTTGTGAAAAGTACAGAAGTCACTGCTTTTCTAAGAAAGCCAAACATATTTTTCTTGGTCATCTGACCTCGAAACTATTAAGCAAAGTATGTGTTACAAATAGGGGAAATATATATCCTCTTTTTTTGCAAGTTACTGAAGGCACTAATAAAAGTTTCTTTCTCACAAGGTCATCAATCTTCCTCTGTTGCTGTGACATTGCTGTACCAACTTGACTGACTGCAAGCCTTGCCCCCTTGACACAACAATACTTACAAACCTCAAGAAGCAGCCTGAAAACATGTCCATTCATTTCAGACTTTCTATAGATTGAAGACTTGTGCAGCGAGAGCAATTACAGAGGCTTATCACAGGAAAACCAAGCTTTTGAAAAACAAGCCCCAAACTAGAGAAGTATTTTTCAATAATGTACCTCATAGAGAGCCATGTGTCAAATATATGGGAAAATGGTAACGTGTAAGCCTACCCAGGTAATAAAATGATTCAAAGGTGGTCTTAGGGCCCACCCAGTTTAATCCTAATGTTACTAAAATGTATGCCAAGTGATAATATTGGTTGTGGATCTGTCAGGGCTGGGCTCAGCCCTTTCTTCTCAAAGCTGGCCACTCAGCTGTCAGCTAATTGCCAGCTCCTGTCTCTCGACAGTGACTCACCTGTTGATGATATCCTGCTCGTCAGTCCTGCCTACTTAAGCTGTCCATCCCAGATGATCTCTGCCTTCGCCTTAGTCACATCTCTAGAGATGTTCTCCTGTGTTACTGTTAAAGACTTGCTTGGCTGACATTCCTTCTGGCTCCAGATCCTGCTTGCTGTTCTACTACGCTCATCTCTGGCTCCCTGACATTTTGGCTTGTCTGACTATCCGTTCCAGTTCCTGAACTCTGGCTATGTTTTGACTATGTTTACGCTATTTACCTTTTTATTATTATTATTAAACAAGTGTGATTTAACTGTACTTCTGTCTCAGTCATGGTTTCTGACAGTAGGCGAAGGCCATGAATTCAGAAGATGCAGTCAATCCACTTTTTGTTTTTTCCAGATTGGATGAGCAGGATCACCACATGGATCAGTTTGCCATGGCGTTACAAACACTCCTGAGTTGCATGGCACACCTGGAATCTCCCACTATGGCTGTACAACCTGTGTTGCAGGCCGTCCCTGCTGCTGCTTTAGTCTGTGCAGGCACCCGCCTCGAGTATTACTTCTATAAGAGGTATGTTTGGTTCCGCTCTGCTTCCCCAGCGATTTGGGGGCGATCCAGTCCAATGCAGAGGGTTTCTCAACCAGGTTGAGATATACTTTGAGATGAGAATGCCTATCCGATTCCATTGATTGCGGAGTTATTTGACCGCCTCAAGGGAGCAACATTTTTCACAAAGCTTGATTTGAGAGGGGCATACAATTTCATGAGGATTAAGGAGGGCTACCAGTGGAAAACTACATTTAATACCAGAACAGGCCATTATGAGTACCTCGTAATGCTTTTTGGCCTTTGTAACGCCCCAGCAGTGTTCCAGGAATTTATTAATGATGTTCTCCGAGATTTGATGCAGTTATGTGTGGTGGTTTATCTGGACAATATCCACATATTTTCCAAGTCCCTGGAGAGCCACCAAATCTTTATTGTAAATTGGAGACGTGCAAATTCCATAGTGAACAGGTTAAATTCATGGGTTATGTGATTTCCACTGCTGGTTTTTCGATGGACCCAGAGAAACTTTCTGCTGTCCTACAGTCTACCCAACCTGTGGGTTTACGTCCACTGCAGTGTTTTCTTGGCTTTGCCAACTATTATTGGACGTTTATTTGTAATTTCTGATCTCTGGTCAAGCTCCTGATTGATATGACCAGAAAGGACGGTAAGCCACAGAGTTGGTCTCCGGAGTCCGTTAAGGCCTTTGAGAGTAGGGATGAGCTTCGTGTTCGAGTCGAACCCATGTTCGACTTGAACATCGGCTGTTCGCCCGTTCGCCGAATTGCGAACGATATGGGCCGTTCGCGCTAAATTCGTGTGGCGCGTCACGGCCCATAATTCACTGCGGCATCGCAGTGCATTGCTGGCTGATGATTGGCCAAGCATGCACTATGACCCGCATGCTTGGCCAATCACAGCGCCGTCAGTAGAGAGAGCTGTAATTGGCCAAAGCCAGGGTGGCTTTGGCCAATTATGGCTCAGGGGATTTAGTACACACCCCACACTATATAAGGCCGCCTGCACGGCGGCCCTGTGTAGTGTGTGTTCCGGTGTGCTGAGAGATAGAGAGAGAGAGAGACAGTGTCATTTGATTTGAGTTAGATAGATTAGGCAGAACAGTCAGTCAGTTAGCTGCACTTACAGTGTATTGTGTATATATATGCATCCCAGGTGTTGCATATATATATATACACTGTATTCAGTTTAGCTAGATCCGTTCCTGTTATCTTCTATCTAGACTATTTACATTTAATGCAGTGCGTCCTGCTCACAGTGTTCAGCTAGATCCGTTCCTGCTATTTACATTTAGTGCAGTGCGTCCTGCTCACAGTGTTCAGCTAGATCCGTTCCTGTTATCTTCTAGACTATTTACATTTAGTGCAGTGCGTCCTGCTCACAGTGTTCAGCTAGATCCGTTCCTGCAATTTACATTTAGTGCAGTGCGTCCTGCTCACAGTGTTCAGCTAGATCCGTTCCTGCTATTTACATTTAGTGCAGTGCGTCCTGCTCACAGTGTTCAGCTAGATCCGTTCCTGCTATTTACATTTAGTGCAGTGCGTCCTGCTCACAGTGTTCAGCTAGATCCTTTCCTGTTATTTACATTTAGTGCAGTGCGTCCTGCTCACAGTGTTCAGCTAGATCCGTTCCTGCTATTTACATTTAGTGCAGTGCGTCCTGCTCACAGTGTTCAGCTAGATCCGTTCCTGCTATTTACATTTAGTGCAGTGCGTCCTGCTCACAGTGTTCAGCTAGATCCGTTCCTGCTATTTACATTTAGTGCAGTGCGTCCTGCTCACAGTGTTCAGCTAGATCCGTTCCTGTTATCTTCTAGACTATTTACATTTAGTGCAGTGCGTCCTGCTCACAGTGTTCAGCTAGATCCGTTCCTGTTATTTACATTTAGTGCAGTGCGTCCTGCTCACAGTGTTCAGCTAGATCCGTTCCTGCTATTTACATTTAGTGCAGTGCGTCCTGCTCACAGTGTTCAGCTAGAGCCGTTCCTGCTATTTACATTTAGTGCAGTGCGTCCTGCTCACAGTGTTCAGCTAGATCCGTTCCTGTTATCTTCTAGACTATTTACATTTAGTGCAGTGCGTCCTGCTCACAGTGTTCAGCTAGATCCGTTCCTGCTATTTACATTTAGTGCAGTGCGTCCTGCTCACAGTGTTCAGCTAGATCCGTTCCTGTTATCTTCTAGACTATTTACATTTAGTGCAGTGCGTCCTGCTCACAGTGTTCAGCTAGATCCGTTCCTGTTATCTTCTAGACTATTTACATTTAGTGCAGTGCGTCCTGCTCACAGTGTTCAGCTAGATCCGTTCCTGTTATCTTCTAGACTATTTACATTTAGTGCAGTGCGTCCTGCTCACAGTGTTCAGCTAGATCCGTTCCTGTTATCTTCTAGACTATTTACATTTAGTGCAGTGTGTCCTGCTCACAGTGTTCAGCTAGATCCGTTCCTGTTATCTTCCTACTGACAGGCAGGCTTGTCTGGTTACAGTATATAAAGCTACCTGAAGAAAATTACAGGTGTTCTATTTGATCCTATTAGTACCACGGTCAGGCAGCTAGACTATTTACATTTAGTACAGTGCGTCCTGCTCACAGTGTTCAGCTAGATCCGTTCCTGTTATCTTCCTACTGACAGGCAGGCTTGTCTGGTTACAGTATATAAAGCTACCTGAAGAAAATTACAGGTGTTCTATTTGATCCTATTAGTACCACGGTCAGGCAGCTAGACTATTTACATTTAGTACAGTGCGTCCTGCTCACAGTGTACAGCTAGATCCGTTCCTGTTATCTTCCTACTGACAGGCAGGCTTGTCTGGTTACAGTATATAAAGCTACCTGAAGAAAATTACAGGTGTTCTATTTGATCCTATTAGTACCACGGTCAGGCAGCTAGACTATTTACATTTAGTACAGTGCGTCCTGCTCACAGTGTTCAGCTAGATCCGTTCCTGTTATCTTCCTACTGACAGGCAGGCTTGTCTGGTTACAGTATATAAAGCTACCTGAAGAAAATTACAGGTGTTCTATCCCAGCTTAGTGCAGCTACAGGCCATTAGTATGTCTGGAAGGCCAAGAAGGAGAGGCAGACAGTCACAAGCCAATAAGAGAGGGCAAGCAGGCTCTGTGTCTAGTGCTGGTCGTGGAGACGGTGCATCCTCATCAGCACGTGGCCATGGGACACGCTTGGCCTTTTTTTCGGCAGCTGGCCGTGTTGAGCCGCAACATGCGGAAGACTTGGTCGAGTGGATGACCAAGCCGTCCTCATCCTCCTCATCCTCTCTCACCCATGCCCAGGGTGCTTTGTCTGGCAAAGCAGCGGCCTCTTCCCTCAGCTCAATGTCATCAGTGACTCCTTCCCTAGCTCCACCATGTCCTCATGAGGATTCCCTCGAACTGTTTGACCACAGTGTTGGGTACATGCTCCAGGAGGATGCCCAGCGTTTGGAAGGCTCTGATGACGATACTGAGCTCGATGAAGGCAGTAACATGAGCACGGACAGAGGGGGTGCCCAAGAAGGACAGCAATCTGGCAGTCATGCTCCCCCTGCTGCAGCATACTGCCAGGTTTGCTCCAGTGATGAGGAGGGAGGGGATGATGAGGTCACTGACTCAACGTGGGTGCCTGATAGGAGAGAGGAGGAGGAGGAGGAGGAGGAGGAGGAGGAGGAGGCGGCGGCACATCACCAACGAGGCAGGATGCCCTCCAGGGGCCAGCCTAAGGGCAGCACATTGACTGCATCACACCCCAAAGCTCCACATGTGCAGGGCGCTGCAGTCTCTGCGCGTTATTCAAAAAGTTCTTTGGTGTGGGCCTTTTTTGAGACGAGTGCATCAGATCGCACCGCTGCTATTTGCAACATATGTCTCAAGCGTATCTCGCGTGGCCAAAACATCTCCCGCTTGGGTACCACATGCTTGACCAGACATATGTTGACCTGCCATGCAGTTCTTTGGCAAGCGTATCTAAAAGACCCACACCAAAGAACAAAGAGGATCTCTCCTTGCTCCTCATCAGCTGAGATTTCCAACCCCACTAGACCTTCAGTCCTCTCTGAGACCTGCAGTGAGAGGAATGAAGGTGTAGAATTAGGTGTGTCACAGCCAAGTACTTGTGGGCAATCTGCTTTTGGTACACCGACGTCAGATTGTACCAGGCAAATTTCCCTGCCCCAGCTGCTGCACCGCCGAAAGAAGTTTGCTCCCAGCCATCCACATGCCCAGCGGTTGAATGCTAGCTTGGCAAAATTGCTAGCACTTCAACTGCTGCCTTTTCAGTTGGTAGACTCTGCCCCCTTCCGTGAGTTTGTGGAATGTGCGGTTCCTCAGTGGCAGGTACCCAAACGCCACTTTTTCTCACGGAAGGCGATTCCGGCTCTCTACCGGCATGTGGAAGGCAATGTCCATGCCTCGCTGGACAGGGCGGTCAGCGGTAAGGTGCATATTACCGCTGACTCATGGTCCAGCAGGCATGGACAGGGACGTTACCTAAGTTTCACGGCGCATTGGGTGACTCTGCTGGCAGCTGGGAAGGATGCAGGACAAGGTGCAGTGGTGTTGGAGGTTGTTCCGCCACCACGCCTCCAAAATGCTGATTGTGACACACCTCTCTCCTCCACCCCCTCCTCTTCTTCTTCCTCCGTGGCCTCTTCCTCGGAACCAGCGGTGCTCCGTAGGCGTTCAAGGGGCTACGCAAGTACGCAGGCCAAAAGATGCCATGCGGTGCTTGAGCTGGTGTGCTTGGGGGACAGGAGCCACACTGGAGCAGAGGTTCTGTCAGCTCTGCAGGGGCAGGTTCAGAGGTGGTTGACGCCACGCCAACTTAAGGCAGGAATGGTGGTTTGCGACAATGGCACCAACCTCCTCTCTGCCCTCCGACAGGGACAAATGACCCATGTGCCCTGTTTGGCTCACGTCCTTAACTTGGTGGTGCAGCGGTTCTTGGGCAGGTACCCGGGCTTACAGGATGTCCTGAGGCAGGCCAGGAAAGTCTGTGTGCATTTCCGCCGGTCATATAATGCCAGTGCTCGGCTGACGGACCTCCAAAAGGAGTTTAACCTGCCCAAGAACCGCCTAATCTGTGACATGCCCACCAGGTGGAACTCAACGTTGGCCATGCTGCAGCGGCTGCACACGCAGCAGAGGGCCATTAATGAGTACCTGTGCGACTATGGCACCAGGACAGGGTCAGGGGAGCTTGGTTTTTTCCATGATCAGGGATGCATGCACTGTCCTGTCACCATTCGAGGAGGCCACGAGGATGGTGAGCAGTGACAGTGCATGCATCAGTGACACTGTCCCCCTTGTCCACCTGTTGGAGCACACGCTGCGTGGAATAATGGACAGGGCACTTGAGGCAGAACAGAGGCAGGAAGAGGAGGACTTCCTTAGCTCTCAAGGCCCCCTTTATCCAGACAGTGTTCCTGCGTGCCCGCCGATCACACAGGAAGAGAACGAGGAGGAAGAGGAGGAGGAGGAAGATTGTGTCAGTATGGAGGTGGAGCCTGGCACTCAGCATCAGCAGCAGTCTTTAAGGGATCAGTCCCAAGAAACACATGGACTTGTACGTGGCTGGGAGGAGGTGGCTGCGGACCATGTCGTTCTTAGTGACCCAGAGGACTCCGGACCGAATGCCTCAGCAAACCTACGCTGCATGGCCTCCCTGATCCTGCAAAGCCTGCGTAAGGATCCTCGTATTCGTGGTATCAAGGAGAAGGACCAATACTGGCTGGCAACCCTCCTTGATCCACGTTACAAGGGTAAGGTTGCGGACCTTATCTTGCCATCGCAGAGGGAGCAGAGGATGAAACATCTTCGGGAGGCCTTGCAGAAAGGTCTGTGCAACGCGTTCCCAGAGACTGGGAGGTTACAAACTCCTGTTTCTGGACAACGTGTTGCTGAGGCTTCGGTCAGTCAAAGAAGGAGCGGTGGAGAAGGTGGCCGTCTGACCGATGCGTTCAGACAATTTTTTGGTCCGCAGCCCCAAGGTATGATCGGTTCCAGCAACCATCGCCAGCGTCTGTTTTACATGGTGCAGGAATACCTAGGGGCAAGATCAGACTTGGACACCTTTCCCACCGAAAATCCTCTGGGTTACTGGGTCTTGAGGATGGATCACTGGCCAGAGCTTGCACAGTATGCAATTGAGCTACTGGCCTGTCCTGCATCCAGCGTTCTTTCGGAACGCACATTCAGTGCTGCTGGAGGCGTGGTAACCGATCACAGGGTGCGTCTGTCCACCGACTCGGTCGATCGGCTGACCTTCATAAAAATGAATGAGTCTTGGATCACCACCAGCTACCAAGCACCTGATGCTGATGTAACCGAATAATTTTTTTTGAAATCTCAGATCCCTTCAAAGACTGCCTATGCTGATGCTGAGTGACTATCCCTGAGTAATTATCCTCTTCCTCCTCAATCATCACGCTGATAGCTTGTAAGAACATTTTTGGTTCTGGGCGCCACCACCAGTGCCTAAGGCACAATTTTTCAGCCCCTGTTTAACAGGGGCGTGTAATTACAATTTTTGATGTAATACTTTGCAGCAGGGCTCGTTCCTGCATTCCAACTAGAGTGTCTGTGAGGGGTTGCAGTGTTGTGGCACCAGCACCAGTGCCTAAGGCCCAATTTTTCTGCCCCTGTCTAACAGGGGCGTGTAATTACAATTTTTGATGCAATACTTTGCAGCAGGGCTCGTTCCTGCGTTCCAACTAGAGTGTCTGTGAGGGGTTGCAGTGTTGTGGCACCAGCACCAGTGCCTAAGGCCTAATTTTTCAGCTCCTGTTCAACAGGGGCATGTAATTACAATTCTTGATCTAATATTTCACAGCAGGGCCCTGTGAGGGCTTACAGTATTGTGGCCACAGCAACACCTAAGGCCCAAATTTCTGCTGAGTATATAGGGCAGGACCCTACTTTCAAACATCTAACTTACAAACGACTCCTACTTGCAAACGGAAGGAGACAACAGGAAGTGAGATGAAATCTACCCCTAGGAAGGGAAATTCTCTCCTGTAAGAGTTAATATGGGAAAACAATTTCTCCTTTCCACTGATGCTTTCCAATCCTTGTTCCACAAAAAAACCCAAATTTTCAAAAAACATTTTTCATTGGGACAAAAAAGTGAGGTGAAATCTTCTGAAGAGGAGGAAAGACAGCAAAACAAATGTCACAGGGGTGATAACCCTTCCCTATGTTTTCCAAAAAGCTTAGAAAAGATTTTTTGGCTGGAGCTAAACACGTTAAAAATGTTCAAAATTACAAACAGATTCTACTTAACAACAAACCTACAGTCCCTGTCTTGTTTGCACCGCCTGTATACTGCTGTTCAGAGTGTATAGGGCCTGGTGGCCCCACACCTTTCCTTATTTTAATTTGGGTGCGGGGTTCCCCTTAATATCCATACAAGACCCAAAGGGCCTGGTAATGGACTGGGGGGTACCCATGCCGTTTGTCTCACTGATTTTCATCCATATTGCCATGACCCGACATGACATTAAACCCGCAAGCAGTTTTAAATGAGATTTTTTCCTTTAAAAATGACATTTGGTGCAGGGACTGTTCTAAACATGGGAAACACGCGTCACTTTACAGGCATACTATAGACACCCCCAGGTACGATATTTAAAGGAATATTTCACTTTTTTTTTTTTACTTTAAGCATCATTAAAATCACTGCTCCCGAAAAAACGGCCGTTTTTAAAAGTTTTTTTTGCATTGATACATGTCCCCTGGGGTAGGACCCGGGTCCCCAAACCCTTTTTAGGACAATACCATGCAAATTAGCCTTTAAAATGAGCACTTTTGATTTCGAACGTTCGAGTCCCATAGACGTCAATGGGGTTCTAACGTTCGTGCGAACTTTCGGTCCGTTCGCGGGTTCTGGTGCGAACCGAACCGGGGGGTGTTCGGCTCATCCCTATTTGAGAGTCTCAAGGCTGCCTTTGTTTCTGCTCCTGTGTTGGCACATCCTGATCCTACGTTACATTTTATCCTTGAGGTTGATGCTTCTGAGACTGGAGTTGGCGCCCTTCTGTCTCAACGTCCTACCTCTGAGAGCACTATGCATCCTTGTGGCTACTTTTTCAAGAAATTGTCACCTGCAGAGTGCAATTACGAGATTGGTGACAAAGAGCTGTTAGCGATCATTTTAGCTCTGAAAGAATGGAGACATCTCCTCAAAGGTACCACTGTGCCGGTTCTCATTCTTACTGACCATAAGAATCTCATATTCTTGTCTGAGGCTAAATGCCTCTCTTCCAGAAGGGCGCGATGGGCTCTTTTCTTGCTTAGTTTCAATTACATTGTCTCATTCTTACCCGGTACTAAGAATGTAAGGGCTCACGCATTGTCACAACAATTTTCCTCCACTTCCAAGATGGAGTCAGTTCCGGTTCCCGTGATTCCCCCTGATCGTATTCTGGTTACGGTTTGCACCAGTCTCACTTCTCGTTTGGGTGACAAAATTCTTGCTGCTTGCTGCTCCTCCTGAGAAACCTTGTGACCGCTGCCTTGTACCAGAGAGTCTCCGTACTGCCATGCTCCAGACTTACCATTCTCCCAAGGCTGCTGGCCAACCTGGGAAGAATCAACTCTTTTGGGCCATTTCCCAACAATTCTGGTGGCCTAGTCTACATGCTGATGTAACCGACTTTGTAGCTGCCTGTTCCGTGTGTGCTCAGAGTAAGACTCCACGACACCTTCCAGTTGGCCTCCTACAACCCGTACCCAATGAAGAGAGGCCCTGGACCCACCTGTCTATGGATTTCATTGTGGAGTTACCCAACTCCCAGGGCAACACAGTTATCCTTGTGGTGGTTGACCTTTTCTCAAAAATATTGTATTCCATTTAAGAAGTTGCCCACTTCTAAGGAAATGGCTTCTATTTTTGCTCAGGAGATCTTTCGCTTAGATGGGCTACCCAAGGTGATTGTCTCAGACAGGAGTAGTCAGTTTGTGTCCCGGTTCCGTGAGCCTTTTGTGCTCAGTTGGGCATTCAGCTTGCTTTCTGCGCTGCGTATCGCCCGAAGTCTAATGGGGCCATAGATCAAGCCCATCAGTCCTTGGAGCAATTCCTACATTGCTATATTTCTGTCCATCATAACAACTGGTCAGACCTCTTACCGTGGGTAGAGTTTTTTCACAATAGTGCTTTGAATTCTGCTTCCCGATTGTCCCCGTTTATGGCGAACTATGGTTTCCAACCTTCCATGTTGCCTGACTCGTTTGTTCCACAGAGTATTCCTGCATTAGAGGAGCCTTTCCGTGGTCTAATGATAGGTACAGACTCCATGCTGACTGCAGACGCCTGCCTGCTACTTCCTACCAGGTTGGGGAAAGGGTCTGGCTATCATCTCGTAACTTCCGACTTTATGTTCCCTCTCTGAAGTTCGCACCGCGGTTTATTGGGCCTTTCCGAATTCTTCACAGGATTAACCCAGTGGCTTACACATCCTTCTAATATGCGTATCTCGAATGTATTTCATGTCCCCTTATTAAAACCTTTGGTCTGCAACTGCTTTACCATCTCGGTGCCTCGTCTTCACCCTGCACAGGTTGAGAACCATGAGGAGTATGAAGTACAGTCCATTGTTTTCCCCTCAAGCCTGGTGGTCCTCCGAGGGGGATGAGTCATTGAGGAGGGGGTACTGCCAGGGCTGGGCTCAGCCTTTCCTTCTCAAACCTGGCTGCTCAGCTGTTGGCTACTTGCCAGCACCTTTCTCTCCACAGTGACTTACCTGTTGATGATATCCTGCTTGTCAGTCCTGCCTACTTAAGCCATCCAGCCTAGATGATCTCTGCTTTCGCCTTAGTCACATCTCTAGAGACACTCTCCTGTGTTCTTGTTAAAGACTTGCTTGGCTGACATTCCTGCTAGCTCCAGATCCTGCCTGCTGTTCTACTACGCTCATCTCTGGCTCCCTGACATTTTGGCTTGTCTGACTATCCATTTCAGTTCCTGAAATCTGGCTATGTTTTGACTACGTGTACTCTGTTGTGATTTAACGGTACTTATGTCTCAGTCTGATTCATGGTTTCTGACAGGATTCTCCTCTGTGTTTAGGGAGGAAACCAGCACAGAGAATACAATATATTGCTACCAAAGATAATATAGCTTTTGTGAAGGCTGAGGCTCACACCGTTCCTGGAGGACTTTCCTGCAAAACTTCTCAGAGATATAAAAAATAGTGGCTGACTGAACTCATTAGTGCCTACCTTACACCAAGCATTTGACTGTCCCCAGCTCCAAGGGGCCCCATACAGGGTTTCAGCAGGTGAATCCCCTGATGATGTGCACGAAACACGTAGGGAGGGGCCTTGCATGCTGACGCCACGCTGGTGCATCCTGGGTCGGGATCAATGGCCATTTCTGTGAGTTTGGCCGTTTATGTGCTTTTTCATTTGGATGTACATCCTTCATTTTAAATTGTATGTCAGTAATTTTCCAATAAACTACTATACCATAAACCTTTCCTCAGGCTCAGTGTGGTGAGCACTCTTCTGATCAGGTTTGATGTGAGGAGCCATTGCCTCTGTGGAAGAGCCATCAGATGATTGTGGGGAACCCTTAAAAGATTGCTCTGATGTTATGCCATTTACCAGTGGATGTTGCTGTGAATCCTCAAAAGGTTGTTCTGATATCATGTCATTTACCAATGGCATTCTGGTGAGTGCATATTGGTGAAGGGGACAGTACTGGAGTCACTTTATGCATGGCAGCACTTCTGGTCACTTTATATGTTTATTATCACTTGGAAATACATCTTCAGTGGATGATTTTGGACACGTTTTTTGACTGTTTGGGACTTTGATCATGTGTTAATGGTTCGATATAAGAAGGTCACATATTATATTTATGATATTTTGTTTTATATGTGGCACTTTATGATTGAAATGTAGCACTGCACTTTGGTTATAAAAACTTTACACCAGGGGTGTCCAATCTTTTTTCCAAGAGGGCCAGATTTGATGAATAGAACATGCTTGAGGGCCGACCATTTTGCCTGACATTCTTAAACCATTAAAATTTGGTCTAAGTGTGTCTATCCGAGCACTAATACACGGCCCAACAAGAATTCTCTTGCCTTTGTGCTGTGTGTGGTGAATAGATGAGCTTGGGCGTGTTATTTGGATATACCGGATTTAATCTGCTTATAACACGCACCTTCACTTTAAAAATGAAGTTTCAGGAAAAAAAATCTTAAATTTTAAATAAAGAACTGTGAAGCAAAATAAGGGTCAGTGCCCATCAATGCAGCCTAATCAGTGCCCATCTGCGGCCCCCACTCCATTGCCATGAATGTGGCCCCCACTGTATTGACATGAATGCAGCCCCCACCACATTCACATGAATGCAGCCCCCACCACATTCACATGAATGCAGCCCCCACCACATTCACATGAATGCAGCCCCCACCACATTCACATGAATGCAGCCCCCACCGTATTGACATGAATGCAGCCCCCACCGTATTGACATGAATGCAGCCCCCACCGTATTGACATGAATGCAGCCCCCACCACATTGACATGAATGCAGCCCCCACCGTATTGACATGAATGCAGCCCCCACCGTATTGACATGAATGCAGCCCCCACCGTATTGACATGAATGCAGCCCCCACCGTATTGACATGAATGCAGCCCCCACCACATTCACATGAATGCAGCCCCCACCGTATTGACATGAATGCAGCCCCCACCGTATTGACATGAATGCAGCCCCCACCACATTCACATGAATGCAGCCCCCACCGTATTGACATGAATGCAGCCCCCACCACATTAACATGAATGCAGCCCCCACCACATTCACATGAATGCAGCCCCCACCACATTCACATGAATGCAGCCCCCACCGTATTGACATGAATGCAGCCCCCACCGTATTGACATGAATGCAGCCCCCACCACATTCACATGAATGCAGCCCCCACCACATTCACATGAATGCAGCCCCCACCACATTCACATGAATGCAGCCCCCACATTCACATGAATGCAGCCCCCACCACATTGACATAAATACGGCAGCCCCCACCACATTGACATGAATGCAGACTCACCATTGCTGTCAGTGCAGCCTGATTCATGTCCATCTGCAGCCTTGGAGGAGACAGGGAGGGGGCGGGACGAGCGCCAACAGATATACAGGAGAAATTCCTGTTTACACGGCGGCCTCTTTAATTGAAAGTCCCGCCTCCTATGATGGACAAAACAATTGTCCAATGGCAGCGCAGGAGACGGGACTTCCTTTTACACAGGACGCCGTGTAAACAGGAAATTCTCCTGTATCCTGTACGGCGCTTGTCCCGCCCCCTCCAAGGCAGCCAGCATATCTATCTTTTATGGCCCCCGGCGCTCGGGGATTCGTTGGGGGCCACAAAAGATATATATGTCAAAATTACCAGGCGGGCCGTCCGAAACCGGACCGCGGGCCGCGATTGGCCCGCGGGCCGGACTTTGGACATGCCTGCTTTACACCTTAGGGTTGTCACCTTTGTGCTAGCAGCTTCACCTCTGAAGCGCTCATCATGTTTTATGTTAGGATTTTAGCAACCGTTGCACATCACGTTCTCAAATTAATAAATTCCAGCTGAACTTTCAGTTTAAGTTAGCTATAAGGCATGTTTCATTTGACTTTGGGCTTGTGTTGATGTCGTCAGTTCAACATCAGTTTGAGATGCTTCTGATTCCATTTAGAATTCAGTTACATTTGACTTGCAGTTGAACTCCTTCTGACTTGAATTTGGCCTCTTTTAAGTTTAAGGTTTTACTGACGTTGTTCTAGAGAACTCCTGTACAACTAGCCTACCTAAGGATGGATTGAAATTTGTCTGGTTCCTGCTGAGCCAGTTGAATTTCAATCCATCTGTGGCTGGCTTTAGAGAGCAAGGGTCCGTCCCTCCAGCAGTCTGGATTAAGACTTTACAGTTATGTAGTACAGGTTGAGAGTTATTGATCAGATTATATTGGGTTGTGCCAGTCATTATGAACTTTTCTGTGTGCCCCCAAATGGAGCTTCTTTGACTACTGCTTTCCTAGTGCATTTGCAGAATTGTAAGATCTCTACCACTATTCAGATGGATTCTATATAGGGGTATCTGGAGAACACAGCAGGGGCACCACTGTTTAGCAAATATCTTAGAAGCGTAAATTACAACTTCTGCTGAGGGTGGATGTGTGATATCCAAGTGAGACATAAAGCACAGTTAAAAAAAATCAAAGGTGAGATATAATTTTTGAGTGGACTTCTGTTTGCCACTTCTCATTGGCATAGCAACAAGAGTACTAGAAGTAGTAATCATTATCTCACCGATGTATCTTGGAGATGTGTTCCTTTCACAGTGCTTGCTTCCTTCTCCATCATTGTGCCTGTGATGTGTTTACCAGTTAAGGGAAGAAGCTTTCATGCGTATATGTTTGTTCATTGTATGAGGGATTTGTGTAGTTTTACTAATGTGGTGAAGTCCTAGTACATATATTGCACTAGGACTTGGGGGAATATGACTGCAATTGAAAGGGATCTTGCTTGCATACAAAGACATTCAAGATCAATAGTAGATCCTGCCCTATAAGCTTAATTTTGACTCAAATAATGAACTCCTGTGTTTACCTACAAGCATACAAATTTAAAGGTGCAATAATTTCTACAAACAACAATGTACAAGAACCTGTGCACATTGATTTGGGTTCTCTTGTCGGCCAGTGCCAGCTGAGTTTTGTTCACCCTGCAATGAAAAAGCTTTAATGCGTAAGGGTGGAGCATATATCACCAATGTGCATTACTCCTATACTCTCGTATTCTACTGCTATAACTGCTGGGCTTGATTCACTTTAATCACAGTAGAGTAGGTTGACAAAAATTTTTTTCTGAATAACAGAAACTTCTTCCCTTTCCCTAGAGATTTTTCATAGATTGAAGCGAAGAAAGAAAAATGGCCATTAACTCACCCTCCAAAGGCCAATATCTTTGTCAATAATTGGAGCTGAGCGGCCTTGCATCGAGCTCTGATATGCAAGGCGTTCCATAATGGATAGAAATTCATTAAGCACAACAGAGAAAAATGGTCTGTTGCCATAATATACAGCTGAAAATTAGAATTAGTGCATGTGACTGGACTTGTTTCAAATAAAATCCATCTTTTAAAGGTGGCGGATGTAATGGGGAACACTGATAGGAAATGGGATCTCTTTATAAACTTGATGATGCATCCAAAGAGACGCTGAGAACATACTCATTTAATGTAATTTCAAACAAGACTAATTATGGACTCTAAGGTAGTCAGGGATGACCTGGAGTTATAATACTGTACTTACAAGCATAGTCAGGGGATGGATGAATTGTATGAACTGCACTGAATTCTAGCTGTAAATTTGCACATTATGAAAAAAAAAGTCTATTTTTATATCTTCTTTTCACTCATTCTGAAAACTGAAAAGCACTGTCTGCTCTATGTTGTAAACATTATTAAAAGATAAAGCCACAGAGCTGCATTGCAGTAAGGTAAACATCTACAGTTATTATGCGTTATTTATAGGACAGTAACATAGTCTGCAACTTTGCATAGTGGGCGATAAAACCAAAAACATCAAAGATGGTAATGATATGGGACAACTGAAGTGGAACTCAGAATGTTTTTAGGTTTGGATAGAGTGGTGAAGCATTCAAAAGTTTATCAAATCTGCATAGTCCTCTATTTCTCGACTTGGGCAATCACACTACCTGTTTCAGACATTTTATTTAAAGGAAATCTATGACCACAGCATACACTTTTTATAATATCAGCATTGTAATAGCAATACAAACAATTATTTTTGACAATCCAATATAAGATTCTTGAAGAATCTACTTTTGTGTTGTGTATTCTGCCTGTCTACTAGCAGTCTCTTTCCACAGCTTCCTGGATTCTCTGCATGCTTTGAAGCTTCTCCTCTGCTGTTTACTTTACCCCCTTTTTAAGGACTACATATCCCATGGTACCTTGCTGCCTGCAAGCACTGATTCCTGTACTGACTCCACCTCCTGAAACTCCTCCTCCCAGCACCTCTGTAGTTCAGAAGGCAGGTCCTGTGAAATGTGTGACACAGCAGTGCCTACTCACAGGACATAGTGAATATGCATCATAGAATTCAAGAAAGTAAATATGTGGGGAACTTCACAGAGTAAGTTTAGGGTTTCAAGATTAAGATTAATTAGTGTAGGTTAGAAGTAATTCATTATACATATAAATGTATATATACATGTAATATAATACAGTAAAAATACAATGTGGAAATGAACTTACGACCATAGATATGCTTGAAAGCCTAGCTCAGTAAAAAAGGGGAAATTATTTATTGCAGTGGGTCTGCACAAGGGTTGATTGCGCATTTAATCTATAGGGAGAGGAGAAGCACTTTAACCTACCCGATCCTCTGTTCCCCCAGGGGTGAAGTATTCCTCTGCATCATCACGTCCAATGCAAGGCTATGGACCATGCATTGGTTTTGATGACATTAGCACCTTAGACTATTGGCGTGCAGGGGAGAAGATGCCACAGAGACCAGTCCAGCAGTGCAGAGCAGTGGAAGAGCAGAGTAAATCTTCTTTAATAAGTCCCCTAGACCTCAAATAGAAAATAACCCTTGCAGTGTGGGCACAGCCCCATTGCAAAGTATCATTTTTAATTTCATGGAGTTGGACTTTAACTTTACATTGTACCACATGAAAGCACAGTATAAAGTGCACTTTAGGAGCCCTGCACTTTCCCCTGATGAAGCCAAAAAAGTGGGGAAACATGGTTGGGATTTAGGACTATTAGCAAGTTTACAATTTAGTGAAGTTGGTAGATTGGCTAATAAGGACTATTATTATGCTTTTAATAATAATACATTTTACTTATAGGCACCTTTCAGAACATCCAAGGTCACCTTACAATGATAACAACAGTACAACAAAAAAATAAATAATTAAATAAAATAAATATACATTTCAAAACTACAAACTTTAAATTACAAAAACAAATCAATGAAGTCAGACAGAGAATGTTAGTTTAAAAATATGGGTTTTGAGACATGATTTAAGGATGGGTAGGAAATCAATGTTGCGGATGTCAGGTGGTAGGATGTTCCAAAGTCGGGGGGCAGAGCAGCTAAAGGCTCTCAGTCCCATAGTGGTCAAGTAAGCGGATAGAACATTGTGATGAATGCAAGAAGAAGGTTATGAATGTCCTTAAAGATAAGTAACAGAATCCTGAAATCAATACGATACTTTACCGGAAGCCGGTGAAGGTGCTGAAGGACAGGAGTGATGTGATTAACCTCTTCCCGCCCACCCACCATCAAATGACGGCTGGGTGGCACGGCTCTCATTCTGGGTGGACATCATATGACGACCCTCCAGAACGACCACTCTCGCGTGCCCCTGAGGGCATGCAGCGCTGCAATCGTGGCCACATCGTTTTGCTAGGACATGGCGCGACCCCGATCTGTGTAAAGAACCCCGGCCGCAGCTCTTTAACCATGTGATCGGCTGTGTCAAATCACAGCCGGTCACATGTAAACACGGAGATGCCGGCAATCGGTGCTCCTCGCCTCACACTGACTAAGTGTCACACTGACTAAGACATTTACTGACAGAAACAAAGAAAAACTTTTTTTTTCAATATGTTTGGTCTTTTTTTTTTTTTTAGGAAAAAATAAAAAACCCAAGAGTGATTAAATACCACCAAAAGAAAGCTCTACTTGTGTGAATAAAATGATAACAATTTCACATGGTTACAGTGTAGCATGACTGCGCAATTTTCATTCAAAGTGTGACAGCACTGAAAGCTGAAAAATTACCTGGGCAGGAAGGGGTTGTAAGTGCCCTGTATTGAGGGTTCTGCGATGATGTGTGCAGCAGAGTTCTGAACCAGTTGCAGTTTATGGGGGGACTTGAAAGGGAGATCAAAAAGAAGGGAATTGCAGTAATATATAGGGGAAGTGACTTGAGATGTAGGGGATTGTGAATGAATGGCAGTGCTCTTCTCCTGCTAAATGATGGAATTCAGAAACCAGTTGCAAAAATATAAGACTATAGTTATCAACAACTAACAGATAGGAATACATAAACAAGGATAATAAAATAATATACTATAAAAGCTAAAACCTTTATGTAGCATGACCCCCTAAGGGACTGCTTGGAATTACCTGCTCATCTGCACTGCAATGACCTGGTGAACATTCCAACCCACCCGACACTCTGGGTTCCGACATCCTTGTACCACTAAAGAGTAAAAAATCAGACAACTCTGTGTATTTAGGTTCTGATAATATTTACTAGAACCAATCAAAAAGCTATTGTCACAAAGAGGAAGTAATAGATCTGCTGAGTTTCCGGCAACAGCGCTGACTTTGAGGGTTATATACACTTCCTCAAATAAATAATGCTAACCCCTGCAAGGATAAACACAGCTAACAGATTATACTGACGCACTGTAAAAGATGGAACCTGGCCGGCCTATGACTGTTACCCTAATAAGAGATCAGGCTTAGAAGTCATAGTATAAAGGCCCTTGTATCAGTAATAGCAATTGTGTCCCCGTTGCAGATCTGATGGTCTTCACCGGTACGTAGGAGTGTGTTAACTGTAATCTGATAAGGTTTATTGGGAAGCAATAGGATTCTTGAAGGAAAGAAGGCTAAAGATGTCTAGGCACAGTGATCGAAATAGGTTCCACAAAGTATTCCTAAGGTAAAGATGTCTGTGCAAAGTTTCCCAGTAAAACCGTGACAAAGGGTGGGTAAAGGTTGGGCGATTGCCCTTTCACCAATGACCAGGCCGATATGATGTCTTCCGGACAGTATCTTGTGTAGCGACACACATGCAGCGGATCTGCTGTCTCGATCTCCTGATGTGAAGCTTGGTACACCGACTGGCAGACGAGCAGAGTGGTGCTGGATGGGTGACAGATGACATACGGCAAAGATGGGCCCCACTGGTATGGGTTGGAATGTGTTATACTGCATGGTAGGCCGCGACCCCTCTCTCCGTGCACAGAGAGGTCCATCTCACGTCAGGCCCAGGAGGAAGAGAGCTCCGCAAGGCAATTTGCTTCTTTTTATAGCTACTCCCAGTAATCTTCCTGATGGTCGCAAAGATCCCTGATACCAGGCATATAATTATATGAAGCCATTATCAGCTTGAGGAACTACTCATCCCGCAATCCCTTTTGTTTGACTCACAAATATGATGTCACCCAGTAATACTGATCACTAGAGGGATATGCAGCGAAAACACAGGAGGATCACTGTACTTTACGGTTGTAGTCCATATTGCTACATCCTCCCCCCAGTTGAAAGTCTTTGGTCCCTAAAGACAGAACACAACCTGTGTAAACACTTTACTGCATCATGAGGACTAAATAATTAATCATCTAACAAACACTCAGTGTCAGGCAAATGGGAACCCTTTCTTTGACAGCCTTCTTTTCCAGCATCAGAGATGATGGACTCATCCAAAGAAGGAACCCACAACTAATCGAGAGTTAGTTCTTCATCATCACTTTCCTCCTCCGGGAGTGTGGGATGACAAATTTTCCTGGCCCTAGGCCTCAGTGTTGGGGACTGATATGCCTCTAAGCAAGGGGTTGAGGGGTACTCGAACAGCCTCTGATATGGGCAGCAGATGGTTTTGATTCCAAGTCTTGAGAGCTCCAGTCTTCCCTTCAGGCCGGATCTGATACACAGGGAGTCCAGGTAGTGGTTTCCAAACAATGTAAGGTTGGGAACGCCATCGATCAGCCACCTTATATTTTCCTGGTACCCCTAGATTGCGCAACAACACCCGATCCCCAGGTTGCAAATCCTGAACCCTCACTTTAAGATCAAAGTTTTTCTGGTTCCTTTGTTCTCTGATAGTAGAGGCCTCCTTGGCTTTCTCATAAGCCACTTTTAAATTCTTCCGGAGTCTATATGTCAATATATCCCCTATAATAGTGATGGCGAACCTTGGCACCCCAGATGTTTTGGAACTACATTTCCCATGATGCTCACCTACACTGCAGAGTGCATGAGAATCATGTAGGGTACCTATTTAAATTATCAATCCGTGCTCTTGTGTACAGAGCAAGAAGAAACACTCAGCCAAAACTGCAAATGTTTTGTGACAGTGAATGTGCATCCAATAGATTTATAAACCGTGCTAGTAAGTAGATTTCTTGGGTGTAGCTAACCATCCAGGCAAGTGTACAATATATTACAATATGTGAAAAAAATAAATAAAAATAAAAATAAGCACCCCACCTATTGCAGAGAGAGGAATCTGGCCTTTAGAGGTCCCCCCTGCAAATGGTGTAGTAACTGATCCCCAATATCATAAATCAATAACAATTAGTGATAAATCCTATACAGTCCCTGACAAAAGTCTTGTCGCTTCTCTATTTTGTAGAAACTCCTGCTATTAACCTGACTTTTAATTAATCAAATGGTGTTAGAAATAGCTCATATGAAAAGCTAAAGCCCTCCCAAATGATGTTTAATGCACTGAAATAAATTAGTTTCACTGAAAAAAGATTTATCATTTAATCAAGACAGACAGGTCAAATTTTGGCAAGACAAAAGTGTTGTCGCCTATACAGAAATTGAACCACTTTACTGAAAATCCAAAAATATGTCAGCAAATTAAGTAGTGGTGCTGTGAGATCCAAATTTAATATCTTGTATGACTTCCATGAGCTTGAAGGACAGCATCCATGCGGTTCAGCAAGGATTCATACAATTTATTGATGAAGTCATCAGGAATAGCAAAGAAAACAGTCTTGCATGCCTCCCAGAGTTCATCAATATTCTTTGGTTTCGTCTTCCATGCTTCATCTTTCATCCTACACCACATATGCTCAATGATGTTCATGTCTGGTGACTGGGCTGGCCAATCCTGGAGCATCTTGATCTTCTTTGCCTTAAGGAACTTTGATGTGGAGATGGAAGTATGGGATGGAGCACCATCCTGCTGCAAAATGTGGCCTTTTTTATGGTTGGAATATAAGAGGTAGCTAAGATTTATTGGTATTTTAGACTATTGATGTTGCCTTCCACCCTGCAGATCCCTCGCACACCCCCATACTGGATGTAACCCCAGACCATGATTTTGCCTCCACCAAACGTCACTGTTTTCTTGGTAAATCTCGGCTCCATGCAGGTTCCAGTAGGTCTCCTGCAATATTTGCGGCGATTGTGGTGTAATTCAACAGAAGATTCATCTGAAAAATCCAACTTCTGCCACTTTTCCAGAGTCCATCCTTTTAGCAGGCTGTGGCCCTTGGCAAATGCCACACGGTTTTTCAATTGTCTTTTGTTTAGTGCTGGCTTATGGGCACTGATTCGACCATGGAGGCCATTTCGAGACAGAATCCGACAAACTGTTCTGGTTGACACAGGGACTTCAGGTGACCAGGTCTCGTGGAGCTCTGCTGCAGTGGAAAATGGGCTGGCCTTGGATTTTCGAGCCAACAAACGGTCCTCTCGAGCAGTTGTCTTGCGGGGTCGGCCTGACCTGGCCTTGTCCAAAACATCTCCAGTCTCTTCAAATCTTTTTTTCATCCTCTGAACTTGACGCTGAGACACATTGAAGGTGTCTGCCACATCAGCAGTGGATCTGGTCTTCAGCCTCTTGATAATCAACACTTAAGTCTCCGGGTGAATCTTAGGCATGTTTGCAGAGGTCTAGTTGCAGTTGAGAAGGTCTAGTGTACTGGTGTTCTTTTTATACACACCTGATACCTAATTGATCCATTATTAGTCACAGGTGAAGCTCATATAACAAGGCGACAACACTTATGTCTTGGCAAAAATTGACTCAATGGGCTTTACCAAGCTGTGAATATTAGAATACTTTTTGTCAGTTTCGTTTTGCACTGAAACATTATTACAAAAGCTGTTGGGATTAAAATGACCCATTTCTTGTAACAAAATCTTGATTAGAAATGTATTTTAGTGGCACTTCAGGTCAATTTGTACACAAGCGACAAGACTTTTGTCAGGGACTGTATATCCAATACCATGTTAAACCTCATACTCATCCACATGTATGCTTGAATAGAGGATAAATTCTAACTCAATCCTTGTGTGTTACATCACATATAATGGTGATACAAAAAATCAAAAATAAGTGAAAAAATTGAAATACTGAAAAATATATATTATCTGAAAATCTGGAAAAAAATCTGGAAAAAAATATATATAAAAGTCCCAGCGTATATATTAAAGTTCCAGCATAAAAAATGTTGTAAAAAGTTCCAACATAAGCAAAGTTCCTGTGAATAGTGACTTTCGTGAAACAGCAGTTGATATCCAGTGACTTGTGGTGCTCCCCCTCAAGGATCCCCACTCACCAGCTCCCTATACCCCTGCAGGGGTAATAGGCATGTAGTAACAGGCAATGATGGCATCTTGGGTTCCCATAGAGCTGTCCCCGGGTGCTACTGCTCCACATGTGATGTACCCATCAATATAAGTTTGCTCTCAAAGTCCTGACCTTGATCCGCCCAGCATGTAATAAATGAAGAACTTCTCCACTAGAGTCTTGGCCACCATACTAGCTTGTTGATTCCTAGTGGGGAAAGCTTGAGCATATCGGGTGAAATGATTTGTCACAACCAGGACATTCCACTACTCCTTCCACTCAGATAAGGTTCCAGGCACAAGAAATCAATGCACACCAACTCCATGGGTCCTTGACTCTGTAGATTGCCAATTGGGGCTGCCCTGCCTGGTAAAGTTTTCCTCTGGATGCACCTGACACAAGAGCGGCAGTAACTTTCCACCTCCATTCTCATGGAGAATCCATCCCTGACTAGTTTGAAAGCTCTACCTGGGCCTAAGTGACCATGGTCATCATGGAGAGTGGTTAGCACATATAGACAATATTTTTCAGGGAGGAACAGCTGGCCCACACTTCTGCTTCTTCAGAGGGACCTCTTCGATATATGATCCCCTCTTCCAGCTTCATTCATTCCCATTCTCTATGACTCACCTTGGCCCCCTCGATGGGGCTATTCACCAATATTTGAGGGTCGTGGGTGGACAACGATCTTCTTATCAGATTTCCCAACAGGTCTTCCTGTTGATTCCGTCTCATGTCCTCTTCAGTCAGCTGAGGCAGTTATTGGCTGCGTACTTGGGTCAAATTACAGTAGTACCTCAGTACTCCCGCAGGGATGACTCCCACAGCTTACTATGGGGGAAGACCACACTAAGTTATTGGGTAGGTTTCTCCAGGCGACTCTATAGTTTGGGCCATAACCAGCCTCTTTGGAGGTGGTGGAGTTGATCTAACTACTCGTTCAGCAAGGTGTGCATTGATTTCCTGCCTCCGTCTTCCCTTCTCTTAGGATTTTAATTCTGTAGCTTTAGGAACCAAAGGGTCAGGGGTGACCGGTGACTTGTGTCCCCCCTTTCCCTTGTCTCTTTTCTTGCCTCTTTTCTTGTCTCTTTTCTTGTCTCTTTTCTTATCTTTGGAGCGCAGTTTTCCCTTGGGACTCTCAACTAGCTCCTTCACTGAGGTCCCTTGAGTTTTCCCGCCGGCTTTGGGAAATGCAATTTTTGTAAGGCTCTTAGGACTTCAGTGAGTAATTGAGGGCTGATACCAGACTTGGGGCACTCAGCTCAGAAGTGTCCAACCTCTCCTCACCCATAACATCTCTTCTTTCGCCCTTGGTACAGTTTTTGTTCACTTTGACGAGTCCCCTGTTCCTGAACCTTCGCTTGGGTCTCCATTACTCGCATAAGAGCGTGATACATTTGTGTTTGGGCCTGAGCTACCGAGCTTCATCGGAGAAATCAATTTCTGCATGGACAGCTCAAGCCACCACTTTCTCTTTGTTCCCAGCAATAGAGTTCAATGCTCTCGATCTTTGACTTTTCTCTTCTAACAGAGCCTTCTCCTCTCATACTTCTCTTATCAATTCAGGGTTTGTGGGTACCACTTGATATATAATTTGTAGGTTGCCATGCTTAGGTATAGGCTGGGTTGTTGCCTCCCCTAAAGGACGCCATTAATGGAGCCCCGATAACAATGGAAAATTATAAGGGGGTAGGTGGCGCTGCCCGTCACCTGAAGAGTGAACCTCCAGGGGTGAATCACACTTCTCAGGTAAAAGTGCAAGATTAAATACTTATGACAAGGAGTGTTGTGTACAAATAATACAATTATTAATAAATCCAGTGTTTAAAGTGCTTAATCCCTAGGGTGTATATATACCAATAATGTGTAAATAATTAATAAAAACAATAAAATATGAGAAATGTAAAAAGTAGGAGTGTATGTGTATAAAAAAAATAAAAAATCAGGAAAGTTCATCAAGTTAATCCATCAGAAAAATTCCTCAACCGATTCCATCAGAAGAAAAAGTTTATCTCATATGTGTAAATACATATTTGATTACCGTTTTTTTTTTTTTGACTCACATAGCCTGCTAAATTACATTTGTCTATCATTTTTGAATGTAATGCATTTGACTTGTGCTTTACTCGAATATTTGTCTTATAGATTATTCCTCCCGAAGAAGCAGTAACTGCACCACAAAACTAGTTGAGAAAAAGTCAAATTCAAGATTTACTTCAACAGATACCTCTTGGGGGAACCCTGAGTACCGTATATACTCGAGTATAAGTCGATCCGAGTATAAGTCAAGGCCCTAATTTGCCACCAAAAAATGGGAAAAAATTATTGACCCGAGTATAAGACGAGGGTGAGAAATGCAGCAGCTACTGTAAGTGGAAAAAGAGGGTCAACAATGCCCATCTGCAGCTGCATACCTCCCTGTGTCCTGTGCATGTGTCATGTGTCCTGTGTATATGTGCATGTGTCATGTACCTGTGTCCTGTGTATATGTGCATGTGTCATGTACCTGTGTCCTGTGTATATGTGCATGTGTCATGTGTCCTGTACCTGTGTCCTGTGTATATGTGCATGTGTCATGTACCTGTGTCCTGCGTATATGTGCATGTGTCATGTGTCCTGTACCTGTGTCCTGTGGTGTATATGTGCATGTGTCCTGTACCTGTGTCATGTGTATATGTACCTGTGTCCTGTGTATAGGTGCATGTGTCATGTACCTGTGTCCTGTGTATATGTGAATGTGTCATGTGTCCTGTACCTGTGTCCTGTGTATAGGTGCATGTGTCATGTACCTGTGTCCTGTGTATATGTGAATGTGTCATGTGTCCTGTACCTGTGTCCTGTGTATATGTGCATGTGTCCTGTACCTGTGTCATGTGTATATGTGCATGTGTCATGTGTATATGTACCTGTGTCCTGTGTATGTGTGCATGTGTCATGTGTATATGGTCCTGTGTATGTGTCTGTGTGCATGTGTCTGTGTGCATCCTACCTGTGTCCTGTGCATGCCTCCGTGTGCCGCTCTGCACCTATCAGCGTGTGCTATTCCTATTCGGCAGGCATTCACTGTTCAAAAGCCGCACCTTCTTGTCGTCCATGATAGGCAGAAAACTCCATTTCCCAGCAGTCAGCGGTCAGCCTATCAAGGACATTCTCTCATCCTCATACCACGGATGAGGATGAGAGAATGTCCCTGATAGGCTGTACACTGACTGCCTATCACAGACGAGGAGGCATGACTTTTGAACTGTGAGAGCCGAGAGCCGCTGCCGAGTGGTATGTAGCACACGCTGGCCGCCGTCTGCCTGCATGACACGCTGATCATGTAGGCAGACAGCGGTGACTCGTGTATAAGTCGAGGGGGGGCACTTTCAGCCCCAAAAAAGGGGCTGAAAAATTCGACTTATACACGAGTATTTACGGTATTTGTTTTTTGAAATATAATTTCTCCTAAACTGTTGTTTTAATGTACCCTGTATGTCATTTTTTACATGTAATAAATAATTTTTTTACTACTTATATTGTCAGTCATTAGTACCGAGATAGTCCATCATAAATTCTGAGCCTGGGAATAGATATATGTTCAGCTTCAGCAACTGTCCTATTTTCCCACGCTCATCCCTTTCTCTTTATATATCAATTTGGATGATGGTACTTTGCCCCGTTTTTTGAGCTAAAATTTCTACATGAGGCTATACTCTCAATTTAATAAATATTTATCTTATATGTGTAAATAAATATATGCTTACCGTATATACTTGAGTATAAGCCGAGGCACCTAATTTTACCACAAAAAACTGGGAAAAGGTTTTGACTCGAGTATAAGCCTAGGGTGAGAAATGCAGTAGCTACTGGTAAAAAAATGCCCATCTGCAGCCTCACTGTGCCTATCTGCAGCCTCATTGTACCCATTTGCATCCTCGCTGTGACCATCTGCAACCTCACTGTGCCCATTTGCAGCCTCACTGTGCCCATCTGCAGTCTCACTGTGCCTATTTGCAGCCTCACTGTGCCAATCTGAAGCCTCACTGTGCCCATTTGCAGCCTCACTGTGCCCATCTGCAGCCTCGCTGTGCCCATTTGCAGCATCACTGTGCCCATTTGCAGCCTCACTGTGCCCATCTGCAGCCTCACTGTGCCCCTCACAAGCCCCGCCTCCTCCTCGTCCATGATAGATGGAACACTGATTCAGTTTCCCAGCATTGTATCAGTGTTCAATATTCCGTCTATCATGGACAAGGATGAGGCGGGGCTTTGTTACAGTGGACAGCCGCCGAACAGTTAAGACTGCATGACACAGCGGAAGACCCTCACTCGAGTATAAGCCGAGGGGGGCTTTTTCAGCATAAAAAATGTACTGAAAAAGTCGGCTTATACTCGAGTATATACGGTAAGTCCAATCTTTAGTGCAGATTTCAGAAATTCCCAGGTGGAGGTATCCAAAGTGATTTGTGCGTGTAGATAATCACACATCGTGTGCAGTGGGTGAAGTGACATTCATGCTCCACTTCAGTTCCACACTCACCAGATCCTTATACCCCTACAGGGGTAAAATGCATGTAGTTGGTATAATAGCGATATCCAGAACGATCCTCCTCCGTGGCACATCAAACCATAGGGTATCCAGAGGTTCACTCTTCAGGTAATGGGCAGCGCCACCCACCCCCTTATAATTTTCCATTGGTACCTCTTCAGTAATAACTTTAATAAAATAGGATGATTTGACCGGGCCCCATGCAGAACCCGGTTCAGATGAGCCTGGTCAACATCTTTTGGGGTCAATACCCCTCTTGAGGATAATTTGATGCAGCATCCCATCTACTCGGGAGATATATTTGGACAGACTCTCTCTCTTCTGTTGGTGAGTGTGTTTGAATTTATACATCGGGTCAGCTGTAGTTTCAACCCTCCCAAATACAGCATACAGGGCATCTATATAGTCCATGGCAATACATGTTTTCTTGCCCATCCTCAGATAATGATTGAGCCGGCCGGCTCTCAATTGCTGCCCGTTGCTTCCGGGACAAGCGTGGTAGGTTTACCACACTTGTCCCGGAAGCAACGGGCAGCAATTGAGAGCCGGCCAGCTCGATTATTATCTGAGACGTTTTTATACCCACGGCAAAATTGTAAATGCAATATTGTTGTTTTTAATTAATAAATGCTTTTAAAGAATTACACATGGAAGCCTTTCTATCCTTACATGGGGAATGAGTGAATACCATTTGTACTGAGGATATCCTGAGTGAAGTGTCTGGGAACATCTAGCTATCCAAGCACAGAGACCCGGGGCTGAGGATAAAGCCACAGTCACTTGTGATCTCCTTAAACAAGAGATCTAGCAAGCTGGTAAGCGGCAGTATTATTATTGGTGGAGGATCTTTCCGGTCATACCCTGTCACATCTTCTTGGGTGTCATGGTTACATGTCACTACAGAATAGAGGGTCGAGGAATTATCACTTGAACTGTCATTATGAACTATGTACCTTGTGGAACATCTTTTTAGCAACCCATTGGAGTTGATTGGACATTTGGAGAGTTCTTGCAGCCTTCATTGTTCTATTTTTTGTACACTTCATTAGTGTTGTGTTTTAATATTGATGCAACATTGGGTTACACAGAGAGTTTATCTCTATTGTGTTAGATGTATCGATAATATCTATAAGTCACTTTATTTTGATCACATTTAATATTTAGCGCAGCTTTTCTTATATTATTTTGATTATTGTGTGTGTCTCAAATTTTAGTTGCAGCTGTTTTTTTCACATTTGTTATCACTCTCTGATAGCGCAGTAAAATATTTTTTTCCAAACCTGAGGGTCAGTCCCAGAGTCACCTGAGAACCTGGGGGAGGAAACCCACAAAACAAAACACTAAAGCATCCTTATTAGGGATGAGCCGAACACCCCCCTGTTCGGTTCGCACCAGAACATGCGAACAGGAAAAAAGTTTGTTCGAACACGCAAACACTGTTAAAGTCTATGGGACACGAACATGAATAATCAAAAGTGCTAATTTTAAAGGCTTATATGTAAGTTATTGTCATAAAAAGTGTTTGGGGACCTGGGTCCTGCCCCAGGGGACATGGATCAATGCAAAAAAAAGTTTTAAAAACCGTTTTTTCAGGAGCAGTGATTTTAATAATGCTTAAAGTCAAACAATAAAAGTGTAATATCCCTTTAAATTTCGTAGCTGGGGGGTGTCTATAGTGTGCCTGTAAAGGGGCGCATGTTTCCCGTGTTTAGAACAGTCTGACAGCAAAATGACATTTCGAAGGAAAAAAGCCATTTAAAACTACTCGCGGCTATTGCATTGCCGGTCTGACAATACACATAGAAGTTCATTGATAAAAACGGCATGGGAATTCCCCACAGGGGAATCCTGAACCAAAATTTGAAAAAAAAATGACGTGGGGGTCCCCCTAAATTCCATACCAGGCCCTTCAGGTCTGTTATGGATATTAAGGGGAACCCCGGCCAAAATGTAAAAAAAAAATGATGTGGGGGTCCCCCTAAATACCATACCAGACCCTTCAGGTCTGGTACGGATTTTAAGGGGAACCCCGCGCCAAAAAAAAAAAACGGCGTGGGGTCCCCCCAAAAATCCATACCAGACCCTTATCCGAGCACGCAACCTGGCAGGCTACAGGAAAAGAGGGGGGACGAGAGAGCGCCCCCCCTCCTGAACCATACCAGGCCACATGCCCTCAACATTGGGAGGGTGCTTTGGGGTAGCCCCCCAAAACACCTTGTCCCCATGTTGATGAGGACAAGGGCCTCATCCCCACAACCCTGGCCGGTGGTTGTGGGGGTCTGTGGGCGGGGGGCTTATCGGAATCTGGAAGCCCCCTTTAACAAGGGGACCCCCAGATCCCGGCCCCCCCGTGTGAAATAGTAAGGGGGTACAAAAGTACCCCTACCATTTCACTAAAAAACTTTCAAAAATGTTAAAAATGACAAGAGACAGTTTTTGACAATTCCTTTATTTAAATGCTTCTTCTTTCTTCTTTCTTCTATCTTCCTTCATCTTCTTCTTCTTCTTCTGGATCTTCTGGCTCTTCTGGTTCTTCCTCCGGCGTTCTCGTCCAGCATCTCCTCCGCGGCGTCTTCTATCTTCTTCTCCTCGGGCCGCTCCGCACCCATGGCATGGGGGAGGCTCCCGCTCTTCTCTTCATCTTCTTCTCTTCTTCATCTTCTTCTTTTCTTCTCTTCTTCATCTTCTTCTCCGGGCCGCTCCGCATCCATGCTGGCATGGAGGGAGGCTCCCGCTGTGTGACGGCATCTCCTCATCTGACGGTTCTTAAATAGCGGGGGGCAGGGCCACTCGGTGACCCCGCCCCCTCTGACGCATGGTGACTTGATGGGACTTCCCTGTGACGTCACGGGGAATGCCACAGGGAAGTCCCGTCATGTCCCGTGCGTCAGAGGGGGGCAGGGTCACCGGGTGGCCCTGCCCCCCATTATTTAAGAACCGTCAGACGAGGGGACGCCGTCACACAGCAGGAGCCTCCCTCCATGCCAGCATGGATGCGGAGCGGCCCAGAGAAGAAGATGAAGAAGAGAAGAAGAGAAGAAAAGAAGAAGATGAAGAAGAAGATGAAGAAGAGAAGAAGATGAAGAGAAGAGCGGAAGCCTCCCCCCATCCCATGGGAGTGGAGCGGCCCGAGGAGAAGAAGATAGAAGACGCCGCGGAGGAGATGCTGGACGAGAACGCCGGAGGAAGAACCAGAAGAGCCAGAAGAACCAGAAGAAGAAGAAGAAGATGAAGAAAGATAGAAGAAAGAAGAAGCATTTAAATAAAGGAATTGTCAAAAACTGTCTCTTGTCATTTCTAACATTTTTGACAGTTTTTTAGTGAAATGGTAGGGGTACTTTTGTACCCCCTTACCATTTCACATGGGGGGGCCGGGATCTGGGGGTCCCCTTGTTAAAGGGGGCTTCCAGATTCCGATAAGCCCCCCGCCTGCAGACCCCCACAACCACCGGCCAGGGTTGTGGGGATGAGGCCCTTGTCCTCATCAACATGGGGACAAGGTGTTTTGGGGGGCTACCCCAAAGCACCCTCCCAATGTTGAGGGCATGTGGCCTGGTACGGTTCAGGAGGGGGGCACTCTCTCGTCCCCCCCCTCTTTTCCTGCGGCCTGCCAGGTTGCATGCTCGGATAAGGGTCTGGTATGGATTTTTGGGGGGACCCCATGCCATTTTTTTTGGCACGGGGTTCCCCTTAAAATCCATACCAGACCTGAAGGGTCTGGTATGGAATTTATGGGGACCCCCACGTCATTTTGTTTTTTAAATTTTGGCAGGGGTTCCCCTTAATATCCATACCAGACCTGAAGGGCCTGGTATGGAATTTAGGGGGACACCCATGTCATTTTTTTTTTTAAATTTTGGTTCGGGGTTCCCCTGTGGGGAATTCCCATGCCGTTTTTATCAATGAACTTCTATGTGTATTGTCGGACTGGCAATTCATTAATAGCTGCGAGTAGTTTTAAATGGCTTTTTTCCTTCGAAATGTAATTTTGCTGTCAGACTGTTCTAAACAAGGAAAACATGCGCCCCTTTACAGGCATACTATAGACACCCCCCAGCTATGAAATTTAAAGGGATATTACACTTTTATTGTTTGACTTTAAGCATTATTAAAATCACTGCTCCTGAAAAAACGGCCGTTTTTAAAACTTTTTTTTGCATTGATCCATGTCCCCTGGGGCAGGACCCAGGTCCCCAAACACTTTTTATGACAATAACTTGCATATAAGCCTTTAAAATTAACACTTTTGATTTCTCCCATAGACTTTTAAAGGGTGTGCCGTGGCATTCGAATTTGCAGCGAACACCCCAAATTGTTTGCTGTTCGGCGAACTTGCGAACAGCCAATGTTCGAGTCGAACATGAGTGTGACTCGAACTCAAAGCTCATCCCTAATCCTTATGAAGGGGCGCCCCCGCTCGCTTGAGTGGGGGGAAGGCTTCTAGAGTTTCAAGTGTCTTGCAGGAACAATGTCAAGACAGATGGGTGGCTTCCTCAATTTCTCTAGGTTACAAACTAGAGTTCCGAGAGTTCCAGTTTCTTTGTTTTCTCAGATGAAAATTTCCCAGAGATCCAGTGAAAAAGCTTTGGTCATCTCTTGTCTCAAAGAGTGATATCGGTGGTCCCCTCGAAAGAGCAAGGTTTAGGGTTTTATTCAAACCTATTCACGGTTCCAAAAACAAAAAGGGATGTCAGACCCATTTAGATCTCAAACATTGGATATCTGTTCTTTCACACAGAGTCAATCTGATCAGTAGTCTCCATTCTACAAGGGGGAGAACTTCTGGCATCAGTCGACATCAAGGATGCTTATGTCCATTTGCTGATTTTCCCCACTCACCAGAAATTTCTATGCTTCGAGGTAGAAAATCTTCATTTCCATTTTGTAACTCTGCCTTTTGGTCTAGCTACTGGACCTTAAGTGTTTACAAAGGTCCTGGCTCCTCCTTTAGCCAGGTTAAGGGCTCAAGATATAACAATATTAGCCTACTTAAACGATCTTCTCTTGAAAGATCAATCGGTAGCCCGCTTAATCCAAACTGGTCACTGCAGTCAGCTACCTGGAATACATAGGTTGGATTCTCAACCTAGAGAAATCCTCCTTAAAACCATCAAGGAGATTGCAGTACTTGGGGCTGATCATAGATACAGCTCAGAAGAGGGTGTTTTTTTTCCCCAGGAAAGTCGAATAGAAGGAATCTTTTTTTGTTTTAATCAACTGAATCAGTTCCCTCATGGAACTGATTCAGTTGATTAAAACAAAGAAAAATCCTTCTATTCGACCCTGCATGAAGTTGTTGGGAAAGATGGTGGCTTCTTCAAGGCCGTTCCTTATGCGTAGTTTCATTCAAGACTGCTGCAAAACAGTATCCTGTCAACTTGGAACAAGAAGGACCAAGCTCTGGACTTCCCAATGCGTTTATCCCCCAAAGTGCGTCAAAGCCTCAATTGATGGTTGATATCCCAGAATCTTCAAAAAGGAAAATCCTTTCTACCAGTTACCTGGAAGGTTGTAACAACAGATGCCAGCCTGCTGGGCTGAAGAGCAGTCCTGGAAGAAGCATCTGTCCAAAGGAAATGGTCCAAATCAGAGATGACCTTGCCCATCAATATTCTAGAGAATTCAGGCAGTACTCCTGGACACTCAAACTTTGGAATTGTCCTGTCAGGATCCAATCCAACAGTGCCACAGCTGTGGCCTATATCATTCACCAAGGGGGCACGAGAAGTTATTGATACCCACATTCTGAAAGATCGTGGGCTATAAGCTTTAGTAGTTTCTACTTTGGTTATTGCTAGGAGGCCGGCCTCCAGAGTCATATACTATAGAATCTGGAAGGCATATGCCTCCTGGTGTGAATCCAGGGGTTGGCACCCCAGGAAATATGTCATAGGTAGGGTCCTTGAATTCCTACAGATAGGATTAGAAATGAAGCTGGCCTTGAGTAATATCAAAGGCCAGATGTCGGCCTTATCGGTCTTTCTTTTCAACGACTGCTTGCTTCTCACTCTCTAGTTCGTAACCTTATTCAGGGGGTAATGCGGATTAAATCCTCCAGTTTGGTCACCCCTGAACCCTGGGGACTTAATTTTAGTCCTACCGGCTTACAGAAGTAGCCTTTTGAGCCAATACGAGATATTCCCTTGGTCCTCTTGACGGGGAAAAATAATTTTCTTGGTTGCCATATCTCCTGCAAGATGAGTATCAGAGTTGGCTGTTCTTTCTTGTAGAGCCATATTGGTTGTTCATAAGGATGAGATTGTATTGCGGCCTCATCCTGAATTCCTATGAAGGTAGTATCGGGTTTTAATTTAAACAGGATATTGTTCTGCCTTCATTTTTTTTTTCAGAACCTCGTTTTCTGTGGAAGAAAGGTCACTACATTCTCTTGATGTGGTGAGAGCAGTCAAGGTCTATTGAAAGTGACTGCTCAGATTCGTAAAACAGATGTTTTGTTTGTGTTGCCAGATGGTCCTAAAACAGGACAGGCAGCTTCAAGTGATTTTTCAAGCTTATGGTTTAAAGAAGAAAGTTCCTCCTTTTCATATTAAAGCACACTCCACCAGGGCTGTTGGTGCTTCTTGGGCAGTGCATCACCATGCCTCCGCGACTTGGTCTTCAGTCCATACATTTACCAGATTCTATCAAGTAGATGTAAAAGGCATGAGGATATCGCCTTTGGGTGCAGTGTGCTGCAGGCTGCAGTATGAGTCCTAGTCCCTTGGTGCCCTACTTTGTTGTGTCTCTCTCCTTTCAGTTGGCATTGCTATGGGACATCCCACATAGTAACTACTATGGCTCTGTGTCCCATGATGTACGATAAGAAAATAGGATTTTTATAACAGCTTACCTGTAAAATCCTTTTCTTTGAAGTACATCACCAGTGGGAGGGGTTATATAGGGAGTGCACTTTTTTAATTTAGGGCGTGCCAGTGTCCATCACCACTATGGCTCTGTGTCCCTTGATGTACTTAAAAGAAAAGGATTTTACAGGTAAGCTGTTATAAAAATCCTAAAATCCTATTATATATATATATATATATATATATATATATCCTATTTCTGTTTTTTAAAGATACTATTTCTCATGTACTGTGTTTTGTTTTTAACCTGTTCATTAAATACCTTCTGTGTGAAATGGTGAGATGCTATACAGCCTTTAACATACTGGAGTTTGTCATTAGCATTAGTTACATTATTATAAGTAATTGTACAATGTTGACAATTTATGCAGTGCTTTGGGGGGGGCTAATATTGAAGCCCAGTGGTAAATACAGTCATTAATATTGCAGATCTACATTAAATCTCAGCTGCATTCTCACCAATGTTTGTGTTCCACAAAAAAAAGATTATTTTTGAAGTTTAGGCAGCATCCCCTCTTTACCTCTCTGTATCCTAAAAGCAGGTCTTAGTCAAAACCTTTCACTTTCTTTAGCAACACTGCAGCTTGGTGGCAGTCATTTGTTGAATCTTCTAATTTTTTCAAACCTGTGTACAAATGATCTCAAGAATGAGCAAGAGTGAGTAAGCCTCTGCTCTGTTGCTTTCCTCTCTCCTCACCTCTATCTCTAACTTCTGTGGTCCTTGACCAAAGGCATGTCCATTCAGCACAAACAGGGAGGAGATGCTGCCTATTTACATTCACCAGCTTGGTAAGTCTTTCTTTTACGTTGATCCGCATGGAAAAATTTAAGTGCAGATGCATATTTTGTGATTTCTTCCTATCTAGGTCTGACTCTAATTATTAGACAACACACCTATATTAATTGTTCAAGTGACATTTTTTCGCGATTGCATCTACATATTTTTCTTTTTTTTTTTGGTCTTGCCATTTTTCCATCAAATACATTTTTTCTTGAGTATTTTTTACAGAACAAAAATATTTGCATAGACACAAGATAATATGACAAGGTGGTTCCTTGCCATTACAATCAGCAGGTAGGTAATGAACAAATTAAACATACTTATTACCATTATCCTGGAGGTGGTACACAAGATAAGGTATAACTTTGTCTTGCAGTTACACTCAGCTAAGTAATATGGTATATATTATGAATCATTATAGTTTATGACTGACCATGGTATTGGAGGTATCATTGGTAGTTTATATTTAATGTGTCTGGTCACCTCGGCTCTCCCCGCCCCCTCTAGTGGTTGGGGGGGGGGGGCGAGGGGCAGACACTGTACACATCATTCAGAGGGGTTGAAGGGAAGAATATGTCACAATTGGGTTAGATTAAACTCCTGTATCCAAGACATCCAATTTTGGTCAAATTTAAGGAAAAGAGTCATTTTGGCCTGCTTTTCGCAAATGCAGTTTGCATTCACCCTGTGGATTACGTCATAGATATTGGGGGTAATTGTCTGTTTCCATTTATTTGTTATTGACATTCGGGCTGCTATTAGTATATGTGAGACTACCATCAGGAATGGCTTGGGAAAGTGGTCTAGTCGCATTCCAAAGAGGGCTACTAGTTGACATGGTTCATTGCTTGTTTCAGTAATGTGCCAGATTAAGGCGAAAACTGATTCCCAGAAGTTTCTTATGACCTTGCATTTCCATAGACTGTGGTGTAAGTCGCCCTTTTGTCCACATTGACACCAGCATTCAGAGGGAGTGTCTGGAAACATTCAATTAAGTTTGAATGGTGTTATATACCACATGTAGGTTATTTTTATAGCATATCCCCAATGAGAGGTACAGTGGGAAGAGTTTAGGGTAGCGTAGCATGCTGTATTCCATTCTTTGAGGGAGTATTCCGATTTTAGTTCTTTTTCTGATTTAATAATTTGAGGGGGTTTAAGTTCAACCTGTTGGTTATGTGTATTGTGGTAGATTGACCAGATTGCATTATTCACTCTTACATAGGAAATAGGGTAACAATTATAGAAATGTTTTATCTGAGCTACTTTATATAAAGTTTTTATATTTCGGAACGTTTGCATCTCTTTGAGAGGTAGTTTTTCTGCATCAGAGCTTCAATCTACTGCAAATAAAGTTATTAGATATTCATATGCCTTTATAGGGATGGCTATGGCTCATGAGGAGTTAGTGTAGGGAAGTTCTTAGAGGCAGGCTTTCCATGCCTCCACAGATGCTAGTATGGTGAGTGCCTTTGCAATATATATTTTCTGGTGGGAGGCACTTGCTATCAATAAGGAGGGAAGATTTATATTTAATAGAATAAATCTTTCTATGTTGACCCAATGCTTGGTAGAGGAAGATTTGAAACAGGCTCTGAGTTGATCTAATAGTGTCGCCCTATGGTAAAAGTTTACTCCACCTTGTTGTGTATGTCTATGTAGGATAGTACAAACTATTCTTGGTTTGCCTGAGTTCCATATATAAGCATTCATATAGTTATTTACCGTGGTAAAGAAACTGGTTGGTAGGTTGATAGGGATGGTTTGGAAAAGGTATAGTAGTTTAGGAAGAGACAGCATTTTAAATGCGGCTATGCGACCCATCCAGCAGATTTCGTTTTTTCTATATGAAAAAAATGGAAAATTATTGTCATAAAGTTTGGATACGGAAGAAGTAAGTGTAATTCCCAAGTAATCAATTGAGTGATTGTCCCATGAGTAGGGGAACTCTCTTTTTAAAGGTTTAATGGCTGATTTAGTGATGTTAATGGGTAGTATAGAGGATTTTGTGATGTTTACTTTGTAATACGATATTATTCCAAATTTCCTCTTGAACCGCTCTCGGGGGAGGAGCCACATTAGTTAGGGTAGGGAGAACCTTATCTGTAAATAGGCCAATTTTGTGAGCATAGTCTGCAATATTAATTCGTTGAATTAGGGGATTTTGTCGGATGGCTTTGGCAAATGGTTCCATTATAAGGGTGAAGATTATGGGGGATGAAGGGCACCTCTGTCTAGACCCATTGGTTATTTTAATTGAGTCTGATAGTGTATTGGATGTATACACTTGAGCCGAGGGACAGGAGTATAGAGCTGAAATCATAAATATAGTAAATATGGGGCCTTGCATACCCGAATTTGTTAAGGGTGGCTTTTAGGTACCTCCAATGGACTTGATCGAGGGCCTTCTCCACATCTAGTGTTAAGAAGGCTGCCGATTTTTTATTATGTTCTATCATTGTGAGGAGATTGATCATTCTCCTAGTACAATCTGAGGCTTGGTGGCCTTTTTACGAAGCCTACTTGGTCCATATTGATTAGTGTAGGTGTAATTTCTGCCAGTCTGTTTGCTATGATTTTTGAGAAAATCTTTAGGTCTGTGTTTAGGAGAGAAATTTGGCGGAAATTTTGTGGAGTCGCTGTGGGTTGTGTAGTATTTGAGTCTGTCTGGAGGTTATACAGGGATTGATAATAATCCTGAAAAGAGTTTGCTATATCTTTTGGGTGGATTATTTTAGAGTCAGTGCCTGGTTTCAGAAAATATGCTACTGAGTTCTTCAAGTGTTGCGTTTTTAGTTGGGTTGCTAAAAGTTTACTAGTTTTGTTTCCTTGGGAATAATAGGTGGCTTTGAGTCTACGTGTCTGTCTCTCATGATCTGAGAGCATGAGAAGTCTTAATTTGTTTCTGCATGTCATTAATTCAGTAAGGGTTTGTAGTGTCCCGAGACTTTTTGTAGTTTTTGGATCTTAGTAAGAATCGTTTCAATAGACTACATCCTACGATTCCTTTCCCTTGCTGCAAGTTGTATTAGTAGGCCCCTCGAATAAGCACACCATACATTTGACATATCTGAATCAGGGGTTAGGTTGTACTGGAAGTATTTGTCTAATTGAGCATTCATTCTTTCCCTACATGCCTGGTTGTTGAACAGAGATGCATTGTTGCGCCAGAGATGAGTCAGAAGGGCTCTGTGGTCTTCTGACAATAGCATTTTGATGGGGGCGTGATCAGACCATGTTATTGGCATAATATCGGTTTTGATGACTCTGTGTAATGTGTCCGTTAGAAAGAGATCTATCCTTGAATATGAGCCATGGGAGGCAGAAAAGTATATATAATCGTTTTCATTAGTGTGCATACACCGCCACGGGTCATATAGAAGGTTTTTTTCTTAGAAAGTCTTGTAGCGTTTGTCTAGCATGGGGACTAGGTTTTGATATATACATTTTTTGGTCAATTATAGTATTGAAGTCTCCCATTAGCAGGAGTGAGCCCTTCCAGATCTTCCTATAACGAGAATTTAAAAACTTAAGTTGACCAACATTGGGTGCATATAGGTTGACTATTGTATAGAGGACATTGTTAATAGTGCAATTTAAGATTATTTATCATCCTTTCTGATCTTTGTGGACTACTTGCACTGTAATGCCCCGTACACACGGTCGGACATTGATCGGACATTCCGACAACAAAATCCATGGATTTTTTTCCGACGGATGTTGGCTCAAACTTGTCTTGCATACACACGGTCACACAAAGTTGTCAGAAAATCCGATCATTCTGAACGCGGTGACGTAAAACACGTACGTTGGGCCTATAAACGGGGCAGTAGCCAATAGCTTTCATCTCTTTTTTTATTCTGAGCATGCATGGCACTTTGTGCATCGGATTTGTGTACACACGATCGGAAATTCCAACAACAGATTTTGTTGTCGGTAAATTTTATAGCCTGCTCTCAAACTTTGTGTGTTGGAAAATCAGATGGGAAATGTGTGATGGAGCCTACACACGGTCGGAATTTCCGACAACAAGGTCCTATCACACATTTTCCGTCAGAAAATCCGACCGTGTGTACGGGGCATAAAGACGACTGAAGAGTTGATGGCTATAAGGACACCATTTTTGTTGACTGGTGCATTGGCAGTAAAAATGTAGAGAAACTGTAGATTGGAGTACTGTGGAGTTTTAGAAGCATTGAAGTGAGTATACTGAATGCAGAAGATATCCGCTTGTAACTTCAGTGCTTCTTTCTATGCTGCCTTGCATTTAAAGGGGCTATTTAGCACGTGGGAATTAGGGATACTAATGTGATGACATGGTGTGGGATTAGTGGTGCATTGCATTTTATGTTACCAGAGTCTTGGGTAGTGGAGAGTCGATCAATTATCCTATTCCTTTTGTGGGTAAAATAGGTACCAGGTAATCTTCTTGTTGGTCGATCGGCGATGCGATGCAGAAATAATCATCTGTGAACGCAACGGGTTACTGCAAGAAACAAACATAGTAAAACAGAGTAATTCTTTCCGTGTAAGTGCTGAAAATTAAGGGGCAAGAGTTAATTAGAACAGCAAAAAAGAAAACTGTGCCATTGCTGCTGTAAAGCAGGCAAAACTAGAACAAGAACAACCAAAGCAAGTAAAAAAGTAAAAAAAAGTAACAAAAATAGAAAATAAAAATGAACGACGTGGGCAATCCAATGGATTACCAAGTAGCAGCCTCTAATCTACGGTAGGAATGAGCTTTATGTTCGGGTCGAACATGAGTTCGACTCGAACATTGGCTGTTCGATCGTTCGTCGAAATACGAACATTATGGGCATTCGCGCCAAATTCCAGCGGCGCGTCACAAAGTCTGATGATTGGCCAAGCATGCACTATGACCCTCATGCTTTGGCCAATCACAGCGCCGTCAGCAAAGAGAGCCATAAATGACTAAAGGCAGGGTGCCTTTGGCCAATTATGGCTCAGGGGGTTAAGTCCACGCCCCACACTATATAAGGCCGTCTGTACGTCGGCCCTGTGTAGTGTGTTGCTGGCGTTGACTGAGAGAGAGTGTTTAGATTGAGCAGGCAAGTGATTCAGTTAGCTGCAGTGTATTTAATATATATATATATATATATATATATACAGTCAGTCTCATATATATAGATATATATCTATATATATATAGATCTATCTATCTATCTATCTATCTATCTATCTATCTATCTATCTATCTATCTATCTATCTATCTATCTATCTATCTATCTATCTATCTATCTATCTATCTATCTATCTATCTATCTATCTATCTATCTATCATTCTTGGAACCAGCAGATAACATTCATGCCCTAGACTGTTGCAGAGGTTTCAAGCCCAATACCCTGAAAAATGGGCCAGATTGGGCATCCAGAGGCTGCCCCTGGGGGGGGGCACTGTCAGGGTGATAACCGTAGGACGGGTAATTCTGCCAGTATTCCTCATGGTGGCGCCCTTCTGCCTATTTAAGCCTGCTTCTGGTGAATGCTGGTTGCTGGATTATCATCAGCTTCCTGTGTTCCTTGTGCCTGTTGTGATACCTGTTTCCTGTTACTACTCGTCTTGCCTGACTGCTCCAGTGTTCTGCCTGCATTGACCCCGGCTTGGACCTGACTATTCTTCGGCTCCGCATGTGTACCTTGATCGTCCTCCTGTGTTTGACCTCTGGCTCGGCTACCTTCTCTGTTCCTGATTATCCTGCTGTACCTCACCTTGGACTGATTCCTGTGCTGAATGACCATTGGCCTGGCTCTGACTCCGCTCCTGTTTGCTCCACGGCTCCATACCTGGAATCCCTCCTTGCACTGTTGCCCTTCAACCTTACCAGTGCACCCCAGCAGCTCCCTGCTATCTGCTACTCAGCAACAGCGCTCTGGCAACCCTTTGGGCACCGTACTCCCTGTCTCACTCCCAGGGTTATGCTGCACTTAGCCGCAAGGGGTGCCCCCTCTTCAATCCGGCCTCACATCCAGGACTCTGACAGTATAATCCAGCCATGACTGAGGCCGGCGGAGGTGCGTCCCCAATAGAGACTTTATGCCAACAGGCCGCTACCCTTACATGAGTGGTCCAAGTTCTTCATGAAGGATACCTTCAATTAGAAGGAAAACTCCAACATTTTATGCAACCATCTGCCTTTTTGGATCCTGGTTCTTCCTCCACCAATCTCCCTGCTACGGCCTCTTCAGTACTGACTACCCCTGAACGTTTCTCTGGAGACCGGCAGAAATTCAGATCCTTCAAGAATGCCTGCCTGTTATATCTGGCTCTGCAACCCCGTACCTTTTCCACTGAGACTGTCAAAGTTGGCTTTCTTATCTCCCTGCTGACCAATGAACCCCAGGCATGGGCCCACAGGTTATGGGAACGGAAGGACTCAGCTACTAGTTCAGTGGAAACATTCTTTACGGCCTTGTCGCAATTGTATAAAGACCCCCAGCATACAGCCACCGCTGAGGCCACTCTGCATTCTCTTCAACAGAAACGGCACCTGGTGGAAGACTATACTGTGGACTTCCACCGGTGGTCTGCCGATACAGACTGGAATGAGGCTGCGTTGAAATACCAGTTTCGCCTGGGGCTTTCTAAATCCCTTAAGGACGAGTTGGCCAGGGTCGGCATCCCTGCTACCCTCAAGGGGCTCATTCAACTATCCATCCAGTTGGATAGACGCCTTCGGGAGCGCCAGGCTGAACGTTCTCAGACTCCCAAAGTGCTGGTACCAGAGATCGGTGCTATGTCCATTGGTTTGGTGCGATCCGCACTGACTCCTGAGGAAAAACAGCGTTGGCGTCAAGCCAATCTCTGCCTCTATTGTGGCCGAAAGGGACATTTCCTGAGGAACTGCCCCATAAGGCCCAGCAAGGTACCCAAGAACTCTCCAGTGTACTTCCAGATGTCCGGAACGTCCACTTCTCACCTTATCCTTTCCATCAAGCTACAGTTGGCCGACAAGGGGGTTCAGCTTCAGGCCATAGTCGACTCCGGGGCATGTAGTTGTTTCTTGGACTTGGACTTAGCAGTAAAGCTCGGTCTGGTCCTACTTCCCAAGAAACGTAGATTGGAAGTTCTCCTGGCTAATGGCACCCTGCCTAGTTCCGGTCCTGTGACACAAGAGACCGTTCCTCTTTTGGTTACTACTCCTGATGGTCATCAGGAATTCATACGTTTCAACATTCTAAGCTCACCTATGTTCCCCGTCATGTTGGGTACCCCATGGCTCCAAGCCCACAACCCCCAGATCAACTGGATCAGGAAAGAAATTTCATTCACTTCACCTTTTTGCCTACAGCACTGTCTTGTCCCTGTAACTAGTAATGTAGCCAGTTGCCTGTCAGTTCAACCTGTACCTGTCAACAAGCAGAGTATTTCACCGGCCTACCAGGAGTTTTCAGACGTCTTTGACAAGAAAAAGGCTGATGTCCTGCCACCACACCGGTCATACGATTGTCCAATTGAATTACTCCCAGGAGCCGAAATCCCATTCGGTCGCATATTCCCCCTCTCGGAGATGGAACTAGGAACATTGCGACAATACATTGATGAAAACCTGGAGAAAGGCTTCATCCGTTCCTCCTCTTCTCCTGCTGGAGCCGGAATCTTTTTTGTCGAAAAAAGGGACAAATCCCTAAGACCATGTGTGGATTACAGGGAGCTCAATAAAATCACTATAAAAAAAACGTTACCCTCTTCCTCTAGTTCCGGAACTTTTCCAGAAACTCCGTACTGCCCGAATATTTACTAATCTTGACCTTCGAGGAGCCTACAATCTCGTTCGCATCCGAGAGGGTAACGAATGGAAGACAGCATTTAGAACTCGCTTTGGACATTTCGAGTACTTAGTGATGCCATTTGGATTGTGCAACGCCCCGGCCACATTCCAACATTTCGTAAACGATATCTTTCGAGAATTTCTGGATCACTTCGTCATCATCTACCTGGATGATATCCTGATATTTTCAACCACCCTGGAGCTCCATCTTACACATGTAAGGACAGTTCTGCACACTCTACGTAAGCACAAACTCTATGTAAAAGCAGAGAAGTGTAATTTCGAAAATGAGTCAATACAATTCCTGGGGCTAATTTTCTCCACTGGTGGTGTTGCTACGGACTCGCAAAAGGTACAGGCAATCTTGGACTGGCCAACTCCATCAGATAAAAAGGGAGTACAAAGATTTGTGGGGTTTGCAAACTTTTATAGGAGGTTTATAAAGAACTTTTCCTCCATCATCTCACCAATCACCCAAGTTACCCGTTTACATACTCGGTTCCTGTGGTCTTCAGAAGCCCAGTCAGCTTTTGATAAGCTCAAATCCCTCTTTACCTCCGCGCCTATCCTGCAACATCCTGATCCAGTCCTCCCTTACATCTTATGCCCCGTACACACGGTCGGATTTTCCGATGGAAAATGTCCGATCGGAGCGTGTTGTCGGAAATTCCGACCGTGTGTGGGCTCCATCGGACATTTTCCATCGGATTTTCCGACACACAAAGTTGGAGAGCAGGAGATAAAATTTTCCGACAACAAAATCCGTTGTCGGAAATTCCGATCGTGTGTACATAAATCCGACGGACAAAGTGCCACGCATGCTCAGAATAAATAAAGAGATGAAAGCTATTGGCCACTGCCCCGTTTATAGTCCCGACGTACGTGTTTTACGTCACCGCGTTCAGAACGATTGGATTTTCCGACAACTTTGTGTGACCGTGTGTATGCAAGACAAGTTTGAGCCAACATCCGTCGGAAAAAATCCTAGGATTTTGTTGTCGGAATGTCCGAACAAAGTCCGACCGTGTGTACGCCCTATTAGAGGTTGACGCCTCTGAAGTTGCCACAGGGGCAGTCTTATCCCAACGTCAGGGTCCTAAGTCGTTACTCCATCCTGTGGCCTTCTCCTCGCGGAAGATGAGTCCATCTGAAAGGAATTATGATGTGGGAGATTAAAACTGCCCTGGAGGAATGTACCTCCTTGAAGGTGCTCAGCATCCCATCATGATATTCACGGATCACAGAAACCTGGAGTATCTTCGCACTGCTAAACGCTTGAGACCCCGACAAGCTCGATGGGCCTTGTTTTTTGCCAGATTCAATTTTTTGATATCTCCTTCCGCCCGGGGTCTAAGAATAGGAAGGCCCATGCCTTGTCCCGGATGTTTCCTGCCACTCCCGAAGAAATCACTCCTAGCACTATATTGTCTCCACAGAATTTTCTCATGATTCAAACTGACCTGAGTTTCTCACTGAAACAAGCTTCTTCCCAATGCTCTGAACCAGAAGCACTGTCTTGAAGAAACCAGGAAGGTTTTCTTTGGTATCAGAACAAAATTTTTGTTCCGCAGCAAGCCAGAGCCCAGGTCCTAAAGACTTTACATGACCACCAACTTGCTGGTCACTTCGGGGTACGAAAGACTTTGGAGCTTGTTCAGCGATCTTTTTGGTGGCCCACTCTGAAGCCTGACTGCAGGAAATATGTCAGTTCCTGCACCATTTGTCAACATAATAAGGGGTCTAACATCACATCTTGGGGTCTACTATGCCCATTGCCTGTGCCAGAGCTACCATGGAAAGAAATATCTATGGATTTCATAGTAGAGTTACCACCCTCGGAGAAATTTACAACCATCTTGGTAGTCTTTGACCGCCTGTCCAAGATGGCGCATTTCTTGCCCATGATGGGTACACCATCTGCTGCTGACACGGCGAAGATCTTCATAAAGGAGATAGTCAGACTTCACGGCCTACCGAGCAACATTGTGTTCGACAGAGGGGTGCAATTCACCTCTAAGTTCTGGAAGGAGCTCTGCAAAATGCTTTCCATTAAAGTGTGCCTATCTTCAGCTTACCATCCTCAAAGCAACGGTCAAACCGAAAGAACTAATCAAACTTTAGGGCAGTACTTACGTTGCTTCTGCTCCTTCTCCCAGGACAATTGGTCCTTGCTACTCCCCTGTGCGGTGTTTGCATACAACAACTCAATCCATGCTTCCACCAATCAGTCACCTTTCTGGGACAACTACGGTTTCCATCCCTCATTCTTGAACAGTGAAAAGAAAAAACAATGCAGCGCTATACATAAAAATCAACACAAATGTGACTATCAGCTGTGCAACATGATAGTAATTAACTAAATATAAAAAATGCAGGAAGCCAAATACAATATTGTATTATTATAGTGAGTCCATGATCATACGACCAATAACGTGAACATTATGGTCATATAAATGTTCAACAAAGGTGAGTAGTATAAATGTAAGATGAGTGAACGGCATATACATATTCATATATGAATATGCCCTAGTAGAAGGACCTTTAGTCCGAAACATGTCGGGTTGCGATTGATTTTTTGTTCCTGGTACCACGCTACTTTTTATTGTGATTGCTTTTATCTTGGCTGCTGTTATCTGGATTTTTACCCTATGTGGTTTATAATAAACCTGCTTCTTTGGATTTAAGCACTATGTGGAGCCTTTTTTTCCTTTTCCATGTCCCCATGATGGCTTTGTGAAAGGTGCATTCCTCCTATATACACCTGTCGGAGAAGTGCGTACAACCATATCTGGAACATCTGATGTCTTTAGGTCGTTTACCATTGCTACAAAGGAACCAGTGGAACCTGCAGTATACGCCTCTACAACAAACATCTATTTGGATCGATCGATCCTTAAGCCTGTATGACACCTAGCCGTACTGCAAACGTGTCCACCTGTTCCGGTAAGCGTATTTGCTCCATTCATTCTTTGCTGTGGATACTGAGTATTGGAACACCACCTCTGTGAAACCACGTAGCACCCTTGAGATACCTCTCACTCATCTTACATTTATACTGCTCACCTTTGTTGAACATTTATATGACCATAATGTTCACGTTATTGGTCGTTAATATGATCATGGACTCACTATAATAATACAATATTGTATTTGGCTTCTTGCATTTTTTATATTTAGTTAATTACTATCATGCTGCACAGCTGATAGTCACATTTGTGTTGATTTTTATGTATAGCACTGCATTGTTTTTTCTTTTCACTGTTCACATTGTCACTACTTTGTTGATGCTGGCTGCTATACACCCTCTCTCTCTTTTTTTCAGTAGCGCAACCATATCGTTATTTTATATTGCATCCCTCATTCTTGCCTAATGTTATACCAGAGACCTCAGTCCCCGCAGTCCAGGACAAGATAAATGCCATTCAGGCTAATTACCTAACTCTCCAGGCAACTATGCAGAAGGCCCAAGAGAATTATAAAAAATATTATGACAAGGGGAGGAGAGATCCCGTCTTTAAAGTTGGAGATAGAGTGTGGCTTTTCTCAACAAATCTTAATCTTCCTTGCCCCTCCCGGAAGTTAGGACCAAGGTTTATCGGTCCATTCACAATTAAGAAGGAAATTAACCCAGTGGCATTTGAATTGTCTCTACCAAGTTCCTATAAAATACACCCAGTATTCCATGTTTCTTTATTAAAGTCTGTTGTCTCCAGTCCTTTTCCAGGGAGAGAAGAAGCTCCGCCACCTCCAATCTTGGTGGACAATGAAACTGAATACGAAGTAGAAGCTATTCTGGACTGCCGTCGGAAAGGTAGGACTGTTCAATTTCTTGTTAAATGGAAAGGTTACTCTGTAGAAGATAATTCTTGGAACCAGCAGATAACATTCATGCCCTAGACTGTTGCAGAGGTTTCAAGCCCAATACCCTGAAAAATGGGCCAGATTGGGCATCCAGAGGCTGCCCCTAGGGGGGGGGGCACTGTCAGGGTGATAACCGTAGGACGGGTAATTCTGCCAGTATTCCTCATGGTGGCGCCCTTCTGCCTATTTAAGCCTGCTTCTGGTGAATGCTGGTTGCTGGATTATCATCAGCTTCCTGTGTTCCTTGTGCCTGTTGTGATACCTGTTTCCTGTTACTACTCGGCTTGCCTGACTGCTCCAGTGTTCTGCCTGCATTGACCCCGGCTTGGACCTGACTATTCTTCGGCTCCGCATCTGTACCTTGACCGTCCTCCTGTGTTTGACCCCTGGCTCAGCTACCTTCTCTGTTCCTGATTATCCTGCTGTACCTCACCTGTGCTGAATGACCATTGACCTGGCTCTGACTCCGCTCCTGGTTGCTCCACGGCTCCATACCTGGAATCCCTCCTTGCACGGTTGCCCTTCAACCTTACCAGCGCACCCCAGCAGCTCCCTGCTATTTGCTACTCAGCAACAGCGCTCTGGCAACCCGTGCACCTTTGGGCACCGTACTCCCTGTCTCACTCCCAGGGTTACTCTGCACTTAGCCGCAAGGGGCGCCCCCTCTGCAATCCGGCCTCACATCCAGGACTCTGACATGTATGTTTTCAAATACACTTTCAGGCAGACAGGCAGGTGATTCAGTGATCTGCCATGCATTAAATATATATACAGTCTCCTAAATATATATCCACTGCATTCCAGTCTAGCCAAGCCTATATCTGACTGCAAGCCATTCCCGGTGTACATTTTCAAATATACTTTCAGGCAGGCAGGCAGGTGATTCAGTGATCTGCAGTACATAAAATATATATACAGTCGCCTACATATATATATATCCACTGCATTCTAGTCTAGCCAAGCCTATATCTGACTACAGGCCATTCCTGGTGTACGTTTTCAAGTATACTTTCAGGCAGTCAGGCAGGTGATTCAGTGATCTGCAGTGCATAAAATATACATATACAGTCTCCTACATATATATCCACTGCATTCTAGTCTAGCCAAGCCTATATCTGACTGCAGGCCATTCCTGGTGTATGTTTTCAAATACACTTTCAGGCAGGCAGGCAGGTGATTCAGTGATCTGCAGTGCAATAAAAAATATATAGGGGCGCATGCGCGGCGCGAACCGAGGAGGAAGCAAGGGCTGAGAGCTCCGTGAGCCGCGGAGACTAACGGCACTTCCCCGGGGCTATCAACGCACGTTACCCACCCAACTTATCCCCGCACCCCCGGCGGAACACTCAGCGCATGACGGGCACCAGAAATCGCCGTGACAAAACCGGCCCAAAGATCCTTAACGACTTATTTGTTGAGAGAGAAGGAGAGAAGCATGCAGGCCCAAGATGGCGCCCGGAGGACACAGTCACAGGCACATTCTCCTGCAGCAGCTCCCTCACCACCGCACTCCCAGGGAGATAGTGAGTACACGTTTCAACTTACTAAGGCTGATCTGGATGAGAGTTTAACCTTAATGTATGATAAGATTGCCCAGAAATTTCAATCAGAGCTCCTCAAATCTACTAACACGCTGTCCCTGGAGATTGCGGCCTTGGGTAGCAGAACTGACTTACTAGAAACAAAACATGATGAGCTCACCTTGGTATATTCTGACCTAAGGAAGGAGCATGAGTCACTATCTGAAACGGTCCTGCAGCTTCAAGCCCACATTGAGGACCTTGATAACAGGAACCGTCGCAACAATCTAAGGGTGCGCGGAGTGCCCGAATCGGTCACGGATTTACTACCCACGGTTCAGAAGATATTCCAATCTCTTTTACCAGACCTCCCACTGTCGGCTTTCTCCTGTGATAGGATTCATAGGGCCCTACGCCCTCCCCCTCCCCCAGAGAAACCACCAAGGGACATAGTGCTCTGCCTTAAGGACTTCCTGATCAAGGAGGAAATACTTAGAGCTTCACGGAACACCCCTAATATTCGTCTGGAAGGCACCCCGATTCAAATCTACCTGGATATCTCCCCTACCACCCTGGATAAACGCAGGAGGATGAAGGAAGTCACTGCTGTTCTTCAAAATGCCAGTATTCGCTACCGATGGGGCTTCCCCTTCAAGCTGCAGGTGCCCCACAATGGCACAACTTACACTGTAACCACGCTAATAGAAGGAAAAGAATTATTGGTGAAACTGGGCCTCCTGGACGCGGCTTCCCTGCCCAGACTACCCTCCACTCCACGTCACTCAGCAATTTGGGCAACCCCTCCAACTAGAAGAGACCGCCGAGATCAACACCGTGACTGACGACAAGACACTCTTCTCTCTTTTTTCTCCCTTATTTTTTTGTGTTTATCTTTTCCCCTACCCTTGTTTTTCTCTTTGTTTTTCTCCCTCCAAGGTATCGAGATTTGAATATCTCCCATCATGCCTACAGAAAATTGGACTCTCCCGGCTCATTACGGACTCCCGGTTGCATCCGCATGATTGTCCCTACACTCTTTCTTAATGAGTACTGACTGGCTCCCCGTCTGGTTAGTGATGTCAGAGCTGGTTGATCCTCTACAGGTAAATTCCTCAGACAAATTTATGTCTGCACGGATGACACGAACACTATCACTTAGAGTGTCGGACCCTTTGGTCCGAAAGGACATTTTTTTTGGGTCAATGGGATGTTTTCCCCCATGACCCCCCGGAGCTATGTTTGGCCATTTTTTGGCCTAGTACTCAGGTTTCCTGTTCTTTTTTTGTTGTTTTTATTCTATGTTTATGACCTTATGTTCTTGTTTTTTTTTTAGTGTTCTTCACACCAATAGGTTTATTCTATGTGATTTATGTGCTACTAACTCGGAGTATAGATACACGCAGTCCAATAAGACTGTGCGTCATAGCTATGTCATGCCTCTGAGGAGGCCGGGTTGCTGTTTGGCGGCTCCCTCTCGGCCTGGACCTCTTACTGATCCTGGCAGATTCATTATTGACTGCCATGGGTATTAAAATAATTTCCCATAATGTTAAAGGGTTTAATACCCCTCAAAAAAGAAGAAAAGCATTCAAAATGTACAAAACTCTTGGCGCAGATGTTATCTTGCTCCAGGAGACTCATTTCTCTAGAGATAATCACCCATCATACTTTGACAAATCTTTTAATCAAAGCTATTTTACCACGAGTGGGTCCAGGTCTAGAGGGGTGGCCATTTTTATCAAAAACTCAGTGATGTTTCAAGCTCAAAAGATTTATAAAGATCCCAACAGTCGTTTCGTCATAGTTCAGGGCACCATCCAAAATAAACTTCTAACTATGGCTTCAGTGTATGCCCCAAACGCCTCACAGGCTACATTCTTTAAGGAATTCTTTCAGACCCTAGATAGGTTCCATTCCCCCCATATTTTAATCGGTGGGGACTTTAATTTAGTAGCCCACTCAGGACTTGATAGAAGCCGAACATGCCCAACATCTAAGGCCTTTCCCAAATCCCTTCAACATTCCTTGAAATCCTCCCAACTCATAGATATCTGGAGAGCCCACAATGTCGGCTCTAGGGAATATACGTTCTATTCACACCCTCACGACAGTTATTCCCGCCTAGATTATATTTTTGGCACCCCCTCTCTGACAGTAAATTCTACTACAGCCAACATACATGTTTGCCCCTGGTCGGACCATCACCTGGTATCAACCCATATCTCATGTTTAGGCCTCCCACATATAGCCAGGTCCTGGCGCCTTAATGACGCATTACTCACAGATCCTGTGATTATGGATCAGTTGATGGAACGTCTTAAAGAATACTTTAGGCTTAATAATGTAGAGAACATTTCTCCGATCTCACTGTGGGCAGCCCATAAGGCTGTAATGAGGGACCACCTGATAGAGCTTTCCACGACCTTAAAACGTCAAAAACAACAGGACACCCTTAAACTCACCTTAGAATTAGAACAACTATACCATAGACACACTCAATCCCCTACACAGGAGTTGCTCCTCCAAATCACCGAAAAAAGGAGAGCCCTTGATGATATATTGTCAGGTCACATCGAGAAATCTCTTAGATGGTCTAAAGCTCGCTTTCTCCTATACAGTAACTCGGCTTCTACGATGTTTGCGCGAAAGCTTAAACAGACCACCCAACCCACCCACCTTTATAAATTAAAGGATAGCCTTGGAAACCTAACCTCTCATCCAAAACACGTTCTACAGATCTTCTCCACCTTCTATCAAAAACTTTTTTCTGGCCCAGACCCCTCACACCCTCCCTCCATGCAGTCCTGGCTGGATGCCCTCTCGCTTCCTCGACTTTCGGAGGAACAATTAGATATCCTCAATGCCCCCTGCTCATCAGAGGAAATTGCCTCCATCATCTCCTCTCTTAAACCCTCCAAAGCCCCAGGCCCCGATGGCTTCTCTCCCGTTTATTATAAAAAATTTGCTGAATCCCTTCTCCCCACACTTACTAATATGTATAATCAAATACTCAAAGGACAATCTTTCCCTGAAGAAATGCTACTAGCCAACATGTCCCTTATTCCTAAACCCGGCAAAGATCATACCCTCCCCCAAAACTTTCGCCCTATTTCAGTTATAAATAATGACCTTAAAATTTTTGGGAGGATCCTGGCCGACAGACTGGCCAAAGTTATAATAACCTTGATATCGCACGATCAAACCGGATTTATCGCATCGAGGCAGATCACAGATAATATACGATTAGCCACTAATATCCTGCAGGACGCCCATATGAACTCAAACTCAGTATTGTTTTTAAGTTTAGATATAAAAAAAGCATTTGATAGCGTTCTCTGGATGTATTTAGATACAGTCCTATCTAAGTTTGGATTTAGTGGGGCATTTATACATGGCTTCAAAGCCCTTTACCATAACCCAAAAACTCGAATTAAGCTTCCAGGATGCTACTCAGACTATTTCTCTCTGAAGTGTGGCACTAGACAGGGATGTCCTTTATCCCCACTTCTGTTTGCGTTGGCTATGGAGCCCCTGTCTAGATCCATTGCTAGTGACCCAAACATCAAGGGCTACAGAAAGGGTGATCAGGAATTTAAACTTAGCCTCTACGCGGACGACGTACTATTATTCATTTCAGACCCCCTGCTCTCCCTCCCTAACCTCATGTCCTCCCTTGACTCTTTCTATAAATTATCGGGCCTAAGAGTCAACCCCTCTAAATGTTCGGCTCTACCAATTCACCTCCCGCAACATCTACTGACCACCCTCACAGATAAATTTAAATTCTCATGGAACCATACCTCCCTACAATATCTAGGTGTTAAATTAGCCCCCTCTCTGAAACAGTTATTTTCATTGAATTATCCTCCAGCTTTTTCCAATGTCAAACGCCTTTTAAATCAATGGTCCTCCTATCACATATCATTTCTGGGGAGAATCCAGGCAGTGAAAATGAACATCCTCCCCAAGCTACTATTCCTCTTTAGATCCCTACCCCTATATGTTTCCCGATCAGTTCTTCAGAAGGTTCAGATGGACCTCCTTAGGTTTATATGGCAAAATAAAAAACCACGAATGGGAAAAGTACTGATGTATAGAGCCCAGAGGAGGGGAGGCTTGGGATGCCCAGATCTATGGAAATATTTTCTGGCATCACGGCTTATCCAAATGACGCAGTGGCACATCATACCTGCCCCTGTGCCATGGCTACAATTTGAACAGATCTCGGTAACTCCATACTACCTCCCCGGTATTCTGTGGTCCCGCTCAGTCTCCCCCAGGGATATCACCCCATTAAATAATATTGTAGGCCAATCTCTTTATCTATGGTCTCTCTATCGCAAGAAATTCAAGTTGCACTCAGACGTCCCCCTTTTATCCTCTTTTTTGGGAGAGCCCTCATTTCCCCCAGCCTTCTCCTCCAGTTTGCCATACCATAAATGGATTGCACTAGGCTTGGTGAGTCTCGCATCCCTGCTGCAGAACACCTCCTTTTGTTCCTACACTCACCTGCAGCGGACTTATGATATGGGCAGATCTGGGTTTCACCAATACCTGCAAATTCGACACTTCTACTCGACTCATATGAAGGGCGTGGTGGAGGTGTCGAAAACTCCATTTGAACTTTTATGTGGAGAGGAGGCGAGGGATAGGGGGACCATCTCCGTACTTTATAAATACCTTAATGATCATAACTCCCCTCAAAAATCCTTGGCAATGGTAGCTTGGGAGGTTGAGATGGCCCAGGAGGTTCCTGACGGAGATTGGCAGGACATGATCAACAACATGCATAAATGCACACGTTCTGTGTCGATTAAGGAAACGGTACTCAAGCTTCACACCAGATGGTACTACACTCCAGAACGCCTTCATAGAATATATCCCCTGGTCTCTGGCACATGTTTTAGAGGATGCCAGGACAGGGGTACGTTGTTACATACGTTCTGGAGTTGTAAGGCCTTAGACACAGTTTGGTACAAAACTACATCCCTCATAAGGCTTCTCTCCGGAATATCGCTTACACTGACTTGTCAAATGTGTCTGCTGTTTGCGGAGCTTCCAGGCGTTCCCCTCCCCCTACAAAAATTAATCCATACTCTCTTCAGTGCAGTTCAGTGGGCAAGAGCATTGAACTGGAAGCGCCCCCGAGTATCCTGGTCACAGGTGATTTCCCGTATGGAGTCCATCAGGTCTATGGAAAGAATACATCATACTCTCATGGATTCCATACATATATTTGAGCGAAAATGGAGCATCTGGACAGCTCATCTGCTTAGCAACAGTCTGGAGGACCCCTCAGAGCCCACGGCTGACCCCCATTAACGCAAATCCTAATCCTATCTGTTGAAACTTGCGAGGGGGTCACTCTTGGGCCTCTACAGCATATCTGATTCTCACAAAATTAGATACATCGTTTCTTACTCCCGGACAGCAATCTCAATAGAAATGCACATTTGTCACAACAGTATGTTTCTTATTTCCTTGTTTTTTCTTTATTTGTTTGTCATTTCATTTCCTTTTTATTTTACTACCTTTGTTTTATGGGCTCATTTTGTACGATTATGAGAAATATTGTTCGCACTGTGTGTGATATATCATCTCTCTGTTATGGGCATTTTAGCCATTATGTTTCATGTCACTACAGTGCCTGTACACCCAGATGTTATACTTTTCTACAATAAAAAACGTTTGAAAACAAAAAAAAAATATATACAGTCTCCTACATATATATCTACTGCATTCTAGTCTAGCCAAGCCTATATCTGACTGCAGGCCATTCCTGGTGTACGTTTTCAAATACACTTTCAGGCAGGCAGGCAGGCAGGTGATTCAGTGATCTGCAGTGCAATAAAAAATATATATACAGTCTCCTACATATATATCCACTGCATTCTATTCTAGCCAAGCCTATATCTGACTGCAGGCCATTCCTGGTGTACGTTTTCAAATACACTTTCAGGCAGGCAGGCAAGCAGGTGATTCAGTGATCTGCAGTGCATTAAATATATATACAGTCTCCTACATATATATATATCCACTGCATTCCAGTCTAGCCAAGCCTATATCTGACTGCAGGCCATTCCTGCTGTATGTTTTAAAATATACATTCAGGCAGGTGATTCAGTGATCTACAGTGCATTAAATATATATACAGTCTCCTATCCGATCACGACTCCCACTTAGTTTTACCCGTATTGGATGTTAGCCCGGATATGGGCGTTTTGTCACACTCATGTGCCTCCCCTATATTAGGGGTGGCATATGAGTTGGGCAAAAAACTTAGGGTAAATCCACCTGAGGCCTATGAGGCACTAGTGGAATTGCACTGTAAGATGTTTTGTTTATTTTATGTCTTGCTAACCCTCTTCTCTTCTTTCTTATCCCCCCTTTCTTTGTCTCTCTGTTTCCTACCTTGCTTCTTTTTCCCAGAAAGCAGAGCTCTCACCGGACTCCTTGGAACCGGGATGGTAGCCTGGACAACCCACCCTAACACATCATGGCTACAATTAAGGTAGTGTCGTATAATGTACATGGTATGTGCTCCCCCAACAAAAGAAATAGGTTGTGGTTAGAAGTGAAAAGACTTGGAGCTCAGGTGCTCTTTTTACAAGAGACCCATTTCACTGACTCCTACCTACCTAAATTACCCACCCACATATTTTCGCAATGGTATCTGAGCAATTCCCCAAAACCAAAATCCAAGGGGGTGGCCTTAGCCATACATAAAAACTGCTTATTTCAACCCTTAGATCACAGAATAGATCCACAGGGACGCTATGTGTTCTTGAAGGGCACCATGATGGGACAGACATACACATTTGACACATTATATGCCCCTAATGCACAACAGCTCACATTCATGGACTAAACCCTCTCCAGGTTGGCAGATTTTAGGGAGGGCAGACTAATTTTGGGAGGGGACTTCAATATTAGTCCAGACCCGGAGATAGATACCTCAGCGAACAGATTCCCTCATTCCCACTCCTTTTTAAGACACTTCCGGAAGACTCTCCAGGGCCACACATTGACGGACTGCTGGAGAGCTATGCATGCCTCCGAAAGAGATTATAGCTACTATTCAAGTGTCCACAAAGTGTACACTAGAATTGATTTGCTACTTGTGGACCAGGAACTCTCAGATCACAATTTCCGACCACGCACCAGTGACACTTACATTCTCACTAACTAAAGCCCTAGCTAAAACAAGGACCTGGAGACTGAACGAGAACTTGTTAGATGACTTAGGAGTGGCAGCAGGAGTACAGGAGACTCTGACCCATTACTTCACAGAAAATGCTAATGGGGAGGTGAGCGATGGCATTTTATGGGAGGGTCATAAGGCAGTGGTCCGTGGCACTTTTATTGCCTTAGGAACTAAACTTAAAAAGGAGAGGCAGGCGGACTTCCAGAGAGTACTACAGGCATTACAACAAGCTGAGATTAGTCATAAACGAACGTTAGACCCTGTTGAGGCCCAACGCTTAAGCAAGCTAAGACAGCTTTTCTCAAAACTGCTAGGCTGCCAAATAAACCATAAACTACGCTACATGGCTCACATTTACTACGAACACGGCAACAAGTGTGGAAGGCTATTGGCTCAGGCTCTCCGTAAAAAGAGGCTCTTGCAACATGTTCATAAATTGCATTCCCCTATGGGAGCGCTGACACACCACACCTCAAAAATAGCGTCTATGTTCCGAGACTGCTATGCGGCCCTGTATGACTTAGACTCCGCCTCCTCTCCGAAAGATATAGCCCTTAAAAAATCTAAGATAGCAGACTATCTCTCTATGGTAAAGCTCCCTACAATATCTGTAGAACAAGCAATGGATCTAGAACACCCAATCACTACACTGTTGTCCACGATAAAGTCTCTGCCCACAGGCAAAAGCCCTGGGCCTGATGGCCTCACCAGACGAATATCCTAAAAATGACTATTTTGCCTCGTATTCTTTTCCTCTTGCAAATGATACCAATTCCGTTGCCAAAATGCTTTTTCACAGATTTACACAGCCTCTTTATTAAGTTTGTATGAGGCGGTAAGAAGCCACGTCTTGCTATGGCGACGCTACAAAGATCTAAATTAAGGGGGGGACTGGGCATACCCAACATAGGCGAATACTACCAGGCGATTGCCCTACAACGCATCCTGAACTGGAGGTTCCATGCCACTCTTAAGCTGTGGGTTCCCCTGGAGAAAACAATGGCGGGCCGGGACCTATCGTACATGCCCTGGGTCCCCGCTGGGGATAGGGGGCTTTCTGATTGGGTCTCCCCACTGACACTGCACTCCCTGAAATTATGGGATGGAGTGAACGTACGCCTAGCTCTGGCACCGTGGACATCTCCGCTGGCGCCAGTGGGCGGATACCCGTGGTTTCCTCCGGGGGAACAGAAATCCTCACTTAAACATGGACGAGGGATGGAACCGTTAGTTTGGCTACATTTATAGAGGGGGGCTCACTGACCTCACTTTCCACCTTACGAGAACGATATGGCAGCTTCCCCTTTGACTTCTGGAGACACCGCCAGCTAGAGACTTTTATAGCCAAATGTACCAGACAGGCACCGATCAGAACCACTCTGACAGAGTTCAAAAGTCTGTGGATGTCCACAGAACCTGTACCTCACATGATTTTGGCACTATATGGACTATTGGAGACAGCAACACCAAGCCCCAAAAACCAGTTAATCAAAGAATGGGAAAGAGACCTCCAATTTGAATTCACAGAGGAACAGCTCTACCACCTATACCGCCTGACCCACACAAGCTCGATAGATTCAAAGACCCAGGAAAATAATGATAAAATTCTATCGAGATGGTACAGGGTACCAACTACCTTGGCTAGAATTTTTACTTCAGCTTCTGACGTTTGCTGGAGGGGATGTGAAATGAAAGGCACGTTCCTCCATATTCTCCCCCACCTCCTCAATGCAGCAAAACGCTTGATTCCTATACATTGGAAGAGCTCACATATCCCAAGCGAGACAGACTGGTTGGGGAAGGTGGGGGGATCATGGAGGCAGAAAGTTGGCTTGCCACGTGCAGGAACACTCGTGCGAGATTTGACCTAACGTGGTCAGCATGGAAAGCCCAAGTACATGACACAACGATAGTATCATCCAGTTTGGATGTAGCCCTACTTACTCTAGCAGATCCTTCCTTTGGGAATCATGTCCAGGCGAATCATCCCTCAACCTCTTCGAGGTCTGTTTAAAGCGGACCAAATACCTCAATATATCCGGTGAGACCAGTTCCATATACCCTCTACTCCTTCTTTAGCTTACCATTCATTACTCATTCTATTTCTATTCATACTCCCTTTCCTTTTCTATCTATTCGCCTTGTTATGGTTGTTAAGTGTTAAAGGTTGTGTCACAATCTCAGTGTACTTTTCACCTCCTTTTCGAAAGTCTGTGGATGTCCACAGAACCTGTACCTCACATGATTTTGGCACTATATGGACTATTGGAGACAGCAACACCAAGCCCCAAAAACCAGTTAATCAAAGAATGGGAAGGAGACCTCCAATTTGAATTCACAGAGGAACAGCTCTACCACCTATACCGCCTGACCCACACAAGCTCGATAGATTCAAAGACCCAGGAAAATAATGATAAAATTCTATCGAGATGGTACAGGGTACCAACTACCCTGGCTAGAATTTTTCCTTCAGCTTCTGACGTTTGCTGGAGGGGATGTGGAATGAAAGGCACGTTCCTCCATATTAGGTGTGCCCGAAGCTGACATCGTTCTGGGATATGGTTGCTAAACACATCTCAGACTGTATTGGCATAGAAATCCCGGCTCTGCCAAAACACTTTTTGCTCCACGTCCCTCCCATTCCCTTGTCTCGCTATAAACGAAGCGTTCTCCCCCACCTCCTCAATGCAGCAAAACGCTTGATTCCTATACATTGGAAGAGCTCACATATCCCAAGCGAGACAGACTGGTTGGGGAAGGTGGGGGGATCATGGAGGCAGAAAGTTGGCTTGCCACGTGCAGGAACACTCGTGCGAGATTTGACCTAACGTGATCAGCATGGAAAGCCCACGTACATGACACAACGATAGTATCATCCAGTTTGGATGTAGCCCTACTTACTCTAGCAGATCCTTCCTTTGGGAATCATGTCCAGGCGAATCATCCCTCAACCTCTTCGAGGTCTGTTTAAAGCGGACCAAATACCTCAATATATCCGGTGAGACCAGTTCCATATACCCTCTACTCCTTCTTTAGCTTACCATTCATTACTCATTCTATTTCTATTCATACTCCCTTTCCTTTTCTATCTATTCGCCTTGTTATGGTTGTTAAGGTTAAAGGTTGTGTCACAATCTCAGTGTACTTTTCGCCTCCTTTTCAAACCCTCTGGATGGTCAACAGGTTACTGACTGCGCCAGGCTATTTTCGTGTACACTTATGACAAATGCGTAGCGGGAGCTGTGTGCACAATGTTTGTGGGCCTAAAGCATATAGACACTCTACCTCCCCCCCGAATGGAGGGGGGAGGCCTGTCTATAGGGATCGATTGTCCAGGACAGGAAGGGTGCTTTCATGGCTGATGGATGTGAGCATGCCTCCCGATGTACATAGTTACTGTTTACACCTTGACTGGATAACATGATCCCTATTGTAACCCCCCCTCCCCTTTTATTTTTTCTCCCTCTTCTCCCCTCCCCTTCCAACCCTCCCTTCCTTTTCCCCCTTCCACCTGTTGGATGTTATCCTGCTGTAAAGTCACTCTGTGTTGTAAAACTTAAAAATGAAAAATAAAGATTATATGAAAAAAAAAGTGGTACATGGGTCTTGTGTGTGGGTCCTGGTGCATTTCGGCCTCGGCGGGTCTTCTTCGGAGGATTTTTGTGGGCTGTGGAAATGTTGGCGTGTGTTGAAATTCGTAGTTTGAGGGTGGGGAGACAGAGGCGGTGATAAGTATTTTCATACATATTTACCAATCACATTGTATTAAGACATTGGTAAATATGTATGAAAATATTTATTGCTTTTGTCTTTTTGCCTTTGGATTGTGAATTTCGGTGTACGCTGGCATTTTTGCAGTTCACGGCGGTCCTCTGGGGGGTCGGGGCGCGTTGGGTTTCGCGTGCAGGACCTGTGTATCATTTATCTCCATGTATGTATCATTTATCTCCATCATGTCTAAAGCATTTTTTTGATACTTTGTTACAATAAAAATTATAATTATGTCAAATATATATACAGTCTCTTACATATATATATATCCACTGCATTCTAGTCTAGCCAAGCCTATATCTGACTACAGGCCATTCCTGGTGTACTTTTTCTAGTAAACTTTAGGCGGTGTTTTGCTAATAAAATTTTACAGCATGTCTGGAAGGCCACCAAGGAGAGGAAGATGCTCACTGGCCATTAAAAGAGGGCAAGCAGGCTCTGTGTCTACAGCCAATAGTGCTGGTCATGGTCAGCTGGCCGTGTTGATCCACAACATGCAGAAGAATTGGTAGTGTGGATAACTAAGCCGTCCTCATCCTCCACATCCTTTGTCACCCAGGATCAGAGTAATTTGCCTGCCAATGCAGCTGCCAAAGTGGCCTATTCCATCTGCTCAATGTCATCAGTCACTCCTTCCCTTGCCCCACCATCATGCATGGAGGAGTTCCGAATTGTTCGACCACAGTGTAGGGTACATGCTGCAGGAGGATGCACAGTGTTTTGAAGGCTCCGATGATGGTACCCAGGTTGAGGAGGGCAGAAACGTGAGCCCAGAGAGAGGGGGTGCCCAAGAAGGGCAAGAAACTGGCAGTCATGTTCCCCCAGCTGCAGCATACTGCCAGGTTTGCTCCAGTGATGAGGAGGGAGGGGATGATGAGGTCACTGACTCCACGTGGGTGCCTGATAGAAGAGAGGAGGAGGAGACACAAGGAGGCACATCTCCAACGAGGCAGGATGCCCTCCAGGGGCCAGCTTAAGGGCAGCATACCAACTGCATCACACCGCAGAGCTCCACATGTGCAGGGCGCTGCTGACTCCCTGCGTATTTTGAAAAGTTCTTTGGTGTGGGCCTTTTTTGATACGTGTGCAGCAGTTTGCACCATTGCTGTTTGCAACATATGTCTGAAGGGTATCAAGCATGGCCAAAACAGCAGCCGCCTGGGCACCACAAGCTTGACCAGACATATGTCGACCTCCCATGTAGTCTGTTGGCAACAGTACTTAAAAGACCCACACCAAAGAACAAGACGGGCCTCTCCTTTTTCCTTATCAGATAGGATCTCCAACCCCACTATACCTTCAGTGTTCTCAGAAACCTGCACTGAGAGGAATGAAGATGTAGAATTAGGTGTTCCACGTATTTGCGGGCAATCTGCTATATCTACACCAACATCCAATTGTATTAGGCAAATTTCCCTACCCCAGTTGCTAAACCGTCGAAAGAAATTCGGTCCCAGTCATCCACATGCTCAGCGGCTGAATGCTAGCTTGGCTAAATTGCTAGTACTCCAACTGCTGCCTTTTCAGCTGGTAGACTCTGCCCCCTTTCATGAATTTGTGGTATGTGTGGTACCTCAGTAGCAGGTTCCCAAACGCCATTTCTTTTCACTGAAGGCCATTCCGGCTCTCTACCGCCATGTGGAAGGCAATGTCTTGGCCTCGTTGGACAGGATGGTCAGCGGTAAGGTGCATATTACCACTGACTCATGGTCCAGCAGGCATGGACAGGGACGTTACCTTTGTTTCATGGCACACTGGGTAACTCTGCTGGCAGCTGGGAAGGATGCAGGACAGGGTGCAGTGTTGCTGTTGCTTGTTCTGCCACCACACCTCCAAAATGCTAGTAGTGGTGATTCTGCCACACCTCTCTCCTCTACCCCCTCCTCTTCCTCTTCCTCTATGGCCTCTTCCTCTGCAGATTTGTCCTCGGAACCAGCGGTGCTCCGTAGGCGTTCAAGGGGCACTCAGGCAAAAAGATGCCATGTGGTGCTTGAGTTGGTCTGCTTAGGGGACAGGAGCCACACTGGGGCAGAGATTCTGTCAGCTCTGCAGGGGCAGACTCAGAGGTGGTTGACACCACACCAGCTTCAGCCAGGAATGGTGGTTTGCAACAATGGCACCAACCTCCTCTCCGCCCTCCGACAGGGACACTTGACCCATGTTTGGCTTACAGGATCTCCTGAGGCAGGCCAGGAAATTCTGTGGGCATTTCCACCGGTTATATAATGCCAGTGCTCAGCTGGCTGACCTTCAAAAGGAATGCAACCTGTCCAAGAACCGCCTCATTTGTGACATGCCCACCAGGTGGAACTCAACGTTGGCAATGCTGCAGCGGTTGCACATGCAGCAGGGGGCCACCAAGGAGTACCTGTGTGAGTATGGCACCAGGACAGGGTCAGGGTAGCTTGGCTTTTTTTCGCCACACCAGTGGTTACTGATCAAGGATGCATGCACTGTCCTGTCACCATTTGAGGAGGCCATGAGGATGGTGAGCAGCGACAGTGCATGCATCAGTGATATTGTCCCTCTGTCTTCCTGTTGGAGCACACGCTTCGTGGAATAATGGACAGGGCACTTGAAGCAGAACAGAGGGAGTAAGACGAGGAATTCCTTACCTCTCAAGGCCCCCTTTAATGAGACAGTATTCCTGAGGGCCTACCAATCACACAGGAAGAGGAGGAGGAGGAGGAGGATGAAGATTGTGTCAGAATGGAGGTGGAGCCTAGCACTCGGCATCAGCAGCAGTCGTCAAAGGATCGTTTTTAGTCCCCAGAAACCCATGGACTTGTACATGGCTGGGAGGAGGTGGCTGTGGATCATTTCATCCTTAGTGACCCAGAGGACTCCGGATCGAATGCCTCAGCAAACCTTCACTGCATGGCCTCCATGATCCTGCAAAGCCTGCGAAAGGACTCTCGGATTCGTAGTATCAAGGAGAGGGATCATTACTGGTTGGCAACCCCTCTAGATCCACGTTACAAAGGTAAGGTTGTGGAACTTATCCAGCCTTCGCAGAGGGAGCAGAGGATGAAACATCTTCAGGATGCCTTGCAGAAAGGTTTGTGCAATGCATTTCCAGAGACTGGAAGGTTACAATTTCCTGGTCCTCCTGGACAACATGTTGCTGAGGCTTCGATCAGTCAGAGAAGGAGCGGTGGAGAAGGTGGCCATCTGACTGATGCGTTCAGACAATTCTTTAGTCCGCAGCCCCAAGGTCTGATCAGTTCCAGCAACCATCGCCAGCGTCTGATTTACATGGTGCAGGAATACCTAGGGGCAAGATCAGACTTGGAGAACTTTCCAACTGAAAATCCACTGGGTTACTGGGTCTTGAGGATGGATCACTGGCCAGAGCTTGCACAATATGCAGTTGAGCTACTGACCTGTCCTGCATCCAGCGTTCTTTCTGAACGCACATTCAGTGCTGCTGGTGGCTTTGTAACTGATCACAGGGTGCACCTGTCCACAGACTCAGTTGATCGGCTCACCTTCATAAAAATGAATCAGTCTTGAAACACCAGCTACCAAGCACCTGATGCTGATGTAACCGATTAATTTTTCTATGAATGTGAGATCCCTTGAAGACTGCCTGTGCTGCGTGACTATCCTGTTATGCTGAGTGACTATCATATTCCTCCTCAATGTTCACATTGATAGCTTCTAAGAACATTTTTGTTTCAGGGCACCACCACCAGTGCCTAAGGCCCAATTTTTCTGCCCCTGTTTAACAGGGGTGTATAATTATAATTTTTGCTGTAATATTTCACAGCAGGGCTCGTTCTTGCACTCAACTAAAGTATCTGTGAGGCTTTACAGTGTTGTGCCACCACCACAAGCACTGCCTAAGGCCCAATTTTTCTGCCGCGTTAAACAGGGGCATGTAATTACAATTCTTGATATAATATTTCACAGCAGGGGCCATTCCAGTGCCCACCAAGAATAACTGTGAGGGCTTACAGTGTTCTGGTACCACCAACACCTAAGGCCCAATTTTCTGCAGAGTATATAGGGCAGGCCGTATAGTATATACAGGCGGTCCCCTACTTTCAAACATCCGACTTACAAATGACCCTTACTTAAAAACTGAGGGACACAACAGGAAGTGTGAGGAAATCTACCCCTAGGAAGGGAAATTCTCTCCTGTAAGAATATGGGAAAAAGGTGTCTCCATTGATGCTTTATCACCAATGCTTGTTTCCCTAATAACCCCAAATTTTCAAAATCCAATTGTCACTGGGACAGAAAGTGAGGTGAAATCTTCTGAACAGGGGCACAGACAGGAAAACAAATGTTACAGGGGTGATAACCCTTCCCTATGTTATCCAAAAAGCTTAAAAATTGATTTTTTTGGCTGGAGCTACACTTACAAAATGTGCCTGTTCCAAATTACAAACAGATTCAACTTAAGAACAAACCTACAGTCCCTGTCTTGTTTGGACTACCTGTATACTGCTGTTCAGAGTATATAGGGCCTGGGGGCCCCACGCCTTTTCTTTTTTTAATGTGGGTGCGGGGTTCCCCTTAATAATCATACAAGACCCAAAGGCCCTGGTAATGGGCTGGGGGGGTACCCATGCCATTTTCTCAATAATTTTCATCCATATTGCCGGGACCCGACATTTCATTATAGCCGCAAGCAGTTTTAAATTACTTTTATTCCTTTAGAAATGTCATTTTGTGCAGGGACTGTTCTAAACATGGGAAACACGCACCACTTTACAGGCATACTATAGTCACCCCCCAAGTATAATATTTAAAGGAATATTTCACTTTTATTTTTTCACTTTAAGCATTATTAAAATCACTGCTCCCAAAAAAACATCCGTTTTAAAACTTTTTTTGCATTGATACACGTCCCCTGGGGCAGGACCCGGGTCCCCAAACACTTTTTAGGACAATAACTTGCACATTAGCCTTTAAAATTCGCACTTTTGATTTTTCACATTCGAGTCCTATAGACTTTAACGGTGTTTGCATGTTCTGCAGCGAACCAAACCGGGGGGTGTTTGGCTCATCCCTACTCTGGGTGGGGGTGTGATCTTACAGAAGGGGGGGAGGGGACACAATAGATATGATAAAACAATAAGCAATGGGGGGGCGCATGCGCAGCGCAAACCGAGGAGGAAGCAAGGGCTGATAGCTCCGTGAGCCGCAGAGACGAACGGTACTTCCCCGGGGCCATCCACACTGAGTTTCGATCCGATTCTTCCTAACACCCCCGGTGGAACATCCAGCGCATGCCGGGACCCAAAAATCGCCGTAGCAAATTGGTTCAAAGATCTCTAACTCCATGCTTGTTAAGAGTGAGAGAGAGGAACATGCAGGCCCAAGATGGCGCCCGGAGGACACAGTCACAGGCACACCTTCCTGCTGCAGCTGCCTCGCCGACACACTCCCTGGGAGACTGTGAGTACTCATTACAATTAACTAAGGCAGATCTGGATGAAAGCCTAACCCTTATGTATGACAAGATCGCTCAGAAAATTCAATCAGAGCTGCATAAGTCTATCAACACGCTGTCTCTGGAGATTGCAGCTCTGGGAAGTAGAACAGACTTACTAGAGACTAAACATGATGAACTTGATGAACTGTCTCTTGTGTACTCAGATCTTAGAAAAGAGCATGAATCTTTGTCAGAAACGGTCCTACAACTCCAAGCTCACATTGAGGACCTAGACAACAGGAATCGACAAAATAATCTTAGGGTGCGTGGAGTTCCCGAATCGGTAACCAATCTACTACCCGCTATTCAGAAGCTATTTCAATCGCTCCTGCCTGACTCCATTTTGACTGCCTTTTCCTGTGATAGGATTCATAGGGCCCTACGCCCTCCCCCACCTCCAGAGAAGCCTCCTAGAGACATAGTGCTTTGCCTCAAGGACTTCTTGATTAAAGAAGATATCCTCAGGGCCTCAAGAAACACCCCTAACATTCGCCTAGATGGCACTCCTGTTCAAATTTACCCAGATATCTCTCCCACTACCCTTGACAAGCGCAGAAAGATGAAAGAGGTCACATCAGTGCTTCAGTCTGCATGCATTCGCTACCGCTGGGGCTTCCCTTTCAAGCTTCAGGTGCCTCACAATGGCACGACATACACAGTGACCACGTTGGTGTAAGGCAAGGAATTACTGGTGAAACTGGGCCTCCTAGATGTGGCTTCCCTGCCCAGGCTACCATCCACTCCACGTCACTCAGCTATTTGGGTTACCCCTCCACCCAGGAGAGATCGTCGAGATCAACGCCGTGACTAACAGAAACAGCAACTCTCATTTTTGTTTTTATTTTTTTTTGTCTCTTCTCTCTAATCCTTTTGTTTTTTTCTTCCTCAAGGTTGAGAACTATGATCCTCTCCTGCCATGCTTTGACGCACCTGGACTCTCCCGGCTCCATGCGGAATCCTGGTTGAGCCCGCTTGAGAGACCCCACACTCTTCAAGATTGGGGGCTTGCTGGCTCTTCATCTGTTTAGTGATGTTGGAGCAGGCAGACCCCTTACAGGTAAATTCTCCGGACACATCTGCATCCATGCAGATTACACAGACACAAAAACTTTGGGTGTTGGACCTTCTGGTCCGGATGGACACCTCTTTTTGGGTCTATGGGACGTCTTTCCCCATGACCCCCCTAGACTATGGTTGGCCATTTTTTGGCCTGGTTCTCAGGTTCCTAGTTTCCTTGTTCATTTTTGTTCCTGGTTTTATTTTTTTACTTTTTTTGCCTTTTTTTGTGCTACCCAATTCAGAAGGTTCTGTCACTGTGATATACGTATTGCTGTCTCAGATTGAACATGCATGTATTTTAATGGGGTTGCACTCCTTAGCTGAGTCTCACCCTGGGATAAATTGTAATGTTGTTGTGGTGCTCCCTCTCGGCTGGACCCCTTTCTGATCCTAAATATCTCCCCTTTGATACAATATGGGTATTAAGGTCATTTCTCACAATGTAAAAGGGTTTAATACCCCCCAAAAACGGAGAAAAGCATTTAAAGCTTATAAATCCCTTGGAGCAGATATTATACTGCTTCAGGAGATACATTTCTCTAGTGATAATCACCCATCCTACTTTGATAAAACTTTTAAACAATGCTATTTCACTACCCATGGGTCCAGGTCTAGATGGGCCGCTATCTTCATTAAGAATTCAGTGTTATTCCAGGTACAACAGATATATAAAGATACAGGCAGTAGATTTGTGATAGTTCAGGGTTCCATCCAGAACAAACAATTGACCTGGGCCTCAGTGTATGCACCTAATGCCTCACAGGCTACATTTTTTAAAGATTTTTTCCAGACCCTTGAAAGGTTTCACCCCCCCATCTGTTAATCGGAAGGGATTTTAATTTGGTAGCTCACTCGAGACTAGATAGAAGCAGAACATGCCCAACCTCTAAAGCCTTTCCCAAATCCCTGCAACATTCCTTGCGGTCCTCTCAACTAATAGATGTATGGAGGGCTCATAACATAGGCTCTAAAAAATACACTTTTTATTCCCACCCCCACGATAGTTACTCTCGCCTAGATTATATTTTCTGCACCCCTTCTCTGACGGTGAACTCTACCTCGGCCAATATACATATTTGCCCCTGGTCAGACCATCACACAGTTTCCACCCATATTTCTTGTCTAGGCCTCCCGCATACGGCCAGGTCTTGGCGCCTTAACGACGCACTGCTTACAGATCCTGTGATATTGGCCCATCTGTTGGATCACCTCAAGGAATATTTTAGGCTCAACAATGTTGAGAATATCTCTCCCATCAACCTTTGGGCAGCCCATAAGGCTGTTATGAGAGGCCACCTAATAGAAATCCCTACAACTCAAAAACGCCAAAAGCAACATGAGACCCATAAACTCACTTTAGAACTAGAACGACTGTACCATAGACACTCCCAGACACCTACAACGGAGTTGCTCCTACAGATCACTGAGAAGAGAAGGGCCCTAGATGACATACTCTAAGGACACATAAAAAAATCTCTTAGATGGTCCAAAGCCCGTTTCCTCCTTCATAGCAACTCAGCCTCCACGATGTTTGCGCGTAAGCTCAAACAGTCCACCCAACCTACCCACCTTTATAAATTGATGGATAATACTGGCAATATCACCTCCCATCCCAGACAGGTTCTAAATATCTTTTCCTCCTTCTACCAGAAACTATTTTCGGGCCCAGACCCCTCTCTTTCCCCTCCCACACAGGCCTGGTTAGATACCCTCTCGCTTCCTCAGTTGTCAGAGGAGCATTTGGGAATCCTCAATGCCCCTTGTTCATCAGAAGAAGTGGCTTCTATCATCTCCTCCCTTAAACCCTCCAAGGCCCCTGGCCCGGACGGGTTTTCAGCAGTCTACTATAAAAAATTTGCAGAATCATTACTCCCCACACTAACTAACATCTACAATCATGTCCTCAAAAGGAAACAATTCCCAGAGGAAGTGCTGCTAGCAAACATGTCCCTTATACCCAAACCGGGCAAAGATCATACTCTCCCTCAAAATTTCCGCCCCATTTCTGTTATTAATAATGACCTAAAGATATTTGGAAGGATCTTAGCAGACAGACTGGCTAAAGTTATAAAGACCTTGATATCCCCTGACCAAACCGGCTTTATCCCATCGCGGCAGATCACTGATAACATCCGTCTAGCCACCAACATTCTACAGGACGCTTATATGCACTCCAACCAAGTACTACTTTTGAGTTTGGACATAAACAAAGCATTTGACAGTGTTCTTTGGACGTACCTTGACACAGTATTATCAAAATTTGGATTCAGTGGGGCATTAATACATGGCTTTAAAGCCTTTTACCATCACCCTAAGACCCGCATAAAGCTGCCGGGATGTAATTCAGACTATTTTTCTTTGCAGTGTGGCACTAGACAGGGGTATCCCCTCTCCCCTCTATTGTTTGCACTCGCCATGGAACCCCTGTCTAGGTCCATCTCCGAACATTAAGGGATACACAAAAGATGGTCGAGAATTTAAACTTAGCCTTTATGCGGACAATGTACTTTTATTTCTTTCGGACCCTTTAATCTCCCTCCCCAACCTCATGTCCACTCTAGACTCCTTCCAGAAGCTATTGGGCCTGGGAGTTAACCCTACCAAATGTTCAGCAATGCCCATTCACCTTCCACAACTTTTATTGACTACACTTAAAGAGAAATTCAAATGCACATGGAATCACATCTCCCTACAATATCTAGGTATTAAACTTGCCCCTTCTCTCGAACAGATATACTCTTTAGATTATCCCCCGACTTTCTCTAATGTTAAACTCCTTTTAAATCAATGGTCCTCTTATCGCATATCATTTTTAGGTAGAATCCAAGCAATTAAAATGAACATCCTCCCAAAACTTTTGTTCCTCTTTAGGTCTCTACCTCTATATGTATCTCGCTCAGCTCTGTTGACGATACAGACGGATCTGCTCAAATTTATATGGCAAAACAAAAAACCTCGAATGGGATGTTTGTTGATGTATAGAACTCAGGTGAGGGGGGGCTTGGGATGCCCGGACCTATGGAAGTATTACTTGGCATCCCGCCTCACTCAATTGGTGCAGTGGCATACCTCCCCCACCTCTATACCATGGCTACAATTTGAGCAGATCTCGGTGGCTCCTTATTACCTCCCGGGTCTACTATGGTCCCGCTCCGTATCTCCCAAGGATATCATCCCACTTAACACTATAGTAGGCCAATCACTCTATCTATGGTCCCTTTACTCTAAAAAGCTTAAGCTGCAATCGGGTAGGCCTCTTCTATCTTCCTTTTTGGGAGAACCTTCCTTCCCTCCGGCCTTTTCCTCCACATCGTCATTCCTGGGCTGGATCGCAAGGGGTTTGGTGAACCTTGAATCTTTGGTGCAGGATGCCTCCTTTTGTTCTTACGCTTACCTGCAGCAAACCCACGCTATGGGCCGATCCGAGTTTCACCAATACTTGCAAATACAACATTTTTACTCAACACTTATTGCGGGTGGAGTTGATCTGTCAAAGACCCCGTTTGAGTTGCTGTGTGGAGAGGCTTCGAGAGACAAGGGGACCATATCCATTCTTTTTTTTTTTTTTTAATTATTTTTTATTAAAGATTTTCAAGTACAAAACATAGTACAAATTTTTTTGTACAGTACAAACATGAGAATACACATGAATTAGAGACAGTATTCAAGTATATATTATAGGAGGTGAATTATTAAACAATCTTATTACCATGTTAATCATTTGTAGTGAGATACCACTCCGTATAACATAGTGTGTTTCCATGTAACAATAGAGTAGAAATATAGAAAGAAAAGAAGGGAGGGGAAGGGAGAAGGGGGTATGGGATTGGAGGGAGTTAGTGGAAAGGAAGAGAAGAGAAGAGAAGAGAAGAGAAGAGAAGAGAAGAGAAGAGAAGAGAAGAGAAGAGAAGAGAAGAGAAGAGAAGAGGTGATGGAGTTATGTAGGTATGTTTTTTTTACATTAAATGTTCGAATTTAGCTGAGGTATAGTATAATGAGGAAAGAGCGAAAAGCAACCGCCCTCTTGCAGAACAGTGGTATATTCCTGGCGCACCAATCTTTTTTTTTTTTAATTGTCTTTAAACCAATCTGACCATATCCTCCAATGTTTATCGAAGGAAGATTTTTGTTCAGTTCTAGCTGCTATCAATGATTCAAAGATATAATTAGTTTGTGTAATTGCAAGAACTTCTGATACATTGGGTACTATATTTGATTTCCAATTTTTGGTAATCAGTGATCTAGCAGCCAGGAGTATATGTGTAATTACCGTTCGGAAGCAAGGGGGGAAGCTTTCGATACCCAAGTTCAACAGTGCTAATCCAGGGTTTGGTGGTCTTAGTATTCCTGTGATACGGGATATACATCTAAATATGCTTTTCCAGAAGCTGATGATATGTTTACATGACCAAAACACATGCAGAATATTACCCACTTCTCCACATGTTCTCCAACATAATGGTGAGTTGGAGGAGGAGAATTTAGACAATCTATAAGGCGTGAGGTACCATCTTTGAGCTATTTTTAGGGAGAGTTCCCAATGGTTTATACATCTGGTTGCCTTGTACGTGGTATTGAATGCAGTTTCCCATTGATTGTCAGAGTAGGATTCCCCTAATTCTAGTTCCCACTTTAGAAAAGGTGGTAGTTTCGTAAAAGTAGTTTTGTTTTGAAAAAAGTTGTAAAATAAGGAGATACCCTTAGATGTAGCGGGAGTTTTAGTGTAGAATTGCCATATTGAGTCGTGTATGAGTATGTGAGTTGATTTTAGAGATTTTAAAAAGTGGACAAGTTGCCTATATTTAAAGTGGTCCGCCATGGGTAATGAGTATTCCTTCACCAGTGCGTTGAATGATTTGAGTGTGTTGTTGCTATATAAGTCGGCAATCAGAGATATACCTCTCAATGCCCATTTTGAGAAATTGGAGTGTGGTATAGCGTGATTTAAGATTGTAATTGGAATAGGGATTTTTATGCTTTTAGTTGTAGTTGGGGATATTTTATGGAGTTCTCTCCATGCTAAAAGAGAGGCTTGGACAGTTAGTGGTAACGATCTTAGGGGGTACGGCATCCATGTGTCAAGCAGTAAGAGCATTCGGAGATCTTGGGTTGGACTAAGTGCTTGTTCTATGTTATACCAGAGGATATCTGGGGATGGTGATAACCAGTATCTGAGTTGAGTTAGCAGAGATGCTCGATGATAGTCTTTAATATCTATCAGGCCCATTCCTCCCATTGATCTATGTTTAATTAGAATAGCTCTAGAGCATCTTGGTCTTTTGGATCCCCATATGTAATTTTTAAGAAGGGAGTTCAATATTTGGAGGTGGGTGTTTTTAAGTGGGATCGGTAATGTACGAAACACATACAATATCTGGGGAAGGAGAAGCATTTTAAAAGAGGCTAAGCGTCCTGACCACGATAATTCTATTTTGGTAAGTCTTTTTGTTTCTTTTTTAATTTTGTCTATCAACGGATTGTAGTTTGCGTCTGCTAGTTTTAAGGGGTCGGCCGTTATTTGTAATCCTAGATACGGGATGCTAAATGAGCTCCATGTATAAGGGAATCGTTTTTGTAAGTCTAGCTGGAGGGATGGAGGAATATTTAAGCCCAAGATTAGGGATTTTGAGAAATTTACTTTATAATATGACACCTGAGCAAAGCTTGTGAGAATATCATGGGCACATCCTAGGGACTTATGTGGTGCTGTCAAGAGGAGAATGATATCATCTGCGAATAAATTGATATTATGTGATTTACCTAATAGTGAAAATCCGGGTGTATCTGGGTGTGCTCTAATTTTTTCCGCTAAAGGCTCTATGAGGAGGTTGAATATGGAAGGGGACAGTGGGCATCCCTGCCTGGTTCCGTTGGTAATTGGGAAGGAAAGGGAAAGGGTACCGGAAGTATAGACCTGCGCACATGGTGAGGAATATAAGGCCAAGATGGCCGAGAGGATGGGGCCTGTGAATCCAAACTTCCTAAGTGTCTGCGATATGTATCCCCAGTGGACCCTGTCGAATGCCTTCTCCGCATCCAAAGAGAGTAGCAGAGAAGGCACCCGACAGGACCCAGCATGGTGGAGCACACCAACAATCCTCCTTGTGGCATCCGATGCCTGTCTTCCCCTAGTGAAACCTGTTTGATCTGGATTGATCAGGAGTGGTAGGATCGTTATTAGTCTCTGGGCGAGGATCTTGGCATACAGCTTAACATCTGTGTTAAGTAGTGAGATTGGTCTAAAATTAGCAGGTGTTACAGGGTCCTTCCCAGGTTTTGGAATAGTAACAACATATGCTTTAAGCATCTCAGCGGGGAACGAGGCAGAGGACATTGCTTCCATATAAACGTCTTTGAGTGAGGGGGACAATGTCTCACAGAACATTTTGTAGTAACTATTTGGTAGTCCATCTGGTCCTGGATATTTATCAGTGGGCAATGAGTTTACTGCTCTTCGGATCTCAGTCTCCGTTATGGGTGAGGGTAGTTTGAGATCTGCCAAAAATGATTGAATGGCATCATCTGAAGGCTGTGGTGTATTCACATCCTCTTTTAAATTATAAAGAGAAGAGTAATATTCAGCAAAATTGTTTGCTATGTCGTTTGGGTTGAATATTTTGCTGTTGTCTGAGCTTCGAATCAGATAGGGGATCTTCATTTGTGTTCTACGATCTTTTAGTCTCTGAGCTAAGAATTTACCAGCTCTGTTACCAGAGGAGTAATGGTTTAATTTGAGGAATCTAATATGTTTGTCATATTGTTCTAGCAACAAGAGCCTGAGATCCGATCGCAGTTAGGTTAATTTGTTTGCTGTGCTAAAGTCAGGTAGATTTTTGTTTTGAACCTCTAGGATTTTTATATCTTTTAGAAGGGAGTCTAATTTTTGTGTCCTCTGCCTCCTCATCCGCGAGCTGATCTGTAACAAGATGCCTCTAATAAATGTCTTATGGGCGCACCACATAGTAAATGGACTTTTAACAGATTTAGCATTGATATCAAAATATTCTTTTAGATGTTTGGTCACCAAAGCAACCTGGGAGGGTTGCTGGAAAATCTGTGGGTTGGCCCTCCAAATGTAAGCCGGTGTCGTTGTGTATTTCTCCTCTATCGTGATAGACACAGGAGCGTGGTCAGACCACGTTATGTCATGCACGGCAGAGGAGGACACTTTCTGAAGGAGAGCTCTGTCCACCAAGATCAGGTCTATACGTGAGTATGAATTTTGTCTGGAGGAGTGGAAAGAGTAGTCCCGTTCACTGGAGTGCTGGCATCTCCAAGCATCATACATCTCTTCTTTATGTAGTAATTTTTGAATTGAGGGGAGAGGGCGTTTTGATTTGGAGGTGGTGTCCATTCGATAATCCACTGTGATATTATAGTCCCCACACATTATAACTGTTCCCTTTTTGATTGAGTTGATCTTTTGAAACATTTTTTTCAAGAAGCCTATTTGGTGTGTATTTGTTGCATAGAGGTTAACTAGTGTGTATAGGTGGTTGTTGAATTCCCCAATTAGGACCAGATATCGACCCTCCGGGTCTGTGTGGGTCTCTCGGATTGAGAGAGCAACAGAGTCTCTTATGGCAATAAGTACGCCCTTTTGTTTTTTAGTGGCTGACACCTGAAAGATGTGAGGATATTTAGGATGTGAGAATTTGGGGGCTGCTGAAGCCATCCAATGCGTCTCTTGTAAGCACAGGATATCAGACTTAAGTCTGAGGGCCTCCTTCCATACTGAAGCTCTTTTGGCAGGGTGGTTTAGACCGTGGACGTTAAAAGAGGTCACTCTAATTGCCATTTGAGGTGTGAAGTTTGATGATAATGTATTGGTACCTTGTGTGATCTTGTGTAGGTTCCCGCAGGTCTTGATTGTAGTTTGTCCTTTTGCTGAATAAGAAGGTTTCTTCCAGTGGTATAGGTTTGCAGTCCATCACCAATACGGAGGAGTAAAGTTTGAAGAAAAGAAAGAGTAAAACATAAAATATCAATAAACAAAAATAGAACTTATGTGTAAAAACTTTAGATTCCGTCCGGAATCTGATGGCAGATGTACTGCGCATTTTTTTTTCCCTTAGGAGGGGAACTACGTGGAGTATGTTAGCTCCATTTGGAATCAGGAACAATCGTGCTTGTGAGTAGTTTATGACATTCGAGGTGATTGGGTGTTATGGCTTTTCTGTTTCTTTTTGTGTGCTACCACTTTCCACTCATTTTGGTCGTCTAGTCTCGGTGAGGAGGAAAGTCCTGTAGGGGGTTGTTCCGGGAGAATGTCCCATGTACGCAGCATAGAGAGTTAGCAATGATTTGCGCTTTTGCATTGTAAACTGTGAGAGGTCTGCAAACATTTGTATATTGGAATACTTCTCAGGCGGTTGTGAGTTTTTCCTAAAGGCTAGCATGAACTGCTCCTTGACCTGAAAAAAGTGCACCCGCATCAGAACGTCTAGAGGATCCTTCAGCCCCAATGGCTGAATCATAATAGGTCTGATTATAGTCCCAACTGATAGAATTTGTTTGAAGTGTATCTCTAAAGCTTCATAACTTCTAGGCTTCTGGTATTATGGCACATAGCTTCCTTGTGGATTGATGGCTATTTCATTATGCTTGGGTTGCACATTTGTCACTAGTGTGAATTTTTTTTCTTTTTTTTTCTTTTTGTTTTGTTTTTCTTTATGTATTTCTTTTTGTTCCAATTTATTGGGTGCATTATGTATTGTAATGAGAAAAGCTATTTGCATTGTATGAGATAAAATGTTAAGCTGTATATGGTTATATTGTCACTGTACTTCTTGTACCCACAATGCTTGTACACCCAGATGTTATACCTTTTTGCAATAAAAACGTTTGTAAACGAAAACAATAGTCAATGGGTAGGCACAATACAAAAGTCCATGATAATTAGTCCATATGGGTGCTAGATAAAATGCTACTATCAGAGGAGGCTGCTGGCTTGCAGATAGAAGTGGATCTGGAACATAAACAAAGGCAGGAAGCCGCACCTTCTAAGCATAGCGATAAGGTAATTTTAATAAAATGAATATTAAATGACAAATACACTCACAAACAAAGGATGGAAAAGGGCATGTGGCATAGTAATCATGCGTGCTTGTTCTGGAGAGCAGTCTGTTGCCTGGTGTATCCGTGTATCGCTCCCTGTAGCGATGGTGGTGGTGGAGCCCAGGACTCTTGATATCCGGGAAAGGGGATCGGCAAACACCGGAACACAACACTGCAATGTCGTCACTTCCAGGTACAAGGTCAGCGGGAATCGAGGATTTGCCTAGTCAGGGCACAGAACACTGTCAGAGCCATGATTGGAGAAAGTAATGATGAATGTGCCCATGCTGACTCATGCTGGAAGACTCACCCCCCTCTATAAAAGGATCCTTTGCACAGCAGCCATTTGCAGTGTGATATTGGAGTGGAGATAGATAGAACAGGGCTCTTGCTACTAGCAAGTTAGTGTTCTATTGTGATTATATTGTGAGTGTAGAGTGTCAGTTTAGTGTGAATATAGTGATGCAGTGTGAGTGTAGTGTGTGTGACCATTCATTTTTACTTTAATATCAGTTTAGTGTTTCAGGGCAGGTGTACTGCAGTATAATGACGTGCATCAATGCATGTTTACTGCGGTATATTGACTTGTGTTTGTGCACCTTTACTGCAGTATATTGATGTGCATTAGTGCACCTTTACTGCAGTATATTGATGGGCGCAGCATGCAGAGGAGGTGGTGGACTGGTTTACTAAACTATCCTCATCCTCCTCATCCTCTGTCACCCAAGCAAAGACTAGTGCACAGTCCACCGCAACTGGCAGAGAGGCTTATTCTGCCTCCTTATCCACAGCTACTCCTGCCATAGCTTCAGCATCATGCATGGAGGAGTAAGCTGAGTTAATTGAACACAGTGTCAACCACTTGCTCATTAACAATACACAGGCATTACTTGATTATGATGTTGGTTCTGAGGTTGAGGAAGGTAGGAACATGAGCCTACAGAGAAGAGAGAACAGTGGTAAACAGCAAATTGGCAGTCATGTTCCCCCAGCCACAGCATACTGCCAAGTTGGCTCCAGTGATTAAGAGGATGGAGGGGATGATGAGGTCACTGACGTGACTTGGGTGCGGGATAGAGCAGAGGAGGAAAGTGAGGGTGAGGCACAACCCCAATGAGGCAGCCATCATGGAAGAGTAGAGAGCAGCCACAGTATTCTATCACTTTGTGGAGCTGTAATGGAAGAAGAAGGAGAATTACCCCTGAATGAGATTTTAAACGGCAAAAATACTACCAAACTGGTTAAAAGTCAATATTTAGTTAAACATGTATAATAAGATCAATCACACATGCGATGGTCTAAATAAAAACATTAAACATAATCATAACAAATTTGAACAGAGTAGCATATTGTGCATTCAATATCCGAGAAAGAATCTTCCGTACCCGATGCATTTCAGGTTCAAGGCCCTTCGTCAGGGCTAAAAACATAGGCGAAATATACGTTCAACAATGTATCTAGTAAAGAAAAAAATAGAGCAATATATTGCAATCTAGGCATACAGTAGAAAACATATTCAGTGAGTGCCACATTCATGTTAACGGGGCACTTACCAACATAAGGTGAACAGTGCAATGTTCAAATATATATTTGTTCAAACAAGGATTCAGTAATATGTCAAAAATATGGTACACAGGAAATCCGCCCCCTCCTATGCGCCAAACGCTGCACTCGTGGAGTCAGAGCCTCAAATTGAGCAGCCGCTTAAAATATTAAAACAGTGCAAAACAATAAATGATTCACTATAAACTAGCCCCAACCAATAGTGAAATCAAATAGCAGCGCTAAATCAATTAACCTGAAAATGTGTGCAAAAATCATATGTGACTAATAATTTACACCAGACTATATCAACACAATGTGACCTGTGTCCAAATTAATGTTCATTAAATGAATATACAATCTCTGTGTAAACAAAAAAAATGTGTTGAAAAGGACCTATAAAAACATAAATTTTCTGCAAACATATAAAGTCCAATATTCAGTAAAACGCAGTGGTATTAATGGTGATCCATAGCGTGATATAGTGCAGATCTTCAATAATTCAATCTTCCACCACACCTCTGTGACTTGTGATTCCACTCCCCTTAGGCGTATAAACTCACCAACTCCTCTTGCCTTACACTCTCGTGCTCGACTTTAAGGCTTTTTCCCACACAGAAGGGGGCAAGATGGTGACCTCCAATTATTCCCCATTATATATCCAGAGTATACAAGCAAAGCTCTCTCCACATGAAAAAAAGAAAGCGATCCAATAGTGCAGTAACGCAATAAAAGTTTTATTAAAACAACACTCTCCTCCACCATTGAACTCACATTTTTCAAATCAAATCAAGCAAAGAGGCACAGCAACCGTGATCATCACCACAAAACACTCCAATCGGTAAAATAAACGTATGGTGGTCAAGGCGGACCCAGGCAGCACGATCACCAGTGACACTCTCACCCGTTCCTTGGAAACTCCTGGAGCCGCTTCCCCACTTCCTCGTATGACACTCCCCATCACAGCGTCCTATGTCATGCCCTTTTATTCAAGGAAGTTTGATTGGATAAAAGCAACAGAAGAAGGATGCGACCACGGGTATGGGGGGTAGTAATATCGTGGGTGAGTTAGCATTGACCCCGTGCCTTTATAGATGAAGTAGAGCCCTATTTTAAGATTAAGGGGAGCATGTATATAATAATAATGCAGGCCTTCAGCAGCAGTGTAGTAAGTAGTGATGTGTTGCTTTTGGGAGTAATGCATTAAGAGATGCTACAGTCAACTTTAGTTGGGGTCATAAGGTGAGAGGAATGATTTTTCACCACTGACCTTATTTAATCTGTTGTATTGAGTACTCAAATATCATGTATTAAACTGATTTACACCATGATATGTTAAACACCTCTTTGAAATGTATATATGTCCAACCATTTATTTTTAGAGAATGATATTTTATATTTGTAATACATTGTGTTTTTAAATAGGAGAGATTATCTGCGTTTTTTCATTATGAGTGAAATGCGCAGTATCTGACAAGCCATTGTCTCCATATAACTGTATATTTAGGCATTTGCAGTGCGAGTAGGCTTTATGTGCATGTTGACTTTCTAATATAATGCAATATGTATGTATGGTGCGAGCGGGGACACAGGGAGTGTGCAAGCACAGTGTCACCAGCGCCGCTCGTAATACGAGCGGAGGGTATAAAGGAAAGATTGCCAGACCGTATAGCCAATCCCATGAGTAAGTCCTTCATGACGAAACATGTCGGGGCATGGCTATACGGCAATCGAAAGCGCGTGACGTAGGACGCTGTGACGGGGAGCGCCATACGAGGAAGTGGGGAAGCGGCTCCAGGAGTTTCCAGGGAACGTGTGAGAGTGTCACCGGTGATCGTGCTGCCTGGGTCCGCCGTGACCACCATACGTTTATTTTACCGATTGGAGTGTTTTGTGGTGATGACCACGGTTGCTGTGCCTCTTTGCTTGATTTGATTTGAAAAATGTGAGTTCAATGGTGGAGGAGAGTGTTGTTTTAATAAAACTTTTATTGCGTTACTGCACTATTGGATCGCTTTCTTTTTTTCATGTGGAGAGAGCTTTGTTTGTATACTCTGGATATATAATGGGGAATCATTGGAGGTCACCATCTTGCCCCCTTCTGTGTGGGAAAAAGCCTTAAAGCCAAGCACGAGAGTGTAAGGCAAGAGGAGCTGGTGAGTTTATTCGCCTAAGGGGAGTGGAATCACAAGTCACAGAGGTGTGGTGGAAGATTGAATTATTGAAGATCTGCACTATATCACGTTATGGATCACCATTAATACCACTGCGTTTCACTGAATATTGGACTTTATATGTTTGCAGAAAATTTATGTTTTTATAGGTCCTTTTCAACACATTTTTTTGTTTACACAGAGATTGTATATTCATTTAATGAACATTAATTTGGACACAGGTCACATTGTGTTGATATAGTCTGGTGTAAATTATTAGTCACATATAATTTTTGCACACATTTTCAGGTTAATTGATTTAGTGCTGCTATTTGATTTCACTATTGGTTGGGGCTAGTTTATAGTATATCATTTATTGTTTTGCAAGGATTCAGTAATCACTGCAACAGATGGTATTGTGGAGCTGTTATCTCCCAGCCCACCTCCCACATCTCAGCTGTCTGGGACTTTTTTAGCACATGCTCAGCCGATCGCACTCTTGCGATTTGCAAACTTTGCTTCAAGCAAAAACACCAGCCATTTGGGTACCACATGCTTGACAAGGCATTTAACCTCCAACCACTCAGCCCTTTGACAAGAGCACCTGAAAACCACACAAAAGGGATGCAATTCTGCACCTCCACACTCCTCACCTTTCAGGTCTACCCCCACTATATGTCATGACCTCTCAGCAGCCTCCACTAAAAGGAATGATGGTATAGTGAAGGGTGTCACAGGTCCTTGCAGCCTGTCTGCCAGCAGCACACCACCAGACAGTCACTGCCACCCACACATAAGGCCATTCCAGCTCTGTACCATCACGTGGAAGGCAATGTTATGTTGTGGTATTGTTGGGCAAGGCAATCAGCCACATTACTGCTGACACGTGGTCCAGCAAAGCATGGTCAGGGACACTATATTTCCTTCACAGTGTGTAACTCTGCTTTCAACTAGGAAGGATGAAGGACAGGGCTCAGTGCTACAGCTTGTTTTGCCACCATGTCTCCATACAGCTGGTGGCAATGATGTGAGATTTGTCAGTTCCACCCCCTCCTCCTCCTCTTCCTCCATGTCTTCCTCTGCTGAATTGTCCTATGACTCACCAGTTCCTAAGCATACAAAGGGTTATTCAATGAGTCAGGCTAAAAGATGCCATGCAGAGGTTCAGCTGGTCTGTCTAGGGGACAAGAGCCACACCGGAGCAGAGATTCTGGCAGCTCTGCAGAGGCAGGCCCAGAGGTGGTTCATGCCAGGCCAGCTGGAGTCAGGAATGGTGGTGGGCGATAATAGCACAAACCTGTCCGCCCTTTGACAGGTAAAGTTGATACGTGCCATGCCTGGCACATGTCCTTAATTTGGTGGTACAATGTTTTTTAAATTGGTACCCAGGGTTGGAAGATCTGCTGAAGCATGCCAGAAGAGTCTGTAGCCATTTCAGGAGGTCATACACAGCCAGTGCTCGGTTGATTGAAATTCAGCGGGAATTCCACCTGCTCGTAAACCGCATGACATGCTCACCAGGTGGAACTCAACTTTGGCAATGCTGCAGTGGCTGCACATGCAGCAGAGGGCCATCAATGAGTACCTGTGTGACTATGGCACAAGGACAGGCTCAGACTGGTTTGGCTTTTTTCCCATGCCAATGGCTGCTGATAAAGGATGCATGCACTGTACTGTCACCATTTGAGGAGGCCACAAGGATGGTGAGCCATGACAATGCATGCATCAGTGACACCATCCCTGTTGTGTTCCTGCTGGAGCAGACTCTGCATGGCATTATGGACAGGGCACTCGAGGCAGAGCAGCGGGAGGAAGAAGAGGACTTCCTTTCCTCTCAAGGCCCGCTTTATCCAGACACCATTCTTCCTACGCCACAGAACACACTAGAGGAGAGGGAGGAGGAGGATTCTGGTAGCTTTGGAGGCATGAAGCAGAGCAAGACATGCATTAACCCTTAACAGATGGTTTTCCATCCCCAGAACCCTTGGAAGTAGTAATAGCTGGGAGGAGGCAGTTCCAGATACTGTAATCCTCAGTGACCCCGAGGAGTCTGCTTCTCATGCCTCCGCAAACTTGTGGTGCATGGACTCCCTCATTCTTCAAAGCCTGCAAAAGGAGCCAAGAATATGTGGCATCAATGAGAAGGATCACTATTTGTTGGCAATTCTCCTTGACCACTGTTACAAGGTGAAAGACTTGGAAATCATCCCATCCCCACAGAGGAAGCAGAGGATGAAATCTCTTGAGGACACCTCAAAGAGGAGTTTATGTAATGCCTTTCCCCACTTTGGTTACAGTCTGGTGGAAAATGTAGTTTTGAGGCCTCTGTTGGTCAAGAGAGGAGCGGTGGAGAAGGGGGCCGCCTCAGTGATGCATTTAAAAAAACGTTTAGTCCTCGGCACTGTTTTACTTGCGTCTATCTAGCAAGGTTACTCTGTGATATTAGCAAAGAAGCTGAGATTTCTGCATTGTGTAAATGTGCTTTTACTATACAAAGATGCTATACATACAAAACTATTACAATCTTAGGAATACAATACAAGACTGACAGCTATCTATAACAAGCAAAATGCTATCAAATGAACAGCCTATGGTCTATATCAGTACAAATACACTTAAAAGTTACTTATCTTCTGTTACTGTATGTTCGTGATCTCCATTGGAAATGATGCTTCTTGGACACAGGCACTGTTCTTGTATCATGAGTGGCAGCTTTTCCTCTTACAGCATGGTGTGGGTGTGTGTGTGTGTGTGTGTGTGTGTGTGTGTGTCTAGCTTATGCCTGAATCCCCCTTTTATGTGCCAGGCTGTTTACCATAGTTACCAAACAACAGAAAACATACCTGTTTACTGTAGCTGTGTAGACAATGGACTGTTGAAACTGTCAATTGGATACAACAAAAATATCTATGTAAACCATTGTCTATTCAAGCCAAGACCTGACAGTAATCTAACAGTCATTCTTTCAGTTTGAGAGCTGAAAGAATCTCAAACAAGTAATGTCTTACTTGTTTACTGTAGCTATAGAGACAATAGACTGTTCTCAAACTGCCAAAGGAATACAACGATGATATCTACATTCCCATTGTATCCAACAGCATTTGTTTGAGAAAGTCTGTCTCTGTGACACCAGAATGCTATGAGTCTTATAGAAAAATTATATTTTATATCAAACGCAACACATTTCGCCCTTGATTTTTCTCTCAGACTACACACAGAAAATCCCTTCATTACTAGACTCATTCTAAACATTAATTTTCCTTGAATGCAACACCTCCCATTTCTGTCACTGAGAAGGTGTTTTAGTCTTTAACTAAAAAGTTCATTAGAAAGTCCATTCTAAAGTTCTTTAGAAAACAAGTCCAGGCTTGTAATACATCAAAGGCCTTGCTCTCCGCAGCTCTTGCGATCGTCCGTCATTCTTTCGATCATGTCCTATTGATCAAATCGGAGACAGCCTGTGGAGTGGAAAACAAAGCGGATTAACTGTTCCTTCTAATAATACATAAACAGTAGATCCAGGCCCTTCAACTAAAATCTCTCCTCTAAATGGCTTCTTGCCTGGATATCTAACACTTTGCCCCCTGCCTGTACCCACTTCTGACCCTCCCAAAGAACATCAATAGTGAGGAGAGGAAATATACTGATATTTCCCAGAAGATCACTGCTGTTTATTTTGGAAGGTTTGATGTTATGTAGCCTCACTTTCCACTCTTGCTGAGAAGTATCCACTAACCAGTCAGAGTCACAGCCACGGTCTTGAAGCTCATCTGTCATAATACAAATGTAACTTCAAACCTTCCTGCCAGATTCCCTCTCATTCCTAGATAGGCTTCAGCGTCAGATACGTCACTCTTGGTTTCTATGTCATGGGAAGCAGTAACATGGTATCTGTTAAGCCCTGTTCTTTCGGGAACCTTACATAAATACTGAACTCTGCACTCCAGCTGTGGAATCTGTGCCCCAGCCCTACCATCCTTTCATATGGTGTACTTTTGGCTATTGGCCTAGAATTTAACAACATGACTGCCTGTGTGAGGACCCGATCCCACCCTCTTAGTGTATGTGTGGGTGTAAGTTTACGTATCTGGTCCTTCATTTAGCCCGTTGTATCTTTCAATCAAACCAGCTGCCTGTGGGTGGTATGGGATGTGGCGCAACCAGTACATTCCAGAATCTTTGGCCCACTCCTGTACTGTTGATCCAGTGAAGTGTGAGCCGTTATTACTTTGGACTTGTTTGGGACAACCATAAGCAATGACAAGTTTCTGGAGCAGTTGAAGCATTGCAGCTTGATCTGCACGTTTGCAAGGATGAACAAGCATAAGTCCTGAATAGGTGTCCACTGCAGTGCAAGAGTATCTCAGTCCATTGTTTCCCCGAGGCAGGGGACCGATGAAGTCAATCTGCCAGATCTCTGCAGGCCTCTCAACCCCTCTTAATTGACCCGGTGGAGTACTTTTGCAATGGCCATTGTTGCACTTCTCCACACACTGTACAGTTCCCTATTACAGTCTTTATCATGTCCATGGATATAAGCAATCCTCTCTGCTGTGCCCATTCATATGTTGCTTTCTGCCCCAAATGTCCAGATTGCTTGTGGGCCCAGTTGGCCAAGTTCATCAAAACTGGATCAATTGGCACAACTGCCTTTACTTTGGAGATTTCATCTGCAACTCTGTTATAGTTCTCAAAGTCTGGGACTAGGGGCACATGTGCATCAACATGCCCCACTTTTATGGTGTGGGAGTGAGCTTCCTTCCAGATGTAGTCCCATACTTCCTTGCCTCCCAACACCACCTTTCCATGAATTATCCATTCATTGGACTTCCACGTGGGCATCCAAGTTGTCAGTCCTTTAAAAACCGCCCAGCTATCAGTGTAGATAGTGACATGGGAAGAAGGATCCTGAAGAGTCATCACTACAGCTTTCAACTCTGCATACTGACTGGACCCTCCAATTCTGGTCTCCTGCAGGACTGTGTCAGTATTTGGGTTGTAGGCTGCTGCTGTCCATTTACGCCCAGACGAGGCGACTATGGCTGAACCATCAGTGAACCACGCTGACTCCTTCATGTCTTCTGACAGAGACTCAAAGGGTGGAGCCTCATGAATGGGGGATGACTGCAGCACAGGATTTTATTTTTCTGGCTGGGTGCTGGTAAAAGTAACAAGCCTTGCCAACTGTTTTGAAATGTCTCTAACATCCCCAGCTGCAATACCCCCTATTTCTTGAAGGTACCACTTCCATTTCATCAGTTTCTGGTTCTGGGCTACAGCTGCCCTAGTGGTCAGTCCATTATCTCTCACCCATCCTGCTATTGGCAATGCAGTATGGATGGTGACTGTGTCATTTCCTGTAATGGTCTCTACATGTTAAAGTGCTGTGTAGGCCCCAAACAGGTACTTCTCTAGGGGCATGTATCTTTTCTGTGCCCCTGTCAGTTGTTTGGACCAATATCCAATGGGTATTGCTTTCAGTCCTTTCTTTTCATTTGGCTGCCACAGACTCCAAGATATGGTACCATTCTGCTCCACTACATCCAGCTGAAATGGTACTCCTTGTCTCACGGGTCCTAATCCCTGATGCTGCAAAATAGCTTTTTTAGCAGCCAGGAATGCAGTCCACTGCTCTGAACCCCATGAGAACTCAGTCTTTTTTCTGATGACATTATATATAGGCCTCAAAATCAGTCCAAGATGTGGGATGAACGATCTCCAGAACCCCACAACTCCAATGAACTTCTGTCCCTCCTCTTTGGTAGTAGGGGGCGACAGAGCCTGGATAGTTTGCACAACTGTCTCTGGAATTTTCCTCTGCAGCCCAGTCCACATCATTCCCAGGAATTTCACTTCTGTGGCAGGTCCTTGAACTTTGTCTTTGTCGATAGCCTACCCTCTGTTCTCCATGTGATGTATCAGCAGGTGCAGTGCTTCAGTTACATCTTCTTTTGTCCCAGAGATCATGATGTCATCAATGTAGTGGAACACAGCGACTTTCAAACTCAGAGTACTTAAATCTCGGGCAATCAGTCCATGACAAATCATTGGAGAATGAACATAGTCTTCAGGAAGCACTGTGAAAGTGTACTGGTGGCCCTCCCACACCATAGCAAACTGGTCTTGACACTCTGGGAGTGATTTACTAAAGACCTGCGCCTGTGGTGCAGTGGAGAAATTGGAGCAATTGCACAAAAAACGGGACTCAAGACATTTATCAAAAATTATGGTGCACTTATATGCACCAAACCATATTTACATAGGAAGTGCTATTGCACACTTGCGCAATCCTTCGCGCCTACCATTAGCAAGCGCAGCCAATGTAATCTTCTACATTTTTGTCTGAATACTGTGGATAACTTTACTACAGTTTACCATCTTCTGTTACCAGGCTAAAAAGTATGTATATAATATTGTTTAAATGCACAAATTCTGTCCAGAACATGTAGATCTGTCTTACAACTAATCAAGCCTTTTTACACCCTTCTTTCAGCTTACTCAACTGCACATGCTCATTGTCAAAGCACACCATTTCATCCTCGCCTGCCAGGGCACACACGCTTTAGATATGTGTGTTGCACACAGGCGCATATGCGTTCTCCAGCGTGCACAACTTCTTATACATTGGGCACTTGCTCATTGTAGTTCTAATCATGTTAATGAGCTTTTCCTTATCACATGGAGAATATTGCTTCCAGTTTTATTCTATTCATTCACTTCTTTTTGAAACAACTCAATATTCATTCTAGAGATCTTCCTCCTATCAACAACTGTGCGGATGTTCCCTGGACTTGTAATTGTGCATTTTATGGTGATCGTCTATAATCATTGGTGGAGCCGAAACTTCCATGAAAACATTTTTCTATACATGTCTGTGTATTGTGCATTCTGAACAATTCATTTCCCCATACACTGTGCAATCTGATTGGATAACGTATAAATCTACTCATCTGTCTGAGCAATTCTTTCCCCATACACTGTGCAATCTGATTGGATGACATTTAAATACACTCATTAGTCTGAGCAATTCATTTCCCCATACACGGGGGCTGATTTATGAACCGTTTGTGCCATGAATTGAGGTGCACGCTGAGGCGCAACGTATGTTTTGATATTTATGAAATGTTTGTTCCGGTAAGGCTCGATTCACATCTATGCATGTTGCTTTTGAGTGTTTCTGCAGTGCTTTTTGCGGCGCTTGCCGCGTTTTTGAACATGAGTTTTTGCAGCGTTTTTCCGTTTTTTTACAGTGTTTTTTTTTTATACTGTATACAGTGTAAAAAAAAAAAAGAAAGGGAAAAAAAACGCAAAACGCAAAACTCTGCAAAAACGCTGTAAAAACGCTGTACTTGCGTTTTGAATGTGGGTCCATTGAATTCTATTACATGCAAAACGCTGCTTTTTGCATGAAAAAAAGTCCTCGACCCTTTCCAAAAATGCAGAGGCACAAAAATGCATTGATGTGAACATGTTCCATAGGAACCCATGTTAAAAAAATTCCCATGCATTTCTGCAAAATGCATCAAAAAACGCATTAGTGTGAATAGACCCTAACATAGTGCTATTCCCCATTTACTACAGTAATCTCGGTGCATGGGAGGAGGCGATCAGTGGGCCACTATGGACATGGCACAGGACATCTTCAAAATTAAAAGAAGCTGGAAGTGCCAATATTATGGGGGTGATGTGGGGTGATGTGAAGAAGTATAGTAATAACTGCCCAAAATAGAATGAGAAAGTAACTTTTTCTGAACAAGTTTGCTGTGCCTGCAAGTGCCTGCAAGTATGTTTAGTATGTTTTAAGTACGTTACTGTGTGAGGTCAATTTAAGCATTGCGCAGGCGCAAGCGGCATTTGCGCTTGCTCAAATGCGTTGGTTCACTGCGCGGCCAAAATCTTAGTAAATGTCAAGCAATGTAAATGCATTTGCGTGGGTTGAACGGGCGCACCTCTAAACTTTACATTTTTTTTTTTTTACGCTGGTTCACTTTTATCTGTTTTTTTGTCGGAGATTTGCACGCAGGTCATGTTAGCGTGTTACGTTGCCAACATGTGACATGTACCTTGTTAAAATTATGTAAAAAGACTGTCGCTCCTCTAGCTCCTCCTAAAAGGGCATTTAACCTTCCCCCTCTAATGCATATGATTCCCTTGGGCTAGTTTTTGCTTTTAAAAGGGGAACGTCACACTCCATTCTCCAATCTCCAAAGGCTTTGAGCTGCCTTCACCAATCCAAACCACATCCTTTTTCAGAGCAAACAACAGGGACAGCTAGGAAAGGGGCGAGAAGAGTGATCGCCCAACCCCCTCCTGAACCATACAAGGCCACATGCAGTCAATATAGCTGGCTGCCTTCGGGGCATGTTGGGCTCAGCCCAATACCAACCACAAAGCACCTTGTACCCACTAGTTTAAAAGGGCTTTCCACATTCTGTAAAGCCCCCCTGTCTGCAGCCCCCCACAACCCCAGCCTAGGGTTGTGTGGAAGAGGCCTTTGTCCCCCTGCATAGGGAGACAAGGTTGTTGACTTTTGGGGTGCCCGAGCCCCTCCTGCCCCTAAGCAGCCACCCCCCTTTCATGGGCTGGCTTGCTGTGTGTTTGGCTAGGGGTTTGTTAGTGCATGGGAGGGGCACAATATTTTTAGATTTTGGGGTGGTATTTTTCACGTGGGGGTTCACATTTTAAGCCTTTACAGCCCCAAATGGCCTTGTATGTATTGGGGGTGCAGGCTATTTTTAGTTTCTTGTTAAAATCTTGCAGCTCCAATGTCGATTTGGATGTTTTCTCTAAAGCCGTACATCTTTGAAGCAGCATTTTGGATACATGCTACAGATGCACCACTTTACAGGCAGAGTAAGCCCCCCCCCCCCAAAGTTACTAGCTTTAGGACTAGTTCACTCCATAGAAATGCAGTCCAGATGCATGTGCGTTTTTGATGCGATCCAGTGCATTTATGATACGTTTTTGATGCAGTCCAGGACATGCTGGATGATGTGTTTAATCTTGGACAGGGGGTGGCTTATTTGGTGCTAGCTGCATTTGGGTTGGTCTGGGCATTCTCAGGGACTTTAGTTTTTTTTTTTGTGTGTGTGAACAGCACTTGGTTGTTTCTGGGCATGCTGAGAGAGTGTGTTTTTTGGGTTAGTAATTTAAGGACATCCTTAACAGGTGTACCCACTTTGAAGTTCTCTCTTAGGTGAACTTGAATTTTGTGTGTTGCATGGACTGTGCATGTGTTTTCAATTGCCTCATTAGCACACAAATCTATGTTGTATAAAGATAGCATTCTTTACCTTGCCCTGAAAAGGTTTATTGTATTTTTTGGGTGGGTGATATTTTCCCTTGAAATATATTTGATGTCAATGTGTGTCGTTTGTATGTTGTTCACTTTGATTTAATTGTCTGTGCTGCATTATTTTGCAAAAACGTTCTCAAGATGTTGACTGTTTAAATCCTTAATAGATATCCATTTGTGGGCGCACTCCTTTTAACTCATGTTAACCACATTCTAGTGTCTCAAATTAACATACATGTGTTTTTTGCTTTCCTTGCTCTTTTCCAAGTCCTGCTTTGTTGACCAATAAAATTTGTAGCAAATTTTCATGTTTTGTCTTTTTTGTTACTTTTCATGCAACACATTTTCCAGCTGCAGCTTAACTAGGCTGATTGGCATGGCAAATCCCAAAAATGTGTGCTTTGTCTAAGTTACTTTCCTGGTGCCTTCATGGTAGCATATGCATGGATTGTGCGTATGCTGCCATGGATAGGCACCAGGAAAGAAATTTTCCATTTTAGTGCAGTGGTTCTCAGCCTCAGTTCTCAAGTACCCCTGACAGGACATGTTTAGGGAATTTTATCTTGGGTAAACTAGCTGTCCGAAATACCAAGCCATTGACTGATTTAAAGCACCTGTGCAAGATGAAGGAAAACTTGTAAACATGGCCTGTTGGGGGTACTTGAGGAAAGGGTTGAGAAGCACTGATTTAGAGCACAGAGCTAAAATCCATCTCCAGACAATCCTATTCTAATTTTGGGAATTTGAGGGAAACCAAGTGAGTGTTAGAACCCCTGCTTGTCTTTTTTATGTTGGGCTTTGTGTCCCTTTTCTTAAAATTGGCTTCACTTCCTGTCACATAGCCCAACAGGAAGTGAGGATAAAACCCTACCAATGCCTTTCCTTGGGGGACACACAGGTCAATGTAACTAGTGTCCCCTTTAGGCAAATTGCACTGTAGCACTTTGTGTACACCCCAAATTCTTAGGTATTTTGGGGTTTATTAAAGGCAAATCCACTCTGCAATACAAGTGTAGTCGCTGAAAATCTGAGGGGAAGCACTGGTGATTTTAACATCCAATCATGTAGAAGCAAAGATGCTGTTTTTTTATTTTCCTTGCATGGCCCCCTCGGATCTCCACCAACTGCACAGTGGATTTACCTTTAGTAAATCAACCCCAAAGACTTTCCCTGTTTTTTTTGTTATCTTGGGTTTACACTGAGAGGGAGTTTACATGCCACAGATTGTACTTGAAGACCCCTTTCACACTGAGGCGTTTTGCAGGCGCTAAAAATAGTGCTTGCAAAGCGCCCTGAAACAACTGCTGCTGTGTCTCCAGTGTGAAAGCCCTCGGGGCTTTCATATTGGAGTGAATGGAGCCGCTCTTTCAGGGCACTTTGCAGGCGCTATTTTTAGCGCCTGCAAAACGCCTCAGTGTGAAAAAATTATTGCAATGATATCCATTGTACTCTACTAAAAATATATATAATGTTCGAGGGTTCTAAATAATTTTCAAGCAAAAAAAATACAGATTTTAACTTGTAAATAGAAATAGGCTTGGTCCTTAAGGCACGGTTCACACTTGTGCAATGCCAGACATTGCATGTAATTCGCAGCGCACCACCGTTCACATTACATGCGATGTCTGTGAGGTGCGATATCAGCCATACATATAGTATGGCTATTATTGCACTGCATTCGGTGCAAACACGCACAGGACCCTTTTTTCCTGTTCGGACCAGAATCGGATTGCATGTGTGTTCACACATATGCGATCCGATTCATGTCCGAACTGTCAGTTTGCAGTGCGATATGCAAGCCTAACTGGGGGTGTCCTTAACAATGTATTGACACTCCCCAGCGATTCAAATATGGCAGTGTGAACTGACATGCGAGTCGGTGCGATGCAGGGATTCGCAGTGTTCTCCCATTGCACCAGTGTGAACCGGGCCTTAGTGGCTAGACACATTACATATCTATGGTCAAAATTTGCATAAGACCCGGTGCGATGTGAGAACACTGCAAATCCACTGCAGGTCCCCGCATCGCACTGACTCGCATGTCAGTTCACACTGCCATATGCGAATCACTGGGGAGTGTCAATACATTGTTAACGACACCGCCGGTTCAGCTTGCATATCGTACTGCAAACTGACAGTTCGGACATGAATCGGATCGCATATGTGTGAACACACATGCGATCTGATTCTGGTCCGAACAGAAAAAAGGGTCCTGTGCATGTTTGCACCGAATGCAGTGCGATATCAGCCATACTATTTGTATGGCTGATATTGCACCGCACAGACATCGCATGTAATGTGAACAGCAGTGCGCTGCAAATTACATGCAATGTCTGGCATCGCACAAGTGTGAACCGGGCCTAAGGCTCCATTCACACTAGCGCGTTTTTTGATGCATTTTGCATTTTGCAGAAATGCATGGGAATTTTTTAACATGGGTTCCTATGGAACATGTTCAGATCAATGCCTTTTTGTATCTCTGCATTTTTGGAAAGGGTCAGGGACTTTTTTTCATGCAAAATGCAGCGTTTTGCATGTAATAGAATTCAATGGACAAGCATCAAAAACGCAAGTGCACCGTTTTTGATGGGTTTTTGATGCGTTTTTGCCGTTTTTTTTTGTTTTGTTTTTTTAATTTTTTTTTTTTTTTTTAAATGTAAAAAAAAAAAATGCAAAACGCGGCAAAAACGCCACAAAAATGCTGTAAAAACGCTACAAAAACGCTGCTCAAAAACGTGGCAAGCATGACAAAAAAAAACTCCAAAAACGCTCAAAAGCAACATGCATAGGTGTGAATCGAGCCTTAAGGACCAAGCCTATTTCTATTTACAAGTTAAAATCTGTATTTTTTGCTTGAAAATTAATTAGAACCCTCAAACATTATATATATTTTTAGTAGAGTACAATGGATATCATGTAATGTGAACGGTAGTGCGCTGCGAATTACATGCGATGTCTGGCATCGCACAAGTGTGAACCGGGCCTTAATGTATGCTGTGTGTGTGTGTTTTATATAGATTTATTATAATATATATATATATATATATATATAGACACACACATGATCACACAGATAATATACATAGGGAGGGTGGGGGGGGACTACCCATAGACACACACATGATCACATAGATAATATGCTGGAAATACTCCCCTCTTTGTGAGCAATATATTTTTCATGCTTGTTCAAAAAAAGGGGTTACAACATTACTACCTTTGGTTTCTTTAAGGCTCGATTCACACCTGTTGCTTTTGAGCGTTTTTGGAGGTTTTTTTTTCATGCTTGGCACGTTTTTGAGCAGCGTTTTTGTAGCGTTTTTGCGGCGTTTTTGCTGCGTTTTTGCTGCGATTTGCGTTTTGCGTTTTTTTTTTTTTTTTTCATTTTTTTTTTACAGTCTTAAAAAAAATTACCAAAAAAAAAAAAAAAAAAACGGCAAAAACGCACCAAAAACGCACCAAAAACGCTGCAAAAACGGCGCACTTGCGTTTTTGATGCTTGTCCATTGAAATCCATTACATGCAAAACGCTGCTTTTTGCATGAAAAAAAGTCCCCGACCCTTTCCAAAAACGCAGAGATACAAAAAAGCATTGATGTGAACATGTTCCATAGGAACCCATGTTAAAAAATTCCCATGCATTTCTGCAAAATGCAAAATGCATCAAAAAACGCGCTAGTGTGAATGGAGCCTTAGAACTAAAGTTCTGAGGGCCAATTCACACCAGATACAGTTCCGAGCGCTTTTTTTCTGCACCGGAACTGACTAGAAACTGACTGCATGGTGTGAACTAGAGCCATTGTAATACATGGAAACACTGCATGCATTTTTAGTGCTAGTTCACACCAGACGCAGTTCCATGTGCTTTTTTCTGCACTAAAAATGCATGCACAGTGTTTTCCATGTATTCCAATGGCTCTAGTTCACACCATGCAGTCAGTTTCTGGTGCAGAAACTGACCGAAACTGACTGTATTGGTGCAGAAAAAACGGAACTGCATGGAACTGTATCTGGTGTGAACTGGCCCTGAGGCTGAATCACACCTATGCAGTTTTAGTGCTTTTTGCATTTTGCAGATTTGCAGTACAGTCCATTTAACATGGTTTCCTATGGAACATGTTCTGTAGTGCAAATCTGCAAAATGCAAAAAGCACTAAAAATGCATAGGTGTGAATCCAGCCTCAGTGCAGAAAAAAATGCACGGAACTGCATCTGGTTTTGTGCTGAAACATTCTGAATAGGAGTTACTAATCAGCTACACCACAGGACACAAGCTGCTTTCTCTTTTTGGGTATTAACCCTTTAAACATTGCACAGTGTATGGGGAAAGAATTGCTCAGACAAATGAGTGGATTTAAATGTCATCCAATCAGATTGCACAGTGTATGGGGAAAGAATTGCTCAGATAGATGAATAGATTTATATGTTATCCAATCACATTGCACAGTGTATGGGGAAATTAATTGTCCAGAATGCATAATACACAGACATGTATTAAGAAGATGTTTTCATGGAAGTTTCAGGTCCACCAATGATTAAAGATTATCACCATAAAATGCACACAATTACATTTTGACAATTATGACTAGGGATGAGCCGAACACCCCCCTGTTCGGTTCGCACCAGAACATGCGAACAGGAAAAAAGTTCGTTCGAACACGCGAACACCGTTAAAGTCTATGGGACACGAACATGAATAATCAAAAGTGCTAATTTTAAAGGCTAATATGCAAGTTATTGTCATAAAAAGTGTTTGGGGACCTGGGTCCTGCCCCAGGGGACATGGATCAATGCAAAAAAAAGTTTTAAAAACGGCCGTTTTTTCAGGAGCAGTGATTTTAATAATGCTTAAAGTCAAACAATAAAAGTGTAATATCCCTTTAAATTTCGTACCTGGGGGGTGTCTATAGTATGCCTGTAAAGGGGCGCATGTTTCCTGTGTTTAGAACAGTCTGACAGCAAAATTACATTTTGAAGGAAAAAACTCATTTAAAACTACCCGCGGCTATTGCATTGCCGACAATACACATAGAAGTTCATTGCTAAAAACGGCATGGGAATTCCCCAAAGGGGAACCCCGAACCAAAATTAAAAAAAAAAAATGATGTGGGAGTCCCCCTAAATTCCATACCAGGCCCTTCAGGTCTGGTATGGATTTTAAGGGGAACCCCGCGCCAAAAAAAAAAAAAAAAACGGCGTGGGGTCCCCCCAAAAATCCATACCAGACCCTTATCCGAGCACGCAACCTGGCAGGCCGCAGGAAAAGAGGGGGGGACGAGAGTGCGGCCCCCCCCCTCCTGAACCGTACCAGGCCACATGCCCTCAACATTGGGAGGGTGCTTTGGGGTAGCCCCCCAAAACACCTTGTCCCCATGTTGATGAGGACAAGGGCCTCATCCCCACAACCCTGGCCGGTGGTTGTGGGGGTCTGCGGGCGGGGGGCTTATCGGAATCTGGAAGCCCCCTTTAACAAGGGGACCCCCAGATCCCGGCCCCCCCCCTGTGTGAAATGGTAAGGGGGTACAAAAGTACCCCTACCATTTCACTAAAAAACTGTCAAAAATGTTAAAAATGACAAGAGACAGTTTTTGACAATTCCTTTATTTAAATACTTCTTCTTTCTTCTATCTTCCTTCATCTTCTGGTTCTTCTGGTTCTTCTGGCTCTTCTGGTTCTTCCTCCGGCGTTCTCGTCCAGCATCTCCTCCGCGGCGTCTTCTATCTTCTTCTCCTCGGCCCGCTCCGCACCCATGGCATGGGGGGAGGCTCCCGCTCTTCTCTTCATCTTCTTCTCTTCTTCTCTTCTTCTCTTCTTCTCTTCTTCATTTTCTTCTCCGGGCCGCTCCGCATCCATGCTGGCATGAAGGGAGGCTCCCGCTGTGTGACGGCGCTCCTCGTCTGACAGTTCTTAAATAACGGGGGCGGGGCCACCCGGTGACCCCGCCCCCCTCTGACGCACGGGACATGACGGGACTTCCCTGTGGCATTCCCCGTGACGTCACAGGGAAGTCCCGTCAAGTCACCGTGCGTCAGAGGGGGGCAGGGTCACCGGGTGGCCCCGCCCCCCATTATTTAAGAACTGTCAGACGAGGAGCGCCGTCACACATCGGGAGCCTCCCGCCATGCTAGCATGTGTGAGGAGCGGCCCAGAGAAGAAAATGAAGAAGAGAAGAAAAGAAGAAGAGAAGAAGATGAAGAGAAGAGCGGGAGCCTCCCCCCATGCCATGGGTGCGGAGCGGCCCGAGGAGAAGAAGATAGAAGACGCCGCGGAGGAGATGCTGGACGAGAACGCCGGAGGAAGAACCAGAAGAGCCAGAAGAACCAGAAGAACCAGAAGATGAAGGAAGATAGAAGAAAGAAGAAGTATTTAAATAAAGGAATTGTCAAAAACTGTCTCTTGTCATTTTTAACATTTTTGACAGTTTTTTAGTGAAATGGTAGGGGTACTTTTGTACCCCCTTACCATTTCACACAGGGGGGGGCCGGGATCTGGGGGTCCCCTTGTTAAAGGGGGCTTCCAGATTACGATAAGCCCCCCGCCCGCAGACCCCCACAACCACCGGCCAGGGTTGTGGGGATGAGGCCCTTGTCCTCATCAACATGGGGACAAGGTGTTTTGGGGGGCTACCCCAAAGCACCCTCCCAATGTTGAGGGCATGTGGCCTGGTACGGTTCAGGAGGGGGGGGGCCGCACTCTCGTCCCCCCCTCTTTTCCTGCGGCCTGCCAAGTTGCGAGCTCAGATAAGGGTCTGGTATGGATTTTTGGGGGGACCCCACGCCGTTTTTTTTTTTTTTTTTGGCGCGGGGTTCCCCTTAAAATCCATACCAGACCTGAAGGGTCTGGTATGGAATTTAGGGGGAACCCCACGTCATTTTTTTTTTTTAATTTTGGCCCGGGGTTCCCCTTAATATCCATACCAGACCTGAAGGGCCTGGTATTGAATTTAGGGGGACTCCCACGTCATTTTTTTTTTTTAATTTTGGTTCGGGGTTCCCCTTTGGGGAATTCCCATGCCGTTTTTATCAATGAACTTCTATGTGTATTGTCGGCAATGCAATAGCCGCGGGTAGTTTTAAATGAGTTTTTTCCTTCAAAATGTCATTTTGCTGTCAGACTGTTCTAAACACAGGAAACATGCGCCCCTTTACAGGCATACTATAGACACCCCCCAGGTACGAAATTTAAAGGGATATTACACTTTTATTGTTTGACTTTAAGCATTATTAAAATCACTGCTCCTGAAAAAACGGCCGTTTTTAAAACTTTTTTTTGCATTGATCCATGTCCCCTGGGGCAGGACCTGGGTCCCCAAACACTTTTTATGACAATAACTTGCATATTAGCCTTTAAAATTAGCACTTTTGATTTCTCCCATAGACTTTTAAAGGGTGTTCCGCGGCATTCGAATTTGCCGCGAACACCCCAAATTGTTCGCTGTTCGGCGAACTTGCGAACAGCCAATGTTCGAGTCGAACATGAGTTCGACTCGAACTCGAAGCTCATCCCTGACATTTCACATCCAAGTCCAAGGAATATCAGTACAATTGTTGATAGGAGTAAGAAATTAGTGAATGGAATAAAACTGGAAGCAATATTCTCCATGTGATAAGGAAAAGCTCATTAACATGATCAGCATTACAATGAGCAAGTGCCCAATGTCTGTTCTGTATTTAAGAATGTGTCTGCGCCCATGCGCGCAATGATTCCGCGCATCCGGCGCAAGTCACCAGCTGGTTTCTATTCGTTTAAGTATGCGCCATGTCGCAAAAGCTATTCCTGCGCACGCAAATGCGCCAACATGTTCGTAAATCAGCCCCTCTGGGTCTATCAAAATTGAAAAGAAAGCATTAGCCAGGTCTATCACAGCATGATATTCTCCTTTAGCAATTTTCTCAACAATTGAGATCATATCTGGTACAGCTGACTTCAATGGAGGTGCCACTTTGTTTAGACCTCTATAATCCACAGTCATTCAATATGTCCCATCAGGTTTCTTTACTGGGAACACCGGAGACAAGAAAGGACTTAGGCTCGATTCACACCTATGCATGTTGCTTTTGGGCGTTTTTGGAGGTTTTTTTTTCATGCTTGCCACGTTTTTGAGCAGCGTTTTTGCGGCGTTTTTGCCGCGATTTGCGTTTTGCGTTTTTTTTTTTTTTTTTTTTTTTTTACAGTTTTTTTTTACAGTCTAAAAAAAAAATTTAAAAAAAATTAAAAAAAAAAAAAAAAAAACGGCAAAAACGCATCAAAAACGCTGCAAAAACGGTGCACTTGCGTTTTTGATGCTTGTCCATTGAATTCTATTACATGCAAAATGCTGCATTTTGCATGAAAAAAAGTCCCTGACCCTTTCCAAAAATGCAGAGAAACAAAAAGGCATTGATGTGAACATGTTCCATAGGAACCCATGTTAAAAAATTCCCGTGCATTTCTGCAAAATGCAAAATGCATCAAAAAACGCGCTAGTGTGAATGGAGCCTTACAGCAGGTCTAAGGATCTTTGCTCTCAACAGTTCTTGAATAGTCTCCCCAATTTTTTTGTGGCCTCCAGGAAGTCTGTACTGCTTGAGACAGACTGGCTTCTCTGGTGGAGGAATGTAGACAGGGGTCCATTTCGCATGACCTCTGACCACAGCCTTCACCGCCCTTACCAGATACGCTTTATCAGGATACCCAAATGTGAATGTAACTCTTTCAGTCTGAATTGACTGACCTTGAAGTACATCCATCCCAAGAATATTTACATGCAACTCTGATACAAAAACATTTGTCATAAATGCTGATCAATTGCCAATAGCCAATTTCACCTGTATCCTAACTGCTGGTGTGGTTTGCCCTCCCAAACCTTCTACATAAATCAAGTCTCCTTTGTGATGGGAAGAATTGCCTTGCAAAGGTGTAACTTCAGCTCTGCTATGAACTAAAGCCATTACATGTGTAGGAGAAGATGATTTCCCCCACCATACAGTGACAGGAGCATATGGGCGTCGGTCTCCTGCTGTCACTGCCCTCACGGCTCTTACAGGAGACTCACCTTCCCTTCATAAAGGATAAGGAACCTCCCAATTCCCTTTTCTGATTCTCTCTTAGTCCTCATGCACACGGACATTTTTACAGCTGCTTTTTTGAGCTTTTTTTGCAGCTTAAAAAGGCCTGTCTATGTTAGTCTATGGCTTCATGCCCACCTAGGCGTTTTTGAGCTGCAAGTGGCATAGGCGTTTTTAAGCTGTAAAAAAAACCCAGGACCAGTGGGTTCTGAAAGACGTTTTTCAGCTGTAAAAACGCTCTAACGCTCAAAAACGCTCAAAAACGTCATTCACCAACGTTTTTTAGCGTTTTTGATCCATTGAAAAAAAAAAAAAAAAATTTGAAAAAAAAAAAAAACGCTAACGCGGAAAAACGCTCAAAAATGCTCAAAAACGCTAAAAAAAGTTTAAGAAAATCACTGCAAAGATACTGGCGTTTTCATAACGTTTTTTTAACAGCCTGTGTGCATGAGGGCTAACTCCTCCCCAGGATAAAAGGATTTGGGTTCATGTTCAGTTTTGGGAATTGGTTTGGGGTTAACAGGAGGGGTCTGTTCTGTTTTCTCTAAGTTTACGCTGATGTTATCTTCACTAGGAGCAGTGTTTCTAACCCTGACAGTTTTTCCTACTAAAGGTTTCCACCTCTTCAGCATTTCTGCAGTAGAAATCCCATCTATCACATCTTTAGGTACTCCTGCCTTTAAAAGGTCCACCCACATTTCTTTCCTAGAAATAACTAGCCTGGTTTTCTCTTCACCTCCTGTCTTCTCTACCCCATTCCCTTTCTTCTCTGCTCTTTTCTGCTTGTATTCTTCCTGTCTGGCCTTGACCTTATCTACTGCCCTGACAGGTTTTGTTTTAGTCTCCTCTAGCTCTCCCAACTGGCTTAAAAGGGTAGTGGCTTCATGAATCTTGCTGTTTAACCCCAGGCCTCCCAACAAGGACAATAATGGAGCCCTGAGATTAAATGGCGCAGACTTCATCAGCTTAGAGCGCAGACCAGATGTAAAGGGTTCCATATCTGGACCCATCCATTCTGGAAACTAATTTAATCCAGTTATACAACCCATCTCATATAACCTGGAAATATCCTCTCCTATTACTCTCCATGAGTAGGTATTTTCCAGGTCAGTAGGACTAGCGTATACTCGGACTATACCATCTTTCACGAGGTCTAACAGTGAAAAATTCACGCTAAACTCTCGGGCTTTTCGCATTGCCTGACGCAATTGTGGATCATGGGTTAACACTCCCATAGTCACTGCTTTCTTACCTGACAAAACAACACTGTCCGCCCCTTCATCCCATAAGCGTAGCAGCCAACTCAATAGGGGCTCCCCAGACCTTTGTTTGTATTGTTTTGCCAGCTCATGGAGTTCAGTTTGTGTAAACTCCCGTACTTCATCAAATTCAACATCTCTGGGGCTGCGATAATGCACCTCCCCATCTGCCGTATCCTCTCCAGCATGTTGCCGTTTCCTATGCTTAGTAATGAGAGGTCTGGCATACTTTTTCTTTCCCACTAGCAGATCATCATGCGAAATATCAAACTCTATCTCCTCATTCTCACTATCATTTGAGGAGAGCACATCCTCACAATCCCAATTTTGGGATGTGACAATGGCACGTACCCTGGCTTTACTAACAGGTTTACGTCCCTTCCTTTTCCTTAAGGCATTAATTGATTTGGTCATGAGGGCTGCACACCGCTCTTGCAAATCAACAGCCTGACTAGCAGTTGAACGTACACACTCTGAAGCAACTGCTAGCTGGTCTTTTAATACCTTAACCTCTGCCTCTGCCTTCTCCCTTCTATGTGATTTGGTATAAATAGCATTAAGGAAGTGCCAACCCACTGTGGACACTGTCCTCTTCTCTTTTTTACTTAAATCCAACCCCTTAAGGCTAAAATCTAAAAAATGATCTGAGACTTTAACACCCCAAGTCAGCTTCAAGGGAGAAGCATACTTCACAAATTCTTTAGCAAGAGGCTCCCACTCATTGTCTCTGGCCCAGATAGGTAAGCTGCACACTTCCTTCTGGCCCCCAGAACCCTCTGCAGCCTTGCTTTTCCTAAACAGCTTGTGCAGTATTTTACCTAGCACAAGCTACACAACACACTACAGAAAAACAGGTCTGCTTCAATTGAATTATAGCACAAGCCCCCACATGTTTTGCTTGCATCTATCTAGCAAGGTTACTCTGTGATATAAGCAAGGAAGCTGAGATTTCTGCAGTGTGTAAATGTGCTTTTACTAGACAAAGATGCTATACATACAAAACTATTACAATCTTAGGAATACAATACAAGATTGACAGATATCTATAACAAGCAAAATGCCTATCAAATGAACAGCCTATGGTCTATATCAGTACAAATACACTTAAAAGTTACTTATCTTCAGTTACTGTATGTTCATGATCTCCATTGGCAACGATGCTTCTTGGACACCAGGCACTGTTCTTGTATCATGAGTGGCGGCTTCTCCTCTTACAGCATGATGTGTGTGTCTAGCTTATGCCTGAATCCCCCTTTTATGTGCCAGGCTGTATAACCATAGTTACCAAACAGAAAACATACCTGTTTACTGTAGCTGTGTAGACAATGGACTGTTGAAACTGTCAATTGGATACAACAAAAATATCTATGTAAACCATTGTCTACTCAAGCCAAGACCTGACAGTAATCTAACAGTCATTCTTTCATTTTGAGAGCTGAAAGAATCTCAAACAAGTAATGTCTTACTTGTTTACTGTAGCTATAGAGACAATAGACTGTTCTCAAACTGCCAAAGGAATACAACAATTATATCTACATTCCCATTGTATCCAACAACATTTGTTTGAGAAAGTCTGTCTCTGTGACACCAGAATGCTATGAGTCCTATAGAAAAATTATATTCTATATGAAACGCAACACAGGCACCGAGGGGTGTCGGCTTCCACATCCCATCTACAGTGTCTTCATGATATGGTGGGAGATTATCTAGGGGCGAAAACAGATATGGAGAACTTTCCATTTGACGATCCACTGGGTTACTGAATCATGAGAATAGACCACTTTGCCGTTTTTTTTCAACAAGTTTATCTCTATTGCCGGGACCCAACAATTCATTACAGCCGTGATCAGTTTTAAATTACTTTTTTGCCTTTAGTAATGTAATTTTGCTGTGGTACTGTTCTAAACACGGGAATACAGGCATACTATAGACACTCCTTTCATTTTTTATACCTTTTATAAATGTCATTTTTTTGCTGTATCAGGTTCTATACACATGTACAGATGTGCCACTTTACAGGCAGACTAAGGGGACAACCCCCCAGACATTATATTTAAAATAATTTTTCATTTTTACTATTTCACTTTAATCATCAGTAAATCACTGCTTATTTAAAAATGATATTTTTTTGCAAACTTTTTGTCATTGATACATGGCATACATTCCAGGGCAGTACCCAGACCCCCATACCCTTTGTATGCCCAATAATTTGCATCCAAGCCCTCAAAATGGGCACTTCTGATTTCTCCAGTTCGGGACCCATAGACTTAAAAGGGGTTCATTATTCTGCTCTGAGCTTTCGTGATGTTCAAGAGTTCTGTTGCAAACCGAACAGGGGGTTGTTTGGCCCATCTTTAATACAGATTAAATTGAACAGGACCCAGTACAGAGTCATGTGGCACACCACTAGTGACTGGTCTCTGTTCTGAGTAAACCTCATTTACAGCCATATTCTGGTATCTATCCTTTAGCTCAGTGTTTCTCAACTCCAGTCCTCAAGGTGCCCCAACAGGTCATGTTTTCAGGCTTTCCATTATTTTGCACAGGTGTTTTGATCAGTTTCACTGCCTTAGTAATTACCACAGCCATTTCATCTGAGGGAAGTCCTGAAAACATGACCTGTTGGGGCGCCTTGAGGACTGGAGTTTGCACTGCTTTAACCAACTGTATATCCATTAAACCACCCAAGGGTTAAGTCCTAACTTGTACAACTTCTGTATTAGATCATTATTTGGAACTATATCAAATGCCTTGCTGAAATCAAGATATGCTATATCCACAGCACCACCCTGGTCCAAAACATTGGTAATATAGTAAAAAAATTCAATCAGATTAGTCTGATCTCTGCAGCTCATTTCTTCTACTATACAAATTTATTTCTATATGGATATGTCTTTATGTCCTTGTACCTTTTATATATTAAGGAACAGATGTTTGTTCTTAACTATCCACATAGGGTCTCAGTAAAAACAGTGTTGATTGTTGCATTTCATAGATGTTTTTTTTGCAAAACAAGGGACCGCTATCTTATCTACCACTATCTCTAAAATCTTTGACAAGTCATTTTTCTGGAATGTGTGGAGAAATGTTGGCTATATATATGTAAATGATCATCGGGGTAGATTCAGGTACATGAATGTGGATAACAAATGGGGGGGCTATCTATATATCCCTGTAAATCATTGTCTGATAAGGTTTATAAATTGCTGTGATGGAATTTGAAGAATATACAGTAGTATACAGGAATTATCTTCAATATTTGATCTGCAGAATGCAACACCTGTGGTTTTAGCACCCTAATATGAATTGACATACTATAAAGGTGATCTTTGGATTTAGGTGCTTGGAGCAGGTCAATGTAACATTTAAAACAACGTTTTATTTCTTTAGAGAGGTAGTAATGTGATATTTTATATAGTACCAACCGCAATAGGTGATATTAGCTTTGTACAATTATTAGAGAATGTTCTTGCCTTTACAGTCATTTTAAGTCTGAAAAATGGCACATTTTCTGTTTTTTTTTTTTTTTTTTTTTTTTACCTAAAGGCACACAAAAGTATTAAGATGTAACCAGAAGGTTTACAGCCACCTTCTCCCAGGCTAACATTGAGCTTCTGTTCAGATCTGCCTTAAAGCTGACAATCGGATCTGATCAGACTGCTTGTCTGAAAGGCCCCTAAGAAAGAATTTCTTTCACTTTGTATAGCTTTCTTCACACTTCCTAATGTGTCTATAGGACATGAAGTGAAGGAGACACATAACTGAAAAAAAAAGTTTTGCCTTTAGATATACTTTAACAACAGTTGAGATAATGCATCCCCCAACAGGGAGTACATTGCTTTTAATGAGTAATTTGACTCATGACTTATATTGTTAGAGCAGAAAAACACAACTATTTTGTAACTTTGCAATGAATGGAGCTGAACCTCTGTATGAAATGATTGTATATGGCTGCCTTGATGTAAATATATAGTCACAAACTGTGGGGGTCATGGGATGAAAGCATGGGGCTCAGAGCTACATTAGTACTGCTAATGTGAAGAAAATTTTAGATTCATGTTCTTCCTCACATCCTTATATATATATATATATATATATATATATATATATATATATATATATATATATACAATATACAATATCTCGCAAAAGTGAGTACACCCCTCACATTTTTGTAAGTATTTTATTTTATCTTTTCATGTGACAACACTGAAGAAATTACACTTTGCTACAATGTAAATTGAGTGTACAGCTTATATAACAGTGTAAATTTGCTGTCCCCTCAAAATAACTCAACACACAGCCATTAATGTCTAAACTACTGGCAAGAAAAGTGAGTACACCGTTAAGTGAAAATGTCCAAATTGGGCCCAATTAGCCATTTTCCCTCCCGAGTGTCACGTGACTCATTAGTGTTACAAGGTCTCAGGTGTGAATGGAGAGCAGGTGTGTTAAATTCGGTGTTATCGCTCTCACTCTCTCATACTGGTCACTGGCTAATTGGGCCCAATTTGGACATTTTCACTTGGGGTGCACTCACTTTGTTGCCAATGGTTTAGACATTAATGGCTGTGTGTTGAGTTATTTTTAGGGGGCAGCAAATTTACACTGTTATACAAGCTGTACACTTACTACTTTACATTGTAGCAAAGTGTCATTTCTTCAGTGTTGTCACATGAAAAGATATAATAAAATATTTACAAAAATGTGAGGGGTGTACTATTAATATTTTATGAGATACTGAATTTTGGGTTTTCACTATCTATGAGCCATAATCATCCTTGATTTGATTGTAGCCGTATTAGTGCAATTGTGACAGAGAAAATTGAGTACTGTCCGTGATACTTTTTTTATTTGCACTAACATACAATTTTTCAGGACAAGCTTTTGGGGTATGTCCCCTTCTTCAAGGTCCAAGTAGTACTGATTCACAAATTTTTAAGCAGAATGTTAAAGAAGAAGTAAAAAAAAAAAAAAAAAGAGAAAACCAAACACATACAAATCAATGGTAATAAAGATAGCAGCAGAGTTAGTGAGATAAGACAGAGAGAGAGCTAGGGGGAATGCAGGGGGGGGGATACTAGTCACAGAGCGGTCGTAAAACTTTAGCATAATGTGTAAGGAAACCAATACCTAAATTCAGGCCATTATTCTTCATGTCAAAAAGAAGTATCATTCTTAGTTCAAACGTTTTCCTTTCCTGGATAGTTCTGAAATTCCCTTTAAGAACTAAGACATTGAGGTCTTCTATAGTGTGGTCCGATTGTGAGAAATGATTTCTTTATGTTCTTTGATGGTATGTCTGTGCAAATTCATCCTCGCTTGCAACTTCTGTCCTGTTTCACCAACATAAGATCCTTTGCTGCACCTTTTGCATTGGATGAGGTACACAACTTTTGGATAGATTTAAAGTGTTACACACACAAATGGGACCTTCAATATCATGGGATCTTACAGCTGTACCTCAAGTAATGTTGTGTACCTCATCCAATGCAAAAGGTGCAGCGAAGGATCTTATGTTGGTGAAACAGGACAGAAGTTGCAAGCGAGGATGAATTTGCACAGACATACCATCAAAGAATGGACACCTGTGGGACATCATTTCTCACAATCGGACCACACTATAGAAGACCTCAATGTCTTAGTTCTTAAAGGGAATTTCAGAACTATCCAGGAAAGGAAAACGTTTGAACTAAGAATGATACTTCTTTGACACAAAGAATAATGGCCTGAATTTAGATATTGGTTTCCTTACACATTATGCTAAAGTTTTACGACCGCTCTGTGACTAGTATCCCCCCTGCATTCCCCCCTAGCTCTCCCTCTGTCTTATCTCACTAACTCTGCTGCTATCTTTATTACCATTGATTTGTATGTGTTTGGTTTTCTCTTTTTTTTTTTTTTTTCTTCTTCTTTAACATTCTGCTTAAAAATTTGTGAATCAGTACTGCTTGGACCTTGAAGAAGGGGACATACCCCGAAAGCTTGTCCTGAAAAATTGTATGTTAGTGCAAATAAAAAAAAGTATCAGGGACAGTACTCAATTTTCTCAGCCATAATCATCAAAATTAAAAGAAAGAAATGCTTGAGATATGCCATTCTGTGTGTAACACATCTATATAAAATACTGTATATGAGTTTCACTTTTTGAATAGAATTACTGAAATAAATTAACTTTTATATGATATTCTATTTTTTTTTAGATGCACCTGTATGTGAAAGTAAAAAGAAAAACGTTTTTAGATTTGATTTGAATGAGTTTAGAGAAGATGACTCTGATGTTCTTTGGAAGTGAATTCCTTGTAATAGGAAGAAAAGTGACACCATTTTTTTCTTTAAAAACAGTGTAAAAATAAAAAATAGAAGGTAAAATAAATAAGAATAATAAAATTTTTTTTTTAAACACGCCTTGTCCCAAAGAGCTCACATGAAGAAGCGAACGCATACGTGAGTAGCGCCCGCATATGAAAACTGTGTTCAAACTACACATGTGAGGTATGGTTGAGATCGGTAGAGTGAGAGCAATAATTCTAGCCCTAGATCTCCTCTATAACATAAAACATGTAACCTGTAGAATTTTTTAAATGTCGCCTATGGAGATTTTTAAGGGTAAAAGTTTGTCGCCATTCCACGAGCGGGCACAATTTTGAAGCGTGGCATGTTGAGTATCAATTTACTTGGCGTAACATTATCTTTCACAATATAAAAAAAATGGGCAAACTTTACTGTTGTCTTATTTTTTAATTCAAAAAAGTGTATTATTTCCAAAAAAAAGTGCGCTTGTAAGACCGCTGCACAAATATGGTGTGACAGAAAGTATTGCAACGACCGCCATTTTATTCTCTAGGGTGTTAGAAAAAAAATGTATAATGTTTGGGGGTTCTAAGTAGTTTTCTAGCAAAAAAAAAATGTTTTTAACTTGTAAACAACAAACCTTAGTCCTTAAGTGGTTAAGGACCTTAAATGGTTAAGTTCAGCATAAACAAGCTTTCTGCTGCAGAGATGCTGAATTTTAAATATGTCCCTGTATGAGCAACTCTGTCTTGTAAACCGCAGCATCAGCTTCCATATTTCTCTTTTAGCTGCAAAACAAGATAATACAGTAACAAAGAGTGACACAATAGACTGTGATAGTGACAGGAAGTTCCGGGCGGCAGGTTGTAAGTGAGAATGGAGAGGTGTTGTGCAAGCAATTGTTATTCAGATGGATAAAAGCGTCAGGGGAGAAAGGGAAAAGATGGAGGGAGAAAGACAATAAGAGAAGCAGGGACAGAAAGGAAAAAGGAACTCAGCCAGCAATATTGATTTTCTGTTTTATTTTAGATATCTATTCTCCTTGGCCTGCAGTAGAGAATTCAGGACACGGCAAGTTTGATTTGCTTATAGCCCTGATAATCAAAAGTGCTGTTTTCAGCCAGTATATAATGTCAGATGTCTTTGTTGCAGTAAATAGTAGAGCTAAAATTGGATTTTTTAAGTATGCAAAAGTCTCAGTCTTGAAATGCATGGGGTGAAGAACCTACCAGTTAAGGGATTCAGTTTTTAGGCATTGCTGTACACTAGTTCATCCCACTTCTTATTAGTCTGCAATTTGGTCCGGGAACCCCTCTTGCATACCTCTTTGTAAAGGTATTTCTTATGGTATGGTAATGTTAAAGGACACCAATGGTAAGAACTTTGGTATTTTACACATACAAAAATTCATATTGAATCAAAGTGGTTGATCTACTAAAAGCATATAGACTGCACTTTGCAAGGGAATTTAACCAGGGCTTAGTAAGGGAAGTGAAGCTCCGCTGATGTCTAACATCCAATTATGTGCAAGTAAAAGTGCTTTTTTTTTTTCCTTGTACGAGATTGGGTATTCTGTGCAAAGTGAAACCTCACCACATTCCCTAAGCTTTGAGGCAAAATCCCTTGCAGTGTGCAACTTTCTTTGCAAAGTGGACAGCCTATTTGCCTTTAGGAAATCAACCATAAAGAGACAGTTCCCATTTCATTAGAATTGCTTCAGCACAGCCACCAGTCAGATTCAATCCCCAGCATGCTGTATCTAAACCCAAAAACAAAAATGTAATATACTGTCCTTTTAATGTAATGATTATTGGAGAAGGCAAACTGAAGGATAACTGTGCAGTACCTAAATTCAATTATTGTTGTAACTCAAGTAATACTTAGTACTAGGGGGGGAAACACATATGTAGATCTAGTACATCAAGCAGTGTTACTAGGTGCATAATGCTGATAGATGTGTATTACCGGCAGTATATTGGATAGGGAAGCAAGAAGTATTTAAAGTCAGGAGAGTCAGTCCAGATTTGCGCTTCTGAAGTCCATGAGCCATGGTTCCCAGTCTTTGTAGAACTTTGCGGTGGATAGTTTGGCTTTGGAGAAGAAGCATTCCATTTTAAGTTGGTTGTTTAAGCTTGTGGTCACGTCTTGGAGAGATGGAGGCTGCAGAGATGTCAATTTTCTAGCTATTGCTAATCATGCAGCAATGAGGATGTGTGTGGCTCATGGTTTGGGATTGACTAGGCCACGTAGGGATTGCCAGGCCAAGTAGAAAATCTACTGAGGATAATTTAGTTGCCATGTGGGTGACTGAGCAGAGGAGAGATTGCAGTTGAGTCCAGAAGTTTTGTAGAACTGGACATTCCCACCGAATGTGGAACAGAGTACCTGGAAGACCACAGTTTCTCCAGCACAAGTGAGAGGTGTAGGTGTGTATCTCTGCAAATTCTGGTAGTGGTACAATACCATTGTTGAAAAAGTTTTTGTAGTGATTCCCAATGTGTGGTACAATGAGAGAGCTTTGAGGATAGCTATAATGCTTTGTACCATTGGTCCAGTGAAGGGACAGAGGTTATGTGCGTTGACCAGAGTGATATTTGTTTCTGGATGGAGTCCTCGGACGACTGTGAAAGGAGATCATAGATGTATGAGATACTTTTCAGTAGTTTGTTGGATGAGCCATAGAATTTTAGCAGGGGATGCAGGATTTTTTCCTGTGTGATCCAGTGGGTTTTTGTAAGCAAAGCTCTAACCCTGAGGTATACATAGAACATTTTGGTAGAAAGGCCATATGTGGCTTGGAGGCTTGCAAAAGACAGTAATGCCTTGTACACACAATTGGATTTTCTGACAACAAAACCTTGGATTTTTTTCCGAAGGTTGTTGGCTCAAACTTGTCTTGCATACACACGGTCACACAAATGTTGTCAGAAATTCCGAACATCAAGAACGAGGTGACGTACAACGCGTACGACGAGCATATAAAAAGGAAGTTCAATAGCCAGTGGGCCACCCTTTGGGCTCCTTCTGCTAATCTTGTGTTTATCTTGTGTTAGTAGAAGTTTGGTGAGAGAAGATCTTGTTTTTCAGTTCGTTACTGCTTGTCAGTTTGTGCTTCTGGGTTCGTATCTGTTCTTCAGTGCATGTTGTCAGTTTGTTCCTGTCTTTCAGTGTGTTCTATTTAATAGTTCATATCTGTTTTTCAGTGCATTCTTTTCTGCTCGTTTCTGATTTTCAGATAGCACTTCTCAGGCCTTTCTGATTTTCAGTGCGTTCTGTTAGTTCCTTCTGACCAGCCGACCGTTTTGAAGCCATATTGCGGGTACGTACTCGTTGTAGAGCTCGTGCTGTGCTTGGGCTTGGTGTTGGTTCCTGCTTTGACCCAAGTCCAGTCCATTAACAGGGTGAGGAGGAGTTCATGGACAAAGAATTGGTTGCTCCAGCATGACCAATTCTCGCACATGCCTTTGCTGCGGGAGATCCGGGGGGAAAAATCCTAATGATTTCCGGAATTATATCAGGATGACGGACCCTGTTTTTCACCATCTGTTGGCTTTGCTGTCCCCTTATATTACTACACAGGACACTTGAATGCGGCAAGCCACCACTCCTGAGCAGAGGCTCGTCGCCACCTTGCAGTTATTGGCGACAGGGAGAAGCCTCCAGGATATTACGTTTACGACTGGAATCTCCCCCTAGGCTCTGGGAATCATTATTCCAGAGTTCTGCCATCATTCAGGTCCTGCAGAAGGACAATATTAAGATAAGTTTTCTCCTTTAACATTACAATCTATGTATTTAATGATTGCTAATGTATTGTATTTATTTCATCATTCCCTAATTACCATGATTGTAATATGCTGTGAATGTCCTCTTTGTCCTCATGCATGCTGGAAGCTTTTATTGGTCCTTTTTTTCCTTCATGCATATTTGCCTTCACTTACCTCCCCAGCATGCTATCCTGGGCCCATACACACCTAACCTAGTCACTTAACAATGTATTTTGTCATCTCCATTGTAGTGCTTACCCTAAACACCCCTAAAATATGTCCAAATGTTCTTGTTGTCCTTAAATTCATGCAGAGTGCAAGAGGCTTTTTTATTTTGTAGCCAATACTAATTTGGAACCCTCCCTCCCCCCAACCACTAAGTCAACAGATATCAATACTCTATCTGCTGACTTTGCCAAACCCATACACACTATACCTACCTCTTTTGTGTTCAGATTTATGGATGAATTCACCAAAGCATGTAGTGCAAGGGCTTGCCTGAATACTTTTAAATTGTACTATTTCAAGTTTTGTTCTCCTTTATCTTGATAGGTGATTGCAGAATGTAAAAATGTGCTTCAATTTGTACAGTGTGCATTCATAATTTTGTATTATGACACTTCTTACCTGTCCAGTGGGCTGCCAATAATGTAAGTAAGGAGGGGCTGGCCAAAGTAATACACATTATTTATGCATTCAGCTCTCAATGAAGTGGAGAGGGTTACCTGTCCAAAACACCCCCCCTTAAAATTTTTACAATGGGCCATCGGGGGGGCTAGAATCTGATAAGTGTACCTTATAATGTTGTCTTTAAATACTTCTTAAAATAAATGTTATACTTATGTTGGCAAAAAACTTTGTGTCTAATCTGCTTACAATGTTATGCGCAAATATACAAATTTTTTTTGGTTTAATTCCACAGTTTCCTTCAAACCCACAGTAATGGCAGACTGTGGCCGCCCAGCAGTGGGACTTTCTCAACTGCAGAGGGGCAATAGAAGGAAAGCACGGCCACATCGTCCCACCCCTCCAACTTGGGGTCATACTAGTACAATTATAAGGGGGTTAATAGTATTGTGTTGTTGGCGGTGGTGTCGGCAACTTACAAGTTTCTGTATGTGGACATGCGGAAAAATGGCCGGATGTCAGATGGTGGAGTTATCTCCCAGACAGAGTTTTTCAGATGGCTCCAAAATGGCAGCTTGGGCTTGCCACCTCTGGAAGACAATGTGGCAGGGCTCCCGTTCGTCTTCATCGCGGATGAAGCTTTTGGGCTGGGTGACCATCTAATGTGACTGTTCCCGATGAGGACCCTCACCCTGGACCAGAGGGTTTTTAATTACCAGCTGGCTAGAGCCAGAAGGGTGGTGGAGAATGCCTAGAGTGGTGGAATAATGGCCAGCTGGTTCTGCCTATTCCTCACAGCGATCAACATGGCAGAATATAAAATAAATCATATTGTTCTTGCATGCTGCATACTACATAATTTCTTAAGGAAAAATGCATCAAACTATGTGGCATCAGTTGGGACTGAGGCCGGCTTTCCTAATCCTTCAACCCTGGCGGCTCTTGTAGCTGGCCGTCCTGGCTTGCCCCCCAAAAGTGCCCATGAAGTTCGGCAAAAGTATATCGAGTACTTTGCGGGTAGGGGGGCCGTTGATATGCCAGACATTGTCCAAAACATGTTTTGAATAAAAAAAAATTTTAGAAACTGAACTCATATTTCATTTGATTTACTGCTTGTGTTTCTTATGTCTCCTAGGTTCTCCAATGGCCTTTTATTTTTGGCCGTTTTCTTCAATAGTGCAAACGTAATTTATTTGATACATGAGGTGACAATCTCTTCTTCAGCTAACTATTATGTTGTGGGCGTGCTACACACACACATTTTTGTTGTTAATGTATATAATGTATTCATGATAAAAATAATCATCCTTTTCAGCTCCATGAATTAATTGCTTTGAGTCCCTAAAGTGGCCTGATTGGGTCAAATTTTAGAGCGCTGGGGGTGTTATGTACTAAAGAAAAAAACACTTTGCATTTTCAGGTGCACTGAAACTGCACTGAAAGTACTCTTGTAGTGCAAAGTGGATTTGCCTTTAGTAAATACCCCCATTGTCACTGTAACTACACCAACTTACTCCAAAAACTGGTATTGAGCATTGAAAGAAGAAGCCATACATTGTTGAGTTTAAAACATTTCACTCAAAGCACATTCACATGTGCGTTATAAAAGAGTTTTTTTTAACAAACCAACATTGGTTTTGTAACATTTATGTTTGACGGTAGATATAGCCTTTTTTTGGCTAAACAGGCATGTTTAAAACCATAACATGCACAACTCAGGAACTTACAAAGGTCAACTTTGATAAAGTGAAGCCAATACAGTATGTGACATTAGTATGTCAAAACTGTGTTGATTTTGCCTTCATCAGATGGGGTGATGTCACCCCTGTAAAAGCCAAATTTTGAAGATGCACACAAATTGGGACTCAAAATGTAGATTTACATCCTGATCCCATGCCTAATGTCAACATGTGCTAGCACCCATCATGGGGGATGAATGAACGTGTTTTGGGGGTGTAACCCTTTCCTCTCATCTACTTTAGTTGTGAGGAAGGGGTTGCACCCACAAAACGCGTACATTAATATCCTGTGATGAGAGATAGCACATGTTGACACACTGGGGGTCATTTACTATAGCGCCAAAAAATGATCCTGCAGTACCAAAAAATAACTCTCAAAAAAGGCCAGAAAAACTTCAACTCTCAGAAAGTCAGCGCTAATGCAAATGGAAAGCAGCACTATTGCCGGCAATAATGCCTGTCAGATCACATATGCTGGAATAGTGGAAGTCAATGGGGCTCGAACATGCAAAATCCAAAGTTCTCACTGAAGGCTTATATGCAAGTTCTTTGCCATAAAAAGTGTTTGGAGACCCGGGTCCTGCCCCAGGGGACATGTATCAATGCAAAAAAAAATTTTAAAAACTGAAGTTTTGTCGGGAGCAGTGATTTTAATAATGCTTACAGTGAAAAAATAAAAATGTAATATTCCTTTAACCACTTGACGACCGCCTCACGCCGATGTACGTCGGCAAGGTGGCACGGACAGGCAAAATCACGTACATATACGTGATTTGCCTTCCGCGGGTGGGGGGTCCGATCGGACCCCCCCCGGTGCCCGAGGCGGTCGTCTTTTGTCCCCCAGCGATCGGAGGTGAGGGGGAGGCCATCCGTTCGTGGCCCCCCCCTCGCGATCGCCGCCGGCCAATGGGAACATTCCTTTGCTGCTGTATGCTAAACAGCAGCAAAGGAAATGATGTCATCTCTCCTCGGCTCGGTAATTTCCGTTCCGGCCCGAGGAGAGAAGACAGGTATGTGAGTGCACAAACACTACACACACAGTAGAACATGCCAGGCACACAAAACACCCCGATCCCCCCCCCCGATCGCCCCCCGATCCTCCCCCAATCACCCCCCCCCTGTCACAAACTGACACCAGCAGTTTTTTTTTTTTTTTCTGATTACTGCATTGGTGTCAGTTTGTGACAGTTACAGTGTTGGGACAGTGAGTATTAGCCCCCTGTAGGTCTAGGATACCCCCCTAACCCCCCCTAATAAAGTTTTAACCCCTTGATCACCCCCTGTCACCAGTGTCGCTAAGCGATCATTTTTCTGATCGCTGTATTAGTGTCGCTGGTGACGATAGTTAGGGACCTAAATATTTAGGTTCGCCGTCAGCGTTTTATAGCGTCAGGGACTCCCATATACTACCGAATAAATGTTTTAACCCCTTGATGGCCCCCTAGTTAACCCTTTCACCACTGATCACCGTATAACTGTTACGGGTGACGCTGGTTAGTTTGTTTATTTTCTATAGTGTCAGGGCACCCGCCGTTTATTACAGAATAAAGGTTTAGCCCCCTGATCGCCCGGCGGTGATATGTGTCGCCCCAGGCAGCGTCAGATTAGCGCCAGTACCGCTAACACCCACGCACGCAGCATACGCCTCCCTTAGTGGTATAGTATCTGTACGGATCAATATCTGATCCAATCAGATCTATACTAGCGTCCCCAGCAGTTTAGGGTTCCCAAAAACGCAGTGTTAGTGGGATCAGCCCAGATACCTGCTAGCACCTGCATTTTGCCCCTCCGCCCAGCCCACCCAAGTGCAGTATCGATCAATCACTGTCACTTACAACACACTAAACACATAACTGCAGCGTTCACAGAGTCAGGCCTGATCCCTGCGATCGCTAACAGTTTTTTTGGTAGCATTTTGGTGAACTGGCAAGCACCAGCCCCAGGCAGCGTCAGGTTAGCGCCAGTAGCGCTAACACCCACGCACGCACCGTACACCTCCCTTAGTGGTATAGTATCTGAACGGATCAATATCTGGTCCGATCAGATCTATACTAGCATCCCCAGCAGTTTAGGGTTCCCAAAAACGCAGTGTTAGCAGGATCAGCCCAGATACCTGCTAGCACCTGCGTTTTGCCCCTCCGCCCGGCCCAGCCCAGCCCACCCAAGTGCAGTATCGATCGATCACTGACACTTACAAAACACTAAATGCATAACTGCAGCGTTCGCAGAGTCAGGCCTGATCCCTGCGATCGCTAACAGTTTTTTTGGTAGTATTTTGGTGAACTGACAAGCACCAGCCCCAAGCAGCGTCAGATTAGCGCCAGTACCGCTAACACCCATGCACGCAGCATACGCCTCCTTTAGTGGTATAGTATCTGAACGGATCAATATCTGATCCGATCAGATCTATACTGGCGTCCCCAGCAGTTTAGGGTTCCCAAAAACGCAGTGTTAGCGGGATCAGCCCACATACCTGCTAGCACCTGCATTTTGCCCCTCCGCCCAGCCCACCCAAGTGCAGTATCGATCGATCACTGTCACTTACAAAACACTTAACGCATAACTGCAGCGTTCGCAGAGTCAGGCCTGATCCCTGTGATCGCTAACAGTTTTTTTGGTAGCGTTTTGGTGAACTGGCAAGCACCAGTGGCCTAGTACACCCCGGTCGTAGTCAAACCAGCACTGCAGTAACACTTGGTGATGTGGCGAGTCCCATAAGTGCAGTTCAAGCTGGTGAGGTAGCAAGCACAAGTAGTGTCCCGCTGCCACCAAAAAGACAAACACAGGCCCGTCGTGCCCATGATGCTCTTCCTGCTGCATTCGCCAATCCTAATTGGGAACCCACCACTTCTGCAGCGCCCGTACTTCCCCCATTCACATCCCCAACCAAATGCAGTCGGCTGCATGAGAGGCATTTTCTTTATGTCCTCCCGAGTACCCCAACCCAACGAACCCCCCCAAAAAAGATGTTGTGTCTGCAGCAAGCGCGGATATAGGCGTGACACCCGCTATTATTGTCCCTCCTGTCCTGACAATCCTGGTCTTTGCATTGGTGAATGTTTTGAACGCTACCATACACTAGTTGAGTATTAGCGTAGGGTACAGCATTGCACAGACTAGGCACACTTTCACAGGGTCTCCCAAGATGCCATCGCATTTTGAGAGACCCGAACCTGGAACCGGTTACCGTTATAAAAGTTAGTTACAAAAAAAGTGTAAAAAAAAAAAAAAATATATAAAATAAAAAAAAATAGTTGTCGTTTCATTGTTCTCTCTCTCTCTATTCTCTCTCTCTATTGTTCTGCTCTTTTTTACTGTATTCTATTCTGCAATGTTTTATTGTTATTATGTTTTATCAAGTTTGCTTTTCAGGTATGCAATTTTTTATACTTTACCGTTTACTGTGCTTTATTGTTAACCATTTTTTTGTCTTCAGGTACGCCATTCACGACTTTGAATGGTTATACCAGAATGATGCCTGCAGGTTTAGGTATCATCTTGGTATCATTCTTTTCAGCCAGCGGTCGGCTTTCATGTAAAAGCAATCCTAGCGGCTAATTAGCCTCTAGACTGCTTTTACAAGCCGTGGGAGGGAATGCCCCCCCCCACCGTCTTCCGTGTTTTTCTCTGGCTCTCCCGTCTCAACAGGGAACCTGAGAATGCAGCCGGTGATTCAGCCAGCTGACCATAGAGCTGATCAGAGACCAGAGTGGCTCCAAACATCTCTATGGCCTAAGAAACCGGAAGCTACGAGCATTTTATGACTTAGATTTCGCCGGATGTAAATAGCGCCATTGGGAAATTGGGGAAGCATTTTATCACACCGATCTTGGTGTCGTCAGATGCTTTGAGGGCAGAGGAGAGATCTAGGGTCTAATAGACCCCAATTTTTTCAAAAAAGAATACCTGTCACTACCTATTGCTATCATAGGGGATATTTACATTCCCCGAGATAACAATAAAAATTATTAAAAAAAAAAAAAATGAAAGGAACAGTTTAAAAATAAGATAAAAAAGCAAAAAAAAAAAAAGCAAAAAAAAAAGCACCCCTGTCACCCCCTGCTCTTGCGCTAAGGCGAACGCAAGCGGCGGTCTGTCGTCAAACGTAAACAGCAATTGCACCATGCATGTGAGGTATCGCCGCGAAGGTCAGATCGAGGGCAGTATTTTTTGCAGTAGACCTCCTCTGTAAATCTAAAGTGGTAACCTGTAAAGGCTTTTAAAGGCTTTTAAAAATGTATTTATTTTGTTGCCACTGCACGTTTGTGCGCAATTTTAAAGCATGTCATGTTTGGTATCCATGTACTCGGCCTAAGATCATCTTTTTTATTTCATCAAACATTTGGGCAATATAGTGTGTTTTAGTGCATTAAAATTTAAAAAAGTGTGTTTTTTCCCCAAAAAATGCGTTTGAAAAATCGCTGCGCAAATACTGTGTGAAAAAAAAAAATGAAACACCCACCATTTTAATCTGTAGGGCATTTGCTTTAAAAAAATATATAATGTTTAGGGGTTCAAAGTAATTTTTTTGCAAAAAAAAAAAAACTTTTTCATGTAAACAATGAGTGTCAGAAAGGGCTTTGTCTTCAAGTGGTTAGAAGAGTGAGTGATGTGTGACATAAGCTTCTAAATGTTGTGCATAAAATGCCAGGACAGTTCAAAACCCCCCCAAATGACCCCATTTTGGAAAGTAGACACCCCAAGCTATTTGCTGAGAGGCATGTCGAGTCCATGGAATATTTTATATTGCGACACAAGTTGCGGGAAAGAGACAAATTTTTTTTTTTTGCACAAAGTTGTCACTAAATGATATATTGCTCAAACATGCCATGGGAATATGTGAAATTACACCCCAAAATACATTCTGCTGCTTCTCCTGAGTACGGGGATACCACATGTGTGAGACTTTTTGGGAGCCTAGCCGCGTACGGGACCCCGAAAACCAAGCACCGCCTTCAGGCTTTTTAAGGGCGTGAATTTTTGATTTCACTCTTCACTGCCTATCACAGTTTCGGAGGCCATGGAAAGCCCAGGTGGCACAAAACCCCCCCAAATGAACCCATTTTGGAAAGTAGACACCCAAAGCTATTTGCTGAGAGGTATAGTGAGTATTTTGCAGACCTCACTTTTTGTCACAAAGTTTTGAAAATTGAAAAAAGAAAAAAAAAATGTTTTTTCTTGTCTTTCTTCATTTTCAAAAACAAATGAGAGCTGCAAAATACTCACCATGCCTCTCAGCAAATAGCTTGGGGTGTCTACTTTCCAAAATGGGGTCATTTGGGGAGGTTTTGTGCCACCTGGGCATTCCATGGCCTCCGAAACTGTGATAGGCAGTGAAGAGTGAAATCAAAAATTTTCACCCTTAGAAATCCTGAAGGCGGTGATTGGATTTCGGGGCCCCGTACGCGGCTAGGCTCCCAAAAAGTCCCACACATGTGGTATCCCCATACTCAGGAGAAGCAGCTAAATGTATTTTGGGGTGCAATTCCACATATGCCCATGGCCTGTGTGAGCAATATATCATTTAGTGACAACTTTGTGCAAAAAAAAAAAAAAAAGTGTCACTTTCCCGCAACTTGTGTCAAAATTTAAAATATTCCATGGACTCAATATGCCTCACAGCAAATAGCTTGGGGTGTCTACTTTCCAAAATGGGGTCATTTGGGGGGGGTTTTGTGCCACCTGGGCATTCCATGGCCTCCGAAACTGTGATAGGCAGTGAAGAGTGAAATCAAAAATTTACACCCTTAGAAATCCTGAAGGCAGTGATTGGTTTTCAGGGCCCCGTACGCGGCTAAGCTCCCAAAAAGTCCCACACATGTAGTATCCCTATACTCAGGAGAAGCAGTTGAATGTATTTTGGGGTGCAATTCCACATAGGCCCATGGCCTGTGTGAGCAATATATCATTTAGTGACAACTTTTTGTAAATATTTTTTTTTTTTTTGTCATTATTCAATCACTTGGGACAAAAAAAATAAATATTCAATGGGTTCAACATGCCTCTCAGCAATTTCCTTGGGGTGTCTACTTTCCAAAATGGGGTCATTTGGGGGGGTTTTGTACTGCCCTGCCATTTTAGCACCTCAAGAAATGACATAGGCAGTCATAAACTAAAAGCTGTGTAAATTCCAGAAAATGTACCCTAGTTTGTAGACGCTATAACTTTTGCGCAAACCAATAAATATACGCTTATTGACATTCTTTTTACCAAAGACATGTGGCCGAATACATTTTGGCCTAAATGTATGACTAAAATTTAGTTTATTGGATTTTTTTATAACAAAAAGTAGAAAATATCATTTTTTTTCAAAATTTTCGGTCTTTTTCCGTTTATAGCGCAAAAAATAAAAACTGCAGAGGTGATCAAATACCATCAAAAGAAAGCTCTATTTGTGGGAAGAAAAGGACGCAAATTTCGTTTGGGTACAGCATTGCATGACCACGCAATTAGCAGTTAAAGCGACGCAGTGCCAAATTGGAAAAAGACCTCTGGTCCTTAGGCAGCATAATGGTCCGGGGCTCAAGTGGTTAAATTTTGTACCTGGGGGGTGTCTATAGTATGCCTGTAAAGGGGTGCATGTTTCCCGTGTTTAGAACAGTCTAACAGCAAAATGACATTTCAAAGGAAAAAAAGTAATTTAAAACTACTCGCGGCTATTAATGAATTGCCGGTCCGACAATACACATAAAAGTTCAATGATAAAAAAAGCATGGGATTTACCACAGGGGAACCCCGAACCAAAATTTTTAAAAAAATGGCGTGGGGGTCCCCCTAAATTCCATACCAGGCCCTTCAGGTCTGGTATGGATATTAAGGGGAACCCCGGCCAAAAAAAAAAAAAATGGCGTGGGATCCCCCACAAAATCTATACCAGACCCTCCAGGTCTGATATGGATTTTAAGGGGAACCCGGCTCCAAAATTAAAAAAAAAAATGGTGTGGGGTCCCCCCAAAAATTCATACCAGACCCTTATCTGAGCACGCAACCTGGCAGGCCACAGGAAAAGAGGGGGGACGAGAGAGCACCCCCCCTCCTGAACTGTACCAGGCCACATGCCCTCAACATTGGGAGGGTGCTTTGGAGTAGCCATCATGGTGAATGCGGAGCGGCCCGAGAAGAAGAAGGGAAGAAAATGCCGCGGAGGAAGGTGGCGGATGAGAACACCGGAGGAAGAACCAGCAGAACCAGAAGAAGAAGAAGATGGAGGAAGAAACCGAAGGAAGATAGAAGATAGAAGAAAGAAGATAGAAGAAAGAAGAAACATTTAAATAAAGGAATTGTCAAAAATGTCTCTTGTCATTTTTAACATTTTTGACACTTTTTTTGTGAAATGGTAGGGGTACTTTCGTACCCCATTACCATTTCACACGGGGGGCTGGGATCGGGGGGTTCCATTGTTAAAGGGGGCTTCCAGATTCCAATAAGCCCCCCACTCGCAGACCCCCACAACCACCAGGCAAGGGTTGTGGGAATGAGGCCCTTGTCCCCATCAACATGGGGACAAGGTGCTTTGGGGGGCTACCCCAAAGCACCCTCCCAATGTTGAGGGCATGTGGCCTGGTACGGTTCAGGAGGGGGGGCACTCTCTCATGCCTCCTCTTTTCCTGCGGCCTGCCAGGTTGCGTGCTCGAATAAGGGTCTGGTATGGATTTTTGGGGGGACCCCACGCCTTTTTTTTTTAAATTTTGACACCGGGTTCCCCTTAAAATCCATACCAGACCTGAAGGGTCTGGTATAGATTTTGTGGGGGACCCCACGCCATTTCTTTCTTAAATTTTGGCCAGGGTTCCCCTTAATATCCATACCAGACCTGAAGGGCCTGGTATGGAATTTGGGGGGACCCCCACGCAATTTTTTTTTTTAATTTTGGTTTGGGGTTCCCCTTAATATTCATACCAGACCCAAAGGGCCTGGTAATGGACTATGGGGGAATCCCAGGCCATTTTTATCAATGAACTTTTATGTGTATTGTCGGGACTGACAATTCATTAATAGCCTGTGTCTTGCCCCGGTGGATAAGTACCCCCCTGTACTGCGCATGCGCTGCGCTTGCACAGTACGAACAATTATGAAGCTGCAGAAAGTCTCCGAAGTTGCACAACTGATCATCAGCTCTAGACGGTGCCTGCGCACTACATTCTGCCTTGAGTCCAGGTTCAAGCCCCACCATCCAAGTGGACATAGAGTTAGAATACAAATATGCCGAATTAAGCGAGGCCATGCCCGAAGCATGGCGAGCGAAGCGAGCCTGCGAGGGGCCCTGTTACAGGCGCCCTGTACAGCTGACTCACAGGTGTTCAGCTTCGGCTTTTTTCGGTGGCTCGTACTGCGCAAGCGCTGCGCCTGCGCAGTACAGGGGAGTCCTTGTCCGCCGGAGGAACTTTCTCGCCACTAGCGCTAGCACTTTTAAATGACTTTTTTCTTCCTTTAGAAATGTAATTTTGCTGTCAGACTGTTCTAAACACGGGAAACATGTACCACTTTACAGGCATACTATAGACACCCCAGGTACGAAATTTAAAGGAATATTACACTTTTATTGTTTCACTTTAAGCATTATTAAAATCACTGCTCCCGAAAAAACTGCCATTTTTAAAACTTTTTTTGCATTGATACCTGTCCCCTGGGGCAGGACCCGAGTCCCCAAACACTTTTTATGACAATAACTTGCATATTAACCTTTAAAATTAGTACTTTTGATTATTCATGTTCGTGTCCCATAGACTTTAATGGTGTTTGCACAATTTTTTTGTCTGTTCGCATGTTCTGCTGCGAACCGAACAGGGGGGATGTTCGGCCCATCCCTAGTTATCATTGAGAATCATGGGGAACAACTTGTCAAGCAACTTGGAGGTCCAAAGTCGCCCAACTGTGAAACAAGTCATATATATTTTAATAGAAAGGAGCTCTCATTTATACTTGCATTTACATCAGCAGAACAAATGCAGGAAGTGATGTGTGCACATGGGCTAGAAGCAAATGTGTGGGGATGCCAAATAAACCAATGAACCCCACCCACACCAAATCTAACTACCACATCCACCCCCGCATTGATTAAGCTCAAGTACATTTCTTAGATTTTATCACCTTTCAGTCTACACTTGCTGTCTTTGTTCCTCACACTGCCGGCGCTAGGCAAGCACCATGTTATGCTTTTTATCACCTTATGCACTATCCAAGTCACATCATCCTTCTGCACACAGCGTACTTTTTTCGACTAAAGCAATTGTCGTTTTTTACACATAGATCTGTCCCTTTTTACCTATTTTACTCATTTTACTTATTTAGTTGAATTACAAAGACATATTACACTACCACATCATTGGATTATATGATCATTCAACCTTGTTGGTTACATTTATGGGACGAAAATAATACCGTAATATATTTACACAGTAATAATCTAATCCAACGTCAGTCTCTACATATATGTTTAGAAACACTCACCATATTATTAAACTAACTATCAAACTTCTTCAAACTAATATATGGCTATTCTTGGGTATCTGTTGCAGGTGTGCGCTCCTCCCTCCCCCCGGGGGCGCATAAAGTGTGGCTCCTTGCAAGCTCCTTGGGGCTGGCTCTCCTGGGGAATTGAGGGTGGCCTCCTGAGCCCTCCGGTGTCTTTAACGGCCCCCACTATTCATCTTGGATCATAGAACACTCATTCCACTGTTGAGCGGTAAAAACATACTATCTTGGTCTAATCAAAGTGATGCATAAGGACATATATATTTATTTATTTTTTATTTTTGAATTTATGCAACTATTCTTTAGATCCAACTGTCCCCCTGAAGAGACCGCATACAGGTCGAAACGCGTCGGGGCTCGCTATCCATGTAACATTATGTAATGTAACAATGTGTACTAATATGTGTTTGTTACTGCACTGGGGAATATGAATTGTGTTACTGTACCAGATTTTTTCTATATACCATATTTCAATAAACCATGATATTTGACAAAATCATTTTATATATCCATTAAGAACTTATTTTTTGATTCTGTACATTGCTGTTTTAAAGCCCCATGAGGGAAAATAATTCTTCTATAACCTAATTTCGGGGTGTGCAGCTCCTTTCATCTCTTCTATATGTGTCCTTCCTTTATCGTTGTTCAATTTTGGGTGGTTAAACACCCCTTCCCCACCATGACACATTAGAGATAAGACATGAGCTGTGTGTTTCCTTTTTGCTATCTTCACGACTCCTGCATTTTGCTAACTAATTTTCTTATACTTGTTTAATTTTCAATGGTCCCATGCATCAGGAGGAATCTAAATTAGACTCCTATATTGCATGATGCTCAAATGCCTTACATGGCATTTGCTGACAAACCCTATTTATACGCTATGCAGGAATGTGAGGACTTGGAATCAGCACACAGCCCATGTACAAAACACTAGATTATTAACATCTTCTGTTTGCCATACTGGCGATCCAATGAAGATAACTACCCAAAGTCCAATTGGCACGATTCATATTATCATGTTTTTTGTTCGAGTGCCGTTTTGAACTGGTGGGTTTGGCTGTGCCTTCTCTCCCCCTGGGGGTGAGTTTGGCCCCTTGCGGCTTCCTGGCAGGATGGGGGTATGTAGAGACTTCTGCATGCCCCCTTTTTTGCTCATCTCTGCCGCCGAGGTGAGCCTCATCCTGCCGGTGGCGTCCCGTGTTCATCTCCAGACTGTTTGACGGAGTGCGCATGCTTGGGTCCGGCATGTGCACGACATCATGATGTCACGCTTTTTGTGTCGGAGATGACGACAGTGGTCGGGGCCGTACGGCCTTCCGGGATGCCGAGGGAGCCACACGTGGACCGCTTCTTTAGCGGTCCCTGCGCCATGCCTTTTGGGGGGAAAGGGGAGGGCTTGCACCTGCACATGATTATCGCATTTGCCCTATTTTGGATATATTAGGAGACTGGATGCCTGAGAATCAGATCATGATCTCATGCAGGCCAGGATGAATGTTACTGCAGCACTTTTTCTTGATACTAGAGTCCCCACCTTTCCTGCACGATTGCAGTCAGGTTTATCACATCGAACCAACTTTACAAGTTAAATACAATCCTCAACCTACACGAACTACAACATTGATAAGGTAAACTACTTTTTACTAATCACATCATTCCACATAGCACATCACATCACCATACACACACACTTTTACACTTTGGTTGGCCTTTACCCATTTCTTAGATTTTATCACCTTTCAGTCTACACTTGCTGTCTTTGTTCCTCACACTGCCAGCGCTAGGCAAGCACCATGTTATGCTTTTTATCACCTTATGCACTATCCAAGTCACATCATCCTTCTGCACACAGCGCACTTTTTTCGACTAAAGCAATTGTCGTTTTTTACACATACATCTGTCCCTTTTTACCTATTTTACTCATTGTACTTATTTAGTTGAATTACAAAGACATATTACACCACCACATCGTTGGATTATATGATCATTCAACCTTGTTGGTTACATTTATGGGGCGAAAATAATACCGTAATATATTTACACAGTAATAACCTAATCCAACGTCAGTCTCTACATATATATTTAGAAACACTCACCATATTATTAAACTAACTATCAAACTTCTTCAAACTAATATATGGCTATTCTTGGGTATCTGTTGCAGGTGTGCGCTCCTCCCTCCCCCCGGGGGCGCGTAAAGTGTGGCTCCTTGCAAGCTCCTTGGGGCTGGCTCTCCTGGGGAATTGAGGGTGGCCTCCTGAGCCCTCCGGTGTCTTTAACGGCCCCCACTATTTATCTTGGATCACAGAACACTCATTCCACCGTAAAAACATACTATCTTGGTCTAATCAAAGTGATGCATAGCGACATATATATTTATTTATGTTTTAATTTTGAATTTATGCAACTATTCTTTAGATCCAACTGTTCCCCTGAAGAGACCGCATACAGGTCAAAACGCGTCGGGGCTCGCTATCCATGTAACATTATGTAATGTAACAATGTGTACTAATATGTGTTTGTTACTGCACTGGGGAATATGAATTGTGTTACTGTACCAGATTTTTTCTATATACCGTATTTCAATAAACCATGATATTTGACAAAATCATTTTATATATCCATTAAGAACTTCTTTTTTGATTTTGTACATTGCGGTTTTAAAGCCCCATGGGGGAAAATAATTCTTCTATAACCTAATTTCGGGGTGTGCAGCTCCTTTCATCTCTTCTATATGTGTCCTTCCTTTATCGTTGTACATATCATACCCTTATCCAGAAAATGAACAGCACCTCCTCTTTGCTAAAGAGGGACCTCGCCATGTCCACCTAGATGGAGATCCTGACCAGCACAGGAACTTCTGGGTGATTACAATGACTTATTTCTGGGTCAGAAGGCGAAACCACACTCTTTTGATCGCTGCTTCAAATATTTGATCGCAACCACAATTATAATTGTATTATTTTCGTTTATTTGCAGATATGCAAATTTGTATTTCTACTTATAATATTTAAAGGCGTTTGATAAGAAATGGTGTCCCTGGGTTAGCAGCAGGTGAATGACAAAAACAAAAGGCCCAGTTTGAGCCCTGGTTCACACTGACAGAGGAAGGAAATCGTTCAGCTGAAAACACACACTTTCATTCCTGCATGTCAGTCCCGACTGCAGGGGGAATTTCAGAGACATCTGTGCAGGTTTCTGCACTGATATCAATACAAATTGCACCCCAAAGTCGCACCAATTAAAACAGTCCAATTGTCACCGCTTTGACATGTCAAATCGCACCAATGTGAACTAAAGCTGACACATACAACACTGCCTATCCACCATCTGAATTCATTACCTGCAATTCTCCACAGCTGTTATATATAAAGATTCCACCTTTATAATTTACTTGCAGGTGTGCAGAAGCCTAGGTTTACATTGGAGTGATTTGTCATGCGATTTGAGAGATCAGCAATGGCACTGTTCCTATCAATGCGACACCAATTTTGTGGTGCCACACCAATTTGCTAAAGTAGTTCCTGCACTACTTTTGCCGATTTCAGGTGCAACTTCAATAGACATTTGTGTATGATGTCTATCAAGTAGCACCTGAAATCACGCTGATCTTGCTACTTTGAAATCACGCTACTTCAAGTGAAGTAGCGTGATTTCAAAGTAGCATCAATGTGAACCAGGGCAAAGAGATTTTTTTTTGGTGCACAAATACATGTTGAAATAAAATATAAGAGATATTGCACTTTCCCAAAACCACCACCCACAAAAACTAAAGAGAAAGAAAAGTATAAGAAAAAAAAAAAAAACACCACAACAAAGCTCAATAATGCATTTTTATTTAACCAGAAAAAAAAAAAAGGTACATTCATTTACTAGCTTCCAAAAAATGTGGACAGGATATATGGTGCTACATTTAGCAATGGGATTTTAAGGGCCATGCTCATAGGAGCTTACAATCTAAAATTTGACAAAACCTTAGAGTGGACACAGCTTTAATTTCAGTGTATAATGGGCAACACATCAAATTTTTTATCTGCAAAATTATAGAAACATACTTAACAGTCATTCTTATAAAGCATTCCAACATAATATTACAAAAAACACTTATTCAAAACACCCACCACCAGCCCACAATCCACACATGCATACATTGGTGACCATGTTCTGCTGGAAGCTGCATTTCGGTGTACACGATTAAACAACGAGATCAAAAAGAGTAGGTCAGCAGATGCTTCCAAATGATGTATGATCAGACAGGAACAATACACGCACATCATTGACAGCATGGCCACATAAACCCATTTTGATTGAAAAAATGCACAAGAATTTCATCAAATATCCCTAGTTGGGCATTTGTCAATATGCACAATATCATTCCTTCTCCCCCACAAATCACAGCAAAAAACCTGACCAAACAAACCCCCCTACTGCAGGCCTTTATATAAGAGAGGGTGTATTGTTAGCACACTGACACCCCCAATAGAAGTACACACCCACCAGTATCTTTCAATCTGTCTCTTCATGTATGTCTAAAGTGATTGCACCTGATGAGCAGAAACATCTAATACTATTCGCAACTGTGTTAGCCCTTGGCTATGTGAATCAAATCTCCAACTACAAGACAAAGATCAAAGTCCATTTGCATCCACATAAACAAAGCAACAGTTTTCTAAGCATATGTACCCGTGCAGTGTAAACCCTAAAATTTGAAATGTCCAAGTCCCTGGGCATCATTAGTGCTAATAAACATTAACATCAGTCCCTGGCTGCAATAAGCTTCCAATATAAAGTCCAAAATTAACTTTCTTACATTAGAACCTATTTCGATAGGAGACAAATAAAATGCCAGCATGTCTTTTAAATGTGGTGAGAAACCCACACAGGAAGAACATATAAACTTCAACACAAGCATTAGCATATTGGGGAATTGAACCAACATCCCAGGTGCTGCTAGACAGAACTGCTACCCACTTAGCCACCAGGCAGCCTCACACATGTTCTCAGCATTTCTGTGGTGTGAACCAGCCCAAGTCCATAGCCATGCTCAGTGTCACAAGCAATATACAATATATTGGCCTAAGTATTGGGACACCTGCCTTTAAACGCTCATGAACTGTAATGGCATCCCAGTATTAGTATTGGGTTCAAAACTCATTTGGTTTAGGAATGTGTCTATAGGAATGTTTGACCATTCTTCCAAGTGCATTTGTTCGGACAGGCACCGATGTTGAACAAGAAGGCCTGACCTACAGTCTCCTCTCTAATTCATCCCCAAGGTGTTCTGTTGTGTTGAGGTCAGGACTCTGTCGAGGCCAATCAAGTTCCTCCACCCCAAAATCACTCATCCATGTCTTTATGGACCTTGCTTTGTGCACTGGTCCAAATGATTTGGTGGAGGGGGGGATTATGATGTGTGGTTGTTTTTCAGGGGTTGGGCTTGGCCTCTTAGTTCCAGTTAAGGGAATTCTTAAGGCGTTAGCATACCAAGACATTTTGGACAATTTCATGCTCCCAACTTTGTGGGAACAGTTTGGGGAAAGCCCCTTCCTGTTCCAACATGACTGCACACCAGTGCACAAAGCAAGGTCCATAAAGACATGGATGAGCAAGTTTGGGGCACAGAAACTTGACTGGCCTGCACAGAGTCCTGGCCTCAACCTGATAGAACACCCTTTGGCTGAATTAGAGTACAGACTGCAAGCCAGGCCTTCTCATCCAACATCAGTGCCTGGCCTCACAAATGCACTTCTGGAAGAATGATAAAACATTCCCATAGACACACTAAACCTTGTGGACAACCTTCCCAGAAGCTGTTCTAGCTGCAAAGGGTGGGCCAAATCAAATTTTAACACTATGGATTAAGACTGGGCTGCCATTAAAGTTCATGTGTGTGTAAAGGCAGGCGTCCCAATACTTTTGGCTAAATAGTGTATCTGGAAAAGACTTACAATGGTGGTGGAACCCTCCTACACATAAATACTACATTTAGACATAGTTATAGGACCTGGGAGATAAGACAACTTCTTTACATGAAGCAACATGTTTGGGTTTTGAATCCAGAGCCTCAGGGATACTAATCAGAAGTTCTAACCTCTAAGCCACAGAGCTGCCACATGTGAGAGCCTCCTACACATAACTACACATAAATACACATAATTCGAAGCACACTGTATTCGCCTTTTCACTCCAATTTCTCTAAGGATAGCTGTGATCTACAGGCCCCCTGGACCAGTATCAACCTTTCTTGAAGACTTCTCTGCCTGGCTACCCTACTTTCTTTCTTCTGAAATCCCCACTATCATTCTCGGGGACTTCAACATCCCTATTAATACTAACACTCCTTCCACTTCCAAACTTCTCAGCCTAACATCCTCCTTTGACCTGAAGCAGTGGATACATGCTCCAACTCACTCAGAAGGCAATATCCTTGACCTCGTGTTCTCTCACCTTTGCACTCCATGCAACCTCTCTAACTATCCATCCCCTCTCTCTGATCACCACCTTATTAGTTTCACTCTCTCCCTCTCCTTCACCTCCTCTCCCTCCAACCACCTTAAAGTTACCCGCAGAAACCTACGTCATCTCAACCCTTCTCTTCTCTACTCTGCCATTAACAACCTCTACGACAAAATCTCTCCCCTATCCTGCACCAACCTAGCCACTTCTGTGTACAACGCTTCACTTCTAGCCTCACTGAACTCACTTGCCCCCCTCACTACACACAGAATCAAGCCCAGACCCCTTCAACCTTGGCAAACAGATGATACTAGAAGTCTGAAAAAACGTAGTCGTGCTCTGGAGCGCCTGTGGCATAAGACTAAGTCCCAGAGAGATTTCTACCAATATAAATCTGCCCTCCAAAAATACAACTCCAGCCTCCTCTCTGCCAAGCAGACCTATTTTACCACTCTCATTAGCAACTTATCATCCTGTCCCCGTCAACTCTTCTCCACCTTCAACTCTCTACTTCGTCCTCCACCGCCTCTACCCGCCTACTCACTCACTGCACAGGAGATTGCCAATCACTTCAAACAGAAGATTGATACTATTCGCGCTGAGATCCCTACTGTGCCGACACCCTCCACGCTTTATACTTCATGCCCACAGGCACAATCATTATTTCCCTCTTTCAACCCCACCACTACAGACGAAGTTGCAAAGCTACTTGCTAATGTCCACCTTACCACCTGCCCCCTGGATCCTGTTCCCTCACAAATGCTACGTTCACCCTCTGGCCCTATACTACACTCTCTAACCCACATCTTCAATCTCTCCCTCTCTTCTGGCATCTTCCCTAACTCCCTAAAACATGCACTTGTCAGACCCATACTTAAAAAGCCCTCACTGGATCCATCAAATCTTAACAACCTACGCCCCATCTCCTTGCTCCCCTTCTTATCCAAACTCCTCGAACATCTGGTCTACAACCGACTGAGCGTCCACCTCGCTGATAATGGCCTTCTCGATCCCCTTCAGTCTGGATTTCGTCCCCATCACTCCACAGAAACTGCTCTCCTAAAACTAACAAACGATCTACTGACGGCCAAAACCAATCGACACTATTCTGTACTCCTACTCCTGGACCTCTCTGCTGCCTTTGATACGGTTGACCACCCCCTCCTCCTCAAAAAACTACACGCCTTTGGTCTTCGTGACTGTACACTTCGCTGGTTCTCTTCCTACTTATCCAACCGCACCTTTAGCGTTTCTTATAACTCTACTTCCTCCTCTCCTCTTCCTTTCTCTGTTGGGGTCCCTCAGGGTTCTGTTCTTGGACCTCTACTATTTTCAATCTACACTGCCTCCCTGGGTCAACTGATAGCCTCCCATGGCTTCCAATACCACCTCTACGCTGATGACACCCAAATCTATTTCTTTACCCCTCAGCTCACTCCCTCTGTCTCCTCACGTATCAGTAATTTACTCTCAGATATATCAGTCTGGATGTCTCACCACTTCCTTAAACTCAATCTAGCCAAAACCGAACTTCTAATCCCCCCCCCCATGCCTCTTCCCCTGATCTCTCTGTGAAAATCGATGGCACAACTATAAGCCCATCCCCACATGCCAAGGTTCTAGGTGTAGTCCTAGACTCTGAACTCTCCTTCAAGCAACACATCCAATCACTGTCCAAATCCTGCCGCCTCAACCTCCGCAACATCTCCAAAATACGCCCCTTTCTAACCAATGACACAACAAAGCTCTTAATTCACTCGCTGCTCATCTCTCACCTTGACTACTGCAACTCCCTTCTCATTGGCTTACCTCTACATAGTCTATCACCTCTTCAATCCATTATGAATGCCGCTGCCAGACTCATCCACCTTACCAATCGCTCTGTGTCTGCCACTCCTCTCTGTCAATCCCTCCACTGGCTTCCGCTCAGCCAAAGAATTAAATTCAAAATTCTAACAACTACGTACAAAGCCATACACAATTTCGCCCCCAGCTACATCACTTGCTTAGTCTCTAAATACCAACCTACTCGCTCTCTTCGTTCCTCTCAAGACCTCCTGCTCTCTAGCTCCCTCATCACCTCCTCCCATGCTCGCCTCCAGGCCTTTTCCAAAGCCTCTCCAATCCTATGGAACTCCTTACCCCAATCTGTCCGCTTATCTCCTACTTTATTAGCTTTCAGAAGATCCCTGAAAACCCTTCTCTTCAGAGAAGCCTATCCTACCCACACCTAACAACTGTACTTTTTTTTTTTTTTTTTCCCATCAGCTCATCCCCCACAGTTATTACCTTTTGTCTCCACTTGACCCTCCCTTCTAGATTGTAAGCTCTAACGAGCAGGGCCCTCTGATCCCTCCTGTATTGATTTGTATTGTAAGTGTACTGTCTGCCCCATGTTGTAAAGCGCTGTGCAAACTATTGGCGCTATATAAATCCTGTATAATAATAATAATTACTGCATTTCTTTGGACATACAGGTGATGGAATTTCATTACTCAAGAGTTATTCTTCTTGATTTATTCTGTGATATTTGGTGTTTTTTTTTGTGAGTGAGAGTAGAATATTACCCTCAAATTTTTGGGAATTACATTTTGCTTTCTGTAACGAGCTCCTTGCTCGCTCGGTTCCTCTCTCCTGACACTCCTCTGCAGCTATTGAATCAGATTGCAACGTCTGATGGTTCGGTCATCTAATGGTCCGGGATTAGAACCACAGCTCTGTGCCGTTCTAGTCCAGTTGTGATAGCTCAGAACAAACACCAGGCAGGCTGTATGTAAGTTCAAACGGGAATCTATCTTTATTGACAAAATACAGACTTTTATACACTCAAAGTGTAGGTGCAGACCTCCTGCTCATATTACTCTAACAATACAGCTGTAACCTAATTAACCTAATTAACATGAGCTAATTAACTAATCCCTTTAGACAGACTAGATGACTCAGACATGTTCGTTAGGACAGACTGGCAGTCTTGTAGTTCAGAAAATCCAATCAACATTATCACAATCAACATAGACTCTTCTTCACACAATAGCAGAGTTAATTAACACAAATAACAATGGGGATCTAATGACTCTTAGATCCCATAGTGGACTTATTTACAATACACATTTTAGCAGACAATAGACAGACAGGTGTTGGAATTTACATCAGCATCTCCTAACAGTATCTGTCCCAGCATTATGAATCAGCCACTATTCCAATATGGCAAATCCAGGGTCCCCAGAGTCTGTGTGTCCTGGGGGACCAGGACCCGAATCCACAGTAATACCACCTCAAGAGTCCCCAGGCATACAGCTCACAAAGAGCACCGTTCCCCCAAATGCAAGGGCCCCCGATCGATCGGCAAGAGGCTAGCATACAGTCCCCTCCAAAAGTCTCTCTCCCGGCTAGGTCTGTCACACTTTCTGATGTTGGTACACATATCACATTTTTTGGGCTCAAATTATAAATATTTCGAAATAATAAAAAGCACAAAAAATTGTGATTCATTTTAAATTTGCATCAGCAATGGTATTGTTTGTGGATTATAAAGACACCTGTGTGAGTTTGGGTAAAGATTGTAGTGAGATGGAGAGTAACAAGTGAAAGTGACAGAGAAAAATATATTTTACCAAAACATCAAAACATTCCACATTCTAGTATTCTTAAAAACAAAATATTTTAAGTGGAAGCAACAATGTTGCAAAGGAAAATTTATTTCAGAGAAAGACACATTTCATCTCAACATTAAAAAATTATTTTTTGTGAAAGTTAGAATTGTTCCATTAGAATCAATGGCTGAAACTTGATTTGGACTAGAATAGAGCAGATTTTCACTTCAAAAAAATGCTCTCTAATTAGCTCTCATTTTGGTATTTACTATAGCACCGGGTAAAAAAGACACTTGAGTTAAAATGAGAGTTATTTTCAGGTCTGAGCATGCTCAGTTGTGTTGGCGCCTAGTTATCCAAAATGGGGAATTTTTCACTTCTCAGACTTTTAAAGATATTTCAGCGTAGAAATCACTTTTTCACACAGTTTAAAAGCAGATTATCTTTAAATAATATTCCGCGTATTTCAGTGCCATTTAGGCAATTATATCATGCTCTAAACATTATTAACATGTGCACTACTCCAGGTTTTAACAGAGTAAGGGTTTGGGCGCTATTTGGTTTCAGGGAACTATAGTAAATTCGATTTTGGGAGTATTTTCTCACCAGCGCTATAGTGAATACCGTTTTAGTGCTAATTAGCGCTAATTAGTGGCAATCAGCGCTAATTAGTGCCGCAGCTCTATAGTAAATGACCCCCACTGTGTGCATCTTCAAAATCTGGCTTTCAAATTTCTTTAAAACTTTTGTAAAAATAAAAAATACGAGGACAAACTGTTCAATTTTTTGATGTTTTAGATTCTGCCTAAAACATCAATGATGTTCTTCATTTTTTGTTGTACATCATTGGCATTTTCCTTGACCTTCTCTAAATCCCAATTGCACACCACTATCTCCCCGATGAGGGTCTCTCCGCGTGTACTGTAGAAATGAGCTTCTTCTTCCACAACATTCATATCACCTAAAAATAAAAAAACACAGCATGTATTATAAATATGCAGGCATACATCTATTACCTGAAGCTGTGGTCTCAGACACTGACCTGTTGTGGTCACTATTTCGCCCACTTCCTGAACCTCTCCCTCTTCATCTGCTTCAGAGTGTGTGGGGATTTCCCCTTCTTCCTGAGTAATGGGGTTTGTGGTGTTCTCAGATGTCCCGATTCTTTTCTCCCCTATGTGAATAATAAAAAAGGTATACTTAGCACACAGATATTTGAGGCAAGAAATAGGAATATGAAACATTGCTTGTAAGTGACGTACAATTGTCTGTTTTGGCAGAGTTCCAAGCTGAAGACATGCTTTTTTACCTTTCTTAAAGCTGGAATACTTACTTTTTTTGGTAAAGTATCACACATGGAGAGACCCCTAATATCCACTGGAGCACCAGCATGGGACACCCTAAAAAGGGTGTTCTGTTGTCCCAAACTAGTGCTCCTGCATCCATATGTGTAAACAGCTGCTGAGTGTCCTCTCCTTACACTGAATCAAGTTTTCATTTCATTCTAGTTATAAAACCATCTAGACAACAATGTACTAAACTTCTTTTAATACAAATAGGCATGAACAAATGTAGTTAACCTGCATCTGACAAAAACATTGTAATAGTGGGCGAACAAATGATGTTTTCTATGAACAATTATTGTGCCCACGAACCTGAAACTTGCCATTTTAAACTGTACAACAGTAAAGAAAAGCACATGGAGCAGCATGCAAGTAATAATAAAATAGGATCACATGTCAAATACTTACTTTTTAGAAGCAGTTTCCTGATCCTTCTGTACTGATCATGCTCCCTCAATTTAAGGTCTGACCAGCATTTCCTTAATTGCTCCTTGGATTGTCGTACCCCACAATTCCTGTGCAGACTTCTCACAACTTCAGTCATGATCTTGGCCTTCCTCACATTTGGGTCTCTGTACTATCCATACTTCCCATCATAGTCGGCCATCTTCAAGATGTCCACCATCTCCACCATCTCTACAAAGGACATATTTGAGGCCTTAAATCTCCTCCTGGATCACGCACCTGTTGTCTCTCCACCATGTGCTCCCCCACTGCTCCGAAAAAGAAGCGGCGGGGAATACACTAGAAAGAAGGTCAGGGGCAGAGTTTCACGCAGGCGCAGTGTTTATAAAGCATAACACGCATGCGTTGTACATACGATCTGTGAGAGGAGGACGGAGTAGCATAAGCGCTGATAGTGCAAACGAAGGTACAATTTTAACTTGGGGCATCAGTGGTTAGTGGCCTATACTGCTTATAGATTGACGCCTATATTAAGACAAGATTAGGAGAATTTAGCCTGACATTAGGGTTTGTCTTGTGTTGTGTCTTGCAGATAAAATGGATAAATTTACAGACACAGATTTCTTGCCAAACTTTATTGATAAGTACAGAGAGCTGTCTGTGGCAAGTAAAACACCAATATTATAACAACAAACTAAAGAGGAAGGCAGCGCTGGATAAACTGTTGGGATTGGTGAAGCCGGTGATTCCCACGGCAGACATCAACTATTTGAAAGCCAAAATTGGTGGCCTGAGGAGCACATATAATAGGGAGTGCAAAAAAGTCCAGGATTCCATGAGATCAGGAGCAGCAGCAGATGACATTTATGTCCCCAGGCTCTGGTACTATGACAGACTGCAGTTTTTGTCAGACCAGAGTGAACCCAGGCCATCACTATCTACACGTCCTTCCACACTTCCTTCCACATCAGATGAAGCTTCCGACGTACAACCTGGGCCTTCCACCCAGGAAGATGAGGAGGAGCCCAGCTTGAGCCAGGTATAGCATTGTTTAACATACTTCTTGTCAAAATTAATGAATGTTAACTAGATGTTATTATTGATTACTAATTTCTGATTTAGCAAAGTGGTTTACATATCAATAGACAGTAGTAGCCAAAAATTAGTGGGACAAGAATGAAAAATGCTGGGGTCAGAATGATAGTGTTTTCTATTTGTTAACATTCAATTTGCAACAGTCATGAGCTCAAAATTGTGCGTGATTGATGACCAAAAAACTAAAACTATGTACCATTTTCATACACAGGAAAGTCTCCGCCAGGAGGAGGCCGTGAAAAGTCTCAGCCAGGAGGAGGCCATGGAAAGTGGCAGCCAGGAGGTGGCTGTGGAAAGTGGCAGCCAGGAGGTGGCCGTGCCCAGTAGCCTGACCGAATCCCAGGTTTTACCCCTCCGCCTTCCAACAAAAAGGACCAGGAAGGTGAGGAACATGGAGGAGTCAGTGACTACTTTGATTTGGCAGGCTACTGCGGTCCTCACAACCACCCCTAGTGTCCACTAGGCCTTTGGGTGTATGACGGCCAGTAAAATGCAAAAAATGGAGGAGGGCCAATGCCTCATCTGTGAGGAGGTAATATTTCAGGCCCTAAATAAGGGGGTGAGAGGCCAACTCACTAATAAAAGCCACATCTGTGAGTTGGACCATATGACTCCTCCACCACCTCCAGCAACACCTCCAACAACACAGCCACAGCCTGGAAGGAAGCATGCAAGGAAGTCTTGAGAGTGATGGCCTGGGTTTGGTGCGGTCTGGCAAAAGATGCAGGCTGTTGTAAGACCACAGCCTTGGGACATATATGTCATCTGCTACTGCTTCCAATCTCTCGGAGTCCTGGACCGTCCCTATTAAATGGACTCCTCAGGATACCAATTTTGCCTGTCAAATAATTGATGTCTGCCCTGGGGTACAAAGGCTTCAACAATTCCAACTGTTTCTCCAGCATTGCCTTCCTCTTTATTTTGTTATGGCCCCTATTCAATTTTTAAATTTTGTTTGGAAAAATACTTGGCTATGTGTTTTACTTCAAAAAGGGCAGTTTGTTTGTGAGTAGGCAGGTACATTTCAAAAATACAATGTCCAATTAACAAGGGACACCAACACCAACCAACCTCTTTGAGGTTAAAAAATACAAGATAATAATGGTGTTGTGGTAACTTGACACACAAAACGACAAAAATTATTATGGAGATCAGTATAAAAAAAAAATTCTTTAGATCTTGAGAAAAAAAAAAAGTAGATCACTATTAAAAAAAATAAAGATTATCCTGGAGATCTTGAGAAAAATAAACAAACAAAAACAACGATTATTCAGGAGATCATGAGAAATAATAAGAAATCTGTTTGTCAGAACTGTGTGTGAATATCAGCAGCAAAGCAACTTCATTATTCTAGCATTATAAAGAAGAAGAGAGTGTGCTGCATTGAAAGATTTCAAAATTTGCAGAGTGACGAATATGCTTTCTCCATTACAAACGCTAGTTTTACAAGACAAACAGAATATTGGCATGCATTAAAAAGGGGATTAATTCCAGAGATAAAACGATAATTCTCCCACTCTACAAGACTCTGGTCTGGCCACACCTAGAGTATGCTGTCCAGTTCTGGGCACCAGTCCTCAAGAAGGATGTACTGGAAATGGAGTGAGTACAAAGAAGGGCAACAAAGCTAATAAAGGGTCTGGAGGATATTAGTCATGAGGAAAGGTTGCGAGCACTGAACTTGAAGAGACGCTTGAGAGGGGATATTATTTCAATATACAAATACCATACTTGTGACCCCACAATAGGGATAAAACTTTTTTGGAGAAGGGAGTTTAATAAGACTCGTGGCCACTTATTAAAATAAGAAGAAAAGAGGTTTAACCTTAAACTACCTAGAGGGTTCTTTACTGTAAGAGCGGTAAGGATGTGGAATTCTCTTCCACAGGCGGTGGTCTCACCGGGGGACATTGATAGTTTCAAGAAACTATTAGATAAGCACCTGAACGACCACAACGTACAAGGATATAAAATGTAATACTGACATATAATCACACACATAGGTTGGACTTGATGGACTTGTGTCTTTTTTCAACCTCACCTACTATGTAACTATGTAACTACTATGTAACTATATAAGACTGAGCGCTTCCGTCTTGTACTTGATTCCGAGCATGCGTGGAATTTTGTGCATCGGACTTGTGTACACATGATCGGACTTTCCTTTGTTGTCGGAAAATTTGAGAACCTGCTCTCAAACATTTGTGTGTGGAAATTCTCACAGCAAATGTTCGATGGAGCATACACATGGTCGGACTTTCCGACAACTAGCTCACATCGAACATTTCCAGTCGGAAATTCTGGTGGTGCGTACGCGGCATAAGACTGATGAGTCAAAGAGATTTCCTATAGTGTAGATACCCGCTTCCATCCATGGCTGTAGTTGTAGATCTGGGGTGATAAGTGTGATGGTTTTAATTGGTAAGTGTGACAGGATCGCATGGGGTAGGCCCTTCAACATTTGAGGAATAGCTGTCCATACTCTCAAGGAGGCTGATTATTGTGTCAAATGGAAAATGTCTGGGTGAGGGAGCTAAGAGTAAGGCACCAAGGAAAATGTTTCGGTCTTTGATCAAAACTACTGATTCTATTTGTTTCCAATTGGATTGAGTAGATGTCATCCACCAGCATTTAAGTTGTTCCAGCAGAACTGCTCAGTAATATAAGCGTATATATTAGGGCTCCCATTCCTCCTATACGTGACGGGGTCATCAGATTGGCTTTTTTTATCCTGTGTTTCTGTTGCCATATAAAGGGGTTAATAAGAGCTTGAAGAAACCATATGTGCACAGGCAGAAATGGAACAGGTAGCATGCGAAAAATGTATAAAATATGTGGAAAGATAAAAATTTTGACTAGAGCAATTCTACCAGCCCATAACACAAATGATGTAGGTCTCTAGATATACATTGAAGTTTTTCTATGAAGTCTGCCAAGTTGGAGCACAGGAGATTTTTACTAGGTGAGGTCAGGCAGATTCCTAGGTATGATATGGCTGAGTCATGAGACCATGAGAATGGAGAATGTTGTGTAATGTGTTGTACAGTATGTTTGTCTAAGCCTAGTGCTAGCATAACTTACTTACTTTGGTTTACTTTGTATAGAGATATGGGCCAAAATTGGTCAAGAATATGTTGTATTTCAGGGTGAGAGCGCTTAGGATTTGTGAAGGCAATTATGACATTGTCCGCTTATAGGCCGATTTCATGTTCTGTGGTGCCTATTATTATGCCTGTGACCAAGGGTGCAGAGCGGATCTTTTGAGCCAGGGGTTTCATAATAATGGCAAATATTAATGGGGATAATGGGCACCCCTGTCTCGTGCCATTTGTGATGTTAAAGGGTTTAGAGACAACACCTGATGTCCAAACTTTTGCACTTGGAGATGAGTATAGGCTAAGAACGGCATTCAGAAACATTCCTGATAGACCAAATTTGCCCAGGACAGCTTCTAGGTAAGACCATTGCACTCTACGAACGCCTTCTCTGCATCCAAAGAGAGGAGCAGAGAAGGCGTTCGTGTGTGTCTATGAAGCGCCGGGTCCTGCCTGAGGTTTGTCTGCCAGGAATAAAACCAACTTGATCAATATGTAGAGGTTGGGACATAACCAAAGAGAGGAGGAAGGCTAAATTTTTTGCATAGAGCTTTGTGTCTTTAATAAGGATATGGGTCTGTAATTTTCTGGGGATTGTATTGATTTGGCTGGTTTTGGAAGTGATACTATTAGGGCTTTCAGAGATTCCTTAGGGATTTTCCCAGATGATGCATAATGATTATATGTGGTACATAAGTGGGGGGGCAGAATATAATTAAGTGTTTATAGTATTCATTGGGGAATCCATCTGGTCCTGGGGCTTTCTGGAGGGTAAGGGTTTTAATAGATTTGCAGACTTCATCTTGGGTGATAAGGCTATAAGTTTTTCGGTGGATAACGAAGGCAGGTTAATGTGTATAGAGGAGAGAAAAGCATTTATGTTTTCAGAGCATGAAGGGGTGATTGTGTCTGCATCTTGTAAGTTGTATAATTTGGCATAAAAGGATGCAAATGTGTTAGCTATGTCTAAAGGGTTAGTCATGAGTGTCCCTTGTGGTTCTAGGAGGAAGGGAATTTTTTAATGGATTTGTTGTTTTTTAACCTGCTTAGCCAGGAATGTTCCAGCTTTGTTGCTTAATGAGTATAAATGTAATTTTAAGCGTTTAACGTAATAGTTTGATTTGGTGTTCATAGCGTTGGTTAGTGAGGAGAGATGATTTCAACCCCCAGAGGGTGTGATTTGTTGGTTGAGAGTGTGGGAACAATTTAATAGATATATTGATAATGAGACCTATACAAGATTCTGAGGTAGCCAATAAGATCTTTTTGTTTGTGAGACAGAGGTCAATCCGACAGTAGGAACCACTTGTGTGAGATAAGAAGATATAATCGTGCTCAACGTCATGCATGCATCTTCAAGGATCGTATTGGTTCTCATTGTTTATAAAGGATGTGAGGGCTGACGGTCAGCATCTATTGGGGTTTGTGGAGTCCAATGAAGAGTTGACTATAGCGTTAAAGTCACCGCAAAGTACCAATGTAGAGTGTTTGTATGGCTTAAGCTTTTAGCTTTAGTTTTTGTAAAATTTACATGGGGAGGTGTTGGGTGCATAGATGTTCACCAGAGTCAGGGGGAGATTATCGATATTGGCTGAGAGAATTATGAATCTGCCTTTGTCATCTGCATCTACATGGTTTAGTGAAAAGGACACTACAAAAGGGGGGTTTTGAATATATTTTTTTCAAGATATTTTTGAATAGGGTGCAGGTAGAGATTTAGTGGCTCTAGCTGCATATAAAATTTGCTCTTTTATATGAAAAAAAATGTATTATGGCCGGGACATCCCTGGGTGTTTCTGCAGGAAGGTGGTCAGGCTTTGCAATTCTATGTGCACAATCGATGAACATGTCGCAAGGAGATAAGTTTGGAAGTAGGGTGGAAAAAAGCTGTTGTAGGTATTTTTTAAGCTCATTGGGGGATACCGACTCCGGGATACCTCTGAATTTTATATTGTTGTGTCTCGACCTATCTTCAAGGTCAGCGAGTTTCGGTTTAATTCCTTGGATGTCATCGGTGTGGTGATCATGTGCTTCAAGGAGCTCATTGTGTGCTTTGCCCATTTCAGACATGTGTTCCTCTACTGTGTCAGTTTTCTCCTCCTAAGCAGTCAATCCTGTCCTGCACTTGGGATAGAGACAGCTGTAGCTCTCTATGTAGATCTCTTTGTAATGTGAGCAGCATGGATTTTAAAATGCTTTCTGATACTGGGTTGTCAGTAACTGGTATGGCAGCTAATGTGGACATATGACAGGGTTCCTGAGTTGTGTGGACTGATGCAGCCCAGTGATGTTTCTTGGCTAGAGGTATCTTACTTGGAGAATTGGCTGGAGAGGAGGCAGTCCTCTTACCTCTATCCACTTGTACATCTGCAAGATCTGTAGATGCAGGAGGGAGACTGTCCATCACTTCCTGCCCACTCAAGTCTGGGGGATACAGATGCCCTTGTTGCAGTGCACTGTCACTGGGAGGTTGTGTATAGTGGCTGAGGGAGGTATGCAGCCGGCGCCATTTTGGCTGGATTGCAGCTCCATGTGGCTGAAGTATTGGGCCAGACAGCACAGTGGAGGTGGCGGGTTTCGCCTCTGAGACATTCCAGTCTGTGTCCCACTGTCTTCCCCTCACAGAATGAGGGAGAGGGAAAGAGCTGGTAGCGCTGGGTTGTCGAGTATCGCTGCTGTGGAGTGGAGCTCATGTCTCAGGCATATCCTGGTCAGCGGCTAGCCATGCCCCCTAGTTTTCTTTTTTTAAGAAAATCCTGTGAGAAGGGTAGTGCTAGATAGGCTAGTAGACATATCTGGACTTTACATACTGTAAGTGACTAGTAAATTATAGTCTAATTTCAGCTAACACTTTTTAAACAGTTACAGTAGCACCCCTGTTAGTGTTAAATGGTTTGTCTCAACACTTAAACTGACACTTTTTCTGGACAGCTTGCTCTGTTAAAAGAAGTTGAAAAATAACTGACTTACTGGCCTGATCACCAGGTGAAAGTATAGGAAAACAAATGAATGCAGCTACCACATCTAAGAATTGGAAAGCTGTAATATATTACATTTTTGTTTGTGGGTTTATTACCGCTTTATGCATTGCTCTTTCATTTGGTCTAGTCTGTAACTGACACATTTGGGTTGATATACTAAAGCAGATATACTGCAGGTGCACTCGCTCTAGAGCTTAGTAAAGGAGGTAAAACTTCACCTTGCAAAGAATACTCAATCACATGCATGGAAAATAAAAAAAACTTCATTTTTGTTTGTACATGATTGGATGATAGAAACCAGCAGAGCTTCCACTCAGATCTAGAGCAAATGCACTTAAAGAGGTTGCATCATATACTAGCTGATTATAAAATACTTACCTTAGAACAAAGCAGTTGCAGCAGGGCCTGCACACCAGTGAGACGGCTGACATTTTCCCTGGAGTTTCTTCCGGGTTCGCGGGCTCCAGCAATGTGATTGGTCGGAGCCGCGCATGCGTGCGGGAGCCGTCAGTTACAGCACAGGGCTCTGAAGAAACTGCACGATCCACCGTTCCTTCAGTGTACATGCGCCAATTACGTCAGTGGTGGAGTATATAGTAAATATCTCCTAAACAATGCAAGTTTAGGAGATATTTACAGTACCCATGGGTAAGCCTTATTATAGGCTTACCTGTAGGTACAATTAAACAGGAAGACTTTACTTCCTTTTTAATTATATTTGCCTTTAGTAAATCAACCTCATTTGAGTTGATTTACTAAAGGCAAACAGGTGGTTCCCTTTGCAAGGCAAGTTGCACTTTGCAATGGAATTTTCTACAGAGCTTAATGAATGTGTACAATTTCACTTTGTAAAGATTAACCAATCACACATAAAGAAAAATAAATAAATAATTGCTTGCACATGATTGTAATATAGAAGTCAGTAGAGCTTCACAAGATGGAAGTCAGCAGAGCTCCACTCACTAAGCCCTGGGAAAAATGTTCTTGCAAAGTGAACCATCTATTTGCCTTTAGTAAGTCATCCCCACTAGAATAATAAAAGAAGGGTGCACAGTACAAAATCAAATGCCAAGGTGACACAGTTCAACGCCCCCCCCCCGTGAACTGTGTACCTGCTGAATTTATCACTACTTTGTTTAATAAAATTCAGATGAAGGCAACCCAAATACAGGCATACCCCACTTTTAAGTACGCAATGGGGTTTATTTACCAAAGCTGGAAAGTGCAAAATTAGGCCCCCTCTGCATAGAAACCAATGAGCTTCTAACCCCAGCTTGTTCAATTAAGCTTTGGTAATAAAACCTGGAAACTCATGGTTTCTATGTAGAAGTGAGCCTGATTTTGCACTTTCCAGCTTTAGTAAATAAACCCCATTGTGTACTTAAAAGTGGGGTATGCCTGTACTGTTTCTTTATTATATTGAATCACTATACAGTTTTTTCAAGAATATCATCAGATGTACTTTGTTATATTTATTTTACTGGTTACCTGGAGTTGCTCTTTACCTCACCTTATAACATGTCACATTACAGTCATTTATTTGACGTTTTTGATGTTGACAAATACAGTTCAGTCCAATGGTCCCACAATGACCACATTCTGTTACAACCATGCACCATTAACATAACTGGACTTTTTTTAAATTAAGTTGAAATGTTCTCTGCTTGGCTAAAGTATTAATTTGCACCTATGCTAAACACTTTCAATGAATAATTTATTGCTTATTTATTCTGCCTGAAAGGAAGGTCAGAATATGCATTTAAATGGAAATTCATTTTGCAAGTGCAGCACAAAAGACACTTGTAATATCTATGTTTTCCAGCTGGACGGAGATGGCAAGTGGCAGGGATGTAGAGAGAGGACGCTGGCACCTAATGCCAAGGTCTTATCCGACACTATCACTTCTGTACTACACAAGGCTAGAGGGAAGGGTCACGTCATCTGCACATCCCCAAAGGAAGCCTGTTGGTGTTTCCTACTAAAACATTACTAACATAATAAAGCAAACGGGTGAAAGAGTATATCTAGTCTAAGAACAAAAATGTGTTATATTGCAGGTTACCAGTCCTTTGTATGCAGAGTGTACTAGTTTCCTTTTTTGACTGCTTTCCTTTACTTTCACCAGATAATACTGCCAGTGACATGCTTCCTGCCCCAGGGTGACAATACTCATCGTGCTGTATCTACACTCCTCCCCCACTTCTCAGTCATCACCATAACAGAAGGGGATGGTGTTCTGTTTTTTCGATTTAATCAAATTTCCCATTTTTTTTAAATCCTTATGCCCGGTGGGGAAGGAGGCCCCCTCCCACACTCCCTATGAAAAATGGTGTGACACAGAAGAAGCACAGAAAGGTGGAATCTCACTAATCTATGGTCTGTTGCTGGCCTCCCCGAATTATTTAAAATGTTAGACTGGGGCTGAGACTTCTCTGATACTACTTTGGAAGCATGGCACACCCTTTTTTGTGCTGCTTTCCAAGGCATTGTGAACATTTCTCTTACTGAGGCAAATCTTAAAGGTATTACGCAATGATACCTTGTCCCAGCCCACCTAGCTGAGATGTATAGTGGCTCTTCCCTGTGGTGTTTTTATGACTGTTTCATGAAGGAAACAATGTACCATTGTAGGGGATATTGGAATAGGATTTTCTCATTGCTTTGTTGCCTCATTGCTAAATATATCTTGCAACAGCCCCAATATACTATGTTGATTGAGGCCATTCCAAATTTTTGCCACAGGGAACAAAGTTTAGCCCCCTTCCTTTTTCTAGCAGCTAAATGTACAATTGCAGGTTCTTGGAAGAGGTCATCTGTGTCTGTTATCGGTACTAAACATAAAGGGGTTGATTTACTAAAGACAAATAGACTGTGTACTTTGTAAAGTGCAGTTGCACTCTGCAAGTGCAGTTGCTCCAGAGCTTAGTACATGAGCAGAAGCTCCGCTGACTTTCATCATCCAAACATGTGCAAGCAAAAATGCTGTTTTCTTTTATTTTCCCTGCACATGATTGGGTATTATTTTCAAGGTGAAGCTTTACCTCATTTACTAAGCTCTGGAACAACTGCACTTGTAAAGTGCATAGTCTATTTGCCTTTAGTAAATCAACCCCAAAGACTTGTGGATTATGATACATGAGAAATTAGCAAGTGTGCTGACAACATCAAACAATTTGAAAAAATGTGGTCCCCTTGGGCTTTATATATACACATCACCTTAGAGGACTAATTATAGTAGTTTATTGGGCATAGAATACCCTGGGTTCCCTTCTTTATCTCCTTTTTTATTTTCTTGTCTTTGCTGTTGTTTTCTTTCTCTTTTCTTTTCTTTCATTAGACTGTTGTCTAACTTTCAGGTACTTTTTCTTTTGGCCTGCACTGTGTGAGACGAGGAGCATTCGCTCCAGCTGTATCTGTTTATTTTGATATTCTGGTGATTTTTAAGATAGCTGGATTATCCTGCTGCGATTTACTGTGATGTTTTACTAGTACCTACCTTTTTTTGTGTATGCTATGCTATGCTTTGATGGCTATTTTTTCTGTGCTGCCAGAGCCTTGGATTTCATTGTATACCATAATTGGATATGATTTATTCTCTTGGTTTTTATTTGCACCTGTTTTTCATATGAAAACTTGCAATAAACATATTAAATGAGAAATCTGTTTACATGACCACCTTTGTCAATCTGGGTCCATGAGGTTAACAACATCATGAGTATGGAGGAGCTTTTTAGTGCTGGATACAGACACATGGGATAAGTTTAAAGCACAATGAATGGTTTGGATTTATTTTTCTTCCTCTGAATTTTTACTGAGGCAGATTTAGGACCCCTGCATTTTTTCATTCCCCTTATTAGACATGTGCACACTGAAATATTTCATTTCGGAATTTTGTTTTCGTCCGAAAAATACATTTATTTAGTTACTCCCAAAATTTGTTTTTATTTATTTTGTTTCGTTAAAAAAAATGCATTTGTCTGAAAATCCTATATAATTAAGGTCGAATCTGTCACTGAAGTCTTATGGTGTCTGTCGAATGCTCTAAGAAGATTCAACGAAGCAACTAAACTGTACGACGCCGCAATCATACATTTCTGGTCGAATGTTCCGCCTACAAGCTATAGTAGAATTCTAATGTTGTATGACACTAGTAATAATTATATTTATTAATTATTATTACTAGTCAACCAACATTAGAATTCTTCTATAGCCTATGGGTGGAGGATTTGACCATAAATGTCTGCTCGCGGCGACTGCTTCGTCCAATCTTTATGTCAAATCTTTTCTCTCTATGTCGAATAATCTTGGACTAATAGAGTTAGGTTAGGCACATTCAACCTTTTTTGCTATATTCTCTATAATGTCGAATCTTTTCTCTCTATGTCGAATAATCTTGGACTAATAGAGTTAGGTTAGGCACATTCAACCTTTTTTGCTATTGTCTCTATAATGTCAAATCTTTTCTCTCTATGTCGAATCTTTTCTCTCTATGTAGAATAATCTTGGACTAATAGAGCTAAGGATGGGCACATTTGACCACAGGTTCGATGGACACAGATCGCTATTGTCAGCGTCATGTCGAATCTCCTATCTATATGGAACTGTTGTCGCAACAAAAATAAAGCATTTGTTTATGTCAGATCTTTCGGTTTTTGGATTCTGTGTGTTCATTATTGTTTGTTAAAACGATAATGAAAATACAGACGAAAATGCATTTGTACGAAAACTAATGCACATGTCTACCCCTTATGCAGCTGACATATCAAATAAACCTCTGGAATCACACCTTATACTTCATATGCTTTATCCTTTTTCAAATCCTTTCTTTTTTTTCAACCCTTCATTTTCCAGATCATCATGACACGCCAGTATATCTCATATGTGTTCTCAAATTTAATTGTCTCAATTTTGGTAATCTATAACACCAAGTATATTGTCACACTGATACATGCCTTGTTGGTGGCTAAGTGCCCCACATATTGGATTTTGTGATATTTATATTATTCTTATGTAATACCAATGCTTCTTTGCCTTGGAAAGTACAATTTCTATTATGTACTTAAAAACTGTGTTAAAGTGTAACTGAAGACATTTTAGATAGATTAAAGAAGGATTAGAACACCTATCAATTTGTATTACTGTCCATGCTCCCATTAGCTAGATTAACCCTCTGTATTTGTCCTAGTTACCATTATTATTGAAAGAGAAAATGAGAGAACCCTAAGTTTTGAGCTGATACCAGAACAGGAATAGAGGGGTAATCTTTTAATGGGGACACTAGTTCTGGTGACCCTGGTGGCACCCCAGTAGTTTCTCACTTTGGAGAGATTTTCCCTCACTTTCTCTTGGGACAGGAAGAGAAGGGAAATTTTGCCAATGGGACACAGATGGCAAAAAGAAACTGATGGGGTTAAATCTCCCTTACTCTATCCAACATTTAAAAAAAATAAAACTGTTTTTCCTTTAGTTATACTTTAATACCAATAAACATATATGACTATAAATCTGTTTATTTCTGCTAGCTGACAAACTGTAGGGTTTTAGCAACCACCCAATTTAATAAAATATAAGAGAAGCATATGCATGGGTTGTACAGACGATTTGTTCACTTTAACAGACTCAAGAGACAGCTTACCTAATGTGCGTCTCTGTATTTAATCCTAAGTTTCAGATTGTGCAGGTGGCTGGCCTACCAGCTAAATATCTATAATTATCAGCATTATTGTTTATTTAAAATGGCTGCAGAAAAGTTCATATGTTAGAGCATAAAAGGGAGGTTGCACAGCACAGAAATATGAACATTTAAAAGACTCTCCTTTAGGCACTTCAAAAAGCCTTACTGGGATTTTTTTAAAAGCTTGGCTTAAAGGTTTGCAAGCTGATTTTAAATTGTTGCTAAAAATTAAATGGTAAAGCTGTTGAACATAAAAGCCCTTTTGCACCTGTCTACAAAAATTACAGGTTTTCAAGTCTGGAATTTCCATACATCAGGTTTCTATTTTTGCCAGGACCACCCGAACAGCTATACTGAGCAGGCCTCTTTGATCATACCCCTTGGGGTTGATTTACTAGGGTAACTGAAGATGGTCATTTTCAAGAGTGCTCACTTTGAAAAGTGTTTGTTCACATTGCAAAGTGAACAGTTTCTTTTCCACGTGAATAGGTTATTTTCCTATAGAAACTTCCTACATGGTGAATCAAACTCCACATCTAATAAAAATAAGACTGCAAAGCTTATTCATGTACATGAGATCTTTCAGCACCATGGACAGTGGCTGGTACATGAGACGCCAATGACAAAGTTCACAATCAAAAGAAATTCGGAATTCACTGCAACACTTCACCTTTATTGATCCTTAATGCAAAAGACATCACAGACAGTGCAGAGTACAGTAAAAGTTAATGTGTTTTGCTTTTCTATACCATGTCACGTTCAGATTGTACGATCCAGTTAATCTGTGTATGGTTGCCGATTGTGCAAGTATATGGAGCAGGGGATTGAGAGTGGACATTTGAGGTATTAGCTTTTTCATACAGTAACATTCTTTGTCTTTGCTTCATTTTTGGTATACAGTTCTTTTATATCAGCAAAAGTTTTCCCCAATATCTAGATGTAAATTAAATAATTGACCAGGAACTACATTACTGCTCCCTCTAATAGTTTCTGTGTGGATGTTCACCTTTTAACCCTGTGCCATTGAGGATTAATAGAATTAAATTAGGTCTATATAGAGGTCAGTCATATTTAGATTGGACATGCTGATCGTCTTGTGTGTGGACAATATGTTAACACACAGAATGGTGACCAGCCTATTGCAGTGTTGTGGACTTGCACCCAATGAATGCATTGGGATACATGCAGTCTGTGTTTCCTTTATAGGTAGACATTCAGGTCCTGATAGAAGAATTAACTATTAGCTTCTGCTGAGAGCTGTGGAAGTAGACACTAAATAATACTCAAATACACATTTTAATGACAGCATGTGAAGACGATGATATTGCTTTCTATTCCCATCACAGCACATTCCTACACAGTGAGGTTTTATATACAAATACATTATTAGAGATCTGAAATTTCCATATGAGTGCTGCAGTCTCTAAAAGACTTTTTGTGAGGACCAACTTCTTTTATATTTACATTAGCTGGGCTGCTAATATGGCCTTGTGATATTGAGTATACATTATACATTTAATGTTAAAGCTTAACTCCACTTTTCAAAAAAAAAAAAAAAACATTCCCCTCTGGGTGATCTATATACATTACAAGGATTTTAACAAACTTTGCTGCAGATACCTTTGATTATCCTGAAGAAACCCCTGTGTGTTTGTCTGTATCCATGTGGGAAAGTGAATCTAATGAGAGTGGTTTCATAATTATCAATCAGCTGTGCCCCTGCAGGATAGTAATGAGGAAAGCTGCTGGGCCTGCACCCCTTTAGACGTGATTTCCTATTGGAAGTATCCCACCAAAAATGACATTTTTGTTGCAGGGGTGCCTGAAATGTTTTTTATATATTTCTTTATCATTTTAATGAATGTGGCATTTTCATATGTAAGGGTCATCGGAGTTCATTGATTAATACACGTTATTTTGATTTTGATTTTTCATTTTGCTTTTAATGCATTAATTTTTTATATGTAAGAAGGCCAGTATGCTGGCCTGAATTTGTGGGTCGGTTTCCTGTGCGCGATATTACATCACTAGGCCGACTACTCGAGATTCGTTAGCGTTCGTGAGTTCCATCTTCGAAGTTCTCGAGGGTTTCGTTACCTTCATGGTTTTGTACAAAGTGTCTGGCTCGGATGTCGCAGCTAGGGGTTTTTACGTTTGACCTTTCATTTCATGCATTTATGTTAGATATCTTGTCACCGATCTCGATATTGAAGCTTTCGAGTCATTCGTAAAAACCCTACACATAGCCGTATCATTAGCCACTCACTCGTACCGCATCAGAAACAAACATTTCGACACCTTATGTACTTCACTACGAGTCGAACCTTGTAGCAACAGTATTGCATCGCTCCATTTAAATGTGTCACAAATGTTTTTCATCACCGTACCATGCTCCACGGACAGGTTGTTGCCAGTCGCAAAGCGCGGCACACCGACTCGTGTCTCAGTCGTAGCAAATTAATTCAACCATTTAAAACATTTCAATCATTTCACTCATTTCTCTGTCACTTACTGCGCTCCAATTCGAATCTAATGGCATCTGTGATGCACCGATTCGTCCCGGTGTGCCCCAGTTGTTTTTCGGCCTCATTTCAGTACATGCTCCAGAGTCTGGTTCATTGTTAGTCACAGTTTACGGCTCACCAATTCCAGTGGCGGCCCGTCCAAAAAAAAATTTTTTAAAACTGCCCCTTTAAAAAAAAAAAAAAAGTCCTTTAACATAGTGCACTGTGCTTCATTTGCAGGCGTTTATCCCGCCTTAGGGCGCTTTCTGAAGCACTGAGTAGCTTCCGCCCGGCACTATTACTATGGCCGGGCGGTTTGATTGACATCTGAGGTTTGATGTCACTTCCTGTTATCTCTTTCCCATTGCGCACGGGAAAGAGACAACAGGAAGTATGAAGAGCGGATCTCTCCATCGCTTCTGGAAGGAGACACCGTGGGAGAGGAGAGGACAACACACTCAGCATTCAGCAAGGTAAGTGCCGCTGCTGTGTTGGGGGATCTCTATTAACATTTTTTAAACCTGCTGGAGGTTTTGTGGTGTTCTTTCTGTGAGATACATATTGGCATGGGTTTCTCTCTGAGAGCTTTGAGCCAGCCCCTGCCTGTGTTACAAAACATCCGGAGCAAACATAGAGAGAACTCTTCTGGTCTGATCTGCACCCTGGCTCTCCCTCCCGCACTAACTTTGGGATAACAGCAAGTAGTAGAGCCATGTCAGTGAGTACACTTCCTATCACACTGATCCAGCCAGTCTCTGACAAAACTCAAGCCCTGCAGCCGCAAAACAGATGCCTCTGATCCTTCCCACGTGCTCCCCCCTCCTCTCCCTGTGCTTGATAATGAAGTCCCCTTCAGCCAGCTACTATCTCTAATGTTAACCACTGCACATTGCCTCTCTGATCCTCCCCCATGCTCTCCCCCTCCTCTACTTAGGCTTGATAACAGAGGTCACTGCAATGGCTCCTTTTCAGCCTCACAGACTGCACACCTCCCGTCCCTGCTTTCTCTGCATGCCTGGTTGCTGTGAATCTCCCTGAGCACCCTCAAACACCACAGTAGAAGAGGGGGCACATAGGGGGCACATTTAGGGCCAGTTCACACTGCTGCGATGTCAGACATCACATGTGATTCGCACCGCACTGCTGTGCAAATCTCATGTGATGTCTGTGTGATGCAAATTCAGCCATACAGATAGTATGGCTGAAATCACATTCGGACCAAACTCACACAGGACCCATTTTTTGTTCCGCACCAGAATCGGATCACATGGGTGTTCACATCAATGTGATCCGATTCCTGTCCAAATTCACAGTTCGCACTCCGATATGCAAACTTTACTGGAGGTGTCATTAACATTGTATTGACACCCCCAGCAGTTCGCAAAGGGCAGTGTGAACTGCCTGCGAGTTGTATGCGATGCAGGAACCCGTACTGGATTTGCAGGGTTCCCACATCGCTGCAGTGTGAACTCAGCCTAAGAGTACCCCTCTTGCTCAGCAGTAGCCTGGCCTGTCATCAGCAATTCTGTCATCACCAATTCTGGTCCTGCTACCCGCACTACCTGCACCTGCGATTTCTGCGGGGAAGCAAGCAGCGAGTACTTCTGGCTCCCTTGCCAGCCTGACCAACCACAACTCACAAATGGCTGTCAGTAAAACACTTTGGGAAAAAAAAAAGTCTGTGATTCAGAACTGTGCATGCGCAGTCTGAAGTTAGCCATTTAGAGAACTGCATTTGATGTGCACAGTGGCTGCATTTGATGTGCACAGTGGCGGCAATTGATGGGCACAGTGGCTGCGATTGATGGTACAGTGAGGCTGCAATTGATGGGTTTTTTTTTCCGAATTTTTCAGTTTGTTTGCGCCCCCCCAAAAATTTTGAGCACCAGCCGCCACTGACCGATTCATGTCTCTGTCATGGCAATCATTTCACTGTCACGAATCACGTCCCGGGTCGAATCTAGTCGTATCCGTATGCACCGATTCGTCTCGGCATGCCCCTGCGTTTTTGGCCTTATTTCAGTACATGCTCCAGAGCCCCTTTTCGTTGTTAGTTGCAAAAATTCGGCTCACCGATTCGAGTCTCTGTCATGGCAATCATTTCACTGTCACGTATCACGTTCTGATTCAAATCCAGTTGCATCCGAGATGCAGCGATTCGTCCCGGAGTACCCCAGGGTTTTTTGGCCTCATTTCAGTACATGCTCCAGAGTCCGGTTCATAGTCAGTCGCACTTGTGGCTGACTGATTCGTGCCTCCGTCATGGCAAATCATTTCATTTCACCATCACATACCGCACTCCGATTCGAATCCAGTTGCATCTGAGATGCACCGATTCATCCCGGTGTGCCCCAGTTGTTTTGGCCTCATTTCAGTACATGCTCCAGAGTCCGGTTCATTGTCAGTCGCAGCCGCGGCTCGACCATTTCGTGCCTCTGTCATGGCAAACAGTTAATTAATTTCACTGTCACATACCGCACTCCGATTCGAATCCAGTGGCATCCGAGATGCATCGATTCGTCTCGGCGTGCCCCCATTGGCTTGGCCTCATTTCATTTAATTTTTCCACAGTTTGATTACTTGCGTGTCGCAGTCGTGGCACTGATTCATGCCTTCATCCAGGCATAGACATTTCACTCATTTCATTTCATGCAACAGTCGCATCAATTTGAAAAAAAAAATAAAATAAAATAAATAAATCATTTTTAAAAAAAAGTCAAAACCACTCCAAATCGACAAACTCGCATAAACGCACTGCAAAGTTACACAAGTCAGTCATTTAAGTCACCTTTTCAATTCAGATAGTCAAACCACTCACCAGTTGTCATATGTCATTTCTCTCTCCAGGTTAGTCAAGTTCAGTAGGTCCACCCTGCACCAGGTTGGACGGTATTCCCCCAGATAAAAAAAACAAAAAAAAACACACCCCTCTTGAAAGGACAGGAGCTAGGTACGTATGCTGACACAGAAAAAGAAACAATCTAGATTTATGTCCCCCAGGATATATACAAAACAATTCTGCGCTGCCGTAACGAAAAAAAAGCAGCTAACACAACCAACAAAGCAAAACAGAGAGAAAACACACAATAAGTGTGGATGATGCAGGGTGTGTGCTAATGAGGTCAGCTGGTCAACTCCTTCCTGTGTCATGACCTACAGTCTGTGAGGAGGAAAGACATTACTAATGCAAACGTCTGGATTCATGGATGAGCACAAGAAAACAATCTGAGCGAAACAACAATGTGCGTTCCGGTCCACACATTTCTCTGGATTCCTGCATCGCCTAGAGTGACAGAGTAACGTGTGGGTCCATCCACCAACATCGCCCTCCCGGGCCATTCCCAGCCACCCATCACTTAAGCGCATCTGACCCAGTCCGGTGTATGCCCATTGGGTCCACTCCATCCGGTAAGCCTCCTCATAATTAGTGGTGGTGTGTCTGTTTTTCATCTCAAGATTATATACATCTTTGTTTGGAACGTTTTCTGAAGATTGTTTCCTCCATACATATATTGATGTTCCCTCTGCAGTATTTATACTTGGAACTGTGGTTTTGACGTTTTCCATACTGGACGTTTTCTCATTTCTTCTAGCGCTACACTTATTGCGTGTTTTCTCTCTAGATTTATGTCACCCTCAATAGGTTCCGGTCGACCATCTTGCGACCTCAAAAGACAACACATCACTTCCAGGGCACAAGCCACCTAGAGCCATGTCTCAAGCTGGCAGCGAAGACTTCACAGCTCCTCTGTCACCTTCCCCAATGTCAGACAGTGGCAGCATGCAGTCCCTCAGGGGATGGACCATCCCCAAATTAATGGCGGAACTGAAGCGCAGGGGTGTGCCTTTTTCCTGCTACGGCCAGGAAGGCAGAGCTTTTTAAGCTCCTCTTCCCCCCGCCAGCCACAGCTGGGCCCAGTACTTAACAGGCTTCTCTCCAAACAATTTCCGCTGCTATATCCCAGCTTCACACCATGGTGTCATCTTTGTCGACTACAGTCATGTCCAAGCGAGAGTGGCACTCTTGGAGGCTCGCCCGGCCACGACCATCCCTGACCCACCCACAGTACAGGTGCTGACACCCCTTCCTGCAGGTACTACAGGGACAAGTCCCACTATCTGCCCAGCACATCTGGTCCCAGCCAGCATTAGGAAGGACATCCCGAATGGCAAGGACGTCAACCTCCCCTCCCTACTCATTTCAGTCCACGACTTGGCAGAGAACAAAGCCTATACCTGGGGAGATGTGTCAGTGGTCCTCAAGACCAAAGATCCTAGGCTCAACCAAAAGTTGTCCATCCCAGAGTTTGCGCTGGCCTTCGGCATGGTCAGTGATGTCTTATGCTCAGCCTCCCCCAGCAGAAGGGAAGAGCTGGATCTATATCTCCACACCGTGGTGGACTTGGGCTACAAATACAGAGGTTTTCGTTTTACGATTACCATTGTTCCTTCTCCGCAGAAGCAGCGGCCAGGCTGGCACAATTTCAGACAGGCATGGATTGGAGCATTGAATTGTTCTGCCGTCACTTTGCTGGCATGCGCTCACCATTGTGCGCTATTTGCCAATCCTCCTCCCATACCGCTGCCTGGTGCGCTAACGCGGCAGTTACTCGCCCATTCGAGTTCCCCTCCACCTCCGGTGCAATGCAAGGCCCGTCGGCCCCCGCACAGACGTCCCAAGTGGACAAGTTCGGATGCTCTGTTCGGACCGTAGGAGGAGCAGCCATTTTAACAACTACTCGGCTCATGTAATTTTAGCCAATGTCGCCTGCTCCATATCTGCATCATATGCCAGAGGGCACACCCGAGAAATCTATGTGAGCTCAAGCAGCAGAAGAAGGCGTGACTGAGCTGAGTCAATGTCCTGTGGCTGGGGCTTTATCTTTCCTCACACCCTACTCCTTCCCTGGCCACCTTCCTTATCCAAGGATTTACAACAGGGTTCCACACCGGCTTCATCTCTCTGCCCCATACAACCTATGAATGCAGGAACCTCCACTCAGCGGCCACCAATGAGCAGGCCATAGACCAGCTATTACAGGCTGAACTGGAGCGAGACTTCATCATAGATCCCTTCACACAGCCCCCTTTCATCACTTGGAGAGTTAGCCCTATTGGGCTTGTCAAGGGCAAGTTCTCAAATAAAGCTTACTTGGTGTACGACCTGTCTGCACCTCATTCTTTCCACATTCCCAGCCTGAATTGCCTAATTCCCTCCGAGGAGTTTTCCCTGAAGTATGCCTCCGTAGACATGGCAATTCAGGCCATTATCAAAGCAGGCACAGGTGCCTGGCTCTCTAAGGTCGACATCCCAGACGCCTTTAAACTCCTACCTAACCACCCATCCCTCTGGTGCTGGCATGGCATTAAGTGGAAAGAGGCATACTACTTCGCTACCAAGCTGACTTTTGGCTCTAAAAGCAGCCCCTGGCTCTTCAACACATTCACACAAACCCTCACCTGGATACTTATACATAAGGCTCAGTGCCAAGAGGTCATCCATTACCTGGACGACTTCTTGTTAATCGAACAGCCCAGCATGCCCCCAGGAGACCTCAACAAATTGAGAGTAGTCTTTGGTAATCTCAATGTCCCCATCGTTGAAAACAAGGTTGATGGACCAGCACACTCCATCACCTTCCTCGGAGTTAACCTAGATACTTGCTCCATGCAGGCTAGCCTCCCCCTTGACAAATTAAACCGAATTAGGTCAGTTCTCCAAGAATTCACCCACATAAGAGGATGTACTAAAAAGCAGCTCCAGTCCCTATTGGGCATGCTCAATTTCGCCATGCGAATCATTCCCCAGGGTCGGTCCTTTGTGTCACGCCTTCTAGTCTACCTCTCACAGGCACAGGACCCCGATCAGGTCCTTAATTTGGACACTGCAGCAATAGCAGACTTATCAATATCACACCAATCACCGCAGGTAGTAAAAGATGCCGCTGCCTCCACAGGCTTCGCTGCAATTTTTGCCCATCATTGGTTTGCAGGACCCTGGCCTCCAGAGATACTTGCAATCCCCGGGTTTACCCTGACTTCCTCTCTCTTCGAGCTTTACCCAATCGTGGCAGCTGCCCAGCTCTGGGGTCATATCTGGACAGGGCAAATTGTGGACTTCACTACCGACAACCAGGCCACGGCAGATATCATTACTAAAGGCAGGTCTAAGTCGCTCTTGGTTATGTCCTTCCTACGCAGGCTGGTACAACTTTCCCTGCAGCACCAGTTCAACATCCACTGTACATTCATTCCGGGCAAATGCAACTTTGCCGCAGACGCACTGTCTTGTTTTAATTTCACCTCCTTCTTTCGGCAGGTTCCCGGAGCCGACCCTGTATCAGCCCGTATCCCGGCCTGGTCTCAGCTGACTCTGGACTAGAACAGCATCTCCGCGGAGCGACCCAGCTCATCAACCAGTCTCTGTCCCGTAACACGCTCAAAGCTTACCATATAGCTTGGAGCACTTTCCATAAATTCTTGGAAACTGCTCAGTAAACAGATGCCAAACACATACTGGCCTTTATCTCATACTGCCATAGTCACTTGGCCCTGTCCCACAATACAGTCTGCCTATACTTAGCTGGCATCCAACACTTTCTGGCTCTACAAGATCCCGCAAGACCATCCTTGTTCGCAAGCCATGCGATCCGAGCCAGCCTACACGGCATGCAGAAACAACAGCCAATAGTCAAGGCCAAACGCCTGCCTATAACAACTGACATCTTTAGAGACATGTCCACTATGCTTGCCAGTTCTCCGTTTGGTCTTCTCCCTAGCTTGGTCATACAAGCAGCTATCTATTTGGCCTACTACGGGTTCTTGCGGCCTGGTGAGTTCACCTGCAGTAACCCCGCAGGCCAAGTCCTGTGCAGATGTCACTTGGTTCGCTACCAAGACCATTTCGTCCTCCATCTTTCTGTATCGAAAACCCAGCAATCAGGCCCCGGAGTAGATATCCACCTCTACAAAACTAACAATAGCTGGTGTCCTGTTACCATACTTAACCGCTTACTGTCACTCCTGCCCGAACAGTCAGATTCTAGTCCCCTTCCACCCTTTCCGATCAAACCCTTAAATGCCAGCCAGTTCGTGGAACACGTTACAATTCTTCTCTGCAACCTACACCTCAACCCCACTCAGTACTTCGGTCACTCGTTCCGTATCAGAGCAGCCTCGACAGCATCTCGGCATAGGGTCCCAGATCATGTTATTAAGAGATTAGGCAGGTGGAAGTCTGACTGCTTCGCCCGGTACATACCCAATCCTCAGGTGGAAATGTCACAGGCATTTACCAAACTCGCTCAATGAACAAGATTAAAACCAATAAAACTTAACCCTACCTGAAGGTTTTTGCCCCCTTATTTTGGTATGCCGGCCATCAGACCAAGGCACACTTCAGGTTCATTTCATGTTGTGAGTCTTATCATAAGTCTATGTTGTTCGTATCAGTATAGGCCATAGGGCTTAAACCATAAGTAAGAAGGCCAGTATGCTGGCCTGAATTTATGGGAGGAGCCCATAGGGGTATTTAACCAGCCCGCTTGCCTGTGGTCTTTGTTGGTTTCCTGTGACCACCCTCCCATCCCCTTTTCAGGGCATTTCTCAATCATTTCTCTTTCACAATATTAATTTCTAATCTTGGGTATGCCCCCTTATTTTGGTATGCCGGCCATCAGACCAAGGCACACTTCAGGTCCATTTCATGTTGTGAGTCTTATCATAAGTCTATGTTGTTCGTATCAGTATCGGCCATAGGGCTTCAACCATAAATATGGATTATCATATATGTTAGCAAGGTGGTGGAATATTTCTGTGTCAATTTCTACTGTATCCCACAGTCCTATCTTCATTAGTGTGTTACTTATTTAGTTAAGAATTATGCATTGAGGGGCGTGGCCAAGAGATGGCAGAGTGAGGACGCACACCTCGGAGCTCTGTGTGGGGAAGCCCTGAGAACGATCAGCAAACCGTGTCTGTGAGAGCCGGACTTCATGCCAGGGGACCGCAAACACCCGCTGGACGTTGGGGTTCAGAAAGGCTCGGAAATTACACATTATTTCCTCAGGCAGCACGCAGCTTCATCCCCCGCCGCGCCGGCCAAGATGGCGCCGCCTCATGTGCCTCCGACGAGCGCCGCCGCCTCATCTAAGAAGGGAACTCAGACAGGACTCAATGCTGGAGGAGATCGAGCCGCTGCAGATGACAGGTCAGCCTTCTCCCATACTGTCCCCTGTGATCCCCATTACTGACATTCCACCCAGCTGCAGCTTCACAGGGGAGCCAGGCAACGCTGCAGAGGGCTCTCTCAGAGACATTGTGTCCGGTCTCCCTACAAGACAGGACCTGCAGGAAATGGCAGCAACTATAGTAAATGCACTTTCCAGGGAACTGCATGATTTGCGCCAACAAGTGGACACAGTAGAAGAGAGGGTCACTGTACTGGAATCCTCTACATCCACATCTGATGCCCGAATCACCGCCATAGAGCAAGAACAGCGTGCCTTTCGCCGCCATCTTGTTGACATACATCTTAAGTTAGATGACGGCGAGAACAGGAGCAGGCGCAACAATTTGCGCCTCCGTGGCATCCCAGAAGCCACCATGGGGTCAGACCTGCGCGCAACTGTGGCAGCTATTCTCAATCAGGTGCTCGGGAAACCGCCTGCTGCAGAGCTGGAGCTGGATAGGGTCCACCGTATCCCAGGACCCAGGACACCCCCTGCTGAATCACAGGATCATGAAGCCATGGACCTCCCGCGGGATGTCCTGTGCAGGGTGCACTTTTTCACTATTAAAGAGGAGATCATGCGCCTGGCGTGGGAACGTGGCCCAATTGACTTTGATGGGGCGTCGATCAGAATCTACCCGGACATCTCCAGGCAGACAAGAGCAATGAGAGGCCTTTTGAGACCGCTGCTAGAAGTGATCCGGTCGGCGGAGGCGACGTATCGCTGGGGACACCCCTTCCATCTCATCGTGCGGAGGAGAGGAGCAGAATTCTACCTACGCTCACCGGACCAACTCCCAGATCTGTTCAGTTTCCTAGCTAAGCCGGCTGTTAGTGTCCCCAACTGGTTTGACTACCTGCTGTCCCTGGAGGCCCTGGGCCCACCTCTGCCCAGGCCGCAACGTGTCCGTAGACCGCGCTCACGTGCCACTAGCCATGAAAATGTTAGACCTCACCCGAGGTCCTCCGAAGCTTAACTCTTCATCCCATCCCAAAGACTGGTAAGACAAGATGAACATTTACACTATATCACCACCCTGGACATCCCAAGAACATTAGATCTCCCCTTACAGAGGGTTTGGGAAACCGTTTTGATAGGCAATATCCCAGATCAGAGTTGACTACCATACATAAATACACGTTCAGAATTCTTATCCCAGGGATGTGCCTTTGTACCCCTCTCGGAAGTGACGGGTTGTCAACTGACTCTAACTGACCTGCTTGGGGAAGTGCTGGGTTAGTTCAGTCTACTGGTGACCTGGGCCTGCTCGCCTGTACGCCGCCTCTCCCATACGGACTCGCCACTGGTGGACGGCTGGGGGGGGCGGATGCAGTGGGGGGGACGGTTGACGGGCTGTTAATCCCAGCACCTCAAGATGTTATTGCTAAATTTTAAGCTGTCCTGGACAGGTGGGCTCCACATTGTTAGATTTGAGTCCTGGAGGCCTGGTCTGTTCCCCAGCCTCCCCCTCCCCCCCCCTCTAATAGTTCATTGGTTCATCTGACTCGCTGCTAGTTACCCAGGTTGCCCCCGGGACCCCTTCCGCTTTTTAGCTCCCCCTGGGAGGATATGCAAGTAGTTTTGTGGTGGGAGGGGGGGGGGTAGTTCTATGACAATTTGGCTCTATGGTTTTATAACGTGTAGCAACCCCCAGGGACATGACAACTATATTTAGCATGCTCTGTCTGTTATGCTCTGTTATGACTTTTATAATGGTATATTTCATTTTATTATCATCTTATTGTTTTACATTTGTGATGTTGGTTCTGATCCCGCCTTTCAGGGCTTGCTTCGGTATTCATCGTTGCGAAGGTCAAAGGCCCTTGGTCCTGACGCTCCGGGACATACCGTGAGGCGCCATCATGGACCCTGCCGGCAATATCCCGCGCTTGCACTGGTAAGGGGATTTGTTATGGCGTCCGTGGGCCTCCCGGAGACGCAGTCACCAACTGGTCGCGGCGGAGGGTGTACGGTAGTAAATGTGGCAGGTATCTATTAGCAAAGGTTGTGTTTTGTTATGTCAGCTCTCATATTAGAAACAATATGATTCTCAGAGGCGCTATTCCCCCACATCTCCACTTTCTATATTCACTCAGATTACTGCCTAAATTCTACTTATTCTCGAGTAGAACTCAACGCACTTTTCACCCCCACATTAGGGCGGTCCCCTGACTGGGCACTTTAAGTGTACAACAGGGGCCCATAGTTAGTCTACGACAGGAATCGATTTCTTCCCTCACCCCATCCCTCCTCCCCTCCCCCATTCTCACCTTACTACTCCCCGCCCCCCTCTCTCTGGTCTACTCTTTCTCTTCTTGTCCTCCGCCTGAAGGGGGTTCTGTATTTGGGAACTTCCCATACGCATACTGCCAACCATTTCCCTGCCAGAAGACACAATGGGTCACCTTAAGGTCACCTCTCTGAACGTGCGGGGCCTCAATGTCCCGGAGAAGCGCTCGCAGCTACTGGGTGATTTGCGTAGGGGCAAAACCCACGTAGCTTTTCTGCAGGAAACGCACTTCCGGGCAGGTTCTATACCTAGGCTAACTAATAGGGCCTTTCCTATAGCATACCACAGTGTCTCTCCGATCTCCAAGTCCAAAGGGGTCAGCATCATTTTGGCCGGGTCGGTTCCATGGGTATTCGAGGCACAGCGGACAGACGAGCAGGGTCGCTTTCTTCTCCTAAAGGGAAGGGTGTTCGATGTGCGGGTCACGTTCGCAAATGTCTACTTCCCTAATGTGAATCATCCTCAGTTCATGCGCAAGCTCCTCTCTGAGCTCTTGGAGTTCTCAGAGGGGATGCTTATCTTTGGCGGAGACCTTAATTTTGCCATGGACCCGGCTATAGACGTCTCACGAGGATCCTCACACATGTCCTACTCATGTCTGAGGCGCCTCAAGACGGACCTCCAAACCCTACACCTAGTCGACCCGTGGCGGCTGCTTCACAACCAAGACAGAGACTATACCTTTTTCTCCCAGGTGCACCACACCTACTCACGGCTAGACTATCTGCTGCTGTCACATAAGGATCTTGACAAAGTGGTATCAACGTCCATAGATGTCATATCCTTCTCTGATCACGCACCGGTCCACCTGACTCTTCAATTGGGGTCGATGAATAGGTCCCCCCCATCTTGGCGACTAAATGAAGCACTGCTTCAATCAGAGGAAACCCGTTCGGAGATACTGAACGCACTACGGGAATACTTCACTGTCAATGAGGGGTCGGTTCCCAACCCCCTTGTGGTCTGGGAAGCCCATAAGACGGTTGTGAGAGGGGCACTGATCAAAATAGGAACCCGCCTCAAGCGAGATAGACTGAAATGTACTGAGGAACTCCTTGCATCAATTCGTAAACTAGAGAGAATACATAAAGCTAGTCTTGCCCGCGCAACCTTCCGAGACCTACAGAAGGCCCGTGAAGAACTATGTACACTGTTATTCCATAAGACCAAACAGAAACTAGCGTGGGCACACCGTACCATGTTCGAGTTTTCAAACAAACCCGGGTCACTCCTGGCCAGAGCCCTGCAGGGCCCTCGCACGAAAACATATATCCCTCACATACAGTCATCCTTAGGACGGAAGCTAAATACATCTTCAGACATAGCAGAGGAGTTCCGCTCATTCTACACAGGCCTCTATAATTTGGAAAGAACGCAACCTATGGACCCCCCTCTAGAGGGCAGGCATTCCCCCCAAACATATGTAGCTGCCTCAGGCATGCCATCATTACCAGAGGATGTGAGGGAGGAGCTGGAGGAACCCCTGACGGTAGAAGAACTGGGGGTGGCACTGGCCTCCTCGAAACCGAAAAAGGCTCCTGGCCCTGACGGGTTAACCCCAGTGTACTACAAAACCTTTTTTGACACACTGTCAAAACCTTTGGTTTCTGCCTTTAACACCCTCACGGAGGGGAACGCCTTCCCAATAGACACACTAAGGGCTTATATCTCCCTCATTCCGAAAGAGGGTAAAGACCCGTCACTTTGTGGGAGCTATCATCCTATTGCACTCCTGAATTCAGATCTTAAACTTTTTGCCAAGATCTTAGCCAACAGGCTGCTCCCCCACATACCGAGTCTGATACACAGAGACCAGGCAGGCTTTGTGCCGCTACGTGAACCAAGAGACAACACTATCCGAGTTATCAATCTGATTCATGCGGCAAAGACCACCAAAAAGGCTCTTCTCCTGCTGTCTACCGACGCAGAGAAGGCCTTTAATCGCGTCAAATGGTCCTTTATCAGGGCAACTTTAGAACACATAGGTCTTCGCTCATCCATGTTGCAGTGGATACTTTCCTTGTACACTCGCCCTACTGCGTCGGTAAGGGTGAACGAGACGAGATCGGACTTCTTTGATATCCGAAATGGTACACGACAGGGATGCCCCCTTTCCCCTCTGATCTTTATCCTGTCCCTGGAACCCCTGTTGTGCACAATTAGGGCAAACTCCGACATTGTAGGCTACCCGAAACCCTCAGGATCCCATAAGGTAGCCGCCTTTGCGGATGACCTCATCTTCTTTCTGACAGAACCACTTGCTTCTCTACCCAATCTGTTACAATCCCTCCAAGAATACGGTACTCTCTCCTCGTTTCAGATTAATTTAACCAAATCCTCCATCCTTAACATAACGGCAGAAACAGGAGTTGTCCAACGTTTACGTTCGTCCTTTCCACTGAAATGGGCAACCAAGCTTATACGATACTTAGGAGTTGACATCACATCAGATCCAGCGGAATTGTACTCGGCCAATTTTGACCCACTACTTCTACGCCTTAAAACTGACCTCCTACACTGGCACTCCCTGACGCTGACGTGGTTCGGCAGATGTAGTGCCCTTAAGATGACTCTGCTGCCAAGGGTGTTATACCTGCTTCAGGCTCTCCCCATCCGACTGCCTCCAGCGTTTTTCAAACGAATTGACTCCATGTTCCGGGCATTTGTCTGGTCCCACCGCAAACCGCGAGTCCGACTCCAACTTCTCCATCTGGCGAAAAGTAGGGGGGGGTGGGCTTGCCGGATATTAAGGCTTACTACAGAGCGGTCCACCTAACTAGGTTGGTGGACTGGCATTGTCATGCTGAGGCGAAACATTGGGTTGCAATGGAGGAGGAGGACTCCGGGGGTTCGGCCAAGAGTTGGCCCTGGATCACAACACCATTGCCCAAGGGAATCACAGAACACCCTACTCTGGGCAGCACCTTAACTGTGGTCAGAGATGCTTTTCGGCACTCTTCTGTGTCCCCGCAGCCGTCCCCCATGGTCCCGATTCTGGGTAATCCGGAGTTCCCACCTGGATTGCAGAGCCCACAATTTAAGCGACTCGCAATAGACAACAGGTTGTATTTACATGACTTCATAGAGCCCAATGGCCAACTTTCCCTAAACGTCGGGACGGTGGCGACAGACCCTCCCCTAGATTTCTGGAGCAGCTTGCAGCTGCGGAATTTTCTACGCAGCTATCTACGGAAACCAGGGGTTACCCGCAAACTAACTGAATTGGAGCTCATCTGCCACCGGGGGGAGCCGATACGACACTGCCTGTCACTGATATACTCATCCCTCACCCAACCAGAGGAGGGATACGTACCCTCGTTTCTCACTAAATGGGAGGGGGAACTTGGAATCCAATTCACTGATGTACAGAGACAAAAAATTCTTTACTTTGCCCAGAAATCCTCAATTGCGACCAGGGTTCAAGAAACTGGTTACAAAATCATGACACGCTGGTACAGGGTCCCTGCCATCCTTCATCGTTTCTTCCCTCAACTGCCCAGCCTCTGTTGGCGTTGTGGTACTGAGGAGGGGACGATGTTACACATTTTCTGGTCATGCCCCAAACTTGCCCCTTTCTGGCTAGGGGTGGCCCGCACAATCGGTCACCTCACGGGTGTTTCCCTGGAGGGGAACCCTGCAGCCTGTCTGCTCCATCTGTCAGATCGACCCATTAAAAAATACAAGACCTCTCTCACCATTCAACTTTTGAATGCCGCAAAGGCATGCATTCCCCTGTGTTGGAAATCGGAGAGACCACCGGCGAAATCCTTGTGGTTCACCAAAGTTAATGAACTAAGGGACATGGAGGATCTCACGGCTACCCTACACAATAGGGAGGAGGCCTTTCGGGAAACCTGGAGACCCTGGCAGCACTTTATATACACGGAAGCATATCTTCAGGAAATGGAGCAATCCAGCAACCAAGCTAACTGAATGAACATGCTCCACACTTCAGGCGGAGGTCAATCCTCCTTATATTTCATATTCTCATACTTTCTGTACTCTTGCTCTCTTATATCTTAACCCCCCCATCTTCTACTCCCCTCTCTGTTCCCCTTCCTTTCCTCGCCCTCCCTCCCCCCCTTATCCTGACATATCCCTTACCTATCCCCGGGGATATTGGTCTCTGTCTAACGCATTCTCATGCATGGGTTTCCCTACGGCCAGATACAAAGCAAATCTTAAAATCAACTACCTTCTCATTTGGTCCCATGTCTGGGTTTCATAGCTTTTTAGATCCCCACCTTTACTATCCTTACCGGAAAAAAAAAAAAAACTTCATCTATCACTGAGTGATGCAATCTACCACCTCAGGGAATCAGTACCGAACCAAGCAACTAAGACCCCGGAGCACTCTCAAGGTCCTATTTTTGGGCAGTAGTGTTATGTGGGGGTATAAACTGTGGATATGGTGCTAATTTAAGTAATCAGATATTCTGACCTTGCTGTTTTTGATATCTCGGGTTATAAACTTACTTCTGTATTCCATTTGCTTGATTCTAACACTGTTGTATAAATGAATATGTAACTGGTTGTACCTACTCAGTATGAAAATAAAGGAATTTAAAAAAAAAAAAAAAAAGAATTATGCATTTAGGTAAGATTATTGTTTGCACACATTATGAGTATGTTTTTCATTTTATTTTATTTATTAATACCCAAGTAAGATTCTCCACCTGTACCTTAATGTGTTGTAAGTAGTTGCCACATGTCCTGCCCTTCATAGGGATGCAAGGGTTTTTCTGATCAGCGTAATTGGTCTCATGGTGGTATAGAGTTTATAAGGTTGATTTATTATATTTTTGCATATGAGGTTTTAAGTAAGCGCTAACTACTGCACATTTTTTTTTATTTGCAGATATCTCTCCTTTATTTTACAGAAATTGCTGTTTGTGTTACTATGTCCTATCTCAAACACATTTGTAAATGAGAGGGTTTGCACTCATTAAAACCACCTATGGCACACTATTTGCATCCCTGTAGAAGTAGAGCAGCCTAATGCCGCGTACACACGGTCGGACTTTTCAGCTACAAAAGTCCGACAGCCCGTCCGACAGACTTTCGACAGACTTTCGACGGACTTTTGGCAGACTTTCAACAAACTTTCTAACGACCGGACTTGCCTACACACAATCACACCAAAGTCCGACGGATTCGTACGTGATGACGTACACCAGACTAAAATAAGGAAGCTGATAGTCAGTAGCCAATAGCTGCCCTAGCGTGGATTTTTGTCCGTCGGACTAGCATACAGACGAGCAGATTTCTGGGTCCGGCGGAGTTACGATGTAAAGATTTGAAGCATGTTCCAAATCTAAAGTCCGTCAGATTTGCGACTGGAAAAGTCCGCTGAAGGTCCAGTGAAGCCCACACACTATAGGATTGTCCGCCGGATTTGGTCCATCAGCGTCCATCGGACAAGTCCAGTCAAAAAGTCCAACCATGTACACGCGGCATTAGAGAGTATCTCACCATAAATAAAACTCCTATTACAGGAGATACCTGAAATGTGACATGTATCAGTGCAGGCTTCTGAGAAAAGTCATTCATACAAGCAGAAAATAAAATTTCTGGACTAGTGTATAGAATGTATCCAAGTTGCCATATTGCAAAACAGCAAGGTTTGAGTCTTTTGACAGTTATAGAAAATTATAGCAGCTGGAGTCTGAAAAGGAAAGGTCATTTTTAAATACTAAAATAGCTGTTGTGGCAATTGTATAAGTTATACATATTTTTAAACAATAAATACAAGTTTTCCTTTAAATGTATACTTCAAGGTTTCCATATAAATATTTCAAAAAAAAAATTCTACCCGTGCAGTGGCCCTTTTCCACACCCTTGATGGTTGAATTGCTTGTTTAGTTTAGGGGAAGAGGCTCTGCCCACAGACTGGAGCTTCAGGCAGAGGAGGAGAGCACTAGAGGAATCAGGTATATGAAACAGCCTCTTCATCTCTCCCATAGACATACTGTAATGGGCAATTAACCCTTGCAGTGCGGTATGTGTAGGGGGTCATTTTTCTTTTCCTGGAGTTGGGCTTTAATATGTGTACCAATGTCAGCTGTTTTACCTATCAATGCATTTTTAATTGGCGCCATTGAATGCTGGGGAGGTTGGGGGGAGATACAAATGGGGCCAATGCACTGGAAAAATTCCAGCATTGCTCTGCCTGGGGAGAGGAACACTCTGTAGCAAGTCAGTAGGATACATACAGGTAAGACCATTATTTATGGTAGAATCATGTCCTTTTATGTCAGAGGTGACCTCCTTTGCAGATTCCATGGGGGTGGTGTGGAGATTTTGATGCCTTGCACTGTCCTAGTCCGATGATGACTCCATTGTGATAATTTTGATAAATAACCAGAAGTGTGGGAATTTGAGGATCTATTGATGTTCCTCCAGGACTGTTTGCCTCCCAGAAGGGTAGTTATTGGTTATACTAATATAAAGAAACAAATATACATTGCTGGATATTTTCTTTAGCTAAGACAATGAATATGTGTCCCCCTTCAGGCATTTACACCTTTGGTCTGTACCTTCCTTTATGGTATGCTGATATCTCCCTGTGGATCTTCACCTGTTGCTGTATGATTCTTTTATGCTTCTATAAACCTTATTTTGGGTAATTCCATCATCTTAACCCCCCCACCCCCCCCCCCCAGATGACCTATCAATGTAAGCATCACTGAGAATATAATGACTTAATGTATTATTATTATTTTTGTAAAATGTGTACAATATTGTTCTTCGATTTTCTTGATTAATTTGATATATTTAGCATAACTTATAGTTTGTATATTTGCAGCATCCATAATTATTTCCTGAAGAAGCTATCCTATAGAGAAACATGTTGCGTGAAATGGAATAAATGCATTTCATCTGTAAATATGTTTTTTTTATCAAGTTATTGAATTTTAAACATGTATTAATAAACTTGCATATTTTTACAATAATTCTTGTGTGTGATGCCTTTAAAACCCCATATCTCTTTTGCTATCATCTTATTTCCTAAAAAATTGTAAGGGGTGTGGTACCTGTGATTTTGGGGCACTCAGCAATCTTTTTAATATTGCATTTTTAATTAATTTAGACAATTGATCCAGGCATCCCTACCAAACAGCTTACCCAGGTTGTTTGAATATATAGTATATAATCAAAGATGATATAACCACACTTTTCATTTAAGAGAATGCTTTATGCCTTTAAGTTAACTGTTATACCCCTCAGAGGACAAGAAAAAGCTAAAAGAGGTACAGATTTAGGAGTTTAGTTGGTTATACAGTGGAACCTCGGATTGTGAGTAAGGCGGTGAATGAGCATTTTACAATACGAGGACTGTATTTTGAAAAATCCTAACTCAGTTTGCGAGTGTTGTCTCACAAAACGAGCAGGATTCAGGCCAAAGCGGTGTGAAGTACTGTGTTTGGCCTGAGGTGGGGGGCGGCGGAGCTGAACTACGCCGATCGTAGCCGTTCGGAGTGGTTCAGAAATGCTCAAAAAGACTCGGAAATACTTAGTTCCCAAACCTTTCCGAGGTTTGCCGAGGTCAGCAGAGCTGTCCTCAGGCCTTTCCGGCTTGTTTCCGAGGCTCTCCGGCGCCCCCCGCCTCTGGCCGCATGTGGCATTGCATGCCATTGAAGTCAATGCAGAACGAACTGGGAAACTCGCTTTGATATGTGAGTATTTTGGATTACGAGCATTCTCCTGGAACGGATTATGCTCGTAATCTGAGGTTCCACTGTATTACTTTATTTACAAATATCTGTCATTATTAATTTTTATCTCTGGCTGGAATTTAGGTTTGAAAAAGTATTTCTATAAACTTTAGTGATGACCAAACAGTAAGTTTGAGACCTAAATATCTGGACCCAGAAAACACAAACTCAAATATGCTTATTTAACATGGCAGAACAAAGAAAAAATGTACGTAAAAGAGCAGCAAATAGAGCAGAATTCATTTTTCCGAATACCAGTACAGCACACAAATTTGATGGTATCTCTAATCCCCATAGAAAGTCAGTCCATAGCATTTCACCCCTCTCCCGATACTAACTTGTATGCCTTTCTGTTCACGAGTCTGCCCTCTAAAAACACTGGAATAGATTTACTAAAGGCAAATAGGATGTTCACTTTGTAAGATAAGTTAACCTTTGCAAAGCAAATTTCCCATTAGACTGAAACCAGAAGTGACAAAATCCTTGTCGCTTCCAGTTTTTGACATCACACAGAGGGAGGAACAACATCAGTTCCTCTTACTGTGTCCCATGAACCAGATACCACTGGTCGCATCCTTAATGGGCTCCCCGATCACACTGGAGAGCCCAAGAAAGGTGGTGGCGGAAAGGAAATGCCTTGCCTAAAAAATGATATCTCGATCACTGAATTTCAAAAGAGCCAACTTCCCTAAACTACAAACCTTGCTAAAAGGCATAAATTGGGATAAAATATTAGGAACAAAGAATACGGAGGAGAGATGGGTTTGCTTTAAGAGCATATTAAATAAGGGCATTAGCCAATGTATCCCATTGGGTAATAAATTTAAAAGAGCGAACAAACATCCTGGATGGCTTAACTCCAATGTAAAAATGCATATAAAAGCAAAGGAGAAGGCCTTCAAAAAATACAAGGTTGAGGGATCATCCACAGCATTCAGAATTTATAAAGAATGCAATAAGAAATGTAAGGGTGCAATTAGGTTGGCTAAGATAGAACATGAAAGACACATAGCGGAGGAGAGCAAAAAAAATCCTTTAATTCTTTAAGTATGTAAACAGTAAAAAAGGGAGGACAGACCATATTGGCCCCATAAAGGATGGGGAGATGGCAAAGGTATTGAATTTATTCTTCTCCTCAGTCTTCACGAGTGAATCGGGGGGCTTCAGTAACCAAAACTGCAGTGTTTATCCTCATGACACAACACAGGAAGCACCTACATGGTTAACAGAGGACGGAATTAAAATTAGACTTGAGAAACTTAACATTAATAAATCACCGGGACCAGATGGCTTGCATCCGAGGGTACTTAGGGAACTCAGTCAGGTGATTGCCAGACCGTTGTTCCTAATTTTTACAGACAGTCTATTGACTGGAATGGTACCAGCTGATTGGAGAAAAGCCAATGTAGCACCAATATTTAAACAGGGCCCAAAAAACATCCCTGGGAATTACAGACCAGTTAGCCTAACATCAATAGTATGTAAACTCTTGGAGGGGATGATAAGGGACTATATACAAGATTTTAGTAATAAGAATAATATCATTAGCAGTAATCAGCATGGATTCATGAAGAATCGTTCTTGCCAAACCAATCTATTAACCTTCTATGAGGAGGTGAGTTGCCATCTAGATAAAGGAAGGCCCGTAGACGTGGTGTATCTGGATTTTGCAAAAGCATTTGACACAGTTCCCCATAAACGTTTACTGTACAAAATAAGGTGCGTTGGCATGGACCATAGGGTGAGTACATGGATTGAAAACTGGCTACAAGGGCGTGTTCAGAGGGTGGTGATAAATGGGGAGTACTCAGAATGGTCAGGGGTGGGTAGTGGGGTTCCCCAGGGTTCTGTGCTGGGACCAATCCTATTTAATTTGTTCATAAACAACCTGGAGGATGGGATAAACAGTTCAATCTCTGTATTTGCAGACGATACTAAGCTAAGCAGGGCAATAACTTCTCCGCAGGATGTGGAAATCTTGCAAAAAGACCTGAACAAATTAATGGGGTGGGCGACTACATGGCAAATGAGGTTCAATGTAGAAAAATGTTGGGTGGCAAAAATATGAATGCAATCTATACACTGGGGGGAGAACCTCTGGGGGAATCTAGGATGGAAAAGGACCTGGGGGTCCTAGTGGATGATAGGCTCAGCAATGGCATGCAATGCCAAGCTGCTGCTAATAAAGCAAACAGAATATTGGCATGCATTAAAAGGGGGATCAACTGCAGAGATAAAACGATAATTCTCCCGCTCTACAAGACTCTGGTCCGCCCGCACCTGGAGTATGCTGTCCAGTTCTGGGCACCAGTCCTCAGGAGGGACGTACTGGAAATGGAGCGAGTACAAAGAAGGGCAACAAAGCTAATAAAGGGTCTGGAGGATCTTAGTTATGAGGAAAGGTTGCGAGCACTGAACTTATTCTCTCTGGAGAAGAGACGCTTGAGAGGGGATATGATTTCAATTTACAAATACTGTACTGGTGACCCCACAATAGGGATAAAACTTTTTCGCAGAAGAGAGTTTAATAAGACTCGTGGCCACTCATTACAATTAGAAGAAAAGAGGTTTAACCTTAAACTACGTAGAGGGTTCTTTACTGTAAGAGCGGCAAGGATGTGGAATTCCCTTCCACAGGCGGTGGTCTCAGCGGGGAGCATTGATAGCTTCAAGAAACGATTAGATAATCACCTGAATGACCGCAATATACAGGGATATGTAATGTAATACTGACACATAATCACACACATAGGTTGGACTTGATGGACTTGTGTCTTTTTTCAACCTCACCTACTATGTATGATCCATGCTGCAGCTGCAGCGATGACTGAGTTATCACACTTGCAATCCAGTGATGTACCGGTATATTGCTGGTCGGGTAAGAGATTAAACTTCTATACAGAGTCTTTGTTGCTAATCAACCCTTCCTCTAGTGTGTAATTTAGAAACGTCTGCCTTTACTAAAATAACACAAATATATTAAAATAAGCAGTCAATAGTCAATCAAGGGTGGTGATGGTGTGAGACGATAGTGTGAGACGTGTCTCACCTGAGCTCTCTACCTTGGCGGACAGACCAGCAGAGAAACTTGTCTCTCCTTTCAAAAGTTTCCTGATTTCCCGGGTCTCGGGTCTTGGATCTCATTGCTCCATACTGCTCTATACCAAACTACGGTGACATTCCTGAAGTACTGAAGCAAATTTGAGAAATGCCTGAGAAGCCAGCCTGTTAGCTCCTTTCCTGGCTCCCTTCCCGGCTTATCGGCTTACCAGCGTTGCGGTTTGGGATAGGTTTGGATAGCTTTCAAGCTTTACTGTGAGCTTTCTGTGAGTCCCTCTATTGAATTTTATCAGAAGCGCTGAACGGCAACGGCATC